>NC_135673.1:7161287-7772525 GCF_964188315.1 Podarcis muralis | reverse complement strand
CGTCATAATTATTATATTTATATCCCACTTTTCCTCTAAGGAAGGCGAGCTAACGTACATGCTTTCTTCCTCCTTCAAATTTTTCCTCTGTAAATTAGAATAGATTGAGAGGCAACAGCAACGAGCCCAAGGTCACCCCAGGGCTTCATAGTGCATGTTTGAATCCCAGTCTCCTGTGTCCTAGTTCAACAGTCTAAGTATTACACTGCATTGGTTTCCTTACTGAGAACTGGGTTGTTCATCTGCATGTGTCCTGCAATGTCCACATACTTACAGTGTGAACTTTATAAACTGGTGTTGTATACAACCAGGTCTTTCGTAAAGTTTGCAGGGCACTTACATACAATGGCACCTCTAGTTGAGGACTTAATCCATTTCTGGCTGCCGTTCGCAACCCAAAAAGTCTGCAACAAGAATGCCTCTTCCGCACATGTGTGCAGCACAGTTGAGCACTTTTGTGCATGTGTGAAGAGCGCAGATTGCTTCTGCGCATGTGCACGTGAAGAACCCAGAAGTAAGCACTTCGGGGTTTTCTGCGTTCGTAAGCTGAAAGCTACACCACACTGGCTCTCAGAAGAGGAGGCAGGCAGGGGTCCATAGCAGCCAGCCAGTGCAGGGGACTGAGGGGCAAAGGCATTTGCATCCACTCCGGAAAGAGCGTGGTCAATGCCAAGCCCTTCAGAACCCTGGACAGGTACCAAAGAAGAGGCAACCTTCTCCAACATGGGCTGGTTGCAGGTTGAGCTGTTGTATAGTCATTCAGCCTGATTGCCCTTGCTGGAGAATGGAGATCCTTAAAGGAAGAGGCCTCTGACATGCAGTCTAGCATTTGGTCGCTCATCTGCTGGTCATGCCTATTGCAGTGGTGAGCAGATTTTAGACACAATGCCTTTGGGATCAGTGATGCTGCTCCTTCTCTGAGCTGCAGTCCATGGATTATGATGCTTCCTGGTTAGTGGACCTGAGCTTATCATCACAGCCCAAATTTGGAATTCATGTAGGTGGTAGGTGCTACTGGCTCAACTGGCCCCCATCCTTCCATTCAAAACATTCAGAATCATAGCATTGGAACCAACCCCAAGGGTCATCTAGTCCAACCCCCTGCAATGCACGAATCTCAACTAAAGAATCCATGACAGATGGACATCCAAACTCTCTAAGGAAGGAGAGCCCACAAATTCCCAAGGGAGACCATTCTTTGTTGAACAGCTCTTACTGTCAGAAAGTTCTTCCTGATGTGTAGTTGGAATCTCATTTCTTGCAACTTGAAGCCATTGGTTCAACTCCTACCCTCCAAAGCAGGAAAAAACAACCTTGCTCCCTCTTCCATGTGACAGCCCTTGAGATATTTGAAGGTGGTATTCTATCTCTTCTCAGTCTCCTCTTTTCCAGGCCAAACATACCCAGCACTGTCAACTGCTCCTCATAAGGCTTGGTTTCCAGACCCTTGATCATCTTGGTCGCCACTCTGAACACTTTCCAGCTTGTCAATATCCTTCTTTAATTGTGGCGCCTGGAACTGGACACATTACTCCAGGTGTGGTCTGACCAAGGCAGAATAGAATGATATTATGACTTCCCTTGATCTGGACACTATACTGTTAATGCAGCTTAGAATAATATTAGCTGTTTTTGCTGCTGCATTACACTTTTGGCTCATGTTAAGCCTGTGATCCACCAAGACCCCTAGATCCTTTTCACATGTACTACTGGCAAACCAGGTGTCCCCCATCTTAGATTTGTGCATCTGCAGAATTTCACATCGGTCCCTATTAAATTTCATTTTGTTAGTCTGGGCCCATGACAAGGGTGATTTGGCTTCTTGCTGGGAAGACTCTCCCCTTCTCATTTTCCTGGCAAATGGTTGTGCTCTTTCCCCTGTTAAGATAAGCCCCCTCTGATCCTGTCAGCTCCGCTGCCAGATTTTATAACAAGGGTGGGGAACCTCAGCCCCAGTGGCTCCCCTCATTGACCCTCTAGTGATTTTCACAAGGCTGGCTGTAATGTGTCTGTGAATTGTGACTGATACTGTCTTTCATGCCTGGATGAAATATGGATATGGTACATATCTAGCCATGTCTGCTTTTGGTACTGCTTGGCATGTGGCCCCTCTTGAAGCTTGCCCTTGAAGGAGTGTGCCCCCAGGTGAAAAGGATTCCCCACTCCTCATCTACAAAGATAGTCCCACATTGGAGAACTCCACCCCACTCCTTTTGCTTCTTTGTGGTGACTAGTCCAGCTTCAGGTGCAAGGGGACTTGGCAACTCCTTACCCTGCTACAGTGGGGCCCTCATATGTTGGAAGCTCACTTTCAGTGGCCAGTGTGGTGTAGTGGTTAAGAGCGGTAGTCTCGTAATCTGGTGAACCGGGTTCGCTTCCCCGCTCCTCCACATGCAGCTGCTGGGTGACCTTGGGCCAGTCACACTTCTTTGAAGTCTCTCAGCCCCACTCACCTCACAGAGTGTTTGTTGTGGGGGAGGAAGGGAAAGGAGAATGTTAGCCGCTTTGAGACTCCTTAAGGGGAGTGAAAGGCGGGATATCAAATCCAAACTCTTCTTCTTCATCATCATCTCTGGTTTACAGGCTGCTGGTAGCATCAGCAGGCAGCAGTTGTACTTTGGCACCCAGTAGGTTGCTGTGACCACCAGCCATCTAAATTAACCTTGGTGATTTGCACGTACATAGTAACATCTGAGGACTTTTTGTGGTTAAATTACAAATCCAGTCTTCCAGCGTGGGAGGTAGCAGAAAGTGTCAGTGGGGATGGGTGTGTGGAGCCCAGTGGTTCCCCAAGTGTGCTTGGTGCTAATGGCCCGGTGTGTATGAACCATCTCCTCTGTCTTGTCTGAGCTGGAAGATCTGGCAGCATCTATTCTCTGAAATTCCCTGCCTATTGATATTTAGGCCAAGCCTTTGTTATAATGCTTTCTTCACTTGCCGAAAGCCTTTTTGTTGTTATTTAGGTGAGCCTCCCCATACATTTTATTATGCACATTTGTTTTTAAATTCTGTTGATTTGTATCTATATTTTGATAATTTTATTATATTCTTAAAGTCGGCTTTTACTGCTATTTTAAATGAGCATTTTATGCAATTTTATGTAAATCACATGGAAATATTTTTGGAGTAAGTGGCATAAAAATGTTGTGTGCAATGAATGGGTGATTAATAAACTGCTTGGGGGTTGAATACTGCTTAGAGGTTTCTTTTACAATCAAGTGTAATCATATTTATTTAAAAAAATAAATATATAATGGGGCCTCCCCTCCCCAATCTTCCTTTTTTCCTTTTTGAAGGAGCTGAGTGTACCATCTTGTGCCCAGACCATCCTAGTGAGCCCATCCTGTTGCGTGCCAATGAGACATTACAAGACATCCAGCACTGGATGAACCCTCCAAGAGTGAAGGTCAGTGGATGGTCCCAAGTGTGATTTGATGGATAGGTTGTCGTGGAACATTGACCCCCTCATGGGCTTCCTAGGTAGGTTTGGTTGCAACAAACCCAGCAGATTGTCTTGAAAGTGGAACTGGGCAAATTCATGGTCAGGGAGAAGACCATCAATCAGCAATAGCCAGGATAATAAACAGAAGCTTGATGTTCAGAGCAGGGGTACTGACTCATGGGGCTTAGCTGTTCAATATCTTAGGGTATGGGGCCCACCCCATCCTCATGTGCAGGGCACATGTTGTGTGGCATGGCACCCAGCCTGCTCCCAACCATGGGGTGTTCTGGCACACGGCTGCCTCCCAACAGCATGGGCATGATTCTGCAGAATTGGGGGGGGGGGGTGAGGCACGGTGCATTGCCTGGCCTATCACCTCTGTGCAGGGTGCTGGGTTACAGGGTGACGCCCAGCCTCCTACTGACAGTGTGGGCCTTCTGCCAACCATACACACAGGTGACATCGGGTCCCCTCAATCTTTGGCACAAAGTGGTGCTGCTAGTTCATAGGTAGCCTACCCCTGAATACCAGACACAGTGTCATGTTGCCTTCATGACTCTAGTTGGTCACTGGGTTCTTCCAGACTGCTGTTATCTTATAGAAGGGATTAAAATGCATACTAGAATTTTAGGTTTGCACTTTTAAGGTGGATTAAAACATGCCATCATGCAACAAATCTACCTTAAAAAACAAACAACTGGACTCCCTTTTTTGTTCGGAAAGTGATGGAGAAAAGCAGAGGAAAGTGTGGCTTGGACAAATGACTAATGGGAGGATATGTATGTCATTATGTATGTTCATTGTCATATAGCCAATCCACACATCAGAACAAATGGTCACTAAAGACTGGACCTAGTTTGACCACTGCATAAGCACTGTGCATGCGAATCAGGATGAATGCTCTATAAACTTGTTACCTAGGGGATCCCAGTGAGGGAAGCATGATCCTGGGCTAGCCATACATGCTTATCCTTATGGTATTATGGGCAAGTGTACAAATGTGATGGAGAGGCAGTACGTTTCCGAGCACTATTCAAAATGTTGGTGCTTACCTTGAAAGCCCTAAACGGCTCTGGCCATGTATGCCTGAAGGAGCATCTCCACCCCCCATCATCCAGCCTGGACACTTAGTTCCAGCTCTGAGGGCCTTCTGGTGGTTCCCTCACTGTGAGAAGTGAAGTTACAGCGAACCAGACAGAGGGCCTTCTTGGTAGTTATGCACTCCCTGTGGAATGCCCTCCCATGAAGGGTCAAGGAAATAAAGAACTATCTGGCTTTTAGAAGATATCTGAAGGGAACTTTTTAATGTTTGATGTTTTACCTTGTTTGATGTTTTAAGTTGTTGCCCAGAGCAGTTGGGGCAAATCAGTCGGATGGGCAGCATATAAATTATTATTAGTATTATTAGCTACATTCAAGCAGTGACTTGCTTTCAGGTAGGGGTCAGTCACATGCCAGCAAATTCAGGCTGCGCAATTATAGCTGATTTGTATTTCCGGAGGAGAAAGGGTTTTTTGCAATCCGAAAGGTCAGTGATAGGGAAAAGCACTGGGAGGGTTGGGTGGCTCTTGGGTATCATCTAATCTTCCTACAATGCTACCTAGTCTCCTTGCAAACAAATCAGGACGAATGTTCATTCAGTAGTTTGTGCCATCTAAACTGACTGTAATCAGGTCAGGTCGAACGCTCAGTAAACAATGAGTTTAGATCTCCTATCACCTTCCACTTCTCCCAGAAGTCCAAATTCTCAGGCTTCGTTTATCTTAAGAACATAAGAAGAGCCTGCTGGGTCAAGTCAATGGTCCATCCCTTTTGTCATCCTTTTCCCACAGTGACAAACCAGATGCCTCTATGGGAAGAAAGCCCACAAGCAGGACCTGAGCACAAGTGAACTCTTGGCTCCTGCAATTTCCAGCAACTGCTATTCAGAAGCATTGTTCCTCCAACTGTAGAGGCAGAGCATGGCCAACATGTTTAGTAGTCATTGATGCCCCTCTCCATGCATTTATCTAATCTTTTAAAAAAGTCATTTAGGCTTGTTGCCATCACTGCCTCCTGTGGCAGCGAGTTCCATAGTCTAACTAGACACTCTGTGAAGAAGTATTTTCTTTTATCTGTCCTGGATCTTCCAACATTCCATGTCAGAGGGCTCTAGGTTTCTTTCAGATTGCACATTTTCTAAGATTGCTAACTCAAAAACCTTGTCATTGAATTGGCTGTTCTGAAGATAGGGATAGAGCATTCACAGTCTATTTCTGGTCCATGCCATTCACTTCTGTTAATCCATAAATCTGCTCCCTGCTTCCCCATCAGTCTATGATTTATTTATCTTTTAAACACATACAAATTCCCATTATTTTTGCACTTTTTCTAGGCTGAATTGTACACCGTTTTACCTCAGGGTATGCATTTTTCATATGCTTTTTAATCTGAAGCATGCAGTTTTGTACACACTCGGGTACATTTATTGAATTGAGAACTATTGCAAAAGGGTGTGTGTGTAAAAAACGGACACGAGAACTAGCTCCAGATTTGTACATTTGCCTGCGAAGTCCAAATCAGGTGGGTCCTCTTAAAATAGCAGGCTGAACAGAGTCCTTGAGCATCCAGATTTGGAAACAAAATAAAGGAAGGGAGGAATGACCGACCTCAGACCTCAAGATAAATTTGGAATTTACATATCTATCATGGCCATTGGGGCAATTTCTTGCAGAGAATAGGACCAGAGAGTGGGTGGCCTACAATAATAACAGCCTACCCCCGCTTACAGGGCCTCCTGTCACTCTTTGCACCACACAACACATTAGAAACTTCCTTATCTACATTTTAGAGGCTCTTTCTCACCATATAGACTTTCAAGTGGGGTTTCAGGGGGGTTGGTTTTTTGGTTTTGTAATTCACTGTGAAATAAAAATCCTGGCTTGAAAGTGTTGTAGCTTTCCCCTCCCCCCTCCCTCCCCATTCTGTCCTCCTTTATTGATGCCGTTTCTTGAAAGAAGCCATAACGAGTTTTATACCTACATATCCCTGGAGGGCTCATTAGGTAGCCAGAGGAGGGGAAATAACTGGTAGTAAAAAGGGGAAAGCGGCCCAGATTGCGGGGAGGTGACAGAGAGAAAGGCTGAAGTATTCCAGGAATACAGACCAAAAAAAGGAGGAAAAAATACAAGTCACTCTCACCCTCAATGGGAAGAGGCATGCAGAAAATCAATTCAGGTTAGGGGTGTGATGACTATTCCTTAATTTTGATCATTTATTTCAAAAGTCACATGTTCAATGCAGCTGGACAAATCACTGAGAGGGTGCTCCCTTGGCTGAAGATTTGCACTGTTTCAATGCTCTTCAGAATCCCTTTCATCCTCTGGCTGCTCCTCCTTCTTGCCCTCATTTGCCATTCATTGCCCTCATTATCCTCAACTTCATTGCCCACATAGCTGTTCAGTCCAGTTGGCTGTGACAATCCACAAAAATATGACCTAGTTCACACAAAATCTAAACCATGGTTTAGCGTTATGTGTTAACCCAGCCCAGCAGCTTAACTATGGGTTTTTAACTATGGTTTGTTTGTTTGCTTGCTTGCTTGCTTGCTTGCTTGTACCCCGCTCATCAGACTGGATTGCTCCTGCCACTCTTGGGCAGCTTCCAACATACAGTCATACTTCGGGTTGAAGTAGTTTCGGGATGAATATTTTTGGGTTGCGCTCCACGGCGACCCAGAAGTAATGGAGCGCATTACTTCCGGGTTTTGCTGCTCACACATGCGCAGATGCTCAAAATGATGTCACGCGCATGCACGGAAGTGGCAAAATGCGACCCGTGCACGCACAGACACGCAGTTGCATCTTACGTTTACTTCAGGATGCAAACGGGGCTCCGGAACGGATCCTGTTCGTATCCAGAGGTACCACTGTAAAATGAAAACAGAGCTAAACATCAAGCGTTAAAAACTTGAAGGTTGTCCACTAACCAAGGTTTATAATTCATTTATAAACCATAGTTATAGCTTTGCATTTTGTACAAATCCAGACCTCTTTAATTTTAACTTAAGTGAAGAGTGGCAAAAAATTCAAACCACTCTCATGTCTCATCTGCTCTCACTGGTGCTTTTAACTATTATGTAATAAAACAAGGTTTAAGTGATCATCCGCCAGACACCTCAACTTAACTATGGTTTAACTATGTTTAACCATGGTTTAGTGTTACATGCAAACTAAGCTTTTATCTACAAGTGTTTCTATGATGCTGCCACACCAGATGTTGGATAGTGATGTTGAGGCATTCAAATGGGCTTCCACAGGCAATGGAATGAAATAGTGCAAATTAGGACAGTGAGGGTGAAGATGGCAATGTAAACAAAGAAGATGACTTTAATAACACGCCTATGTTGGAAATGAGTGTTGAAAACAGCTAAAAATGAATAGTGCTTTACAACACTCAAGGAAATGATCGTGGAGTGAAGCAAGTTGTTTATGTTCAGCCCTAATTCAGATTTGTTTAGATGATGAAGGAGGAAAATGTCCTTCACCCTTACTGTCCTCACCTCATTTGCCTGTAACATGGATTGAAATACCATTTCTCTTCTAGGGATTAAGATCACTAGGTTGCTACAATCACCTACAAGCTTGCACTCCCCCACTCCCACAACAAGCATAAATTGAGGCCTTTATGAAAGGAATACATTTCCCAAACCACTAGAATTCAATTGAAGATCTTCTGTAGCAGGTCACCAAAACAGTGTGCAGCTATCTCCCTTTATATGCCTACCTCTGAGAGACAGAATGCCCAAAACTCACAGCACAGGTTTAACAAATACAATGGTAGGGATGGCCACAAGGAAATATGGGCTAGATTGCAGGTGTAAAATTGAAGGCAGCTGTAAGTGTTGGGTGTTGGAGGACACCCATGGCACCTGTATGACATAGGTGTGTCTTGTAGACAACATCAGTGACCAGAAAGCAGTGTATGGGGGTCATTTGCAGTGCCACAGCCACTGGTTAGCCAGCTGAGAGTGAGTGTTATATAAGACAGGGCCATTAGACTTTTACGATGCCTGTTACCACCTTGAAAACTTTCCCTCTGGAATTGAAACCAGGTTGGGGCCAAATGTAACACACTGGCATTTGCTGCAGCCGACACACATTTGCCTTGCAGCTGCTGCTGCTGTTAGCACAAGGACTTGGTATTGCCGTCTTCAAATAAATATTATTAAGAGGAAGAATAGCAACAGTCATTCTTTCCACTTGGAAAAACTTTAAGGCTGTAATCTTGTTTATTTTAAAAGCATTTCTGAATCGTTTCATACGTCAAAAATCTCTAAGCGGTGTACACGAGGTAGGTTAGGTTGATGATGAACTGGTCCAAGATCACCCAGTGCGTTTCAGGCTGAGTGGAAATTACCCCTGTGCCACACTAGCCTCCTTCTCTGCTTTTGTCAAAGAGGATGTCTGGAAATGCCACTCTGTTAGGGATGTTTTTGACTGTATGGAAGAGAAAGTCTTGCTATCTTCTTCTCCCTTGTGTGCCAAGTCTCCCAGACTCCGCAGATCCCTAAGGGGTGAATAACCAAATGAGACAACAGCATATAGTTTTATGGGTTCCAATAGGTCACAATCAGTTACAGTTGTGAACTGTTTGGCATAGGCATCGGGTGAAGCCAAATTATATCACTCCAGCCTGGGACGGCATCTAAGGGTAAATCACCACTAGGGGGCTCTATGACCTACGTAAGATAGGGGTATCCCCAAGGGGTCTCTGTTGGAGGAGTGTCATAGCCCTAGCCCCTGCCTGGATGTCAGACAGAAGCCACTCCCCACGGATCCCTTTAACAGGATACCATTAACCAAGGAAGGGCAAGCAGAGGCTACAACCTCCCCTCCAGCCAAAACCAAGGCTTGCCCAGTACCTAACCTCACGAAGTTGTAATGATTGCTACGAGGTAGGCAAACCAAATGGCCAGTGCCAATTTGCCAAGTAGAAAAATTCCTGCATGGCCCCAATATGGCAGCCAACATGATCCATAGCAAGGTCATAGTATGAATTGCAACAAAATTAGAGGGAGGGAGATCCGGCAGAAGAAGGGACTGCCAGGCTGGGCCACAGTTTATACCGCCCCTCCTGGGAGCAAACCCAGGTGGTGCTGATTGGCTGGCTGGGCCTGCCCCCAGGGAAAGCCCATCCAAGACCTGCGGGCTCAGGTCAATCGCCAGTAGGCAGTCAGTTAACCCCCCCTCCCCACCAGATCACTGCAGGGCCCATGCTCTGGCCGCAACACCACCCACCAGATAAGGTGAGAGGAATTATTGGCACCTCTAAGCTCGTTTGCCCTCAGGGTTCAGGGGGATAGAATCTGTTGCTTTTCCTGCTTCTCATTATCCTGAGGCCCATCTTGATGACTTCATCAGTCTTTCCAAATATTAAAAATAAGAACATGCTCCTCTATTCCTCATCTTGCAGTAAATAAGAGATTGAAATGAAATGAAATATTATCTTCCTGTTTGTGGCAAGCACCAGCTCTTCAGTTTCCAGAGGGTTGTCAAGGACTCGATTGGGAAGGCATCTGACCCAAGAAAGGGGGGCCCCTGCTGAATTTTGCAGTCTTCTCGCTCACTCAGCAAATAAACAGCACGGGGCTCTCCTCCTCCCCGCCCCCCTGCCCGGCCTTCCCCAGACTCCTTTCCCTTCCATTTCACACAGACCAGGCCTGTTGCAAGACAGGTGGAGCAATCTGGGCCCTGAGTAATAGTGGAAAATCCGAGTGCATCGGAAAGATAAACAGCCCTGTGCAGATAGTATAAAAGTCCTTTTTCTAGCACATACCAGGTAAGCCTCAAATGACCGAAACTGTAAAAACACACCAAGGTTTCCCCACAGACAGATTAAATTAGCCTTCAGAATTAGCAGGGGGAAAGGGTAATGTATGTGTGTGTGCATAGACCACCACACTTTTCGTAAAAACCTGATGAGACTGAACACATGCAAAATAAATGCCACCAGTGTTGCCATGAAATAGCTTTATAAAATGGTATCCTGTCTCTCAGTATCCTGTTGCTCAGTGGAGGAGCATCCACTTTGCAGAAGTCGCCACAGGTTCGTTCCCTGGCATCTCCTGGTAGGACTGGGAATGTCAAGTGTATGAAATTCTGTTAGCCAGCGTAGACTGTACTGAGCTAAAAGGTAAAGGTAAAGGTACCCCTGCCCGTACAGGCCAGTCTTGACAGACTCTAGGGTTGTGCGCCCATCTCACTCAAGAGGCCAGTGGCCAGTGCTGTCTGGAGACACTTCTGGGTCACGTGGCCAGCGTGACATCGCTGCTCTGGCGAGCCAGAGCCGCACACGGAAACGCCGTTTACCTTCCCGCTAGTAAGCGGTCCCTATTTATCTACTTGCACCCGGGAGTGCTTTCGAACTGCTAGGTTGGCAGGCGCTGGGACCGAACAACGGGAGCGCACCCCGCCGCGGGGATTTGAACCGCCGACCTTTCAATCGGCAAGCCCTAGGCACTGAGGCTTTTACCTACAGCGCCACCCGCGTCCCTAGGTGGACCAATAGTCTGACTCCATGAAAGTCAGCTTTCTACGTTACTATCTCTTAAGGAAAATGCCATAGCTGAGCAGTAGATCATGGTAGATCATCTGCTTTGCATGCAGATGCAAAGTTCATTCTGTTCTCCACGGTTCAATCTGTTCTCCAAGAATTTTCAAATATCATAGACAAAGGCTCTGAAATTACACCCACAAGCTCCTTTAGTACCCTTGGATGCAGCTCATCAGGCCCTGGAGAAGAACAAAAAATAGAGTGACTCAGAAGCTCTAGATGAGTGCTCAGTTCCCTCCCCACCCACCCCAGGGGTGGTGGTGAACATTACAATACCCTCTGAGGCATGTTAGGTTTTTCTAGTGAGTGATCTTCAGGTATAGGAGCAGCCCTATCATTAGGCAGAGGGAAGTTGTGACCTCAGGCAGCTGATTTTGGGTGTCATGAAACGACAGCACATTATTAGTACAGTGGTACCTGTACTAATACACGGGTGGCGCTGTGGGTTAAATCTCAGCGCCTAGGACTTGCCGATCACATGGTCTGCAGTTAGAATCCCTGCGGCGGGGTGAGTTCCCGTCGTTCGGTCCCAGCTCCTGCCCACCTAGCAGTTCGAAAGCACCCTTAAGTGCAAGTAGATAAATAGGTACCGCTTTCTAGCGGGAAGGTAAACGGCGTTTCCGTGTGCTGCGCTGGTGCCAGCTCGCCAGAGCAGCTTCATCATGCTGGCCACGTGACCCGGAAGTGTCCTCGGACAGTGCTGGCTCCCGGCCTCTTAAGCAAGATGGGCGCGCAACCCCAGAGTCGGTCACGACTGGCCCGTACGGGCAGGGGTACCTTTACCTTTACTACCTGTACTAATAAGACGGGATCCGTTCCAGAGCTCTGGTCGGATCCTGAGGTTTCTGCAACCGGAGGTGCCTGTTCTGTGCACACACATGGCGTGATAGAGCGCTTCTGCACATGTGTTCATGGCAAAAACTGGAAATATACTTCCGGCTTTGCCGCTTGCGTATCCTGAAGGATACATAACAAGAGGGGCACAGAAGTAGAGGTACTACTTACTTACTTACTTACTTACTTACTTACGTATTATATTTTTACAGATAAGAATGGGGGGAGACACTAACAGGATTTTACTGCCTTATGTCTTGAACATCATATTAGATATGTCCATCAATTTCAGTTGATCTACTCTAAGAAGAACTAACCTTAGAGACAACACCAGCGGTGGAGCATATGCCACCGCTGCCCTGGGTGGGTGCGCTCCTGAGGGGGGCATGGTGTGGAGGGTGCCCTTCCAGGCACGGGATAGCCGCTCGAGTGCCTGGAGCGGCATGCAAGCCCTGCAGCCGGGGGCGGAACGAGCTGCTCACAGAGATGGAGCAAACCACCCATGACAGACATTCAGCATGCCAGCCTGCAACTCCCAAGCTTCCCCCAAGCTGTCAAAATGAAAGGGGAATCGGGGAATGCCGCCGGCAAAGCGACGCAGCTCCCCCCCTTACCCTGATGGCTCGGGGTAGGCTTGGGAGTCATGGGCGGGTGGCACACTGAATGTCATACCCCTCAGTGAGGGCACCCGGGGTGGTCCGCCCCCCCTTCCTATGCCACTGAACAACACTACATCAATCTACATCAATTTGCATATGATGAAAAGTAGTGCTAACTTTAGAAAAGCATTCCTTCTTTTTTAGGTGATGCACATGTGTGTCACAGGAGGCATCCTCTTAAACATGGTGCCCCAATTTTCTCACACACAGGAGGGGAACCTTCTTCTCAGATGACCCTTTTATTCAAATTGGGAGTTCCTCCCCTACCATAATGTTGCCCAGTTAATTGACTTCTTTAGTCAATTAACATGTATTCCAGTTTATTCATTCTGATACATCAGCTGAACAGTCTAGCCTGACAGATGATAATAATAATAATAATAATAATAATAATAATAATAATAATAATAATAATAATTCACATCGACAGAAGGCTTCTCTGGCTAATAATCAAACTCCATGAGAACTCAGCGGCCAGAGTGAGATTCACCCCGGAGGGTGATCTCACGAATTCAATTCCCATTAACAGAGGTGTCTGACAGGGTTGTATATTGGCTCCACTCCTGTTCAATTTGTTCATAAGTGACATGAGGACTCCCCTAATAGAGGCCCAAGAAAGGATTCATGCACCCCGCCTAGCACTTTACCGCTGCCCCTTGTTACTATATGCGGATGACGCAGCCATTCTTTCCTTTTCTAGAGTAGGTCTCAGGAGGGCCCTAAAATTTTTTGGATCATACTGTAACGCAAATTCCCTTACAATTAATTATGGGAAATCTAAGATCCTGATTTTCTCAAAGAGCCGGAAACTCCATAATTGGAGAATTGATGGGAGAGTCATCGAACAAGTCTATAGATTCCAATATTTGGGAGTTTGGTTACAACATAACCTCAGATGGAAGGCCCATGTAGCCTATGTTACAAATAGAGCCAAAGCTATCTCCTTGGCGATCTTGCGATTTTTCTTCACCGATGGGGCCCTTCATATCCCATCGGCGTTGAAAGTCTTCAAGGCCAAGGTGATTCCGACAATTGCTTATGCCATCTCAATCCGGGGGACTTTTGCCAACCTATCTCACCTGGAGGTCATTCAAAATCAGTTTTTAAGAGGGATATTGAAACTGCCCAACTGTGTAAGTAATACAGCGTTACGCATGGAACTCAATATTGTATCCCTGGAAAATGCTCTGTGGAAGCACATACTTTGTCACTGGTTATCTCTATGGCACAATCTCCCAAACTTGTACTTGATACAATGTATGTGGAGAGATGATTTCCAGAGCCCATGGGTAAAAAATTTACAGCTGAAAATAACGGCAATGGGAATCTCCCCATCCAAATTACTAGAGCAGGACATAGTCCCAGCTAAAAGAACAGTAACCTGTAAGCTAGAGGAGATGGACTTGCAGCAGAAAATGATCTTGGGCAATGGTACCTGCTCACCTCTAAATCTTGGTTTATTACCCCTCTTAAGGCTCCCAAACTATTTGAATTCCCTAACTTCCTCAGCTCATAGATATGCCTTTGTAAAGGCAAGATTCAACACCTTCCCATCGAACGTGCTGAGAAATAGATTCTCCAATGGACAGATATCACTCTTATGTGATTGTAATAGTGGGGCACCGGAATCGTTGCACCACATAATCTTTGACTGTGCTTTTCACTTACCGGCCAGGAGCAAGTTTCTTGCTCAATATCTTAAGGGAATTGCCGATGATACGATTGAAGCCAAACTGAGATATCTACTAACTGATGATGACCCCCTAAAATCACTCATGGTTGCCAGATTCCTGATCAGCGTCCTATCCCTAAAGAAGAGAAACGGTCTCCTGTGTGATTCGGATAACCCCTTTAAACCATGACCTATGTTTTAGGTGATATCACCATTGTTTTAAACCATGATCTATGTTTTAGGCGATATCCCCATTGATATCCCTGATATTTATTGTAATGTATGATGGTGGTTTCTGTTTTTGTATGATGGTGGTTTTTGTTTCTGTTTTGCTTCAATTATTGTTTGTCTTTTGTAAGTTTTGGCGATTTTAAATTTGGAGGTTTAAGTATAATATGTTGGTATGGGAAACTGTTGTGTAACGGGCCAATAGCCGTAATAAAGATCAATCAATCAATCAATTCACATTCTATGTTTGCCTCAAGGTGATTTTCAAATGTTCCATGAATGCAGCTATGGCATACACAAGCCTTTGACTTTCACAGAGCTCTTCAGTCACTCAAGCCTAGGAAGGATTTCATATTCTCCCATATTAGGTTCACTCATCATATGGTTAAAGATAAAGATCATAGAATCATAGAGTTGGAAGAGACCACAAGGGCCATCGAGTCCAACCCCCTGCCAAGCAGGAAACACCATCAGAGCACTCCTGACATATGGTTGTCAAGCCTCTGCTTAAAGACCTCATGAAATGGACTATATTTTTGTGTACACCTTTTTATCAGTACAGCAAAAATTTGCTTTTGTGTCTCATTTTTAAAGTTTGCATTTTTTAAAAAAGTAAAGTTTAGTTGTTGATTTATTTATTTTTAAGTTTCATTAAGTTTTAGTCTTTTTACTCTGATGAATAAAAATGATGTCCTGTATTAGTATGAGTATGTACTCAATAAATGTTTGCACTTAAAAAAATCCCAGGGTGCACACACACCCTAACGAAATGTGCTGTGCCATCTGTGGCTGTAGCTCAGTTGATAGAGCACCTGCTTTGTATGCAGACCACCGCAGGTTCAATCTCCAGGAACAGGGTTGCCATATTTAAAAAGTGAAAATCCGGACATGGTTTGGGGCACAGTTGTGAGCTTTTTAAAGTTTTGCCCATAGCTGTAATGAGCTAGATAGACCAGTGAGTCTGACTTGATATAAGACAGTTCCTTCTGTTCCTAATGTCTCCATGCTTCCTTTCCTCAATCTAGAACGTTGTCTGCACCGCTGAACTCAAGTGGTATCCTCATCCTGCACTGATCCACTGCATCAAGGGTTGTGAGGTGAGCATCCATGAGCCAACTCTTGCATATGTATTCTTGTGTGTGTTAAACCAAGCAATACTAAGAAGAGGAGGAGGAGGAGGAGTTTGGATTTGATATCCTGATTTATCACTACCCGAAGGAGTCTCAAAGCGGTTAACAACCTCCTTTCCCTTCCACCCCCACAACAAACACTCTGTGAGGTGAGTGGGGCTGAGAGACTTCAGAGAAGTGTGACTGGCCCAAGGTCACCCAGCAGCTGCATGTGGAGAAGCGGGGAATCAAACCCGGTTCACCAGATTACGAGTCCACTGCTCTTAACCACTACAACACGCTGGCTCACTAATTAATAAGATGCATCAGCTGATTGTGGAGTTTTGTGGATCCCCTTGAAGCATGCTCCACAATATCTCTGAAGGCAACCCCCCCCAAAAAAAAATGTAATCTGACCTTAAATGATGTCAAACTTTGCCTGCAAGGGGTTCGGGAGATAAGAATCTGACCCACTGGGCAGATCCAGCTCCCTATCCCTGTCCTAGCAAGAGGAATTCATTGTTCCTATTGAAACGCTGTTGGGTACACAGTGCATTTCGCATGAGGCTACCCTTGTATGTGATCCAGAAGCTGCAGTTATAGCAGAATGTGATGGCCAGGCAGCTCGCAGGAGCAAGCTACTGGGCACATGTTACTTGCCAGCTGAGAGAGCTGCACTGGTTGCCAGTTTGCTACTGGACCAAGTTCGAGCTCCTTGAGTTAGTTCCTTGTGTCTGAAATTGGAGATCAGGCATGGGGGTGAGGGAAGGAGCAGCTGCGGACATCAAATGGGTGGGGGGAGGAGAGAAAGCGGAGTCACTCCAGCACATGGTTTGAGGGGGAGGCGATGGGGATGGGGGACCATCAAGCTAGGGCAGCCAGTTGTGGCAGCCAGCAAAGTTGCATGTCCACTGTGGCTGCTACTGCTGCTTTCCTGCTGACTGAGAATAGCTGCTCCACCAGGGGAAAGTAGAGCCACAGTGCCTTGAAGTATGGGAGATCAGCTACCCTGTTCTCTGTCAGCGTGAGGGGAAGGCAGCGCCTTGCAATCAGCTGCCCTGGTCCCCCTCAGCATGAGGGAAGGCAGCTCGGATCAGCAGTGTTTTCGACAGAGATCATTGTGCAATATTGGCAGCGCCTTGAAATCGGCTGCTTTGCTTTCCCTCGCGCGAGGAGCACTATATTGCTGTGTATTGCTGGATCAAAATCGTTATCGTGATGTGATTTCAAAACCGATTTTGGCCAATATATTGAAAAATTGCACAGCGCTAAAACAGACCATAAAAATTGTGATATTACAATGCAAAAATGACAAAAAAATAGTTGGGGAGGTGGCAAGGGATGGGGCCGCAGACCCCCTAGTGCGTTCCACAAACCCCGAGAACTTCCTGGACCCCTAATTGGGAACTCCTGGTCTAGAGTTTAAGACATTCCTAATCCTACCTGGAGATGTCAAGGATTGAACCTAGGGCCTTCTGCATGCAAATCAGATGCTCTACCACTGAGCTATGACCATTTGCCTAATAATAAATTAAGACTCTGGCCTTCAGAGCTGATTTTAAATAAGAACATAGAGAGCTGCCATCCAATAAGTCAGACCATATAGCTCAGTATTGTGGCTCTCCAGGGTTTCAGATAGGAGGCATTCCAAGCCCTACCTGGAGATGCCAAGAGTTGGAACCTTCAGTGTGCAAAGCAGATGTTCCGCCATTGAGCTACAGCCTTTCCCCAAAATTCAGTGTCTTCAAAAACCTTAAACTCTTAAAAAATAACCCCCACTGTTTCTCTTTCCTTTATTACCTCTTCTCACCTTAGAGCTTTCTGGTGACACTTACATCACTCATTTCACACTTTTCCTTGAACTAAAAATTACCTGCAACAAATTCCAGTCCCCCCTTTAGAGAAAAGACCACGTATATAGGAAGCAGAGGATTGAAAAGAAAGGGAGGAAGAGATGAAAGAGAATCTTAATACCTATGATTAGAAGTTGTCTCACTGCTCCATTAATAGATCTGTGTTTACGCTTTGCACTTAACTCATCTCCTTGAAATTAGCTCACTCGCTCTTGAGGTGTGTATGTGCATACAGGCATAGTTTTGGCCAAGACGTGTTATTTTCACTCCCTGGTACAGCTACAAGATTTGATTAAGGGTATGTGTGTGAATTTTCCAGTAGGTCTCCTATGTTTGCTTAAAGTCATTGCAAAGCTAAAGAAAAGGGATGAGGGTGTGAAAGATGGAGCTCTGAGCAGCTTGGAGGAAGGCAAACAACAACCACACAACAATGTGCAATCAAAGGATGCCAAGGTGTACACATGTGAATGTATTCAAATGATCCTCCTAGCCAGTCTTCCCCAAGCTGCTGCCCTTCAGATGTTCTCAGACTACAACTTCCATCATCTGTGACCGTTGGTCATGCTGGCTGGGTGTTATAGGAGCTGTTGACTGACATCATCTGTAAGGAACCAGCGTGGAGAAGTCTGCTCCAAGCTCGTGGAAAGAGATCAGAAGTGATCTCCCTACTTCCCTTCTCTCTTCCTCTCCTTCCCTTTCAACTTAAGAAATTGTCCAACCATCAGACCATAGTTTCCCATTCCATCAAAGCACAGTAAAGTATGGTTTTTATAAAGCAAGCCATAGATTGCTTACAAACCAGGAGTCATATTCCAGGGTGTGGTCTGTAGAAACACATGAAATAACCACTTTAATGAAGCTAATCAGGCCTGGTTCTGGTAAGTTCCTGGTTGGATGACCGCTTCAGAACCACATGCTTGTCATCTTGGGAAGGTAGTGTAGAACGTAAAAATCATAATTTTACAATCATGTGTATTTGTGGGTTGGGTTGAAGGACTTGGACGTTTATCCTTGACAACAGGAGTATGCCCAAGACTGGAGTATGCCTGAGACCCCTTCTTCATTTATGAGCTTCTAGAAGGCATAATCCCCTTGAGATTATTCAGAAGTTCAATTTAGTTCAGAATCTGGCTGCTTGGATTCTGAATGTTTTAGCTAAGTGAAACTATATTATACCAACTCTGAAAGAATGACATTGGCTGCCTACTCGTCCCTGAGCCTGATTCAAGTGTTGATGTTAACCTTTAAAGCAGGGGTGGGAACCTATGGCTCCCAGAGACTGTTGGACTTCCATTCTAACTCAGGGGTAGAGCATCTGCATTGTGCGTAGAAGGTCCCATGGTTCAATTCCCCAATGGCATCGCCAGGTAGAGCTGTGTGAGAGGCCCTTCTCTGAAATCCTGGAGAGATGCTGCCAATCAGTGTAGGCAGTGCTGAGCAAGAAAATCCATTGGTCTGACTCAGCGTAAGCTTTCTCTGACCTCTGTTCCTGTCAGTCCAAGCCTGCAGGCCAAAGATGGTGGGAATTGGTGTGCAACAACAGCTGGAGGATCACAACTTCCCTATTCCTCCGTTAAGGTTCTAAAGGTCTCAGGACCTAGATACCTGAAGGAACACTTCTTCCTGTACCATCCTGTTTCTGCAGTAAGATCCTTAAATAAGGCCCTTCTCCGACAACCATCAGTTGGGGAAGCTTGGTTATGTATGCACAAAGGAGAGGATCTTTTCTGTGGTGGCATCCCGGCTTTGGCACACACTCCCTAGAATGGCTCTGTGATTCGTTTCATGCCATTATCTCAGGCATTTTAAGCTGGTTTCTAAAATATGCAGTGATGGTGGCTTTGAAGAAAGATTAAATGAATTAATGGCAGCAAAGGCTATCAATGGAAAATAACCATGCTGGTTATTTTCTCCCTGCACTGTTAGAGGCAGCAAACCTCTGAATGCCTGTTGCTGGGAATCACCAGTAGGGAAAGCACTGTTGCACTCAAGTCCTGCTTGTGAGCCTCTCAGAGGCATCTGGGTAACCCGTGTGAGAACACGATGCTGGACTAGATGGGCCTGTGGAAGAGTTTTGTTGCTGTTTCAGTTTCTCTTCTACTGTACAGTGGTACCTCGGGTTAAGAACTTAATTCATTCTGGAGGTCCATTCTTAACCTGAAACTGTTCTTAACCTGAAGCACCACTTTAGCTAATGGGGCCTCCCACTGCCGCTGCACTGCCACCGCACGATTTCTGTTCTCATCCTGAAGCAAAGTTCTTAACCCGAGGTACTGTTTTTGGGTTAGCAGAGTCTGTAACCTGAAGCGTCTGTAACCTGAAGCATCTGTAACCTGAAGCATATGTAACCCGAGGTACCACCGTGTTGTGTTGCTGTACGGTGCCCTAGAGTCTATCAATGAATAAAGAGGAATTTAGAAATTTGCAATGAGCAAGCTGACAGCTCTCCTGTCATGGTACTCAATGGAGGGCACTGATGCTCCCCTCTAGCCCCTCAAGGGCAGGTTTGCGTATGGAGAGAGGGGAATAACTGTGATTTAAAAACTTATGGGGTCTAAAATGTTTCACAGTGTCCCCTTGAAATATTTATGAGCTTGACCTTGGCTCCACAGAAAGGAAAGTGTGCCAAAATGTCCTCACTGATTGTTCTTCAGATGTCCCTATGTTTTATTTCTCCTGCTATTAAAAAACAAAACAAAACCCCACACAATTAATTAGCTGCAAACAAAACAAGGGCTGCTTTTAGCTCCCTACTTCATTTTCCAGAGACAGTTTCTTCTTCCGAAAGGACAGCGTGTGTCTCCATCTAGGATTAGCGGAACAGGAGAGCCCTAATGGTCACATAATGGGAACTGTGGGATGCAATTAAGTGACCCCCACCTGCAAAAACAGCAGCAGGCAGGACAGTTTCATGGGGAAACAATGAAATGGTGTGATTTTTGTGCAAGCAGCCAACTGTGTTGTAAGTGCGTGAGAAGAGCCCTGCTTCTGGATCAGGCCAAAGATCCATCTAGCCTAGCATTGTGTCCTCACTAGGTCAGCCAGGTGCCCCAATGAGATGCCTTGCAAGTAGGACCTGAGCACAACAGCGCTTTCCCCACCTTTGAATGCTAGTAAATGGCATTCAGAGGCATACTGCCTCCAACTTTGGACATGGAACATCATTATAGCTAGTAGTTATTGAAAGCCTGCTCCTCCTTGTATTTGTCCAATCCGCTTTACAAGCCACCCAAGTTGGTGGTCACCCACTGCATCTTGTGGGAGTGAATTGCACAGTTTAAGTATGTGCCATGCAAAAGTGGAATTTGGAAGTCAGAACCCATCAGCCATTCAAAGGCAACTTCAAGCCCTGCTTGGCTAGGTGTGGATTTACCTTTGTGGCACAGCATGCTGCATGTCACAGGAGAGGTGAAATGAATCACCGGTTGTAATAGTGACACCAGGTAATTGACCAATAGGCCTTGTCCATCAGCCAGAAGGCCTGCTGGGGGATAAGTGCCGTTGTGCCCAGGTCTTGTTTGTAGGCTTTCCATTGGGGCATCTAGTTGGCCACTGTGAGAGCAGGATGCCGGAGGAAGTGGGCTATTGGGCTGATCCAATATTGTTGTTGTTGTTGTTGTTGTTGTTGTTGTTGTTGTTGTTGTCTCAATTTGGCTTCTTTCTTTCAGCCTTTTATGGGAGACAACTATTGTGATGGGAACAATAACCGAGCCTTTTGCAACTATGATGGTGGGGACTGTTGTGCCTCAACAGTGAAGACTAAAAAGGTAAGCTGGCACCCTCCTGATTTTATTGCAGCCCCCATATGGAAGAAGAAGACTAGAGGGAAGTGTATTGCTGTTACTTCATTAGGGCAGTGTTAGGCAACCTGTGGCCCTCCAGGTGCTATGGAACAACAACTCACATCATATCCCTAGCCACTGGCTGTGCTGGCAGGGGCAGATAGGAGTTAAGAAGGCATCTCAAAGGCTACATGTTCCTCATCTCTGTGTTAGGGATGTCAGTGACAGATCTCCTGCAGATAGTCCTGTGTTCAAAGGCATAGCTTGCTTTGTTCAGATGTGCCAGAAAGTACTGGTACATTTGGGGATGTTTTGTTTCCTGTGGAACATGCTGCCACTCTTTTTACATTTTTTTTTCTTGTCTAGATGCTGGGCTTTAACTACCATGATGTGTTAGGAGAGCACCAATCAGAGTTAATATTTTAATGGGGTAAATTACTAGCTCAGTGGTAGAGTGACTGCTTCGCATGCATGTTGAGTCTCCAGCCTCTTCAGGTAGGGCTGGTGGTGTCCCCACTCTGGAACTCTGGAGAGTCACAGCTGCCAGTCAGTGTAGATAATGGTCTGACTCTGCATAAGGCAGCTTCCTATGTTCCTAGTAGGTAACTGGCTGATTTCTATCCTGACTCACTTCTGTTGAAATGGAAGAAGCGCTGCAACACTAGCATAGAACCTCTCCAAAGTGGAGGACACAGATCTGCCAGAAATTCTTAAAAATATTGGCCGTATTTAAACAATGAAATAAATGCACAAAGTATTGGACATTTGGTGTTTTTCTGCAAACACTGAGCAATTAGTACAAAGTCAACGTGTTCCCTGGCTAATTCCACTTGTAACAGTGAATCAAAATAGAGGTCAAAATGTACTGTCCAAGTAAAGTAACAAAGCTTTTGGTGAGATGTGAACACATCTGGAGCGGATAGCGGAGTAAAATTATCTATATCAAAATTTATCTACATCAGAGGTAGGCAACGTGGTGCCCTCTGTATCTTTTTGGACTGAAACTCCCATCATTTTTGGCTAATAGTTATGCTGGCCTGGCATGATAGGAGTAGGAAGCCAACAAAATCTTTAGGGCATTATACTGACTATTCCAAATCTGTATATTTGTTCCAAAACAATTGAATTGAATGAATGCAAGCACATTAGGAGAACAGAGAGCTGACATACTGAGCCATACTTTTAGTCCGTCTAGCTCAGGATAGTATACACTTATTAGCAGTGTTTCCGACAGGGGTCAGTCCCAGCCCTACCTTGAGATGCCCGGGATTGAACCTAGGACCTTCTGCATGCAAAGCAGATGTTCTGCCAACTAAGCTACAATTACCATTTATTGTTTGATGCTTTTTGTTCCTGCTTGGAAATTGTGATTCAGTTTATGCCCCTCTTTGTAATGTGTGTTGTTCTGTGGCTTCCAGGAGCTTGCAGGTACCTGTTGGGTATCGGAGTCAGACTCTTGGTCATTCAGACAGTGGGGCCCAGCCCTGAGAAGTATTTTCCTTTCTGTGATCAGGGGCGTCTTACCCATAGACATTAGTGGTGCAGGGCGCCAGAGTGCCAGATTTTGGAGGGCGCCACAGGCTGAGTGTCCGGGATGGAGAGTCAGGGTGCGCTCCCTTCCCTGATCTGGGGCAGCCCGCTCCTCTCCTCTCAGCCACCCATCGGAGCGTGCTGTGTCCGGCTCAGGGAAACCCCTTTGCGTCTGGCGGGTGCAATCGGGGGCAGGGGTGGCGTGGGGTGGGCATGTCTCTCCCACCCCTTTCTGGCCGCATCTCTGCCTGTGCGCCTCCCTGCGGAGTCTGCGAGTGGAGCAGGGAAGTGCCCTGTGCAATCCTGGCACCAAGCAAGGATGGGAGGCCTTCTGGGTTGCGATCCGGGCGCCTCTTACTTACGTGCAGCACCGAGCACGCGTCAGACCATGCGATGTAAACAAGCCGGACCGAAGTCCCCTCCCCCTTAAAAAAGATTGACAACTCTGGGAAATGGGGTGGGGGAGATATTTGCACCACGGTGCCGGATATGCTTAAGACGGCCCTGTCTGCAACCCTTGACTGTAAAGCAGATTCTTGCCATCGTTTGCTGAAATAGAGTAACCCCACTTCCATCCTTGCTTTGCCCTTTGAGGTACTTTGTTAGTGGAATGTTAAAATGGTACATTCCAAAAGGGGGAGGAGAATGAAAGGCAAGAGAAAGGAGGGTGTTATGTATCAAAATACTCTGACTGCTTTGTCTTCCAAGCATGATTATGCCACCTTCACAAAAACAAGTCTAGAATGAACTTGGATGTGAAGGCCAGGCTAAGGAAAGTGGAGAGGGAAATGAAAGGAAGGGCATGAGAGAGAAATTTGATAAAGTTTGCATATTTAAATATGAATCTGCCTAATTTGCACTTTCTGAAATAACATGCACACCAGAACACAGCCAACTTCCAAAATTTACACTTCTCCAAATTTTGCAATGCCGTTTCCCACCCCAATAATATGTGCAGAAATGCATATAACGAAAGTAAAATGTGCATAAAAGATACATACACTTGGGAAAACAAAGTAGAAAAATTCACTATAGCTGGGGAAATTGTCTTGCAAAAACGTGTCTATTAGACAAAATTGCATTAAAAATGTGTCTCTTAGGAGAAAATTGCAGTAAAATGCTGACAAATTTTCACAAGGACTTAAAAAAATAAATATTACAACCTGAAGTGGAGACCTGAACTTAACACTGGAAAACAGAGAAACTGAAATGGATGATTTGCCTATCCCTACCAGTTTGCAAAGGTTTTTCAAGACACACGCTCCTATGAACCAGGCAGGCTGTCTTACTAGTTCAGCAGGAAGGCAGTGTGTAGCCAGCCAGCAGAATGAACATGTTAATCTACTGAGCCGCTTGCCCTGCAATTGACCTGGGAGCGTCTTTGAGGCTCAACAAAGTGTTCCATCCAGCCTTTCCTAACTAATGGCAGGGAATGGGGCCTTCTTCTAGGGATCCAGAGGGGATAAGGTCCTCCATTAAGGACAAACAAAATCCTATTTCCTTTTAATGTCTGCGACCTCCTGACCCTCCCCAGATTCCCAGCTCCCTCATAGCTTGAATGCTTAGTGAAGCTTTCTACCTTCTTATTTTCTCCACTGCATAACAATTGTAAAGGGAGACAAATGCTTTAGAACAGCATAACTACACTGTTAAATTGAGCAAGCAGGCCAGCAATTGTGTTTGTGTGTGTGTATTGATGGTGGAGGCATTAACTGCATACCTCTAGGGTGATTGTCGACCAGAAAGGGTTGGATTTTGCAGACATATTTGCAAATCATTTGGTTCCTGTTTATTTATTGTATTTATTGGTTTTCTGCAAAGTTATAAGCAGAGCAGCTCTCTCTCTCTCTCTCTCTCTCTCTCTCTCTCTCTCAACATTTATTTGTATACTACCTAATCAAAAAGAATAAATAGATAAAAGACCTCTAAGCGGTTCAAATAAAATAATCTAAAACATCAAACTCTTAGAACAAGTGGACATAATAAAATTATCAAAATATAGATAAAATCAAAAGCTGAAATACATTGGGCAGCAACCAAAGGAATATAGCCCAGTTCTCTGCTAAAATGAATATCAGACAACTACATTTCAGTTTCACATCTAAACACAGATGTTGGAAAGTGTATGGTAACTAGGAGATGATATATTAGTTAGATATTATCCTTCCTTACTCAAGTTTGTGAGTACAGCAGAGTGCATCCCTTTGCAGCAGAATAGGAAGCTGTTGATTCAGCTGGTTACAGCCTTTTTGATGAAGCAACCAGAATGCCTTGGTGCAGCCTGGATTCTTCCAGGTATTTCCCCACTTTTATCCCACTTAAAACAATAACACAAAAAAAGTCTTTTTAGAATAAAATAGTGTTTACTTACAGATCACATTCAGTAGCAATCTGGAGGTACATTTGTGTGTGTATAGGATGATGGAGTCAAAAGCAGTGGTAGAAGATGCGTGATGAAGGCAAACGAGCAAGATGAAGTAAGAGAGGGGGAGAGAGAGAGAGAGAGAGAGAGAGAGAGAGAGAGAGAGAGGACCAGCCCTTCTTATAGTTACGCACATCTCACCCAGGAGGAGTGGCTCCTGCAGGTTTGACAGGAAGTTCTCCCTGTTGGATCCACATTCCACTGTGTGCCCATTCTAGCAAACAGGACTTTGCTGCTCTTTCTGGATATCCCTCAAAAGAGGAAGCCTGTTGTATCACCTCTGAATCCCAGTTGCTGGGAATTGCACATGGGGAGAGCACTTTTGCACTTGTGTCCCGCTTGTAGGCTTCCCATTGGGGCATCTAGTGGGCTGCTGTGAGCAGAGAATGCTAGACAAGATAGACCTTTGGCCTGATCCAGCAGCTAGACTATTCATATTCATATTCTTGTTTATGTTATTTGTGAATGGAAGGGGTCACCATCTTTCTCCCTAAAGGCTAGACGGTCACTGTGGCCACAATTCCTTATCAAATATTCCAGGATTCTCAACTCACCATGACATATCTTTCCACTGCAATGTTTTCTTCATAGGATTTCCTGCCCACCGCGAGTGGAGTTAGGGGAAAAAATTATAGGTTGTAATAGTGGACTGTTTTTTCATTACATTATTAAGATCCAGGGTAAGCATCACAGCACTTTTTTAAAAATGACTCAATTCTTTGCTTGTTTTTACATTGATGTGTGCCTCCTAAATATATATATATCACACACACACCCATCCTATTTCCATCATCCCTGACTCGCTAACTTAGAGATCTTGGAGCACAGCATCCTGGTAACATAAGGATGCTTGAATAATGCAGTCTTTGCAAATACATAGGAACATAAGAAGAAGCCTTATACTAAGTCAGACCATTGGTCCACTTAGTTTTGTCTACACTGACTGGCAGTAACTCACAAGGACCTCTCCCAGCCCTTCCTGGAGATGCTGAGGATTGAACCTGTGGCCTTCTGCATGCACAGCAGATGCTCTATTCCTGAGCTATGGTCCTTCCCCAATAGCCATTGGTCCTTCTAACTCCATGTAGTCTACAATGACAGGCAGCTCTCCAGGCTTCCATATCTTGGGTGAGAAACTGATAAAACAATAATGTTCTAGACAAAACACGGTGCCCTTCAGATGATGTTGGACTCCAGTTCCCATCGGCCTTAGCCAGCATGGTCAGTGGTCAGGGGTAGCGAGAGTTAGAATCCAACAATATCTGACGAGCTACCCCTGCTGTGCTGAAATATGTTTGTATTGGAGACACAGGCAGCCAACCACTACTGAGCTCTTCCTGTCTGGTGTATAATCTGGCTCTGTGTGTGTGTAACTTCTCTTGCTGGCTGAGAAAATCTGGATTGCTTTTGCTCACCTGCTCTCTCTTTTGTCAGGAGGTTCCATGGCTGGAGCGACCTCTCCTCACAGTCCACATCCGCGAATCATGAATAATGAGCTCATTCTAATTGCAAAAAGATGGGCCTCTGTTGCCTCTGCCAGAACCATTGCTTCCTTAAAGCAAGGATCAGGCCATGGAATTCCACAATATTGCCTCACTACAGACTGGGGGCGGGGGGGGAATATCGTAGCACATGGGCTTTTAGCGATTCCGTTATACATCAGATACACACAGAGTATCAAAGCAATTTGGAAAAAAAAGAAATGACCTACATGTTTATTTATTTATAAAAAGAGGCCATTTTAAGTTGTCAGTTCAACAGTCTTTTGGCTGATTTGCAAAACAGGTGCTGATCTTGGAAAGGAAGTGCACAGTTTAGAGAACCTGACACTGTTTTATCAGAAATGCACATAAACACAAATTGCAGTCTGTTTACAGCAGGACTGGGGCAAGCCTTTCTTCCATTGAGGGCTACATTCCCTTGGGAGTAATCGGTCAGGCAGATTACATGTTGGAAGTGTGCAAAGCCAGAGCAAAACAAGCAACGCTTTCTCTCTTCAGTCACCCTTCTTTGCTCTTTTTTTCTGATAGTGGAGGGACAGATCTCTATTGCTTGCAGAGGGTTTTCCTCTTTCCCTATTCTTTTCCCATCAGTCTACCTGTTCTGACCCCCCTCTCATCCATCCTTCCCTCTCTCTTTCTCTGGGCTCTCTCCCTACCCATGTGAACTGCAGGCTGACCACTCCTCCTTTAGCAAAAAAACAAAAATGGCCAGGGCCGATGGGATTTGACTCAAGCAGTCAACCTGACATGTTTGCATAGTGATAGTGAATACTTGGTAGTGAATACCTGGCAGAACCCAAAGTAAATTTATGGTTATAAGGCTTGGAGAATATGGTCATAGGTTCAGCAGTAGCTGGCAAGTGGGTGCTCACCTGGCCTCCTGTCACAGGCATCAGTGTGACTTACTGGTAGGAGGAGGATCAAGGCAGCAACAAGGGTCTGGTGCAAAGGCACCATTGGGAACACCAGGTCAGCTCCACCAGGACACTTGCCGTGCGTCAGCCTCACCCCTCCTTCCTCTTCCCAGAATGTTGCAGCAATACTGGTGATGGGAGCTCAGGCGATCACTCCCTTCTCTGCTGATTGCTACTTGCATAGGCATCTGGTTGGCTGCTGTGAGAACAGAGTGCTGGGCAAGGCCCTTTGGTCTGACCCAGCAGGGCTCTTCTGTTGTCCTGATACACAATAGCTAGGATCTAAAATAAATCATACTACAATATTTATTCTCACATGGATCCCTACAGGGGTGCCCAAACTTTTTTCAAAGAGGGCCAGATTTCATGAAGTGAGCATGCGTAAGGGCTGGCCAAAGTTGTTGACCTTTTTTTTTAGGATTGAGCTTTTGAGGGGATTTTACTCCAGGAAATAAACTGCCATAGGGGGCCAGATTAGGCCCCCGAAATGGACTTTGGGCATGCCTGTGGCCTACTAAATCTACTGACAATCAATGTCGTTCAGGATCCCACCCACCCCCAATATAGGAAAAAGAGGAAGAGAGAAAATTATCCAACAATTTTATGAATTTCATGGTGCAGAAATGTTCTGGGTCTTGCTTACCCTTAGAAATGCGTGATTTGTGAGCTATTATCTCTGCAATAGGCAGAGTCCACGTATTCTTATACCACAGCGAGATGTTTAAGTCCTGGAAATTCCACCTAATTCCAGCATCCACCTAAGAAGTCCCTTAGTTTGGAAACGTGCTGTTTCATTATCTCATAAGTTTAGAAGGTCAGTGTCAGGGAACTGCCATCAGTGCCGGAGGGAGAGAGCAAGCTCCAGAGGGATCCCAGAGAGCGTCCCGGGATTGGGAGAGGCAGCCCATCTTCTGTGGAAGGGAATCAGCTCAGCTCCAGTGGAGAAGGGGGGCAGATGGGGGAATCTGAGAGGTAGTCACATGACTCCTTGCCAGGGACCAGCGGGGGAAGGAAGGGTCCTCCGCTGCCTACGCCTTCCTTGCGCAGAAGGCTTCCGTGCAGGGAAAGTAGGAGGAGACTGGGCGTGAAAGAACTTCTTTGCTGGAAGAAGTTTAAGAAACGCCCACTGTCGGATTCTGCCAGCGATTGGGACAGCCACGGGTGAGTGGCTGTCCGGACAGAAAAGGTTCACTTAGCCAACCCAGCCAGGTGTGGGCACCGGCTTACGCACGAGCAACCCCTTGAACCATTACAGTCAGGTTGTGGGAAGGCTTGAGTGGGGCATTTATTTATTTGTTTGCTTGCTTGCTTTTGGTACTGTATTTCTTTAAAAAAAAAAATCCATCCAAAGTTTTGATGCCAGAGGGCATTCCCAACATAAGTTGAAGAATATTCTCCTATTGTCGCAACTATGCCAACAATTCTACGGTGCATTTGATATCCTGTCAGAAAGCTGCACAAGAGTACAATGCCACCCATGCAGAATTTTTAAACGACATTCCCTTAACGTAAGCTGAGGTAGATTTATAGAACTTAGAAGATGATGATTTATTAAATTTGTATACTGCCCTGTACCCACAGGTCTCAGGGCAGTTCGCAGGATAAAATCACAATATAAAACCACAAAATACATAATCAAAATAAAAACAAAAACAACCCAATCCCTGCCAAAACATTTTAAAAGGGCATTGGATGACAATCAACCAAAGTCCTGGTTAAAGAGAATTGTTCTTGACTGGCACCTAAAGCTGTGTAATAAAGGCACTGTGCAAGCCTTCCCCAGAAGAGCATTCCACAGATGGGGAGCCACTGCAGAGAAGGCCCTTTCTCATGTTGCCACCCTCCAGACCTCTCGTGGAGAAGGCACACAGATATATTGCAGTCCACTTAAGAGTCATTTCTTTTCAATTGTAGGTTCCTTCTCCCAGGTAAGCTTAAGACCTTCTAATGTTTAAAAAAGGTAAAGGACCCCTGGATGGTTAAGTCCAGTCAAATTCGACTATGTGGTATGGAACTCATCTCCACTTTCAGGCCGAGGGAGCCAGCGTTTGTCCACAGACAGCTTTCCGGGTCATGTGGCCAGCATGACTAAATCACTTCAGGTGCAACAGAACACTGTGATGAGTGGCAGAGCACACGGAAACACCATTTACCTTCCTGACACAGCAGTACCTATTTATCTACTTGTGCTGGTATGCTTTAGAAGTGGTAGGTTGGCAGAAGGTGGGACAGAGCAATGGGAGCTCACCCTGTTGCGCGGATTCGAACTGCCGACCTTCTGATCAGCAAGCCCAAGAGGCACAGTGGTTTAGACCACAGAGCTACCCATGTCCACTTCTAACGGTTACATAGATTTATCAAGAAGTTCCATATAAATAACAGATACCAGTCCTCTGTCCCAATGGCCCAGGTGTAATAACAAATCCTCTAGATTTAGTAAGGGATCTAGTAACTTGTGCCTTAAGGGCAGGATGAGCCAATAAACATCAAAACATATCTGCCCTGGATCTCCTACAGCTAGCCTGACTTGCTCACTAAAAATTTGAACATTATTGGTACTAAAATCACATAACAAGTTCTTTTTCTCCCAGGATAAAATGATTCTCCTCAGGTTCATATCCCTAACCTGTGGGAGGCAGCCTAATGGCAGCAGTGATGAATATCTCAAATGCCAGCTCCTCCCCTGTAGAACCTATCAGATGTTTAGGGTGGAGGGCACTCTTCATAGTTCTGCCAGAAGCTCGGAGTGGTGATGGTGGCTCAGGAGAGGTCCTTCTCTGCAGCAGCCCCTAAGCTGTTGTTCTCCCTCCACACAGAAGTGCATTTGGCAACCTTATTGTACAGCTTTCTTCAAATTATGAAGACACATCTTTTTACTCTACTCTTTTGTCACGTGAGATGTATATTTTCAGGAACCACCCTTTATGTGATTGCAAGTTTTTTTTAAAAAAAAACTGTTTTTAATGTGTTTTAGATTGTAACCCACCTAGAGATTGTGGGGTAAAGTGATGATGAAGAGGAGGACTAGGTCATGATAGTAACAGTGGCTTATGTGTTGCTGGTGGCATGCTCAAAAATCCATGGCATTTGAGCTTTTGTCAAATGGGAAGGAAAGCACAGTTCATTCTAAGGGCACATCCGTTACCTTGGCTTTTGACAGTTGCAGTATTTTGTTTTGTGGGACCCGCCTCTTCATTTGAATTCATACTGTCCTGTTCCATTTGGAACAGTTCTCCTTGTTTTATAATTATAAAGGGCTTTGCTTGTTTTCATATCTGTATATTATTCCCAGCCTGGGACCTTATGATGAAGGGTGGGTACAAAATCTTGTACGTGGACAAATATGTAGGTGGTCCCAGGTTAAGTCCCCTCCTAATGAGATCTGACTCTGTTTAAGGCAGCTTCCTACATTCCTATGCCCAAAGTTTTCAAGAGCCCTGGCAAATTGTGATTTTATGCCAGCCTAGGATGGCCACAGCAGTGAAGGGCTATCACCTTCCAGCGCTACTTATAGGTTTCATGGAGGCATCTGATTAGCTACCACTGGAAACAGATTGTGGCTTAGATTGGTTTTAGTGTGCAGCAGGGCTTGGGGGATCTCACCTTCCTCTGCCTCCTCTGTTGGCGATGAAGCTTCCAGTGCCTATCATGTTACTAGACCTTCAGTGTTCCCTCCCTTCTCTCAGCATAATGTTTTCCTCTGTGGTAGGACTTCTGGAATCTTTCCTGTAGAGGATTGAGACACTATGTCGGGAAGGAAAATCCACATGGATTTCAACAGGAAAACTCCTCAAGGAGGAGCTGACCTGAATCGAGTACCCTCCTTGTTCCATGAAGAAGAAGGAGAGAAATCCTCCCTTCTGCGGAGGAACATTGGAACATCCTCGCTGCTGCTGAAACTGCATTGATGCTTCCTAGTCAGTGATTTCCCCAGTAGCTACTTTTGAAGGATCTCCACAGCTTTGAAAGCAGAGCACTACAATGGAAGATCTGTCTGGTGCCAGACGATGGGGACCCAGTTATCTGTGTTGAGATCCTTCCAGCCCCTGGTGGAAAAGTCTGCCAGGTTGGGGGGGGGACCAGAGGTGACCCAGCCCCCCTCATTCTGCATAATTTGGGTGCAAAGAGAGAGTGGCATGTTGTGAAGAGGCAGGGAGGGACATGCATGGAGAAGGGAAGCGTTGCCTAGCAATGGGAGGACACACATATGTACGGTATGTGTGGCATGTGCATTCCCAGAAGCACCCATAACAAATGTGTCAGCAGAGAGGACAGATGGGAGGGTCTCCTTACATGACCTGTACCATGGTGGTGGTGGTGAAGAAGAAGAAGAAGAAGAAGAAGAAGAAGAAGAAGAAGAAGAAGAAGAAGAAGAAGAAGAAGAATGAGAAGAAGAAGAAGAAATTGCCATAGCAGGAGGAAGCCAATGTGTCAGCAGGGAGGGAACACACATTTATGCTTGCTAAAAACATTTGAACAGGTTGTGGCATCGTTCAGGAAGGGAAGGGAATTAGGTCATTAACTCTGGCTCAATAAATGGAAAAGACTCTTGGGAATTCATCCCAGGCACCAAAGTCTCTCCACCCCCACCCCAACCCCAGTTTTGCCCTGCTCTTTACTTTATGTAAATTCCTGATGCAATCCACTGAAATCAACTTCCTTTCACCAAAGCAACACCCAGCTGCTGCTCCAGTTCCTTCCTTCGCTTCTTCGGTTAAAGAGACAGGAAGCTGCTCTTGCACGATAGCCTTCTTCCATTCCTTGCAAGCCCCTCACCCACCTTCATTTGGCAAAATGTGACCTCCTACCCCAAATCCAGAACTCTGCTCACCTGGGAAAGCTGGGCAGGGTCTTGCTCTACCTGATGCAAGCTTTATAATACGAGAGAGAGAGAGAGAGAGAGAGAGAGAGAGAGAGAGAGAGAGAGAGAGAGATGGATGGATGTTCACTTTCAAACATTGCAAAATGAAGCCTGGGTCTGATCTGGATGGGATCTTAACTGTTAGGGAGGGCAAGTGTGACTGGGGTGGGTGGGTTATTGCTAAACCAGTCTACATTGTAAAAGCTGGCAGATTATTGCTATTAGCATAGGGGTGTGGAATCTCTGGCCCAGGAGCAAAATGCAGCCTCTTAGGCATGTATATCCAGCCGTTGGAACTCCCCCCCCCCATAAGCCACACCCCTTTATTGGCCCAGGCACCTCTGTCCAGCCTTTGGGTCATTCCCAGGTCACACTGGCCCAGCTCCTCACCTTAAGTGCTTAAATGTGCCCCTAAACTGAGACAAGGCCTCTTTGGTCACCTGGGTGGAGGGTGGAGGAGGCAGTTGGCAGATATAGAAGCCTCTTAACTTTGTATAGCAGGGACATAGCATTACAAAAGGCAAGCATCTTCTCAGTTCTGCACCCACTTTTGCTTCTGATCCCACCCACCTCCAGCTATGGACTGCAGAAAAGGTCCAATTCTTGTCCCTGACCCAAATTCATTAGTTTCTGATTTAATGGTCTTCTAAAGGCTAAGCCATGTGGCTCATTTATTGATAGGTCAGTGGCTCAGTTTAACACCATCTCCAGATGGCAGATTTTTGCTGGAGAGATTCAAGTCCATTCTGGATATTGAAGGCTTGCACAGTTAAAGCACATCCTTCTGTCACCCTAGTGCAACAGATCTACTAGATATTCATAAAAAATGACTTCTCATGGTTAGGAATGTGATGGGAAATGTACTGGAAGAGACTTGGGGGCAATCTGATGGTTAAAGGGAAGGCATATAAACCCCAAAAGCAAATCAGAATGAATGTTCATTGCCATATAAGCCTTCCTACAAACATATCAGAACAAATCATTGATAAAGAGAGTGCCAAACCTCTGCAGAACCTTGGTACAAACCAAATCAGGATGAATGGTCTAGGTTGCCTAGAGCTGCCCCAAGTCTTTAAGGCCCATTTGAAAGAGGAAGCCAAGTGTATATCCATGGGGGGGGGGGCTTTCCACAAAGATGGTGTCAACACCAAAAAGGCCCTGCCCTGTTGTGCTTTTAGAAATCCTTTTAAGCAGCTTTGCAAATAAGAGTGAGGCACTGATGCCCTATGTTTCTTGGTTTCCTTTGTGCAGGTTATCCCCTTCCCAATGTCCTGCGACATGCAGGGGGATTGTGCTTGTCGGGACCCCAGCGCCCAAGAGCACAGCCGACGGGAGCTTCGCGCCTTCAGCTTTGGATAATACTAAGATGACAGAAGAGAAACCACCTCCAAAGGCTAGGAGAGAGGCATCGTCACTTACCCCATTTTTGTTGGTATTGTGTGTGTTTTTTCCTCATTTGTTTAAAACAAAACAATTTCAGCTGCTCAACTCAATGGTGTTTCTGCACCAGGGACCTGTAGAACTCAACCAGTCTGCCTTTAATTTCTTTGCCCAAGGAGAACTGAAATTTGGGGTGGGGGTGGAGGGTGGAGGGAGAGGCAGGCTCTTGTATTAACCATATCTTACCTAGCAAGAAGAAGCAAAACAGGAAATGGCAAATAGTTGAGTCAAAGAGGACTTTTTTAAAACAACAACAAAAATGTGCCAGGAGACGAAGGAGGAGGCATCATGTCTGATGCAATTGTGCATCCACCTCGTTTGAACAATGCGTGGTTCGGTTTGTGGGTTTGTATGTCTTTTGGCTTAAGTCCCTCCTCCTCTTTTGTATGCAGATTAAGGCAAAAAAAATAATAATACCAAGCCATATATAAATATGTACCTAATATTTATAGAGAAGTTGGTGGGGGCGGGGTGGAGAGAGGGAGAGGAGCATGCCATGGCAACAGAAGAAGGAGTGAAATGCCTTGGCTGCCTTCAGTGTTGTACGCTCAGACTCCCTTCATGCTCAATGAGGGTGTGAGAAAAAAGGAAGGAAGGAAGGAAGGAAGGAAGGAAGGAAGGAAGGAAGGAAGGAAGGAAGGAAGGAAGGAAAGAAAGCCAGTAAGCCATTTGGTTTGTTGGGGTTGGGTTGGAAAGAAGAAGGGGGGGGGGAGAGAAAAAGAAGAATTGCTTGCCAGCTTTGCAGACAAGGAGAGGGGGCTTCCTGAGATGCTTAAGCCAGTGCTTGAGGGAGAGGATGCATTTTTGTGGCAAAGAGCTGAAGGTCAAGGGGGGGGGTGGCTTCAGCTGCTAAGCTGGGGGTGAAGGATGGAAGTCCCACTGCACCACCAATGGGGAACAGAGAAGAAAAGGAAGCAGAAGAAGGTCAACCAAACCTCCATCCTGCTGCTGCTGTTACTCTTGCTGCTGCTATATCCCGTAAAACTGATTCCCTCACTGTGTCAGGAACAGGGTGCTGTTTAACCTCCAAGCAACCAAACAGTCTGCCTTAAACCGCTTTACCGGTTGCCTGCCTTCCAAACCACCTCGGGGTTCCTCCCCACCTTCCTTTCCTCAAGCATGACAAAGAAAAACAAGACACCAATCAGCCCCCCAAACATATCCAACCAAGTTCTCTTCAGAGTAGACCCCCTTGAATTTGATGGCCCTAGCCCACTTAGGTCTGCTCATTTCAGTGGGTTGGATGCGTCCAATAACCCTCAAGGCCCAAAATGAAATTTCAGCAGCAAACAAAGCCTCGTGAGGGCATGTGGCTTTTCCATCACCTGATCAGCCTTTCTCCTCCAAATATAAAATCCCTGAGACAATGACCCAAAATGTGACTGAGGAGAGAGAGGGGGGCCTTTCCCAAAGTGATAGAAGCTACCTGGTGCAAGACCCTTGAGCTGTGTGGAACAACCCTTATCAGTATTAACCTCTCGGGCAGGACCCCACAATGCTCCTGCCATTGCCTGTCTAACCTCTTCCACACCATCATATTTGGAGTCAGCTCTTGGTAGCTACCAGCTTTCCCCCATCCTCTCTCTCTGTCTCTCAATCACTGGACTCCATGTGCAATTTTGCTGCTAGAACTCTAAATTCTGCACACAGGGGCCTGGGCTTGTACAACTTCAGGGTCTCCTATCCCTGCAGGGAATCTGAAGAACTGACTACAATTCCCTCTGGTGTCTGCCAAAAGAAGAAGAAGCCAAGTCTTAGATGGTCCGGTGATGGAACAGGCACACAGTTTGACTTGTTGCCAGGATTGTTTGCTTGCCATTTTGAAAAAGCAGTAGCCCCTTCTTGACATAACTGGATACCATTGTGGGGAAGAGAAACCACAGCACTGGCCACTCATGTGATTCGGCAAACTAGGTTCCCCACATCTATCCTTTGTATTTCAATTCTAGCAAATTGGGGGGAGGGGGCTATTCGCAGCCAATGGAAATATTTCAAGTTTAAAAGAACCCTGGTCTTTGCAAACGTTAACTGTTGCTAACTGATTCTCAAATTGGACGTGCCTGTGCATCAGACATAAACATAAACTGGTTTAATAGTCCTTCTCTCACTCCTAGGAATTCTGGGAACCTTTAACAAAGAGTTCTCAAAAACACCCAGAACCCAACTGACTTTCCCAGTATTCTTCAGGGAAAGGCATGACAAGGCCAAATTAAATGGCATGTGGAAGGAATGTATGTGCAGGTCTGCATCTCTACCTCTTTCTAAGCAGCTGTGGGGGGGCTCTGAATTGAATCCTGCTGGTGGCACTTGGGAAAGAAAGGGTTAACCTTTTCCTGCTGCCATGCCATTTACTCAAAACAAATCACCCCCAACACACACACACACACACACACACACACACACACACACACACACACACATTCTTCTCAAACTATGGTTTGGAGACATTATTCTCCTCCACCACCATGCAAAATATCATTCTATAGTCCCAAATCCATCCAGATATAAGTGAATTTAAGATGGGAATCTTTTCCCATCTGAGAACATCTTTTTAAAAACAAATTCCAGCTGAAATACACAGGCGAGTATGCTTGGGGATGGGCGTGGGGTGTGACTTTAAAAAGGCAAGTGAATTTGATTTGTCAGAAACATTCTTACCCAATAATTTCCTACAGAACTTCCTTGTGGCTGTTTCGGCCCCAGTTGCTTTAAAAAGCACCAACTCTGTTCATGAATAAGAATTGGGAGGGGGGGGAGGATTCAGTTTGGTTTGTATTTCAGTTGAAACCTATGTAATTCACACTTCCCCAAAACAATCCACAGGCTAAAATGCTGCTGTCCTTCGGATTTCACACTTCTTTAGAATTTGCAATGCCAAATAATACATGAAAAAAATGCAAATATTCAGAAAAAGTGTACAGTAAAAACACCACATTGGTAAAAGCAACATAGAAAAAAGCATTATACTTTTGTGAGCTGCTTAAATGCTATCCTGGTATTAAGCAGGAGATAAATGTACAAAATAATAATAACATGAATGATAAATTATTATGACTATGGAAAATGGCTCGCAAGAATATGCATATTAGATAAAATTGCATACAAAGTAGGTTTATTAGGTTAATTTCATTCTAAAATGCTGCCAAATTTTCATAAGGACATAAAAAATTGCACACGGATGCAGAAATGAACTTAAGTTCAGAAACTGAAATTAAGATTGGGGGGGGGGGGAAATGAGAAAATGAAATTGGACAGAATTGTCTATCCCTGTTAGTTTGCATCCTATTCCATGTTAACCAGCTCCTGAAATAATTGGGAAACTGCTTTTATTCTCCTAACTCCACCCATTCCATACTGTTGCTGTGTTCAGGTGGGAGTCATTCACATGTCCACGAATCAGGGGTTGCATCAGTTAAAATGGATGTGGTGCTCTTGTGCTACAAGCCTGCCTCCTCTTCACAGCACTCCACTCAGCCAAAAGAAAGAAAAAGAGCTAGCCTTTTTGCAATGAGGAAAGTGATGGGGAAATGCACTGGAAACTGTGGAGTAACATTCATTCAACACAAGGTTGCAGGGGCAAAACTAGACTTTATTTCATCTGGGTCGAAGACCCAGCTTGGCACACACATCCCATGTGCATTTGCATATATATACACACACAGCCTGGGAGCCTCATTGACGCTCCAGGGCAAAAAGGCTCTGCAAGGTTGTATAACCTCCCTGCAAACAAATAAGAATAAACAATAAATAGCCAGCATTGCCCAGTTTGCAACCTTTGTGCACGGAAATCAGTTCAAATGTGCAAGGGACAGGTGATTTGAAAGCAATCAAAAGAGAACATCGTGCATATTAAACCACTTTGAGTTGTTGTTTTCTAACCATCAAGTGGTGTATAAATTTTCTGAAACAAATATACAAATGCTAAGGGCAAATGACTCCTCCTAGAAGTTTCACCACCCTGTCAAACATATTGGGCTGGGTTGGTGGCCTGGATTTTCTTGTCCATCAAGATGATGAGGAGGGCTTTAGCCGCTGGAAGGTGCTTTGGAAGCAGGACTCAGCTACCTCCATTCTGGTGTCACTTGGTTGTAACTGTCGGTTTGTTCTAGGTTTTACCTGTGTTTTGTTTCTGTCTTTAAAGAGAGAGAGAGAGAGAGAGAGAGAGAGAGAGAGAGAGAGAGAGAGAGAGAGGGAGGTTTGTTTGTTCGTTTGCTTGCCTGCTTTTTAAACCTGAAAGAATCTCAACCAACATTTCCTGCTGCAACTGATTTGAGTGGCTACTGAAGAGAAGAAAGGAAAAGACAAAAGAGGGTGGTGCAGAGAAAGGGGAGAGGAGAGGCAACGTTATTGCTGGGGCTGAACATGTTTTCAAGGAAATGTCCATTTCTAACAACTAAGGACAGTCAGACAGAGAGACTCAAATAACTTGAGGGCTTTATAATATGTTGGGCACAAATCTCATGAAACATTATCTTGTGCAAGTCTTCCGGAGATAGCTCACAGGGGAGTCAGAGAATTGGGTTCATTGTCTAATCCAGGGTTGGCCAACATGCTGCCCTCCATCCCTGGCTGTTTGCTATGCTGACTACAGCTGGTGGGAGTTGGAGTCCAATGACTTTTGCCAATTTCGGTTTGCCCTGATTCCTTTTCCCCTTATGCTTTGTAGTACTTCATAGGCATCTGCCTTTTCCCTTGGTATGTCTGTCATTTGTGTGTGTGTGTGGGGGGGGGTTTACTTTAATTTCTCCCAAGATGTTTTTGAGGGCAAAGAAATTGCATCTCTCCCCCTAACCCAGTCCACACTGATCAGACTGTATTTGATACAACTTCCAGTGTATCAAACCGCACGGACTAAATTCAAAAGAACAACAGCACACACACACAAAAAGAAGAATGCAAAAGAAGGCGGCTGCTAAAATGATTAGACAGATGATCCCAGTTCTTTGGGAAAACATCAATGTTTTCTCATTAAGAAAAAAAAATCATTTACTGGATAGGTGGTGCAGGATTAGCAGAACAGCTAGGTCAGCCACAGATTGCAAAGTTTGTGGGGGATATGGGGGCACCATCTCTGTCTGCCTTTGGACTTTCTATACAGGACTGGGCTGCCATGAAATGTGCTGCATGTATAGCATGATTAATACTTTAACATTCTAATATATGTGTGTGTGATATATGCAGTATACTAATTCTAACAGTATAATATGTGTTGTTTTACAGGAGGGATGAGGAGACTCTGTCTTTCCTGATGTTGCTGGACTCCAACTCCCTTCATTCCTGAGCACTAGCCCTGCTGACTATGGCTGCTGGGAGTTGGAGTCCAATAATACCTATAGAGTCACCAGTTTCCCCATCCCTGATATAGACAATACTGAATCAGATGGACCTCAAATCTTACCTCTTCCGTGAATTCACTAGGTCTGAGGAGGAACTGAGGAGGTCTTCCAGATTGCATTGAACTGCACATCCCATTATCCATGACCATTGACCATGCTGGCTGGGGCAAATGGGAGTTGAGAGTCCAGCAACATCTGGAGGAGTTATTGTTCCCCATCCCTATTTTACCACACACACTTTCACAGCTCCATCCCTTGTCCACCCCATAGTCCAAGGCCATTTCTAGAATCAGTGTTCCTCTTACTTCCTCAAGCATGATCTTGCTGATCATGGAAGTCATGTTGATCTGGACAGCATTTACTACCAATGCATGATGTTGGTTAGGTTAGGGGAGAGTAATGCTCTTAACTGTGGGTGGTATGTGTTGCAAAGGATTGTGGGAGCAGCCACTAAGTGTTCCTGCTGATGAGTTTATACCCAGTATGGGAACTAGGAGACAATTCTTCAAAATGTTCACTGGTCCTCAACATATCCCAAACCAGCTCCTTCTTTATTGCTCAGGTCACAAAACTGGAAAACAATTACACTGCCCTACTTGACGCATACGTGACCAACATGTATAAAGTACACCAAACAGTCACTGCTTGTACCACCCTAAGGATTTAGGAGAAGACAGGGCCAACCCAAAGCTTATTCTAGAAGCAAAGGACAAAATGGTGCCCAGTCAGTACACATACAGGTTCCAGCCAGTTGATCTAAATTTCTATGTTCATGTCTTCCACCATATCAGAGTGCTTAGGAGGTACAGAGCAGGCTAGCTTATGGAGAATTGTTGGATGGGACTTGTACCACCACCACTGCATCACCGGCATACACTACCAGAGGCAGCTCCCCCATTTCCTCATGCTTACTGAGGCAGATAGTAGCTATAGTTCAGCAACATCTGGAGGGCCAAAGGTTTCCCACCATTGGTGTAATGATAATGGCCCAGTACAGTATAGGCAGAGCAGCCTAATGTTTTTGCGGCACAAACAGAGAAGTGTCTCAATTTTGCTGCACAACTGGACCAAGGCCAATTTGCTCTCCCTGGCTCATCCCTTCTCCATCCTAGGAACAGGAGGTCCTGGTACAATCAGGCAGACTCTTCCTTGGAAGTGGGGCCTCTTTGTTTCCCAAGTTCTGCAAAAGTGGAAATTTTTGGCCTGTGTGTCAGGCAGGTATGAAAGAAGCTGCACCAGCTGATTTCAGACAGGGGACATAGCCAATGCTTTCTGGAGAGGCTATGGGTTGAAACTGAGACTTGCATTCAAAGCAGATACTCTTCCAATAAGATAAGGCCCTTTCGCTAACAGCATAACAAGGTATATTTTCATTACCCATTCCATAGCACCTACTTTTGTCCCAAGTCAAAGCTTTTCCTAGAACCAGAGATCACCTCTTTGTATCAAGCTTCCATGTGTGTTGGGAAAAAGGTGCAAATCACTAGCAGTGGCTGAAATATACCCTTACTGTTGCTGCTTCAAGAGAAAAACAGACTTGCAAAGTGTTAGCAGGTTTGAGTCATGTGTTCCTGTGCTTCCAAACAGTTAAAATGGCAGATTTCTCCATTCTGTAGAGCTTTGTGTACACTCACATGGAAAGCCGCACACATTTGCACAACCTGACAGTAGAAATGGGTTGGCAAGACAAATGAATGGATAACTAACACTGACCAGACTAGTCATGCTGCTTTCACATAGCTAGCCCCCGCCCTGAGTGCTAAGTGGTTGCTTGTTTGAGAAGAGGTAGAATGTAGCTGACCTAGAAACCCACCTAGTGGCTGGATCTTTTTGGCACCCTAAAGATGGGAAAAGGCCAAAAGGAATGCTTGTGACACACACGTTTCCCACCCCACTCATCTCAAAACACACATTAGACCCCAAAGGCACAGAAAGGGCAAACAGAGCATATTTGCAGCCCACAGGAATGCCTGACACGGAGATAGTTCGAGAGCCCCAGTCCCAAAAATCGCAGAGGCCTGCAAGTTATTTTGAACAGAAGTGGGGAAATGTATGTCTCCTTCCCCCAACCCTCTAATATTGCTGGGACCATCAGTCCCAGTCAATGTGGCCAATAGCCAGGGGTGATAGAAGCTGGAATGCCACAGGTTCCTCACACTGCCTTGGGGAAAAGTAGTGAGGCTTACATTTCAGCCACTGGTTCAGGTTTCAAAAGTAGGTCTGAAGCCATATTTCCTGCTTTGTTCTCCATCATTTCTCAATAAGGAGGTAAACAGGAAGTTAAGTGTAATGTACCAAAGCCACACTCTGCTGACTGTAGAACAAAAACACTTTGATGCGCACCATGATCCTGTGCCCTAAGCAGGTAACTCAGTGTTTTCAGAGCTGACAGCATACCTGTGGACTCAGATTTAGCAAGGGCAACTGAATGTACAGTCACGGGTGGTCACAGAGTAGGCCCTCCCATACACACACACACCACACCACACCACACCACACCACACCACACCACACCACACCACACCACACTCTTATTGGGCTATCTGGAGGGCAACCAGCACTCTACCATCAATCCCTTTGCTGGATCTGGCTGATGGACTTAAGGGTTTAATTTTCACCAGCAAGAGGAACAAGAGGGATGGGAAATAGATTTGTGGGGTTTACAGCGCTTGAGCGCCTGGGACATAAACTGCTCCGACTGAAGTTATGGGTCTGTCTCTCTATTCCTTTGAAACAAAACACAAGTGTAAGGGGGGAGTAGACCCCATTTGCTGCTGCCTTCAAGAGAAGCAGAATACGTATTTTGAGCTATATCCGAATATAATATAGTAATATTTGCAAATAAAACTGTGATCTCTTCTAGTGCAACATATATAGATATAAATATATATATATTGATAGATAATATAATTATTCCTATTACCAACTGCTCCTCCATAATGATAAACCATATTATATCATTTTTTTATTGTTACAGTTATGATGGTTACACTTATTGGTGATTTTATTATGGAATTTGTACTTTAGGCATCAGCTCCAAGTCAGTGTCAAAAAATACTTACCCCGCCCACCCAAAAATGTTAAATGGAACTATTTGCATAAGAGTTCTACGGGTCTACTGTATAAGCGAGAAAGAGAGAGAGAAGTAAGGAGGAAATTGGAGGGACAAAACAAAAACACAGTTTAAACCTTATTTTGGTACCTCATGCCTGTACTTTTGCTGCTCCTGGTTATTTTACTTGTTCCGTTGCTGCGTTCGTTTGTTTTTAACAAATCTAATTTAAATCTCCAAGCAATATATAAAGATGTAAATAGTAAAAAAAAAACCACCTTATTTATTAAGATTGTCATCTTTTTTAAGAAAAATTATATTTACACAATTGTTCATCTAATTTATTACCTTTTTAGTAGTACAGTTATTTTCTCTATGATTGTACTGGTGTTGTTGTTTTTTCCTGTTCAGGGTCTTTGTTTAAATGTCATTTTTTTTACAGGTCTGGTATTTGTTCATTTTCAATTATTCTCTTCCTCCCCATACCCTCCCTCAGTTTTTCAGGTAACTGGTTATATTTCACATATTCAAATAATAATAATTTTTCCCCATCATGCATCAGCACTATTTTCCCATTGTCTTATTCCTGTATGTTAAAGTTATATATATGTGGTCTTTACCTGAGAAAACAAAGACTCAAAAGCAGCAGTATAAAAGCTTGTATTAAAAGAGTTCTGAACTTGATGGGTGTCCTTTTTATTATTCCGATTCCAGTGACTTAAGCTTCCTTCCTTTCATGTACTGTTCCATGGGGCTAAGGAAATGAACAATTAAAGGTAAAGGTAAAGGTACCCCTGCCCGTACGGGCCAGTCTTGCCAGACTCTAGGGTTGTGCGCCCATCTCACTCACGTGGCCAGCGTGACATCGCTGCTCTGGCGAGCCAGAGCCGCACACGGAAACACCGTTTACCTTCCCGCTAGTAAGCGGTCCCTATTTATCTACTTGCACCCGGGAGTGCTTTCGAACTACTAGGTTGGCAGGCGCTGGGACCGAACAACGGGAGCGCACCCCGCCACGGGGATTCGAACCACCGACCTTTCAATCGGCAAGCCCTAGGCGCTGAGGCTTTTACCCACAGTGCCACCCACGTCCCAATGAACAATTACTGCAGCACAATTGAGAAACAAACACCATTCACTTCCTACAGAGGAAAGATCTACTTCTCACCTATCTCACCTACCTAGGTCTCAGTAATACACACCAGGCTGGCTCCCTCATCTGTGATCAAGTTGCAAATGAGCAAGGTCTTACTATGAACCCACCTGGTGTGGTCGTCAGGCTACCTTCTTTTCTTTGGCAATCACTCAGTCTTCCATGAACACAGTCTTAACAGTGTGTCCATAAGTGATCAACACCTTCCAACGTTATACCATTAAGTTGGATTTGTGGTACTGCAGAGGGGTTGTTTTGGGCTTGTTGGTGCAACACTTTGTTTTTTGGATATTGAGCGATAGTGCAAGCTTTCCATAAGCTGCTGTGAAGATATTTATAATGGTTTGGAGGTCATCCTCCGAGTGTGCACACACTATGTTGTGAACCACCCTGAGACATCCGGGTATAGGGCAATATATAAATTAAATAAATAAATAAATAAATAAGGTCAAAAGTAAAATTCCATTCTAGTTGCTGTTGCCAATTCCTTCTTTCCCAATAGTCCCTGGCCACAGATTGAAATCTCACCCAACTCTTGTGTTAAAATCACCCAGGAGGATAATTTTATCCTCCAGATGTGTTTCTGATAGAATGGCATCCAACTGAGAATAAAAAAATTCTTTAATGTCTTCATCAGCATCCAGTGTTGCTGCATAGGCACTTAAAATAGTTGCCTGCTGGTTTTTGGTGAGTTTTATTCGAAGGGTTGAAAATTGCTCATTAATGCCAATAGGGACTTCTGACAAGAGCTTCACAAGGTCGTTTTTGATAGCAAAGCCTACTCCATGTAATCATCGTTCTTGTCCAGTTAGACCTTTCCAGAAGAATGTATAGCCTCCTTTTTCAGTTGTCCCTCTCCTGCTCTTCGAGTTTCTTGAAATGCTTCAATATCAATATTAAAATGCTACAACTCTCATGCAATGATGGCAGTCCTGCATTAGTATTCACTGGATAAGGACAAATTCAGTATAGGAGATGGGTAGCATCCTCCACTGCATCTAAGAAGAGCCAGACTGCTGGATTAGGCCAAATAGCCCATGTAGTCCAGCATCATCTTCTCACAGTGGCCAACCAGATGCCCAAAAGCAGGACATTGGCACAACAGCACTATTTCCAGAAGCTTGTATTCAGAGGCAAATATTGCCTGTGAAAGTGGAGGCAGAACCTACCATTGGCTGCTAGTCAAGAAGTGGTCCCAACAATCACATCAACAGGGCTTTGCTGCCATGGATAATCTTTTTTATGCCACCATCATTCTCCTTGCTCTTCCAAATTACCTGCATTGTATAGGTGGACACTGGCTAAAAAACTAAAAAAAATCTGCAGGTATTTTACCACACCTGACAATGGTTCTGCAGATGTCCTACACCAGACACCTCATATACACTTTTCTTGTCATGGGTTTCTGTCTCCAGACCCAATTTTCCCCCTCCCTTCTTTCAAAATGCTTGTGACAGCCCAAGATCTTTTGCTGCTTAAGATGAAGGACAAAGTGGCTTGACACACCTGCTGGCCCTTCTCCACATCTAGAAACTGACCAAAGTGACACTGGACTCTTAAAATATGAGTTGGAGTTCAAAAATATCTGGAAGGCCACTTAGTCCTGCAGACAATTGTTTTATCATGCTCATGAAGTACAGGGCAACTTGGTTTCAAGAGAGAGAAGCACACATAAAGAGGGGATGGGAGAAATCTCATTTCATTGGAATCAGCTGTGAATATCCACTCACCTGGAACTCCGGATGGGCAGCCGTGGCCTCATGGCATGGCCATGGTGGGTTCAAGGAGGCTGCCATCTTCTGGTGCAACTAGGGGAGGTGATGGCTGCAACTGGCCACCTCCAGCTGAATCAGGTCCTCTGGTAAGGGCAGGAAGTGCCCATTTGCCAATCGGAGGCAAGGGCTTGGGGTCTGTGAGCAACCCACCTCTAGCTTATTTAAGAAGGTGGCCAGGTGTCAAATGCCCTCTTGGCTGATCAGTTTTCCATCCAGCCAGTCTTTAGGGGCCTGTCTGGGGAGGAGGGAAGTGGGCACATTGCCTACAGACCGTGCTATGGTTTATTCAGTCACTGTATTTGGGGCCAAGGAGGAATTTTCTCCTGCAAGGAAATTGGCTGGGTTGCAGGTTTTGGCTTACCTCATAGAAACTGTCACAACTCTGGTGGACAAGGCAAGATCCTTACTTACAGGGGCACCCCGTTGGAGGGGTCCAGGAGGGGGGACTCTGTCCAGGAATCCACTGGGGGACCGATGGGCCAATACACTTCTCCCAATGGTGGCTTGTACAGGGTTGTGGAATCCATTCCATGTTGGAAGTGACTCCCCAGCACAAGCTTGACCCCACCAGGTTCCTACCAGGTAGCAGGGGGTCTGCCTGATGCTGGAGACATGCCCAGTGCCTTAGACAAACCCAGTCTTTCCTGTAATCAATAAAGTTGTGGCCTAATTCAACACAATACCAGTGTCCTGTGTCATTCTTGTGGCCCTTCGTTCACCTGCCATTGCCATTATGCGCCTATGCTGGCAAATTCCCTTGAATTTTCATGCATAAAGTTTATTTCCTTGCTAAAACATCCAGTTCTTTCAGTCCTGACCAATAGATCAGGCTCTGGAAAAAGGCTAATAAAGTTTCCCAAAACCACTACTGTGGGCTTTGCTGCTCTGGAAGCATTGTTAAAATCCCCACCGTCTTTTCAAAAGGGTCAGGATTCTTTTTGTTTTTAATCTGAAATGCTAGCCGTCTTATTTCTGCAAATTCCAACTGCTCTTTCCATCACGTATTATGGCTCCAGCTCATGGAAGTGGCTATAAATGAGCTTTGCAGCCACAGTGGGGGGGAACATGGCTGGAGGGGAAAAGCAGAAGGGAATCCCTTTTATTCAATACCCCCCCCCCAACCTCCAGAATTTAAAAACTCAAACTTTCCATCCAGCTACACAGAAACCTCAGTGTCTGGCTTTCTGCAGCCTCCATAGTGCAAGAAACTCTTAAAACTATGAGAAAAATTTGCTGGAGTTCAAGGATACTCCATGGAATTCCTTGTGCAATAGAATGTCTAGAAGGTGGCCACAGAGCTCTTGGTTGGATTCAATACCCAGTAGCCACATATGAAAGGAATAATCAAGGCTTTTGTTAACAAGTGTCAGACGCAGAGTATCCTCTCCTCCCCTGGTAGCCTCAGCGGCAAGAAGAATAAACAGTTCATATTTTGTGGCTTTTTTTCATCTGGTTGCCAGACAAAAGATCCACATCTCCATGCATAGGAGAGGTTGGCTACTCTGAGTCCCTCCTCTTCCGTCTCCCACAACATCCTGGAAACCTACAGGAAGTCACAGGAGTCACATCTCTCTGCATTCTTTGTTCTTGAATGCAGAGGGACCAGCAAGCCCTTGGACTAGAAGGGTCTCCCATACTCTCCAGGGAGGTCTCTGCTGTTTGCTCTCTAACTCCCCCCCCCCCAATTATCTTGTAACTAAGAATTTCCTCATTCAGCTGTACATCATCCCTGTCTCCCTCTCCTCCTTAAACTGCTGGGGACGGGGGGGGGGGGACAACGACGACTTCCTACTCCTCCTCTTCTGAGAGGAGTCAATCAGACCAAGGGCTCATTTCCCATTCCTCCTGTCCAGTCCCTGATATCATCCCCCCTCTCCATAATTTTCCTCCTCCTCCCCTGTCTCCCTCCACCCCTTCAGTTTTGGTTCATTGTGGTGGCTCTTATGAAACTCCCTTTGCAACTCCGGGTCATGAACATGTTATGCATATTCCCAAGACCTTTCTTCTGGCCCATACCCCTTCCATGCAACCAAGTACTGTAGTCTCTTCCATATCAAGTGTGAGTCTAGAATCTGCTCTACTGCAAACTCCTCCTCTCCCTCTACCAAGACAGGAGGTGGGGGTGCTTGCCTGGGCACTTGGTAGGGGTGTGCTGGCAGTACTGGGGACAGCACAGACCTATGGAATACAGGGTGTATCTTCATTGAGGCTGGCAACCTGAGTCCGAAAGTTGCCGGATTGATCTGTTCTATCACTTCAAATGGCCTCACCCTCCGAGGATCCAGTTTCCTGCATCTACCTCTCTGGGGCAAATCTCTTGTAAACAGCCACACCTGGTCCCCCACCTTTATCTCACTGCTTATTTGTCTATGGGCATCAGCTGTCCTCTTATACAACTCCATAGCATAATCCAAACGTTCCCTTAGCAGGCTCTGTATGGCTGTTAACTCTTCTACGAAGTCTTTTGAAGCTGGTACTGACACTATGTCAGTTTGGGAAGGGAAAGTATGTGGGTGCTACCCATAACTGGCAAAAAAGGGGGGTCTGCTGGGTTGAAGCATGAAGTACATTGTTGTACGCGAACTCTGCCAAGGGCAATTTGGACACCCAATCATCTTGTTGGTAGTTCACGTAACACTGGAGGTACTGCTCCAACATGGTCCTTTCCCCATTAGACTCTGGGTGTTGGGCTGAGGTGAGACACACTTTTACTTTGAGTAGTTGCACGAGCTTCTTCCAGAACTGTGAGGTGAATTGGGTTCTCCGATCCGAAATCACTTTAAGGGGGAGCCCGTGCAACTTGAACACAGGATCTACAAAAAGCTGTGCTGTCTCTTGTGCAGTCGGCAGTCCTCTACAGGGCACAAAGTGCGCCATTTTTGTGAATAGGCCTACCACTACCCAAATTACTGTCTGTCGCTGTGGCTCAGGCAGATCAGTGATGAAGTTCATAGCTATGGCTTTCCATGGTCCTTGTGGTGTGGGTAGTGGTTGGAGCAATCCTGCAGACGCTTCCCTGGGCCTCTTTGCCTGCTGACAAATCTCACAGGCTCAGACATATTCCTTGACATCCTCCTTCAACCTTGGCGACAAGAATTGCCTCATCATGTAGTGTCTTGTGCTGCCCAAAGTGTCCCGCTGTAGGGTTATCATGGAATTCACGTAGGATCTTGGCTAGGAGATCTCCCTCCAGAACATAGAGTGCTTCTCCTCTATACGGTAGCCCATCTTTCCCCACAAACCCCTCAGCATCACCTGCATCATTCCGCAGCACCTCTAACTTGCCTTTTGCAAAAGCATTCTCCCATGTCTTCAGCTGAAATTCGGATACTTCAACAACTGACCCTGCTGCCATCTGTAGATGCTCTGGTTTCAAATATGCCTATACACTGGAACTGGCTCGGCATCCTGATATTCCAGCCTCCTGGAAAAGGCGTCCACCCCTTGATTCTGACTGCCAGACACATAATGCACTCTAAAGTCAAATCTGGCAAAGAACTGCACCCAACGAATCTGCTGTTGATTGAGACGTTGCATCATCTGCCGATACTCCAAATTCTGATGGTCAGTGCGCACTTCCACTTGGTGTTGCACCCCTTCTGCTCAGGAAGGAGTCAGCTTCCTAAAGTGGAAAGCACAAGGTTGCAGGTTGCCATTCTGGTCCTCTTGCAGCAGTATCGCCCCTACTGCCCTGTCCGAGGCATCTGTTTCCACGACCAGTGGCCAGTGAGGGTCGCCATGTGCTAGGTATTCCTCTGAGGAGAACATGGTTTTGAGCTGCTCAAATGCCTGTTGCGCATCAGCTGTCCACTGAAACGACTTCTTACCCCTCAAGCAGTCCATGAGAGGCACCTTGAGTCTTGAATAGGCCAGCTCGAACTTGCAGTAGTAGTTGGCGAACCCCAGTAGTTGCTGCAGGTCTTTCTTCGTCTTGGGTTCCTGCCATGAAACTTCGCTCTGCACCTTAGCTGGATCCAAGCACACCCCCTCTAGTGTGAGGCAGTAACCCAGGAAATCTACCACAGAAACATGGAATTGGCATTTCTCCAACTTCACAAAAAGCCGGTGTTCTCTCAGCCTCTGCAGCACCTCTGTCACATGTTGCATGTGCTGTTCCTGGCTTTCAGAGTAAATCAAAAATATAATCAAGATAACTGATCATGAACCTATCCACCAGGCCACTGAGAAAATGGTTAAGGAAGGCTTGAAACGCTGCTGTCCCCAACTGAAGACCAGGTATTCAAAAATTCCATACCTGGTGCAGAACATTCTTTTCCACTTGTCTCCCTCCTTCACATGGATCAAGTTATAAGCCCCCATTAAGTCCAGCTTTGTGAAAATCTTCACTGACCTCAGCCTTTCTAATAAATCCCCAATATGTGGTAGGGGATAGCGATTGGGCACCTTTAGGCTATTGATCTTTCAGCAGTCTGTGCATAATCTAAGTTCTGTGGTGTCCCTTTTCTTCATGAACAGCACTGGGGAACCTCCTGGTGCATTGGAAGGTCTGATGAAGCCCCTTGCCAGATTCTTCTCCAAAAACTCTCTCAAAGCCACCAGCTCTGTCTTGGATATCGAATAGAGGCAGCTTGTGGGCAGCCAAGCACCCGGCAGGAGATCTATCTTACAGTCATAAGACCTATGGGGTGGCAATTTATCTGCTTCCTTCTCCTGAAACTGCTGGAGACTGGGAGGGCGAAACTTCCCACTCCTCCTCCTCTTCTGAGAGGAGCCATTTCCCATTCCTCCTGTTCAGTCCAGTCCCTGACAACAAGCTACATAGAGATAGTATGCTGAGACCGCAAAAGTTCAGGATCTGACAATTCCACAGGAGGCAGAACTTTACAGCCCTATGTTCCTGCCTGGGTCAGATCTTCATCACAAGAAGAACACAAGAAGAACTCCATCCCATCAATCAACTCATTTCACTGCTACTGCAGCAGCTCAAGTAGCAACAAATCCTGCAGGGGCAGGAGGTCTTAGTGCCCTCTCTTCTCTCCTGGTGCATTAATTCTGGGATCCCTGGGAAATGTAATTTCCCCAAGGCATCTCATATTTGTCAGGAGTCCTAGAAAGCTGCACTTCCCAGTACTCCATGCATCTATGCTGGCTGGGGCTCTTGGGAGTTGGAGTCCAGCAGCAATTGGAGTGAACCCAGTTGGCTACCCCCACCAAAATCTTTGAGATCTTTCCCCATCATTCAACCTGTTTCCCTTTCACTGTCTCCCTCTTCATTGGCAATAAAATTAGAGCTACTAAATCCTTCAGTGAGTATCCTAAGCTCATTGTAGGTATCCTAAGTTCACTGAAGATGCAGAACCTATGGCCCACCCAAACTTGTTGGAGATTCTCCAGTTCCCATCAGCCTCAGCCTGCTTGCCCAAAGGGCAGGGATGGGTTGGTGTTATAGTCAAAGAACATGGGGAAGACTGCAGAATCTGCATCTCTGACCACCTAAAGATCAGTAACAAATTCAGAAAATTTGAAAGTTATAACTTTGGGGATGGTTGTGCTTGAAGTTAAACCAAATGGAACAACTGGAGAATTGAGCCTTCACTTCAGATTTGGTGACTTAACCAGTTCCCTGGTTATACCTGCCCTTGTTTCTATGCCCTGCCTTGCCTACTGAGGGAACCTTCCCCATTTCACAAAAGCTGACAATGGTCTGCCTCTGACCCACCCATGACCCTGTTCTCATAACCTTTCAACCTTGGAGGGGCTGTTCCCATGTAGCCAGCCCCACAGCTTTTCTTCCCAACATAATACAGACTCACTTGTCTAGCAGCCCCACCACACATGTACCTTTCCCAAGTTCATTTTCATATAAATGTCCACACAGATTTGTCACAGAGCCAGTGAACAAGGGGTCTGACACCTACAATGGAGAATCCAAATAGCAATAGCCCCGCCCACAACCCCCATTAATTAAAAGGTGGTGCAACCGCAGAGAAAGGAATAGGAACTGCTGCACATGCACACATGTGGCTGCTACCTATTCTAATGTGGCTCAAGAACACGAAGACAATTTGTCTGGTTCAGGCCAAAGATGCATCTAGTCCAACATCCTGATTCCAACAGTGGCCAATCAGATGCCCTGGGAATCCTGCAATCTGGGTACAAGCACAATGCATCCGCACACACTGCCTTTGCTGCTGCCTTCCCATCAATTAATAGAGAAAGGACCACCTTGTTAAGAGGCAGCCTGTGCAACAATAATGGCTGACAGACCTACCCCACTCTAATCCAGGGGTGAAACTAGGCTTTATTTCAGTTGAGTCAAAGACCCAGTTTAGCACACCCTTGCCACACACACAGGCTGGAAGCCTCAATCGTGTCCCTCTGGAGGCTGCACCCGGGCAAAAATCCAAGCTACCCCTGTAGCTATCCTGATAGTCTAATGTCCTTTTAATGACATTTCTATACTTGCAACAGACTGAGATTGAAGAGGCCTGGGGTAGTGAAATGGATAGTAGCACTTCAGGCAGCAGGAGTGGAAATTGTTGCGGGCATCCATCTGTCTGGGGAGACAATGGAAATGTGCACCTTTGGAAGTAAAGTCAAACTCTTGAAGAGTTACAGTGTGTGCTATAGCTGTATAGACCAATATAGGAAAGACTGGTTTTATTGCAGGTGGGGCAGATGAAGGCATCCAGTTTTGCTACTACTGGTACACCATAGTGTTTCTTTTCTCTGTGTTCCTTCCAGCAGTCATTCCTCCTCTGGTCACTTCTGTGGATATACAACCTGACTGTCTGTCTCCAGGCATTGTGGTCAGCTGCAAGGAACTCTCACAAGGCGGGGCTGATGTTGTCAGCCTTCATATCTTTTTTGCAAACATCTTTGTAATGCAGTGTTGGTCTGCCAACAAGCCTAGTGCCTGAAGGTGGCTCCTCATAGAGCATGTCCTTAGGGATCCAGCCATCTTCCCTTCTGTGGGCATGACCATATTATATCTCTCCTAACTAAGTGCTCATTTGTGATACCTTCCTCTGCCTAATCTTTGTCCCTACCCAATGTGTCTCCACCCCCATTCCCCTCCTCACCCTGTCTTTTATTTGGCCATTTATGTATTTATATTATATTATTCAAGTATTGGAAAATCCATTACACATCTTCAGGAGAAGAAAAGGCTACACAAAGCTGGAGTGGAGTTCCTAAGCCAAGCTAGTGCCAAATGAACTGCTCTGCCCTTCTTTGGACACTGCTCAGGCTTGAACCCCAGAGAGCTCACTTCAGTGCTGCTAATGCAGCAAAAACAACACAGGAGGAACCAGTTACAAGTTACCAGTCTGTGAAGCCACAGCAGGTGCTGTGATTCTCCAGCAATTTGATTTCGTCCCTGGAGGCACACTCCATTGTCTCTCAAGACAGATGGATGCCAACTATACACACACACACACAGAGAAACCAAGTACATGATCTCTTTTGATCTCACAAGGGTCTTCCATAGCCTCTATTTCCAGAAAAAAAACAGTCTCTGCCCATGTCAAGAATTCCCTGGTCAAGGCATCTAAGGGCCCAGGTGCTAAATTTGCTACTAGAGGCTGATCTGACTGCCCCAACCTCCACAACCCCTTCACCTGGTCAGTTTCTGGCACTGCCGTAGAGCCTTTAGGGCAGGTGGAAGCAACTGTGTGGGTCTGGGTTCTTCCATGTCATGTATTGAATGTGGGACTGGAGTAGAACCGTGCTCAGAGGAAGGCAGCCAGCCAGCAGTGGTAGGGACACCTGAGTATATATTAACAGAGTGCTCAACAGCCTGCCAAGTCTCAGGAAGCCGGAAAGTGCAACAGGCTTGGCTTCAAAGCCCGAGCATAACATGGTCAAAAAGTTTCCAAAGAAGGAACCACAGATCCTTCCTTTCAGTCAAGACCCCTTTTATGTCAATTCTGCATTTGGTTTGGCTCTGCTGCCGGGCATCAAGGGCTCACATTGCTCCAGTGCCTGGGGCTGGCTTTGATCTGAAGGGCTGGACACATCACGTTTGGCTGGGCAGAGATGACGGCTGCTGGGGAAGATGCAGTTATACCGTGACTCCCCCAAGTGTTTGTCAATCAAGCTCTGGGCTTGAATGCAACACCCCCTCTCCCATCCCAGCAGTACTGAAGTCTATGTGTATCATTGCTTGGGATCTTCACAACCTTTAAAGTGTCTTGTAAACTTCCTCTCTTTTTTGGTTGAGAATGTTGAGGGCCTCTTTGCTCCTGTGCCCAAACCAGGTAGGCAAGATTTAGGAACACAGGTAACTGCCTTATACTCAGACTATCGGACTGTCTCACTCAGTATTGTCTACCCAAACCGGCAGCGGCAGTCCAGGATTTCAGGCAGGGTCCTTTCCAGCCCTACCTGGAGATGCCAGGGGTTGAACTTTGGACTCTCTGTGTACAAAGCAGATGTTCTGCCACCAAGCTACAGCCCTTCCCCAATTTGCTTCTGAATTTAGGAAGCTGCCTTACAGGAAGGCAGACAATGTGCCCCCAGCACTGCCTATCTGGGTTAGATGTGCCTCTTTTGGTAGAGATTTGCCAGTGAGCTATGTCCAACTTCCCAAAGGCACCACCATCTTATCACTTGAAACTGGGTTTGCCTGGGATTCTAACCTGGGATTTCTTGTGCTTTCAGTGAGAATCATGTCCCAAGACAAAAACGACAGGCAAACCTAGGTCCTTTTGCTTAGCATCTATAGATCACAGATGGCATGAGAGAGATCCCAGACAAAAGGTCATCCAGATGCTGGTTAAATACCTCTGGCAAAGGAAATATTTTAGCAGAGGCTTTTCAGCTGCTGGGGAATGCTCCAGTTGCATAATGCAGAGAGTTGGATTAGATGAGATCCAATATCCTTTCCAACTCTAAAAGCCTATATAGTCTTCATTATCTCAGAGCAGCTATCAGGCAGGTGTGCTAATTTAAACAGGGAAGCAGTGCTATGAGACATTATTTCCTTAAACCAACCAAAGTTATTAGCCTTGCTCATAGGAGTCAAGGTGGGGCTTACCTCCCTCCCCCAATATTTTATTCAAGTTGGCACCTCTGGCCTTACTGGGTGAAAACCCTACTAAAACCCCACTAGCAGTGCTTTTTTCAAAAAAAATTATGTTTAGGGGTACATTTTCCTAAAAAGGTAAAAGGTAAAGGGGCCCCTGACCATTAGGTCCAGTCGTGTCTGACTCTGGGGTTGCGGCGCTCATCTCGCTTTATTGGCCAAGGGAGCCAGCGTACAGCTTCCGGGTCATGTGGCCAGCATGACTAAGCCGCTTCTGGCGAACCAGAGCAGTGCACAGAAACGCTGTTTACCTTCCCGCCGGAGCGGTACCTATTTATCTACTTGCACTTTGACATGCTTTTGAACTGCTAGGTTGACAGGAGCTGGGACCGAGCAACGGGAGCTCACCCCGTCGCGGGGATTCGAACCACCGACCTTCTGATCGGCAAGTCCTAGGCTCTGTGGTTTAACCCATAGCGCCACACGCGTCCCTACATTTTCCTACTCATATTGAAATAATGCCCAACAAGGAGGCCAAACTTAGATTCACAAAATGTTTAGGGGTATGTGTACCCCTGCGTACCCACAGAAAAAAAGCACTGCCCACTAGGTACCTCTAACATACCTCTGCTTTTTCCTCACTGAGGTAGTTGTAGCTAGTTCACCTCCTGGCTAGTCAGCTCTCCTGGCCTGGCAAATGGCTCCCATCCCATTTGGGTCAGTACAATGTGTTATACATGAGGCTTCCCTTGGAGCTTCAATTAGTACAAAACATAGCTAGAATGATTTTGAAGACCCATTTAGACTTAGGAAGTAGAAGAGTAGGCAGAGATAGCACAGATTAGGAGGAGGGGACAAAGATGAAGGAGAAGGAGAAGAAGAAGGAGAAGGAGAAAGAGAAGGAGAAATGGATTGACAAAATGCTAAATTAGAAGATTTGAAAAACATGTTTCTACCATGAACTTTCCTGGGTGGTCTGAAGCAACTTGCTAGGTGTAAACTAGAAAGCAATCTGCTCGCTGGACAATACGCAGCAGAAATTAAACCGGCCTAAAATGTGGCAAGAGGAATAATTTATATACATAGAAAGACAGAAACACAGACACACACACCAGGGCTGGCCCACCCATGAGGCAAGGTGAGGCGACCACCTCAGGTGGCAGAATTCACTGGGGCAGCAGATCCCGATGTTGATCTTCCTGTCCCCCACCCTCGTTCCTGATGTAGCGCTTCCCTCACCCCTTCTTCCCTGGCAAAGAGGGAGTGCAATCTTGGGGTCTGCCTCATGTGGCAAAATGTATTGGGTTGGCTCTGACACCTAAGTACATGCACACACACACGCAAGGCTTGAAGTGGGTCTGGAATTAGCAGAAGTGCCAAATTCCTTAGAGTTCTAAATACTTCCCCTCCCCCCCCCCACCACTTTGGCCCCCAAACCTTGGCCTGGTGCTTCTGGGCTTTGTGGTATTCCTGCTTACCGGCCTCCGCCTCCCTTCCTATGGTGGCTGCTCTAGCAGCTGTGGTGACCAGCAGAAGAAGGCTGGGAAGGAACTCAGTCTGCCCGCCTCTCCTAATCCCCAGTATATGCATAAAATAAAAAAGGATACACTTGGATAGTGTAGATAGTGTCTTCCCATCTTTGGAGTCCCATTCTTGGGTTGTGAAGGTGGGGAGGCACTTTTTACACTTTGGCCAGTAGGCTTGCAAGATTCTAAAAACTTTCAGGAACAGGTACCTTGAAATCATAGAATGGGAGGGAAGCCAAGGGTCATCTTGTCCAACCCTCTGCTATACACCTTAAGGAAGTAAAATAAAATTAAAAAAGCAGTGGCTACTTCTCTGCTTTTACAAAGTTTTTGACAGTGTGGCAAAGTGGTGCCTGGTTCAGAGGACAGATGTCATTACAAGGCAAAGTCAGCAAGGTGGCCCCAGAAAACTGTAGGCATATGGCTATTTGGGCAAAACCTGCTTAAATCATAGACTCGGCAGAAAAGAGCCAACTGGGGTGAGGAGGGGGGGAACCCCACAGAAACAAAATGAAAATGGGTTCTACAACAAAGTGTTGCAGTATGAAGCACTGCAGTTGTCGCACTTCAGTAGGTGCCTGCTGGGGCTAGGGTTTCACTCCCAGGATGGATAAGCCTCTTACCAAAACACTTTGAGGGCAGGTTTGTGGGTGGAGCACAGTCTAAACAAACCAAGGTGAAGCATGGAGAATTGACCTAGATTCAAGTCATCATCCAAAGACAAGGTCAGGCAACAGTCTAGCGTCAATAACTATTGTCAATAAGGAGTGCAGGCAAAGTACACGAGAGCAAGAAGAGGCTACACTCAGGACCAGGGACCCACCGACCCACCTTGTTTCTGGCAATTGAGTGGCTCAAGAGACCTCTGACCTCCTAGACCACACCCTAATCACAATTGCTGGGGGTGAGGAAGCTTCAGGGTTTATTTTCTCAGTAGGGGACCCCTTACTCACAAGCTGCACGATGACTTGAGATAAGCAGGTGCATGCTATGTTGTTATCATGGACTGGATGGTGGTGGCGCCGATTTCTCCTCTGGTAGTTCCAAATGTTCTTGAACAGGTTTGTGCCTAGGAGGCCATCAGGGGGATCTTCAGCTCTGGTTCCGGGGACCCTAGCTGCTTCTCAAATTCCTTGATCTGCAGGGTGCCTGGTTCATTCTCTGTGACTGGTACCAGGTCAAGGTTAGGCATGGCAGCAGTTCTGCACTCCAGGCACACTGTTCCATCTCCCCTCTCGCCCGTTTTCCATTCTTCTCCCAACAGTCGGTGAGCATTCTGCGCCACTGAGCATGTCCCCCCCACCCAAAAAAGTGATTCCCTTAAGCCTGCTGATGCCTCCCTCTGGCATGAAGGCATGTATCTATATCTATATATCTATATCAGCCCTATCTACGTTGGCCTTAGTAATACTTCCATGTTGAATGAGTTCAAACTTGATGCCAAAGTACGAAGCACATCTGATTCCTTGTATCACTGATGCCTTCTGGTGGGGCACTTCTGGTGGCTCCCCACACCCCTAAGGACATTCATGTGACAGACCCTGCTCTGTGGGACTCCGTATGGGAACAGGTTCTGTAGGAACCACCCCTCCCCTCTTTAGGAGAAGGCTATCAACTGCCACTAGCAGGGGCGCCAGCTGTTTTGGGGCCCCTCAATATCTTTTGGTAGCGGGTCAGCCCCCTCCCCCATGTTGAGGGAGAGGAGGAGGCTAAGCATGGAGCCAGACACGAAGCCAGATGTGGCTCAGCTCCAGTGGCTGGCTCCTCCTCCTGCCGTGGAGGAGAAGGAGGGTGGAAGCAGCCTCCCACCATGGCAGCATGGGGAGGATGAGCCGCCAGCCACTTGAAGCCATGCAGCTGCTGTGTCCAGTTCTATCCCCAGCTCCTCTCGACATCCTGACGCCACACATGCGATGTCAGGACACAGTGCCACACATTTCGTCACACGTGTGATGTTGCCCCCACCCCCCAAATTGCCCTCACAAGCTGGCACCTCTGGCTACTAAGTATGACGCTCCACAACAGTTTTGTTAGGTGGGTGTCTGCATAAGGAGTTGACAATTCCCATTGGGAAAAATTCTAATGTGCTCCCAACCAAGGAATCTGGACCCCAAAATGATAAAAAAGTAAAACCCAGGAAAATCAAACCAGCAAAAAACAAAAAGTAAGGCTGCTTATTTGTTTACAGTACTACAGTACTATATGCAGATCTGGCTGTTTGGATTTGCAGTGTATATAGTGAGGTTTGGGTACCAATTCTTTGTGTTTGGACAACTGAATGTTCATATTATGAGGATTTGGATGGTGGAACCTGCGTGCATATTGTTTAAATAGACCTTTGAAATGTGATTTAAAAAAACACACACGAACCAATTACTGATGATTTTATGGATGTCTTTTTTATTCTTGTATGTTGTAGGCTGCCTTGATGTGTGTGTGCACATGGGGGGGGGGTGTAATGCAAATGTGGGTCATAAATATGCAGTTAGAAGGTCAGCCTTGGGAGGCGGTAGGCTCTCCTTCACTGGGGAAGCAAATGCCATTTGTCAGGGATGCTATAACTGCACAATCCTGCACTGAGCAGGTGGTTTCGGGGTCAGCAAGGCTTACTGGGCATGGGCTGGATCACTCCCGCAGAGATCTTCTGTGGACCAGACCAGTGCAGCGCAATGCTGGAAATCGCTTCTGTGCATACCCAGACACCAAAAATCGTGCCTGCGCAGAAGTGATTTCCAGTGACACGGACATGCACAGACGTGATTTCCAGCATCTGGGTATGCGCAGAAGTGATTTCCGGAGCCGCGGAAGAGAGTCCCCGCACCGTGCTGCCCTGGTTTAGTGCAGCGTGCAGGCGACTCGCCAAGCGGGCAGCTCGGTTCGGGGGAAGCTCATGGGCCGGTTAAGCGACCCTTATGGGCCACTTCTGGCCCATGGGCCTTAGGTTGCCGACCTCTGGTTTAGACTATATGAACTCCAAGGTCCCTTCTCCAACTCTAAAGTTCTACTTTTTAAAAATTCTTCTTTGGGCACTATCACTGATTATACAACCACAGGGGAAGAGCCATAGACCAGTGGTAGAGTACCTACTTTGCCCGCTGAAGTTTCCAGGTTCATACCCAGGCACTTCCAGGTAATACTGGATTGAAACCCAGCAGAGCCACTGCCAGTCAATGCAGACAATATTTAGCTAGATGCACCACTGGTCTGATCTGACATTAAGCAAGTCCTATCATCTTGTGTACAGCTGCATGGTTTAAAATGCAGATTCTTTTATACATATATTCAAATTTATGTTTTTCAGACAAGCTGTTGGGAAAATCATGTCTTCCTAACCCTTTCATGGACCACTTGGTTTTTTATATCCCCCAACGCTTGCTTCTTCCTTACCTGCCCATGATTCTGAAAGTTTCCATTATCTCAGGTCTGCCTCATACTAAAAAGACACACCGCTTATCACCTCATTCCTGGAACAAATTCTGGGGAGGGAACCCAACCCTAAACCTTCCTGATCGACAAAGGCAGCAAGCAATAAGGAAGGGTGTAAACTTTTTTTTCTTTAAAAAAAAAACTTTTAAAAAAAAACAAATGAAAGCACTGCTGATTGAAGAAACGTCAGGCAGGCAGAGAAGGTGGAAGTAAATATGAATGTTTTAATGCACAGAACAACCTGTCAGGACCCTGCTAAAAGATGGCTGCGTGAACAGCAAGTTCTGTAAACTCAAGAGCATTTTGTGTTTGCATTCATCACTCTTTCCAAGGGTCTCTAGCAAAGCCTTTGTGCCTGCCTCGTGTTAATTGTTCCATCTCTTCCCTCCAGGATGGTGCCTCTTGTTTGGCTCCTTGCTTGTTAAACACATTTTCTGGGACATAGTTCTTCCTGGGCAAATGAGTCCATCCTGAAGGGTAGTAGGGATTATCCTACCCATCACTGTTGTGTCCCCCTCCCCAGCTGTTTTGATTTTCCCTCCCCTCCCTCTCCATCTCTTTCTCTTTACTTTTGATCACATAATCTAGGCATTTAGTAAGGACAAAAGAGAGAGGGAGGGAGGGAGGGAGGAAGAGAGGGGAGGAGAGAGATTAAAAAGGAGAGACACTTTTAAAAAAACTGAGCAAAATTATATACTTCCTTTTTAAAAACAATAATAATAATAGTTGAAAAAAGGAAACAAACAAAAAAAGAAGTCTTGCTGATCTCTCAATTTGCAACTTTCCATGAAGTCCCATGTGGTTTTTCATTCCTCTTTTTTTTGCTTCAAATTTCCAAGATGCCACAAGTCACCACCACAGTAGAGATTCTCGTCGTGCGCTTGCCTGGTCCGTTGCATCCTCTCATCGCCCCTTCGACTCACCATACATATTGCGCAGCATGGAGACCATTTTCTCCTCACATGTGATTTTGGTGTCCTTTAAGATGTTGTACCACACCATGCCAGGTGGCCTGACCTCCTCGCTGCGGCAGAACAGGTACGGCATGGTGTCTGTGCGGCTCTGGATGTAGGCGCTGCGGAGCAAGGTTGAGCAGTGGCTGCTGACCTTCTCCAGCCTCCTCAGGATGAGGTGAGCTTTTCTGGAAGGGAAAACGGGACAGTCTGAGACTACACAGGAGAAGGACGCCAGGTGTGGGAGAAGCAGCCAGGGCAACTGCAGTTAGCGGCTGACATCGTCTGTTGATACGCTGGGGCTCCCCAAACGCTTCCTCAATTCAGGGCCAAAATGCTTCCATTTCTTCCAGAGTTTGGGGAAACTTTGTTTTAGGGCCAAAATGTCCACACAACCCTTGACTCTGTCCATTTTGATTTCTTATTCCCCCCACCCAAACTTAAGTTCGACTCTCTACGTTTCCACATCAGTTTTAGATAGAGATAGTGTCATCTTGGAAATTCATCAGCATTTAATGCACATTTCTCCTGAGACACAAACATCCTGAGATTTCTGTAAACAACTAACCCAAATATAATTCAGTTTAGTATGCTATTGTTTCTACCATATGCATTTCTGTTCCATACCTAGTCTATGCACATTTCTTGGTCGGGGAAATCCACTGCAAAATTCTGAGGGGCTGGCCTGCATTTTGGTTTGCATATTGCTTCAGAAAGTGTGAATTACGACAGGTTTGCCTGTGAATGTGAAATGAAACGGATTTCTCCCCCATCTCCAGCACACTTGTAAAAGTGCAAGGACATGAAGCCAGCATCAGTAGGCTGCCCCAAATTAGCAGGTGCTAGCGTCCCCCCCCCCCTTTGTAGCCCTATATTTCCTTGATTGCAGTTGCTCTCTAAGCGGTGCTGACTTTGTGGTGAGAAGAAAGTCAAAGAGGAACGGTCAAGTGCAGTGAACTTGAAAGAGGTGACAGGCCAAGGGTCAGAAGAAAGCACTCTGGAGACGCTGCTAAATCAAAAGGAAGTGTTTACTACAGTGGTTTGAAAGCTCCAAGACTATTGATTATTCTCCTCTCCCTCTGGTGCCACAGTAAAGCTCTGGGTTTCAGCTTTGGGGTTTCCCAGCAGGAATGTAAATTCAAGCTAATGACATGTCAGGAGCAGAGCTCTCAGTCATCCAAGTCTAAACAGGGGAATTATTTGATTATGGGGAGCTTTGTGGGGTTTTGAAGCTCAGAGTTGCCAGCTAAGATGTTTTGTAAAAGGAGGTGGGCTATTTGTTGATGTGTGCAGAACAGAGGTGCCAGCTTCTGGGGGCTGAGCCCTTTGGATGGGCCCAGTATTTGGGGAGTAGGCTGGCCCCCCAATGTCCAAAAAGTATTCAGCTGAGTGCAGCATGGCTTCAGTGACCAGCTCCTTCTCCTTCTGCTCCTTCTGCCACAGAAGGGAAGGAAGGTTGAAGCAGCCTCCCGCCAGTGGCAGTGCCAGAAGGAGGTGGAGTCGTCTGCGGCCATTGAAGCTGCATGGCTGCCACGTTCAGCTCCATCCCAGGCTCCTCCTGAGATCACATGTCAGGACATCGTGCACACCCAACCATCACACACAATGTTGGCCTCCCAAGCTGGTGCCTCTGGCACAGAGAAGGCCCCTTGGACCTTCATTCCAAGACTGAATTCCTTACAAACTGTATGAAACAGAGACAACAAAGGGTGATGGCAATGGATGCTGCTCTGTATGGGTGACTGGGACACTGCCTCACTAACCTCAGACTTCCCTCAGCCAGCCCCCAGCTGCCTGACTTTTTTAAAACACACACACACTGGTAGTCAGCTTCATCTTCCTGAGTCTCAATGTTCCTCAGCAGGGAAGAGGATGGAGGCAAAACTAGCATTAGTATGCTCTGCCTGTCATTGGCTCTGGTTCCATCTACTCTTGGTCTCCCTGTCCTCTTCCCCACTAGTCCCAGAGGGCACCAGCCAGAGTTGGATAGAGACATTTTGCTGCCTGAAGTAAAGGACAAGATAATGTCCCATTCCATGTGCAGAAGGTGACTTAATTGCTGGCAAAAGGATAGCAGCACCACACCCACGCAAGCACACCTGAAGGCTACTGAAGGCTAGTTTAGGGGGTGCAGGACTGGCACACCCACGTCTGCCCTCCAATGGAGGAAAAGAATCAAGGAGTCAGTGCTGCTGCTGCTGCTGCTCCTCAACAACTGCCACCTGAGTGGTTGCCTCCCTCTGCCCAATGGTCATGCACCACCCACCAATGGGCAGCTGGCAGGGGATGAGAGGTGGACAGCAAGTTGAAGGCAAACATGCATCAGTCAACAGTTATGTAGCTTGGCTGTGAAAAACTTTTGTTTATTTACATGGATGCTTAGTATTATACTTTTACAAAAGATGACTCTGGGACTTAAAAGAAGCTCAGCTTGAGAGTCATCCCCTGCTCCTTGCTGAGGATCCCATCCTTCCACTATTACCACCTGAGCAATCCCCATCATGACCGCCTGACTGTTGAGAGTTATGGTCTGCTTCCATCCCCATAGCCCCCTGGAGCGGTCCACTGCTTGCAAGGATCCTCAAGGGTGTGGTTTACAGGAAGCAGCAATGACTGGATGGGACAAAGCAGGCTGGGAGAAGTGGCAGCAGCCCCATGTGAGAGTAAATCTAGAAGGGAGAATGGGTTGGAGAGAAGGAGGAGGAAATGGAGCCTTCAGAGACATTCGTTATGACAAGCTCCCTTTCAGCAAAAGTTGGAAGACTGGGAATATTGAGGCCAAGCTGCTGGTGTGATTCACTTATGTGAAAAGGTTAATGAAGTAATGTGTAAAGGTTAGGCTTATCTTTGGCTGACATCTCCCCTCTCCTGCCACTGCCCCTCCCCCCTTTAAGGAAGAAGAAGACAAGGGAAAGAGAAGGAAGGGAGAAGGAAACAGGGAAGGCAAGAGCAAGGTACCTCCTGGAGAAGGCAAGGAAATCAATTAGAAAAGCAGCCAGGACAGGGCAATAAATCACGTGCTGGGTCCTCTCCAAGTTCTCCCTGTGGAAGTTGTGGATTTTTATAAACCTGGAGATGAAATTGTCTCAAATGCTGACCTGCCTCCCACCGAACCCACTCCAGAAAACAGTAACAATCTTACACAAGTGGTGATTGATTAAGTCATTAACGGGCAGCATCAAGAAAGGGAGAGCACTTCATGGTATGCCTTACAATGAATGTGGTGGCCAGGAGAGTGATTTAGATAGATTTCTGGGTGATTTGCAGCAGATCGTCAAGGTTTCCGGATGCCCCTGCTTTTTTAACAGTAGCAGCAACAAAATGGCCCAACCCCCAATCCCTCCTGTACATTATACTTCTGAAAAGAAAAAAGGTTAGAGTAACCAAGAGGGATTTTTCTGTTGAAGGGTTTGGAGATCAGTTCACTTTCTTAGCCAATTGCTTAGCATGGAATTGTTTTATTTTAGAGTTGAGTCTTTTGCGGACCTAGTGAAGAACCCAACAAGCTTGAAATCAGCTCACTCCTGCCATACACAGACTACTTGCAGGCACTTTATCTTGCTTGTAGGCCACAGAAACCTACCTCATCTGAGGATATCTTAGTTTCAAGGTCTGGGCAGGGTTGAAACCTTTCATAGGTATATGGACGTCAAAATATATGAAGTTGCCTTGCAAAGTCAAGAACATGGGTTCATCTAGCCTACTGTTCATCTGCACCAGGAATTGAGTGTATTACCTACCTCAGTGCTGTGGGACTCCAATTTCCCTGGCCACCAGCTGTGCTGGCTGGGTTGATGAGGGTTATTTTATTTATGAAAAATGCTTGTATGCCACTATATCATAAAAATGTATCAAAGAAGTTTGCTAGAATAAAAACGAGATTAGACCATGCAATAAAAGCATAAAAGAATTAAAAACAAAGATCAATAAACTGCCAAACAGCTCATTTCAGTAGCACACAAACTGACCCCTTATAGGTGTTGCAAGCTTTTGATAAGCACCACAGATATGAGAACGTTCTCACCTCCTGTCTACTGCTGCTGCTCTTATTGTATTGCTTCAGGGGCAGACCATAGCTCAGCTGTTACAGTATCTGATTTGCACCTAGAAAGCCCCAGGTTCAATCCCTGGCACCACCAGGTAGGGATGGGAGACATTCCCTGTCTGAATCCCTGGAGAATTGTTGCCAGCCAGTGCATATACTAACGAGCTAGATGGACCAATGGTGTGACTGCATAAGGCAGCTCCTTATGCTCCTACATGCCGCATGCCCTTGGATCACAATGTGGTCAATGCAAATATGTTATTGCTGTTTTCCTGGAATGAATGTTTGCTACAAATTGGGGGTCAGGAGGAACAGTGAGATTCTTGCAGTGGTGCTGGTGGAGGGCTTAAAAAGAGAGAGAGAAAGATGGCCCCAGACAGGGATTGAGGCAGGTGCAGAGAAGAGCTGGCTAGCTTCATAGCATCGCAACCAAGGCCACCTATGAGCTCAGCCTTTTCCTGTCTCCTGCTGACTGAATACTGGGTCGTACTGCAAGCAGCTGTTTGCAGCAATCTGTGGCTCCTCCTGAAACTGGGCCCTGGAGGTCTTTGGTGTGATGTATTTATGCTGCAGATGCAACAGCCTCCCTGCTCGCCACTAAGTTTTATGGCTCAGCATTTACTGTGGATCTGTGGATCCTCTGATAAACATTTCAAGGTAGGGAAATAAATGACCCTCTGAGAATACAAACTTTCTGCTATTAAAACTTCATTAAGAAGTGCCCCGCCCCCCCCCCCAAAAAAAAGAGTTGGCTTGCCCTTCTCCTCTTTTGGAGGCTGTGTAGATGGCCAGGGATCTTTGGGAAAGGAGAAAAGAAAATTGGATTTTTCCTAAGCAGGAGGCAAGTGCTTTTTTGGACAGTGTCAGGATGTGTTTGAGGCCAGAATGGAGGGGCATGCACATTCAGCTCTGTGGATGCCAGACATGTGTGACACGCCACCAAGGCTGCAGGCCAAAGCATCTCCCTGAGCAACCAAAACTTTTAAGGCAACATAAAAAATTTGGCAGTACAGGGCTGGTTCGACACTGTGCTCCCGGATTTCAGGAAGGGGTCACAAATGTAAGCTTGCTGGAAATAACTACCTGGGTCCAAGCTCATCCTCACTGCGCCAGACAAAGTCCCCAAATTTCTCGTAGTGGGAGTTATAGTGATGCTGGATGCGGAAAAGCATGGAAGTGGAGACCTCCATCAGAGTGTTGTAGGCTGTCTGCTGCTCTTTCCCACTGGTGTAGCCATTGTACAAGTTGTAGATCTTGTCTGCTACCTCTGGAAAGGAAGTAGGAGAGGGGTGGGAAGGGGCAATCATCATCTAAGCACAAAGGAAGCAGATCTTGGCCCAAATGGAATGGAACAAAAATTACTTTTAGATACATTTTTGGCTTGGACCTGGAGGCTTAGAGGGTGAATGGGTTGTAGCTGGAAAAGTTTTCATGAAATTATGTCCAAAATTCACCTCCTCCACCACCTTCCTCTATAAAGGAAGTTCCCTCAAACCTAGTCAAATCACTGATCTATCTAGTTTAGGATTGTCTACATCAGTTGCCAGTGGGATAAAGAGCTTGTGGCCCCAGCATGACCAATAGTAATGGATTATGGGAGCCGAACTCCAGCAGTGCTGGAAGCAGTGCTTTTGCTTTTGTAAAAAGAAAAAAAAGGGTGCTGGTACTTACCATGAATTTTTGATATTAGGTGCCACACTTTTAACTAAAAAGTTGCTAGTACTTGAGTACCCCCAGAAAAAAAGCACTGGCCAGAAGGTCAGAGGTTGTCCACCTTTGATCTACACAGATCCAGAGTTTCAGACAGAAGTCTTTCCCAGCCCTACCTAGTAATGTACCCAGGGACCTCCTGTATATGGAGCAGCAACCCTACCTACCACTAAGCTATGGCCATGGCAGAATGGGAATCCAGCAGTGGAGACCAGGTCATCTCTTAGAAACATAGGGAGCTACTTTCTGCTCTCGCTTTGGTGCATTCTAGGTAGGAAGGAAGCAGTAGAGAAATGGTCCCACCATACTAGTAGGCAGCACGTGTAACACTACTGAAAAGCTGGGCAAGGACTTTGTCACTGTTTTCAACACCCACCCTCAGTCATCAAAATCCCCACCGCTACCACTTTGCACCCTGGGAATATGGTGGAGAAGGTCTAGAGAAGGGAGAGGCATTTTGGCTCAGCAGTATGTGTGTGCACATCCATCCTAACAAAGCAAGTTTCTGATTTACAGCAGGCATCTGAAGGCTCCGTCTAATATTAGTTTCTCACTTGCATTTTCAAGCACATGACACACCTCTTTGAAGTGCAAGGAGGAGGTGTGAGGATTATAAAGCAGGTGTCCAAGGTATATTGGCCTTGTATTTTCATCTGGCCTGTCCATGCTGCCAGCACCCCTACACATGTACGTGTACATGCACACACAAACACATACATATAATTCAAAGGGGGAAATGTAGTGTTGGATGCAGTTCTCAGGTAACCTCCTCACAAGTTTCAATGTTAATGAGCTGCATATGCCTTGTGCCGAATTACTGGTCGGCAGATGTTGGATACAACACGTGCGAAAGGGAGGGACACTAAACTGGCCAAAGTTCCTACTGCAGATTAGTTGGGGGGTCTAATCTACTGTTCTACTGTTGGGGGATCAAAGACTGCAGCTCTGGGTTGGGAAAAGACAAGGTGATGTCCACTCAAGCAAGAATTCCAGAGGAAGGATCTACCATATTAACTGAATAATAGAATTGTAGAGTTTGAAGGGACCCCATGAGTTTCCTAGTCCAAATCCCTGTAATGCCAAATCACAGCTAAAGAATCCCTGACAAATGGTCACTCGGCCTCTGCTTAAAAGGCTCTCCAAGGAAGAAGAATTCACCTCCTTCTGAAGGAGTCAGTTACGCTGCCAAATAGTTTTTACTATCAGAAAGTTATTTATAATGTTTAATCAGAATCTCTTTTCTTGTAACTGGAAGCCTTCAGATATTTGAACATGGCTATCTTATCTCCCCAGTCTCCTCTTTTCAAGGCTAAACATGAAACAAGGCTAAACTGTTTCTCGTAAGACTCGGTTTCCAAACCCTTGATCATCTTAGCTGCCCTTCTCTGTATACATTACAGTTTGTTAATATCCTTCTTAAACTGCTGTGCTCATACTGAATATAACAACATTAAGAAAACACTACTGGATCAGGCCAAAGGCCCATCTAATCCATCACACTATCTTTACAGTGGCCAGTTAGAACTTCATGGGAAGCCTACATATAGGTACAAATGTATTGAGAAAATGTCAACATTATTGTGAGGGCAATATCCCACCTCGCCCTCCCCCACCACACCCATCCACCCCTGACTGGACTCAGAGCAGCATGAAGAGGCTTCACAGGTGGTCTTTCACCTCACCTTTGACCAAAATCAACCCTGTGCAGCTTCATAACGGATGGTGGATCATACACCTCTAGACCTTGCCCTGGAAATATCTGAGCAGTGTGCTAGGTTGCTAAGAACTTGTGTGTGTTTGCGGGGGGAGGGGCAATTATGAAGGTGTGATTATGATCAATTATGACCATAACTCAGCTCTGAAGTCAAGAGCTTTTACCCTCTGCCTTGCTGTCATCCACCAATGGGCAAGCCGTTCTCAGAGTGACTGTGCTCAGCTCGGAGTGTCTTCCTCGGGTGTCCACAGCATAGAGGGTGAACCTGGAAGAGAAGAAAACTATAAGACCTCAACCATGAAAAGTAAAGTTAACATAATATGCTGGAATGGCTGAAATTATGGTAACCTCCATACATTCTGGTGCAAGATGTTGTCAGACTATAGCAGGAACAGATAACCTTTCTTCTGCCAAGAACCACATTCCCTTGGGATTAATCTCTCTCTGCCAGAGGCCCCACTAATTAAGTGGGCAGAGCTAATCACTTTTCATCTCACTCTTCCTACCACCCCACCCCTTTCTCTTCCTGGTAGACTGCTCACATGGGGACACAGATCACTCTTGCCAGTGGTATGGATGGCTCACCAGTATTCAGGAAGGCTCAAGGGAGACTCACAGAGATGGCTTAGGCTGTAAGTCAACAACCCTTCATGTTGGTCTGTATTGGATTTGGTGATGGTGTCCCTCAACCTACAGAGTAAAGCTAGCATCATTCTGCCAGTAGGGAGGTCAGTTCTGCCCACTGAATATTCAGGCCAGCAAAAAGTCCGCAGGTGGGATCTATGAACTTCCACCCCCACCCAATCCCTGGTCCAGGGGCAGGAATGGACTGAACTGCCTCAGGGTACACAGTCCGACCCACTGCAAATGTTTGAGAGCTCAGGGTTCAATTGTGGCCCAACTGCAGCACCTGGCAGAACAACTGGACCACCCCCCTGCCTTCCATCACAGCCTACATCAACAAGTGTGGCAATGGCCATGCTTCGCCACACCCCACCAGTTCTGAATTGCCCTGTAAGTCTTGTGGTAGTACACTGCCACCAAACACGGTGTTTCCAATGTACACTAAAGACACAAAGGAAATAGTGTTGTAGGGGTGCTTTTTTCCACACCTGACATGTAAATATTACTTTTGGGTTAATGCATGAAGGTTGATCCACCAGCCTTTGGTGTGGTGGCACTCCCTCCCATTAAACATCAACAAGTGCCATCTGTATTGATTTTTTTGTGCGTCTTGAAGATCTTTTTCTTAACTAAACTTTAAGTGCAGGGTTTTTGTTTTGTTTTAATTCCAGTCTATATCTGCATTGTATTTGAAATTGTTCTTATATCTGAAGCTGTTTTCATGTTTAATTGTTTTAGGGGTGGTTCATAGGAAGTGATTCATATATGGAAATAATAAATAAATAAATAAATAATGCCGAAGACATGCTCCCAAATTCAGAGTGTTTGAAGTACTGCAGGAGAGCACACACATCCTTCTGCAAGGTGCATGTGGTTCTAAGCACACCATTGTGCCCTACTGGAAAAAGAAGCCTAACACATGGCTCCATGTAGCATCTGGAGAGGTTTACACTGTAGAAACCCAAGATCTCCTCATCAGAAGCAGTCCAAGTAAATCTCTGAATAAGCTTTTGATTTCTCCCTCTCCCTCTCCTCCTTTCTTATCTGCAATCACTTTCCCCCTTTCTCCATTCTTAGCTAAGTGGTGCAAAACAAGCAAGTAAGCAAACAAACAAACAAACAAACAAAGCAAGGATTCTGGGCTGGCTTTGACAAAGTGCAGATGGTCCAAGCTGCCCAGTGTCAGGGAACCTGCTGATGGAAGGCAGACAGTTGTGCCCTTGAAGAGGAGCGGGAACTGCTCTTTCTGAAAGCAGATGCAGCTCAAGTGGGATTTGGATGGTTACTTAACGGCAAGTTGACCCCTCAAAGTTCCTTTACTTGTGACAAAAGCAACACTCCATTCTGAGCATCTCAGCAGGGACACAACCTGTGCAGCTTATTCCCTTCCACCAGGGGTGGAGTAGAATGCTGCATTCCCTTCCAGGGGCCATGTGCTGGGGTGGGTGGAGCCAGAAGCAAAAGTGGGCACAGCAATTAAACTTAACTTTACCTTTGTGCAGTGGGCTGGTTTCTACACACACTCACACACCCCTCTCTGTCCTCCATTCAGGCAAGCAATAGGCATCATCAGAGTTTGGGAAAACATTCCAGGCAAGAAAAAGCACTCACAGAGGGTGCAAAGCAGAGCCAGTGAAGGGTGTGGGCTGGGGAGAGTTTGGAGGGCTAAACAAAGAAGAAGGGCTTCCTTTGACCCACAGGCCTCCAGTTCTCCACCTCTGGTCTACACTTTTTATTAACCCTGGTTACTCACTGCTAACTTTTCACACAATGTAAGCAGGGAGAAATGTTGGACAACCAGCATGGGACACAAAGGAAGGAGTAGAGTTCATGGGAATTTTAGTCAGAATCTGGTTGGTCCCTCTCCCTTTTGCAGATGTCAGAAATCTGAGAGATTGGAATCCCTATTCAAGCCAACCTGATGGTCACAATCAACTACATGTAGGCAGAACACATGGTTGGCCACAGAAAGCTGAGGAGGACAGCTGCTCTGCTCTGCTGGGGAAATCGTTCCAGTTCCTTAAATGTGATGGCTAGCCAGGCATAGCACTTTTAAACTGTCAATCTGAATTTTGCAATGTTGGGGGGGGGGAATGCTATGGGGAGGTATATATGTATGGTGATGAGATGAAAGGGAGAGGCACTGAGAGAGAGAGAAATCACATACCGAGAAAGGGATAATGCAGCCAGGCACCTGATATGTGAAATATGCCCATTGGGCTGTGAAAAAGGGTCTGAGGACACACAGGATCTAAAGTATGTTCGGAGTGGAGACTATCCAGGCTCTTCAGGGACAACTGCATGGAGAAGCTGGTGTGCATGTTTGTGTATGAAAAATAAGAGCTCTGCCGGATCAGGCCAGTGGTCCATCCAGTCCAGCATATTGTTCTCACTGTGGCCGTCCAGATGCCCATTGGAAGCCATTAGTAGGATATCCCCCCCATACTTGCTATTCCCAGCAACTGGTACACGACCTCCAACAGTGGTGGGATCCATTGGAAGAATAACATTACAATCTTGGATAGTTGCCATGGACAGCCTGAATTTGTCTAACCTTCTCTGAAAGTCATCCAAGATCGTGTCCATCACTACTTCTTCATGGGAGTGAATTCCACATAGGAGCATATGCCCTGAGGAGGCACCACAGATCTGCTGCCTTTGCTTTACCTGTCACAAACTGTGATCCTAATGAGAAAGGCAAAAGCTCAGCAACGGAGCACAATTCCGTATGTGGAAGGTACCTGGTTCAAACACTTGGAGATGTTGGATAGCTACTGCCAGTGGAAATATGTTGTTGGATAACACCTCCCATCATTCCTGGACATTGGCCATGTTGGCTGGGGCTGAGAAGTGTGAGGAGTCCAGCAACATCCGGAATGTCTACAGGCTCCCATCACTAGTAGATAATACTAGGCTAAATGGACCAATGGGCTGGTTCAGTACAATAATGTGCACCTATTATGGAGAAGGTCCATAGCTTAGCAGCAGAGCACCGGCTTTGCATGCAGAAAGTAGCAGATCCCAGTCCTTGGCAGCTTCAGTTTAAAGGGTACAGTTGGGGGAAAACACCCCTAGCTTTGCATCTTCATTTGCAGTTTGTGGAGTCAGCTATGGTGGGTGAGGAGCATTGTGGAAAATGTAAAGGATAGCTAGATTTGAGATATTTACATGCAGAAGGTCTTAGGCTCAATCACCAGCATCTCTAGGTAGGGCTGGGAGAGACCCATCTGCAAACTCATTTCCAGACAGTGTAGACAATACTGAGCTAGATGGAACAAAGGACTGACTTTGTAAAAGGCAGCTTCCTGTTGGCCCTAAGCAGTGAGACCCTGTGAAGGTGCTGGGACCCTGGAGGCTACCCAAGGATGCCAGGTGCTGAGGAAAGCATTGGACTCCAGCACAGATGCTCCTCAGCAACAATGGGGCCTCCTCTGATCTTTTTCAGGCCGCTATAGCTGCCTTAGTGTACCAGCACAACTAACACATCCAGCTTATATACATCTGTGGGCAGAACCTGAAAGAAAACTGGAGAGAAGTATGGGTGAAAACTGACTTTGTATGCATTTTCCTTGAAAAATTTTCCTTAGCAGAGGCTGTGAAGCAGAGACAAGTGCTCTTGGCAGGAAGGACCAGATTCTGCAACGCCCACCCACCCCGCCCACACCCTTCTCTTTTTCTCTGGGAACTGCCTGGTCTTATGATACCTTATTTCCCCTTTTGGGGGGAAAATATGAAAAGTCTTGATCTTCACATAAAAGCTGCTTGTGGTGGATGACTAGGTCTCCCCTTCTATGACATCTCGTTCCCTCACAGGGTCTGTGCAGCTGGATGAGCCCAAATATTAAGAGCAGAGTGTTCCCAGCAGCATAAGTACTGCTATATGGGGCCCCACATCTGAAGGGATTGGACCATGCCAGAGTTTATTGCGTACAGAGCAAAATGAAAGGCACAGCCCAGGAACAAAGGCAGGCTGGTGTGTGTTTGTGTTTCAGCAAGAACTCTTGTCTTAGCGATAACAGCTGCCTGGGGTTTTTTTGAGGTGGGGAGACAACTATTTTGCAGAATCCAGCTCAGCCTTCAGATCACAAAGGCAAAAATAGGCAAAATATTGGGGCTCGGATCCTTGGCTGCAGGCTGTGAAAACAAGCACTTCACCACTGGCCTGGTTTCTAAGATGTGTCAGCATCCCTGATCTGTAGCAACATATATTTGTCTGAACATATATATGCAGATAATTAGACCCACCCCATAGAGGCACCATTCCCTCCTCCTCAGCTCTGCCCTTTGCCACTATTTATTTGATCCAACTGCAACGGTGAACCTCATGTTTGGGGGGGGGGGGGAGATGCAAGATAGACCCAGTAAGCTTGAAGCCAGCCTGTCACTGCTCTAATTTGCTGTTTGGCACAAGTTGCCAGGTGGTGCCAATCTGAAGAGGTCAGTGAACAAGAATAACATGTTGATGGACAGGGGCTGTCCATGCAAAAGAACCAAGGTGGCATGTTGTGAAGGGATATGCTATTATGAATGCATTGACTATCTCCTGCTGCTGTGAACCTTCCATAACAGTGAGATCAGCAGCATAGAGTCATTGCTCTGGTCCTCTCACCATTCGAGGTGTAATCAGTTGAAGGTGATCCATTAGGGTGAGCGGGGCACTGCTCTGCCAATCTCAGTCTGTCCTCAGCTAGCCCTTCCCTGCCTGCCTTCCTACTGTACTTACAACCAGTGTGTGTGTGTGTGGGGGGGTTGTCTGTTAGCTTCTGGCTCCATCTTCTCTGTGTTCTCCCATGCAAAGAACTCCACAGGGAGAAGGAGAATGGGCGCAAAATCAAAACGAGTGGTTCTGGCTCTACCTACTGTTTGTGCTGCTTGTCTTCTGCCCTACCAGTCCCAAGGACCAGAGCACTCACATCAGCTAGGTCCTGGACCTGGGGTCCCCCACCCCAGGCCTATAGAGCTAGCAGGGGGGGAAAAGGGAAGAATCCTACCAACAGCAAGCTGCCCCTGAAATTGATGGGAAATTTCACACCCACAAAAAAAACCTAAGAAATCTCTCCCCCCCCCCCCAATTCTCCACCTGGCAAAGAGACCACAACATGTGGGCACCATTTGGGTTCAGGGCTACTTCAGAGCCTCACAAAAGAAGGTTTTGTGTGTGTGTGTGTGTGTGTGTGTGTGTGTGTGTGTGTGTGTGTGTGAACTGTGCAATGTCTCAGAAAAACCAAGCAATGCAACTTTCCTCCGGAATGTCAATGTAGTGTGCCCTCACCACTGTAGGCTCCTCAGATATCTGTGCAAGAATGTCTACTCAGAGGCTGCTCAATTTAAAGTATATATTTATACAAATATAAATCAAAGCCACAAGAATGCATTTCCTCTGCTTGATGGCAACTCTGTGATTCAGCATAATCAGGGATCAGTAAATCAACACACAAAACCTTCTCACTGTGCCAATAAAATAAATGGAGCCTTTTTCTTGGATTTTGGAATTTCAATGGGTGAAGCATATTGACAATGCCACAATAAAAGGAAGCTCATAAACAGATCTACTTTGCATACTCATTCGGTTGTGGTGGCTTGTCGTTGAGGATGGGGGTAAATTCTATGAGGGGAGAACAGGATACCCCTGTGGCTATAACCACCACAAAAACAGCAAATCAGCAATGGGAAGAGGTTGGAGAGAGAGCTTGCCCAGTGCTTTTTTCCTGGGCTTTGCAGGGGTACGCATACCCCTAAACATTTTGTGAATGTAAGTTTGGCCTCGTTGAGGGGCAGCCTTTCAATATGAGTAGGAAAATGAGAGTACCCCTAAACATTCTTTTTAGAAAAGGAAAAAAAGCACTGCTAGAACCTGAGAAGAAATTGCCAAAGGAAGGTTGGGGAATCTGTGGTCCTGGACTTACAGCTCCCATTAACCCCAGTCAGTATGACCAATGGTCAGGGATTGTGAGTCCAAAGACATTTGGAAGGCCACAGATTCTGCCCCAGAGTAATTGGGGGCAATATCCTGTAGTTGCTATGCTCAACAGGAAGCTATGGGCGGCTACAGATACTGGCTTTAGGGCTTTGCAGATGGCTTTCTGATGCCCTCAGCAGGCCCATAACTTGACAAAATTATATATGGCGGAGATAACAGTGCTCAGATTTGCAGGGGTACAATTATCTACATGACAATTATGAGCTATTTCAAGGCTGATAGCATCTGGAACTGGCAAGACCCCACAATGATGCATAGAGTTATATCCTAGTGATACAACCTCAACATCACAGTTTGCTGTGTTCCAATCAAGGAGGAATCACCACATTCAGATGTTCTATACTGCTACTCCTGGGGCTGCTAGAACATGCCAGAAGCAGTTCCATGTCTTCTAGGATTCACCATCTCTTTCAGCCAAAGCATTTGATGAGTGTTTTGCAAATGTTGCTTCAGCTAGCCCTCAGGCCAAAGGTGCCCTGAATAAAAGTTCAATGTTAACACTGAATCCATTAGTCAAAGGTTACAGCCTATCAGCTTTTTATAGTTCTAGTGCTGGAAGTGCCTGAAGACACATCTGAAAGCTGTTTAAAAGCTCAAGACCCCTTAAGTGAGAGGGTCTCCAGGGACTGGCATCAATCTGACAGCTGGAGGTGGTGCGAGGAGAGAAGGTTCATCACAATGAGCAAAGGAGAAAGAAAATCAATATCCTCCTCTTGAAGTAACCAAGGAGATGATGCAGTAGGGGAGGCCCTACAGGAAGCATTGCCTTTGAAGACCCTCCCCAGATGGGCCCACCTTATAGTGCAGCATCGTGGCCTGATTATGTAAACTAAGGGCTCATCCAAACTTCCACTTGTCCCACCACTTTCCCCCAGGAAAACCTAATATTTACTCCTGAATCAAAGCTAATGTCAATTGGGTGTTCTGTGGACTGACGTTTGCCTCAAAGGAAAGTGGCGAGGCAAACAGGAAACTGCTCAGACCCATGCCTAAAAAGCATGGGACAAGTGGAAATCTGGTCAGAACCATGCTTCCTAGGCACAGAACAAGTGGAAGTGTGGATAACCCCTAGATCTGATGGGCTTTATAGTGCTGCTTCAGAGTGATAGAAATTGCTCCCTGTCCCTTATATGTCCCATCTAGACACATCCAGAAAAAGAAAAGAAAAAAGGAATCAGTTAAATGTGTTGTAAACTTCATAAATGGAAATCCCGTTGATGAAAAATAGGACTCCACAGCACCATCTGGTGTCACAGTGTTATAACACACACAAAGTGCTTTTTCTTTACTAATGTAGCTGAGTCCACTGGTGGAGGAAGGGAGGGGCGGGGGGAGCACACTGCCCACAGCACCATCAAGGAATGGGGTACCATCACGGCCGCCCTCCCAGACATGCGCTGCACACACCCCACCGTGTCAGGCGCACGACCCCGCAGGCAGTACCATGCCCCCAAGGGCGGTGCACCACACCCCTGGGATGCACGCCCCCATGGGCGGCATGCCACGCCCTGGGATGCACTCCAGTCACGCCCCTGCCTGCTCTCCACCTCCAGTACCGGAACATGCAGCTTCGCCACTGGCTGAGTCCACTGATGTGCAGTCAAACTGTGATTGGCTGTATATCAATCTCAAATCACCAGGCTGCTGCCAACATCCCTTGTCAACTGGGATCGCCTTGGAAACAAGCCTGTTTGGTGAAAAATGGTGGTACTGCTGCAGCGTGGGGAGAGAACAGCTGCAAACTGTGCTTGGGCAATAGACAACTTCTCTTATATGTGCAATATATTTTGCACCTGGAGTGTTTTTGCATGGCAAGAGTATGCCCTTGAACTCTGGTGATGCCTTTTGCTTTCCTGGATGGAGGACAGAGAAGTGAGTGTCTGTGTTTGTAAACTAGCCTACTGTACAAAGGCAACATTTATATTCTGCCCCCCACCCGGCATGTGGCTCTCAGAAGTATACCCAGAAAGGAATGTGGCTTTTGGACTGAAAAAATGTTTCCACTCTTAGTTTAAGGGAACAAATAAATAGGCAGGGAATTGCATTGAAGAATTAATTTTCTTCAGGGGTTCCTTAGTGCTAAAAAGCAGTGTTAATGTGAGGGAGCTTGTGCATGAAATCACCAGGACTTTTCAGAGTGCAAGACTGACTGAGAGGCCAAAAAAAAATGGTACATGCACCTAACGTCTTGCTTGGTCCTGAAAAGGCAGAAGAAAACCTACTTTTTAGAAGTGGAAAACATACATAGGTTATGCATTTGGGGGAGGGGGGAATAAAGCACTATACATATTCTAGCTCTTAAAAGTTACTCATAGCAAGTTACCTTAGGGGGTTGTGGAATCTCTTTTCTTGGACATTTTACAGAAAAAGTTGGACAGGCTCTGTGTGGGCTGCTTCGCAGTCTGCTTACAGAGTGAATGGGTAATTATCTCCGGATTGTTAACCTGGGATAGCAAACACTTGTCTATAAAAGCAATGAATCTGGGGACATTCCAGAACCCCTGAATGGGTAATCATTCAGTGATCATCAATTTTGAAGAAAGAGAAATCAAAAGAGATCCTGCTTTTTTAATTTTCCGATTGGGATATCTTATGTCAACTGACTACAACAATTGATGTGTGACTTGAACACGCGAATGAGTCATTCGATACCCCAGAATGTGTAAGCAGGCACATAAGTCCTCAGATATCAATGCAAGCATGCTTTAGGACAGGAGGTTGAATTAGATCATTGCTTTTCAAAGTGTGGTTCCTTGGAATCCTATCAGGCTACGACACAGCAATATCCAAAAAGTGCAGCAGAACATTTCTCTAGATCAAGGACAATGAGCTTTGTTTTCATCCAGGAGACCACATTCATTTCTGCGCAACTTCCCAGAAGTGTTGGACCTTGGCGCCTCAGATTTCAGTGGCCCCCTGTGAGACGCCAAAATCCAGTGCTCCTCCCTCTCACCTTCCATTGGAATAATAGTGGTGGAACCTGCTCTGGCGCTCCAGAAGCTCTGTGCCTGGAGGGATCGTACCAGTCACACTCCCCTGGAGCCGCCTCTCCTCCCAGGAACCACATGCCAATATGGCAGAGCAAAACATGTAAATGGAACCTGGGAAAGGAGCAGCAGAAAGAGTCAGTGGGTGCCACATCCCCTCTTGGCTCTGACCTTGCTTATGTGCCCCTGAGAGTGTTATAATGTTCAGAAGATGGTCTGTCCAGATACAGGTTTCCCCATATGCACACCTGCACAGAGACCACAAGAATTTGCCACTCCTTAGAAACTTATTGGGGTTCCTCAATTAAAAGATTAGCAGTGGTGGACCAGCTTTCTTGAAAGGCAGCTTGCTCACCACTACTGCACATTCTTTTTCTGCAATGCACAGCTGCAACAGTGTTGGGTGTGGTGCAGAGCACCCTTTGAGAATTAAAAGTGGGTTGAGAGTTGCATCACTTCCCAATTTTGCCAGGAGACATCTCCATTCACAGATGATGATGATGATTGTTGTTGTTTTGAAACAATGCAAAGTTTGCAAACACCTGTTCACTGGACAGGAAAACCACACATGATCCGACTCCGGTGTTCGTTCTCAGAGGCAAATGTGAACTGAGCATGCATTCTAGAACATATCCCAACATCCTTTAGTAAGGGGTTCCATTAGTTGTTACTTGAGCTAGTGTGGTGCAGCACAGGGATGCAGAACCAGTGTCCCTCCAGATATGGTTGGACTCCACTTCTCATCAGCCCTAGGCAACATGGCCAGTGGTCAGGGATGACGGGGAGTGGTAGTCCAGCAGCATCTTGAAGGCCACATGTTCCTCATACCTTGAGTAGTGGATAGAGTGTGGGACTTAGATCAGGGAGACCTAGATTTGAATTCATAATCATCAACATCTTGAACAACTTACTATATCTTAACTCAACCCAAGCTACAAGGTTGTTGTGATCCAACAATAATGGGGAAGGGGGCTCCCCTGAACTGCTTAGAGCAGTGGTTCCCAATTAGAGGTCTGGGGACCCCTAGGGGTCCACAGAAAACACACAGGGGGGCCACGGTCCAATCCCTTGCTTCCCCCCAACTATTTTTTATTTTTGTCATTTTTGCATGGTAATATCACAAAATTTATGGTCTGTTTTAGCGCAGTGTGATTTTTCAATATATTGGCCAAAATTTGTTTTGAAATAACAATTTTGGCCTGGCAGTACGCAGGAAAATATCACTCTTTGTGCAAGGGGGAGCAGGCCAGCCAATTTCAAGGCACTGCTGATATCGCACAATGATGTCAGCTGATAACACTGCTGATCTGAGTTGCCTTCCCTCACGCTGAGAGAGAACAGGGCAGCTGATTGCCCTCACTTCAAGTCATCGTGGCACTACCTTCCCCTGGCACTGAGGTGAGCAGCTTTTCTCAGTTAGTAGGAAAGCAGTCACAGTGGATGTGCATTTTCACTGGCTGCCACCACTGGCTGCCCTGGGGGTAGCAGCTTGATAGTCCCCCATCCCTTCCCCCTCAAACCATGTGGTGGTTTGTGGTCCCCTTCCTCTCCTCCCCCCACCCATTTTATCTCCACAGCTGCTTCTTTCCTCATCCTCACGCCTGATCTACAATTTGAGACATCGTGATATATATCAGAATATTGCAATATTTATCTGCTGATACATCACATGTTGAAAACCAGATATCAATCAGCCCCTAGACTGTTGTTTTTTTAGTATAGCTAAAATCCTTTGCTTATTATGAGCTATCCCACACGTTGTTCAAAAAATTGCTTTGTAGAGGTAACTACCATAGAGTTATCAACTTTTTCAAAAGTAGGGGTCCGTGGTTTGGCTTTTGAAAAACCGGGGACCACTGGCTTAGATGAAGGGGAGAATAAAAAAATAATTAAACAACATTTACTAAAGTTTGAAGAACACTGCATTAGACAAACCATTACATCTCATCTAATTTTGTGATCCAACTAAATCCTTTCAAGCTTTACCATGTTTACACAGCAAATATGTCATGACCTGCCCTGAGTTTTTAGGATAGGGTACAGCAGAGTTTGGAATAAACAAACACAACGGACAGGGGGGAGAGAATGAAGTGGTGGGCAGGGGTGGCCAATAAGTGGTTCTAGAAAGGGGAATGGGCTTTGGAACAGAGTTTGTTCAAGAGAAATGCCTACAGAGGATGAGGCAGTCATTGTGACTGGTTGTAGGCAAGTCTACTATGTTGGCTTAGAACAGCATTTCCCTTTAACAGTAAACTCCCCTTCTCTGGGTCTCTTTGCAATGGGGGAAAGTACATTGTGCTAGTAATAGCTGGCAAGGAATCCACATGAATGCTATGAGCTAAGAAAGGAGAAGCTGGGCCGTCAGGGAGAGGAAAACAAACAAACAAACTTCGAAGCTGAATTAAGGTCAAATCAATAATCACTGTGTGCATGTCAGGATGCGCTTGAAGTTCAGCGTAGATTTGGAAAAGGGCACTTGCTGCTTCAGGCTCAATGGGGTTTACACATTTCTGGTGAGCAAAAAAATATGTGCCCCTCTTTGAAGTGGAACAGATGTCTCCCCCCCCCTTTTTTTTTTTTACATCATGGAATGATAATCAGGCAAGATGCATCACAGAGATGGCCAAATCTAGCAGACCTTCAATGGTAGAGAACAGCTGCTACAGAATATTTGTCTAACTTGACCAGGGACATCTGTGGCCCATTGTACTACAACTCCCATCATCCCTGGTCACTGGCCATGCTAGCCAGGGTTGATGGGAGTTGAGAGACCTGTAACCTCTAGAAACCCAAGGTTTCCCATCCTTTAATTAGCCCATATTGTCTACTCTGAATGGCAGTAGTTCTCTGGGTCTCAGGCAGAGGGCTTTCCTGGCACCTGCCATCTGACCCTTTCTAAAAACTGAAATTGCAAGGCATGGTTCCTAGGACCTTCTTCAAGCAAAGCATGTGATCTACCAATGATTCTCCTAGCCAGATTCAAGAACATACATTCCCACCTGGAGCCTGCCTTTGGGAGGTTTAGTCCTGCCTTCATGTAACGGGTGGGATACAGCAAGTCAAGGGAGGCTCCCTGGATATGATGTCTTTTAGGGAGATGCAATTAAAAAGACATCTGTTGATGGAGATTTTACATAATATCAGGGAGCTGCTTATGGTAGTGGCTAGGTACTGGAGCTTTGAGATGGATTAAAGTCTTACTTCCAACACAAAACTCGATGAGGTGGCCAAGCCGCTATCATTCAGCTTCAGGGCTCTTCCAGATGGTCTGTTTATTCAGCATGCAATCTGATTTGCTTGCACAAAGTTTAAGTGGTGATCAAACTATGTCTGATCTTCCTTCAGCATCCGTTCTGATTGTTTGCATGGAGGTTACATGACAATGAGCATTGATCCTGTATTCATCCTGATTTGTTTGTAGGGTGTTTGCTCATCTTTCTGTTAATCATTTGTTCACCCCACTGTCCAATGTATTTCCCAGTTACATTCCAACCCCTCAAAAAGTCTTCTTTTTTAAGTGGATTTGTTGTGCTAGGGCAACACAGCACTTCAGTCTACTTACATTGTAGAAACCTAAAGTTCCAATTTCTGTTTGAATTCTTCTGTGGGCTGGAGGCACCCACAGTCTGCTACCCATATTATGTGGATGATGAGACTTTGCAGAGTCATTTTAAGGACTTCTGAGATGGGACACTGTATGCAATATGCTCTGAAAACTTCAAAAATCAGTGGCTAAACTGAATGGTGTACTGTATCATCTCTCCAATCCAGTCCACACATGTGGTGTGCCCATCTGGCCACCAACATGCTTGGATGTTGATGTGTGTGAGGGGGAGGCGGATTAACGTTTACATTCATCTTTCACATGGACAAAACCTGGCAGCTAACATGTTCTGTGAGTCTACGCACTTTGGATTTTAAGCATGTCAGCTGTATTTAAACATTACAGCCACTTAGCAACATTGGGAAAGGGAAGGCAAACTAGGTGAGCAGAGAGAATGCTCCTATTCTCATACATGTGGATTAGGGAGAGGTACCATCCTATGCAGTTTCATATCCATGCTGAGTGCTATCACTATCTAATCCAAAACAAACCATTGTACACTGAGAGAGAGTCTGTCCTCTAAATTGAACCCCAAAACTTTCCTTGTAAATTCAGGAAGAAGACTACACACACACACACACACACACACACACACACACACACGGCAACTTCAGTCAATTCTGTCCCCACCCCTGCTAAAATCAGAAGCTTTTCTCTAGATATTACCATTTCTGATAGCAGGGATATGTGTGCTATAGGTGACTTAAGATGCATCTCATTATTGCACCCTTCCATCCTGCTTTGCAACAGCTTACGGACAATAACTCCCAGGCAAAGGGTTTCTGTGCATATAGCCCCTGTGCTTCATATAGCATCTTCTGTTCTACACAATATATTTTCATTATGTATATCGCTCTTCCTAACACTGCCCTCCCATTCATTTCTGCTCAAGTGATGGAGTTTTCCCCAGCTATCAGTAAACACTCCCATCCTTTTCTTTGCATTAAAATCTACTTGGGGGGGGGGGAGAAGAGTTTGGCTGTGTGTGTGAGGAGACGCTCCCTCATCACTGTCATTGTCCTGACCCTAGTGAGAGTTCTCCATATAATCTGAACCACATTGCTGGCTGATCAGATACAATACCCGGTAAATAACCTTGACTCCAGTGGTCAGGAAAGGTAGGGATCCTATATCAGAGCGCATGAATGATTCACACACACAAGTCACAGATGGCAGTTTCAGGGGGCTGATGCCATGCAAAGCTAGGGAATCTCTATGGGGTTCAGATTCCAGGCGTACACCAAAATAAATTCATCAGCTCCCCTCCAAAGGTCTGCAAGAGGGCTCCAGTGTACAAAGGCAGCTCAACAGAAGCGGGGCCTACCCAAATATTTTAAAGACTGGGCAATTTTAGAGGGACCATAGCTCTTTTGTTCATGTAGAGTACATGAACAAAAGTTCTTAGGTTCATTTTCCAGCGTCCTTGGGTAAAAATATCTTAGGCGTGTGTGGTTTTATCTGTGTGAGAGAGGGAAGACTTTTCCGAAGACCTTGAAGAGCATCTGCAATATTGGATAAGGTAGATTATAGCTCAGTGGTAGGTCTTGTTTTGCATGCAAGGGGGAGTTTCCGTGTTCAGTTCCCATGTTCTTCAGTTAAAGCTTTCAGATAGCTGTTGATAGGGGAAAAATCTGCCCAAGGTCCTGGAGGGCCAACTTGAGTAGTGGTGTTTAGCCAGATGGATTAATGGGCCAACTGAGCATCAGAGATTGCGCAGCGTAGTGGTGGTGTTGAGCTAGAGGATTTGAAGCTTGGTTCTATTTAATACAACCTTAGCCATCCTCATCTTGCCACAGTCCGCAATGTGTTTACCTGTAAATGGCTGCCTGGAAGCAAGAACATAACCCCAACCAATGTGACTGAGACTGCTGTTCCTCTCATTCATGTGACACTAGTCATTTAGAGGTGGGGAATTTAAGATTCTTAGATACAGAAAAGCATTTTCAATTGGGAGGTGGTTTTGCTTTGTGCTTTGCCATCAGCAGATCTAGAAGGTCAGTCTGCCAGGCTTGCCTTGGTACTTGATAATCTGTCTTTGTGCAAGTGGCTCAGTTGAGATGTTGGTCCTCCTTCCTCTATACTGTAACGTTTACGGGGACAGAAGATGCCAATTTATCTACCCAGTATTTTCTCTACACATGACAGACTAAGATGAATTCTATGTTTTAATAGTGAAGGCAAGCTCCAACCCCCAAGATTATACAGAAAACAAAGCCACATTCTTCACTGTAGCCATCAAAATCAGACCACAATTATGAAAAGGAAGATGAGCTTGGTGTCAAAACAGTCTGGTTTTTAAACTTCTGTTTTAATTGTTCATGGATTTAGTTAATTCTTGTTTTTAAAAAGGAATAATTTGCGAACAAGTATAACTAGGACTGTATGCAGCATTCTCTGTCCACGAGGGCAAGGGCTCTTTAAATGTTTCACAAGGAATACAATGCAACATTTGCACTAGTGGAAACCTGTTGTGCAACAGATCACACAATCATTTGCACCACTAGGAACCTGCTTATACATTCTCTTGTACAACAGTGTTCTGCTGGTGCAAAGCATTTCACAAGAAGAACAGATATACCTTATTGGCATCTGAAAAAGGTTGTCCGTGGTATTAACCCAAGTGGGAGGTGATGGAATCAATGTTTGAATGAAACCCTTATGAGCCTTGGATTCAAAAGGAGGGTGGCAGATCCATGCCTATACACCAGGGGGACTAGTGACAGGTATCTGTTGCTCCTGGTCTTTGTCAATGACTTGTTAGCAAAGGGCATCACCCAGAGAGGGAAGGGGGAAGAGAAGAGAATTGTTTCATGCTTCTCCAACTTTGCTCTAGTGACAGGTGTATAACAGCTTCTTTGTGTGTACCCTGCTAGGCATGTTGGAGAAATTAGATTCAGTTCACACTTTCCAAAACATGAAAACCAAAAAACAGCCATTCTTAGTAAACTGTGGGATATGCATGCAATGAAAAAAAAAATAAATAAACTGAGGTAAAGGTGAAAACAGGGGTGTAAAATGGGGTTGAAGAATAGAAGAAAGAAATGGCTTCAGAAATGGGGCTGGGAAGGTGCAAAGGGAGCTTAGTAGCTGCATGGTGTGGGAAGGGGAAACTCTAGGGGATTCATGTGGTGGCAGTAGTAGTAGTGAGGTAGAGGGGTACAGCCCCTAGAGGTACATCACAAATATATATTCACAGTTAATCCTTTCAAGATGTTTCACAGGAAGCAATTCATACATTAGATAAATAAATTTAAGAAGATAGTTAAGAGTTGCTGGGGCTCAAACTGGGAGACTTTGGGTTTGTGTACAGCTGCCCCATATGGTGAATCACCAAACTGCACATTTCTGCATCTGTCTCAGTAATTTAGTTACCTTTAGGATATGGAGCGAGCCCACACAGGCTGGCCATTAGGTCCTTCTGAACAAGAATATTAGAGGGCTTCCTGGTCATTCGAGCAGACTTTGAGTTATTTTGCAGGAGGGATTCTATCACATGCCGGAAATGCAAGTTTGCACAATTAAAAGTATAATAAAGAGTTCTGTCACAACAAATCTACTTTAAAAAAACAACTGGTTTGGGGGGTTTTTTTGTTTACAGCAACGAAAGTAACAGGGCACTGAACTAAATGCTGGATATATGGCTGATTAACTGGAAGATGTATAGTGTCTGCGAAAACAAATAAGAATGAACACACAATAAAGAGGGGACATCATATTATCTCCATGTAAGCTTTGTGCAAGCAAATCAAAGTGAATGATCACTAAACATGTCAACTGGTGGTACCCCGTTTTGTGCTACTAGGTCATCTTCAGTTCTGGCATGTTACTGTATCCCTTTCACTGCTCTATCTATTCTTTATCTTTGGGGTCTGACTTCCCTTCGGTTCCAGATCACCTCAAACCATTGCCCTGTGGTCCAGACAAACTTGTGTGAAGACAGCACAACTGTTTAGGCTGCAGTGGACTGATCACACTAACGACATTTCTGGTTGTAGGGTATAAAACTAGGAGAAGGGCAATATGTCAGTGATTTGGGGGGTGGGGGTGGGAAAGGTCACCAGAGCTCTTTACAGTTCTAATTGGCTGGTGGGTGCCATTTTCTTTTCCCCATAATGTTTATTGGAATGGGGCATTCTGGGAAAGACAAAATGACAACTGTCAGCTGATGAGTACTGCAAGAAGCTCCTGTGATTTTTGCCTCACCCTCAAAATGGCAAAAGGAAGGAAGCGGTTCTGCTCCCTCTTAACCCTACAACTCTATCACCAAATTCAGGCTAAACGGTTGAACTGTTGAAAACTCAGCCAAGACCTAGTTTCAAATCGAATGGCAAAGAATGTGAACACTTGGATTGCCTCTGTCATTGCAGATTTCATGGGTTGAACAACAAAAGCACACTATTATGTATGGATGCTAATGTCTCTTGTTTGAGGAATTCTTTTCCCCAACCTCCCGACATGGGAGGGTTCCTATTTATACAAATAGTTTGATTTTGATTTTTTTAATGCAGTCTCAGAAACCAGACAGACAGAAAAGGGAAACCCACAGGGGGATATGATCCCGGCAGAAGTATGTGCCGCCTCTGACCAAGAAAACATCCTCTTGTGGCAGCACCACAAAATATGAGAGCTTAACTGATTGCAAAACCAAAGAACAAAGTGACATGGTCGGATGGAGAAAGGAATGCGAAATCTTGGAAGCTTCCGGAAGAGCACCCAGCAACCCCAAACCACCCCTGGCTGTGCAGTGAACCGATGCCTCCAGCTGGGCAGTGCCAGGCTGAATGCAGAAGAACGTCCTTTTGGGTCCAGCCCAGCTGTCCAAGCAGCCAAACATCCTGTCTCTGAGGGGAGGGAACAGATGTTACTGTGGAAGTGCTCAGTGGCACTTGGCCAATCATGGAGTGCTCTGGGTCTTAACTGAGATTTGCTTCAAGTTCCTGGGCAATTAAGGCTTTGGGGACTGTCCTCAGCTGAATAAAGTAAACCTGGGTGAACCTGACTAATGGCCACTGATGCTTCCCACAGAAAATGTGAACAAGTCTTTTTCCAGTAAGGCTGGAGGAAGAGTTCTTTTAACTGAAGCTTGAGTTTTGAGGATGGGAAATGAATTGATTGCTTCTTACAGGAACAATACAGGTAGCTTGGTTCAGCCGAATCAACATGAAGCTGAATTTACTATCTGAAAGGGTGTGACAGTATAATTCAGAGGCCGCTGTGGATAAGGGAGAGGTTGGTGTCAGATTCTGTCTTTGTGCAATGGCAAGGCAGAATGGTGTGTGGATGGCTTCTTGGAATTCTCCACCCCTATTTGTGGGCAGAAAAACAAATGAAGTCCATTAGAAGAAGCCTTTCTAGTCCAGCATTCTGTTCTTACAGTGGCCAAGTGGATTATTTATATGGGTCAGGAAGCATCACTCGACTCCTTCTGGCCTATTGCTTTCTTGGCTGATATGGCTGCCATTCCCACCTCACCCCCACATTGCCCAGAGCTGGGTAATGGCACACAAGGCTGAACCTCCTGCTCTTGCTACCCTTGAGACTGCCAGTTCAATACCCAATGCAGCTCAAAAATCTAGACATTAAATAATTTTGCTTCATAGCAATGCAAACAGTTGCAAGAGGCAGAAAGAATAAAAATCAGTACTTCAACTGATCCTGGATGCTCCCTTAATTACCGTATTTTTCGCTCTATAACACGCACCCGACCATAACACGCATGTAGTTTTTAGAGGAGGAAAATCCGTAGGCATGCCACCCGCAGGCATTTCCTCCATAACACGCACAGACATTTCCCCTTACTTTCTAGGAGGAAAAAGGTGAGTGTTATGGTGCAAAAAATACGGTATCCCTAATTATTTGTTCCACAACCATGAATGCTGTTTTGAATACCATCTTCCCAAGTAAGGGCTCAATGGAAGAGCAGGATAGTGCACACCCCGGAAATGATCTCTTTCAGCTTCTGCCTTCTGGAAGAAGGTACAGGGTTATAAAGACTAGGACTAGCCGCCTGAGAAACAGTTTCTATCCAAATGCGATTTTGGTTTTAAACACAGTGTAAGGAGTCTCTATGGGAGTGTATTGTATTTTAAAAATGGGGTATCAGAGTTCTTAGGGGGCTAACCAGGTTGGGATAGCTGGGATAGCAGGCTTGTTGGTTTTAAATGTCTAATGTAGATCTTTTTTTTCAATTTCATTGTTCTGTATGGGACAATGACAATAAAGATTATCATATCGTATTGTTCAAATGGGGTTGTAATTATGCCCTTTCCCTGCATATTCTTGCTTGTTATGTCTTCCCAAATGAGCCCCATGTGAAACCGTTTTTCGATTCTGTCTGCATTTCAGCAAGAAACATACAGCTGAGCATGGGATGCCAATCTAAACCTTGGCCCATCCTGTTAACCACCCCTCTGATAGCCGTAGACATAAGAACATCTGTTCTCATATTGCTCAGTCGTGGGAGAAAACCCATTGGGTGGTCTCAGGAGATTGAGCCAAATTCCCCCTGGAAGGGGTTGTTGTTGAGATGCGATGCCCACCATCCGCTTTCTTATCAGCCCTGTGGTGGGGCCGCTGGCACGGCAGCATCACCCCCACGATAACTGTGGTGGAAACATTGGGTCTCAAAAACCTTGAGTTGTAAGAATGCCTTGCGCAGCTGGGATGGGTCCAAGGGTTGCTATCAAAGCTTGATAAGCGGCAGCAGCAGCTGGACTTGGAAGCGAGTGGGAACGAAGGGGCCGCAAAGGCGTAATGTTTTGCGTAAATGGGAGATTAGATGGAAAATGGAGGTCTTTTTTCAGTTAGAAAAGGGAAAAGGGAAAAAAAGCAGGCTGGGGGGAAGTAACCAAAAGGGAAAAAAAGCAGGCTGGGGGAAGTAAACCTGCAGGACAAACAGAATGCATACTGCAGGTGTCAGTGAGGAGGTCCTTTAATATAGATAACTGATTCTTGGGTCAAGTGAGCAACCGCTGTAACCTTGTCCTGGGAGAGCTGCTTTGGACCACCTCAGAGCCTAGGCTTGCAGGCTCTCCTTTGCTCAGGGAATGGGATCTGTAAAAGTGTTCATTCAAGGCCAGCTTAGAAAAACAAGTGTGTGTTTCTTTGTTCTGTGTTTTCTGCATCACAAAATGACACACTTCAACAACAACAAGAAGAACAACAACAAGAATGTATCAATAATAATGGCCAGAGTAACCCAGGAGGATTTTGCATTCTGAAACTGATGAAGGTTGTTCCCAGGTTGACAGTATTTTGCTGGAGGGATTCAAACACATGACAGAAATGTAGGTTTGCACAACTGAAGAGAATTAGCAAAACAAATTCACTTTAACAACAACAACAAAGAATTTAGGAAAGAGAGGGGGCATGCACTGAAAAGTTGGGATGAACCGATGCTTAATTGGAAGGTGCATAACCACCAGGATGACTGCTCATGGTCATATAACCTCCCTTCAAACTAAGCAGAAACAAAGACTCTGTGAGGACTGGATGTCATCTAAGCTCCGCATAAGCTTTGTGCAAGCAAATCAGGATGTGTGGTCAATAAACAGGTCACCTAGAGGAGCCTGAAGGCAAACATTGTTGTTCCCCTGCATCTTCTAAGGAGATGGGGCATGGGCAGAAGAGGGAACGTACATAAATTGGTGTTGTGGTCTAAACCACTGAGCCTAGGGCTTGCCGATCGGAAGGTCGGCAGCTCGAATCCCCGTGGCGGGGTGAGCTCCCGTTGCTTGGTCCCAGCTCCTGCCAACCTAGCAGTTCGAAAGCATGCTCAAAAGTGCAAGTAGATAAATAGGTATTGCTCCAGCAGGAAGGTAAACGGCATTTCCATGCGCTGCTCTGGTTTTGCCAGAAGCGGCTTAGTCATGCTGGCCACATGACCCAGAAAAAACTGTCTGTGGACAAATGCCGGCTCCCTCGGCCTATAAAGCGAGATGAGTGCCGCAACCCCAGAGTCGTCCACGACTGGACTTAACTGTCAGGGGTCCTTTACCTTTACCTTTAAGGATGGCTCTGTGGTAGAGATGGGGGAGAAAGGCAAATCTACCAAACATGCTTTTGAAGCAATACACAAACCAAAATCCACCCATTCTTCAAAATTTGGCTCACTTTGACTGAAGAACTGCATTCAGCCAAGAAATGCACACAGATATATATATATATATATATATATATATATATATATATATATATATATATATATTGGTGTCCTCGGGTGTCTTCCCGTGTAAAAGTTGGGGTGTCTAGGCGACGTTTCGACGAGGTCTCACTCGTCATCTTCAGGCTGGTGCTTTCGGCTTCTTGTTACTGGAACAGAGCAGGATCTCAGTGTTTGAGTTCCTATAAATACTGTTGAAGGTGTGGTGTATAGCCTCCAATGTTCTGGGCAGAGAGGAGGTTCCCAGGCTAGTGTGCCTTTTCTTCTTTTGTTCCTTAATTACTTGAGGGATATCTTGAGTGATTTCTTGAGTGATATCCTGAATCCCACTTAGGTGGGTCATTAGGTGTGGATTAGTTGCTCAAGCCTTTGTGTCTTGAACTCTTGAACTTTGTGAAGAGTTTTTCTGAGAAGATGGCTGTACTGCATTTGGTTGTGCTCTGGCTTGGCTTCGTGTATAGGGGCGAGCTGTGGTTTTGTGGCCTGTGCCAGCCAGATCTGTGTAGGGGTTGCGGGGGGGTGCAGCATCCGGAGGTGCCACCATGGTGAAGAAACACCCCCCAAAAACCAAGACACAGAAGAAAACAATGGCATGGCCCTCCTTCCTTATATCAAGGGCACTACAGATAAAATTAGCAAAATCCTCCATAAACACAATATCAAAACAGCCTTTTGCACCAACCAAAAAATAGCCAATATCCTCAGAAACCCCAAGGATAAAATCCAGTTGGAAAACCAAGGGGTCTATGAAATACCCTGCAAAGTCTGCCCAGCCACGTACATTGGACAAACAAACAGACGAATAAATGCACGTATCGCAGAACACAAGAATGCCGTCAAAAAAGAAGAAAAAACTTCCTCTCTTTTCCAACACATGAAAGAAACAGGACACGAAATTAATTTTGCAGATTCCAAATTGCTCTTTAACATGGAACATCACCACAAGAGAATAATCATGGAAGCCATCGAGATAGAGAAACACCCTCACAACATGAACAAGCGTGACGACACATCCCGCTTGCCAGACATCTGGAAATTAGCCCTCCCCACAAAATCTGACACCAGATCCAGAGGCACACAGAACGCCATCACCAATCAACCACACCAGACCCAAACCCAGACCCTCTCCACAGATAAATTACAGACACCATCCAGTAGCCAAACCATGGTGGCACCTCTGGATGCTGCACCCCCCCGCAACCCCTACACAGATCTGGCTGGCACAGGCCACAAAACCACAGCTCGCCCCTATACACGAAGCCAAGCCAGAGCACAACCAAATGCAGTACAGCCATCTTCTCAGAAAAACTCTTCACAAAGTTCAAGAGTTCAAGACACAAAGGCTTGAGCAACTAATCCACACCTAATGACCCACCTAAGTGGGATTCAGGATATCACTCAAGAAATCACTCAAGATATCCCTCAAGTAATTAAGGAACAAAAGAAGAAAAGGCACACTAGCCTGGGAACCTCCTCTCTGCCCAGAACATTGGAGGCTATACACCACACCTTCAACAGTATTTATAGGAACTCAAACACTGAGATCCTGCTCTGTTCCAGTAACAAGAAGCCGAAAGCACCAGCCTGAAGATGACGAGTGAGACCTCGTCGAAACGTCGCCTAGACACCCCAACTTTTACACGGGAAGACACCCGAGGACACCAAAACCTGCATTCCTGTACCCGTGAAAATCTACGAAAGCATATATATATATATATATATATATATATATATATATATATATATATATATATATATTACTGATCACCTTCCTCTTCCAACAAGCCACCTAAATTGAGAACTTTCCCAGTCTGCATTTGTACTGAGATTGGTCTTAACATGTTTTATTGTTTTAACACTTGTTGCTTGCTGTGCTAGGTTCCTTTTAGGAGGAAGGCTGGGGCATATATTTAATAAATTGTATTAGGGAAAATAACATACCAAAGTGCATTACATTAGAGGAAATTGCTTTGCACAAGAAAAGTTGTATATTAGGCAAAATTGCATACAGAAATGTGTATATTTTGAGAAATTCACGCTAAACTGCTGATGAATTTTCCTGAGATCTTTTTTATAAGAAAAATGCAATTGATGTGGAAATATGGAGAACTGAACTCAAGACTGGAAAAATGAAAAACTGAAGTTGCTGGTGTTGCCCATTCCAGCTCAATAGTAGAGCACATAGCTTTGCATGCAGAAGATGCCAGGTTCATTTAGCACTAAACTAAATGTGCCAGTGATCTGATAGTGTAAAGCAGCTGTGTATTCATATTTTACAAAGGAGGAGGGGACTTAGCCTTGTTCTCACAGCTTCTATGACACTGCCCTCTTGTGGGTTTGCGCTACAGAGTTCACAACTTTGAGCAGAAAAAACAATGTTGTGCCTTTTTTTGATATGCTGGCCAGCACAGCCGAATCCATGGGTACATTTCTCACCATTTGCTATTCCTCACAACAGGAAGAACTAAACGCTGGAAAAATGAAAAATTCTAACGACATCAACTCTACTCCATGGGGCAGGGGGAGGGAATCCTGCCACTTTAGCCTTAGCAGGAATGGGAATAAGGTTGCCAAACATCAATAAATACTCCTTCACTAAGGAGGATGCTATGGAATGAACACTTATGGGTTATGCAGAAAGTGAAATCACCAACAGCTTTTGCTGCCTCTGACTTAGATATCTCCCTCCCTCCACTCTCTTGGATAGATATAAGATTAAGGAAATGTTTTGTTTAATTACATTAGCTTGCTGGACATGGAGGAGGCATAGGGGAAAAAAGGAATTGAGATAAAACCAGTGAGTTGTTCTACCTCTGATGGAGGGTTAATGACTAATGAAGGGTTATTAAACTATCAACAGACAGAACTGCTAACATTTCGCAGAAAGGGAAAGCAATCAGCAATTTTCTCTTCTCCTTGGCTGGAATATATCTAAATGTCTCAGCTAATTTGTCCTCCCCACTTTAGTTCAAAGCCAAAATCATATCTCACTTGCTTCCCCTGTCCTCCTGCATCAGACCAAGGCAACACACACATCCACACTTTGGACATGGCTGGGGGGCTGGGTGGAGAATTCTACAAGCTTCGTAACAAAAATGCAAAGAATGTTATTTCATTTGTGATGTTGTAAAGAAAAGTCCAAGTCCAAGTCCAAGTGTGTTGTGGGGAGCAGGAAGAAGAAAGGGAACTTTAAAAGTTCAGCTTCTTTTCCTACTCTAAGAATTGGAGACAGGGCTACAAGAGACATTCAGGAATGGCCCTACTATTAAAAATACATCAGGGGATGGGAAGCCTCTTTCTGTCTGAGGGAGACATTTTGGGCAACCTTTCAAGGTCCAGTGGTGGGCAGGGCTTGAGGCCGAAATGGGCAGAGCAACACACATACATTTGTACTGTAGGTCAGCTTTCATGCTCACACATACACATCTTCATTCAGACAAGCCGGAGTTCAAGGTCACGTTCCAGCCAGCCAGGAAAACTTGGTGGTACAAAGCAGAGACAGGAAGGATGGTGGCGACTGAGAGTTCTGAAAGGGCTAGGTGTGATCAGGATTGGCTTACAGCAGCAATTAAGATCAATGGTTGCCCTGACTGCCAATGAACTTAGTTTGGGAGCCTATGACAGCAATGAATGGCAAGGGGACAATCTTGAAAGTTCTGACGCACCATACATACCTCAAAGTTATGGATCTCCAGGATTCAGTCCTGGTCCATAGAACAGGGTGGTAGAAAGTTTCCTGCATGAGGGGGACTGAGCAAAGAGAGTCTTTTTGGGCTCTTGGTTTGTTCTCTTTATCTGACCCAACTTGATGGTTGTGTATAGTGAAAACCTCCAGCTTGCTGGTGTAATTAGGCCCAACATGGGTTCCTGTTTGGCCCACAAAGCTATTTCCCCCTCCCAAACCACACCCACCTGCCTACACCTGACCTCATACGTGGCACTAGGTGTAGGACTTAAAGTGGGAGCAAGTGAGCTTCTCATTGTTCTCCTGCAAGTGAAGTACCTTGATCAGCACTGACAGGGAGTCACACTGGGCTCTGCTGCATTGGGTGTCATCAAGAATTTTCTAGTGTTTGCCAATGTGCACAAAATCTCAGAGCTCAAAGGGGTCATGAAAGGCCATGCAGTCCAGCATTTTGCTCAACGAAAGGATTCCAGAGGGACAGCATTGCCAACCAATGGCTGCTAATCTCTGCCTAGAGAACATCAGCAAAGTGAGAGAGCCGGACTGCCTCCAGGAACTGTTTCCATGGGCAAACTGTTCTTACTATCTAACAGATCCTCCAAATGCTCTGCAACTTAAGCCTGCTAGAGTACAACATGGTGCATTTCCTTTTTGAGATCTCCTAGCCACTGCCATTCAAGCAACACAACCTTCCTTTCTCTGCTGCCTGCAAAGGAGCAAAACGGCACTGGCCGAGGCAGTGAAGGCTTCCAAGATATTGTCTCCTGGAGGTAATGATGCATGACTGTATGATCACACCTTCCCCCAGCAGTGCCTCTTAGACATGCTTGCACAGTGGGGCAGGTCAGCTCCACAGTGAAGTAGCCAATCTGGCCCAGCACAGAGAAATGTGCAGCAGGAGGTTGAAGGACTGAGGTCTCCCATGAGATAGCTTCTGCATTATTTCCAGTAACATGTAGGCCGGCGCTTGGCAGAAGCACCAGAAATTAGGAAGGTCGTGCAGGAATGTAAATAAAGCAAAATGCTGGGATTTAATCTAACCTACAGCTAATGTAGTCTTGAAGCAGGAACTCTGTGGCAACTGACACTTCTCTTCCGCCTGTATTGTTGGAAGGAGAGGAGTGGGTTGCAGAAAGAGATGGAGTGGGGCATGATGTCTCCCTCTCCTGCAAATAAATCCCAACTCCATTCTCTCAGCATCCAGTTTATGGCTCCATTCTAGGAACACTGAAGTAGGTTCAATAGGCTGACAACTCATAGAAGTGCATTGTTCAGAAGGAAGTGAGTGGAAAGGAACAGCCTCTCCTGGTATAGGGCAGCTCGCTTATACACATGGTGGGCTGGGGCTCATGGGCACAGCATCTGTCTGAGGAAGGTCCCAACATCTCCAGGTAGGGCTGAGAAAGACTTCCTTGTCTGAAATCCTGGAGAGCTGCTGGCCAGTCAGTGTAGACATTACTGAGCTTCCTTGGCTTATACACTCTTCAACCTACCATGCTAAATACCCTGATATTTTTTTGGTTCCAACTCCAAAATACTGAAATTGATTTGGAAAAGGAGTGTGGAGCACTGGGGTAATATGGCAAGCAATCGGAAGAGAGAGCAGGAACTGGGGTACCATCTGTTCTTCTAATCTCTTTTAGCCCCCCCCCCCCCCCACAGTGGCGTAGCGTGGGGGCTGCAGGGGGGGCCGGCCGCACCGGGCGCAACATCTGGGGGTTAGGGTTAGGGGGCGCAAATCCACGGGATAGGGGGCATAAATCCACGGGTTAGGGGGCGCAAATTACTTGCCTTGCCCCGGGTGCTGACAACCCACGCTACGCCACTGCCCCCCCCCCATATTGCTTTCTGGCAATGATTCCCCCCACAATTCCTGTTACCAAATTCTATCACCCAGAGGTGACAAGGATTGAAGTTTTCTGAATGCAGAGCAGGTGGTCCAAGGATTTAGCCAGAAGGAACTGACCTTTATGAGCCTTTTCTGCAGGAAGAGCCTCCATTTCTCATCACAGGTAGACAACAGCCTAGCTAGCTTGTTCACAGACATCTCTCAAAGAATGGGCTAAGCAGAACAGAGGCCTTTAGAAGCCTCTGCTGCCCAACACAATGACCACTGCTTCCATTAAAGGAGGCCCCAAAACTGGCATTCTGGGACCCAGTTTATGGGCCTCTCCAAGTGCAAATAATTTACTACTACTACTCTTATAAATTTACTACTGCATATTGCTGGCAGGCTTGACACCTTTCAGTTACATAGGAAGCTGAGTCAGATTGCTGGGTGCATCTGGTTCAGTAATATCTATGCTGACTGGCAACAGCTCTCCAGGGTTTTACAGGAGTCCAACCTGGAGATGTCATGGATTGAACGTCAGACCTTCTGCAGACAAAGCAGCATCCCTTCTACAGCTCACCCCCTCTCAGAGGTTCCCCCACTTCCAAAGAAACTGCAATTGAAAATAGAGGAGGGAGGGAGGGAGGGTCCAGGCCCTCATTGAGCAGAATAAGCTCAAATTCTGCAGGTCTGGCTTGCCACTTTTTGAAGCAAGTAAAATTAAACCATCTGAAGAGTGGGGAAGAATGGTGCATGGGACAATTAAGGTCATTAGTGGGTATGCATAGGATTGCACTGTTAGACTTCCATTCCATTTACACATTTTATCTGTGTGATTTCCCCTTCCCTAGCTGGTACTTGACACATGCTGCCTCTGACAGTGCAGGTGGAACACAGCCCATGTGGCTAGTAGTAATTGATGCAGCAGAGAGGAACCTGTTTCTCTCCATTATGTTACTGGGCTACAACTCCCATGAAGCCCAGGCAACCAATGTTCAGGGATGCTGGAATATGTAGTCATATTGAGGGACACAGGTTCTCCAAGCCCTAATCTACAGGTAAGACAGCTCCAATATGAAAGAGAACATATTTTTGCCCAACTGCTTTTTCATAAGAGAGAGTGAAAGCATGGGGAAGGGGAAGAGAATAATGTTTTTGTTTATTTCTTTAAAATGATAGAGTCTAAAAAAGCAGAGAAATCAACCAGCCTCTGTTTGTTTGTTTGTTTTCAGAAACCTCAAGCCCAGCTTTGATCTGAGGAAGGAAATAGGCTTGGGGAAGGGAAGGGAAGAGGGAAAGAGTCAGTCAGTTGCGCAGACTAATTACTTGAGGTAAGTCGAAGCAGGACGATGCAAATGGACCGTAGGTTAGATAATATTGATGGAATCCACATAGGTTTCTGAAGCAACCCCCTTCTGACTTTAGATCATATTATTCAAATTGGGGCTGGGTTTGGGGCACAGGACAATACGGTCCAGCATGCCTGAGAGGTGGCTGCAAAACTAAAGTCTCCTGAGGAACTGCTGGGAAAGGGAAGGGCTCTGGTGAGAGGTAGAGTATGCCTTTCTGGTGATAGCAAGTGGTGGAAGCAAATAAGCAATGGGGAAGTCATTTGGGAATAGGGAGGAAATGAGACAGAGGCCAAAACAAAAACATACCTCTTGAGCCTCTGTTTCTGAGATGTTTGCAGAGGTTCAGATCACAGCGCTGGCCTCACGTTCCACAGCTCAGGCTGTTGTCACTTTTGAAGTGTTGGGAAACTGGAGGAACCTATGCTTCCTTTTCAACTGTGTTTGATATGAAGCTCTCTCTCTCTGTATGTGTGTGAATGTTTATGGGCTGTATTTTGGACAGATTTTGGACAGCCACTGGAACTGTCATCCGTCAATGCTTTTGGGGAGGGTGACACTTTGGGGAGGTGAAGGCAGCATCAGCTATAAGCTTTATTGGGTGCTGTGGGTTTTGCTGCAACAGAACTAACATCAAAGCACCTCTGAGAGTGGAGAGGCCTTCAGGATGTCTTGAGAAGGCTACTCATTTTTAGGACTGCACACATCTGTTTGATCCTGATGCCAGCATGCTCCTTTTCCTCAGTTCCTGCTCCCTCACCCCCTCTCACTATTGCCTCCAGATATCTCATGTACCCCTACTATTCCACTATTCTGCAGGCAGGACAAATAAATCAGTGCACTCAAAGGCAGCATACCTATCAACCAGTGAGAACCAAAAAGGTATCTGGGTTATAGCCAACTAGGTTTTACTTAAGGTAGACCCACTGAAATTAAGTGACCTAAGTTAGCCATGTGCATTAATTTAAATGGGTCAAATCTGAGGGTAAAAAAAAAGAACAAATCTCTCTCTCTCTCTCTCTCTCTCTCTCTGTGTGTGTGTGTGTGTGTGTGTGTGTTAAGCACATTTAAATAGACAAGTGCAGCTGCAGCAATATCTTCCAGGATACCACATTCAATTCACATTCTCATTCAGTTCTCCATCCCACCCTCCCCCAACCATTAGTTGGCATTTTGTGGTCACTGAGGATGATTAGTCCACATTTGGCTGTTTTGAAGCTGCCTCCCAAACCCTCTTAGATTCACCCTGCAAATCTTGGCATTTCCTCAAGCTCCCAGATGGTGCTAGGCACCAATTCAAATCACAGACAGCACAGCCAGAGGTTCAGGATGATGGGATGATGGGAATTGTAGTCTGGTGTAGATAATACTACAAAGGATGAACTGAATGCCCTGAAACTATAATGCAGCTTCAGGTATTTAAATATCCATATCTATGTCAGTGTTGAACCCTGTCCTTGAACCCAAGGTCTCCTCCTTAGAGGAGGAAGGAGAGCAGAACCCTTCAGCAGATCTCCATGTTGCCAATGACCTTGAGAAGCCATCAGATCCAAACATCCCAACACCAGGGCTGGACACCTCCACAAAAGCTGCCTGAGTTCGTGGCTGGCTTTCAGATCCCTCCCCTCATCTCCCCCAAGGCTACAGAAGCAGAGGAAACAGTGAGCAGCAGCCCAAGTGCCCAGCTAGTTGCCTGTGAGGCTGTTTAGGAGGAAGGGGGTGTGCATGGGAACATCTGCTTGGATCAGGGGCTGACCCAAAGCCATGAAAGGTGGAGTTCCTGAACTAGCTCTCAGTCTGGGTTGCTTCATTACTGAAGCGACATCTCTCACCCCAGCTCCAAGCTCCAGCCTTCCTGAACTGGGAAACTGACATTCTTTTATACCAGTTGTTGTCATCACAGAGCACAGCAGAGAACATGCCAAATGGTTTTAAAGATATTCCTTTTACGGCTGCCTCCACACCGGCTTCTTGGCCATTTGGCTCATGGTAACACTAAGGTTACTCTGAAGTGTTTTGCTTGTGATTTGATGTTGCCAGTGATAACAAGAACATTTGGCATGAAATCATTCCCTTTGGACACATTTAGCTTTTCAGCATCCTCCATGAAGGGAGGACTGCCGTCAGAGGAAGAAAAAAGAGCACATACAGGAATGAAAGAGAAGGGTATGGCTATCAGTGGCTACTAGCAGTGGCAGAGAGCAGGTGGGGGCGGGGCTGGCACGCGTCCTGGGGGTGTGGCACACTGCCCACAGGGGCGTGACATGCATTTTTGGGGCGGGGCACGCTGCCTGCAGGGGTGGGGTGCCCAGCGCAGGCGAGGTGGCAGCTGCAATGGCACCCTACCGGGATTGTGCTGCCAGGGGCGGTGTGCTCCTCCCGCACTCCTCTTCCTCTGCCAGTGGCTACTCGCTGCTATGGCTATCTTCTATCTCCACTGTCAGAGGTGGCCTGCCTCTAAATATCAGTTGCTGGGAGTCACAAGTGGGCAGAGGGCTTTTGCACTCAGGTCTTGTTTGTGAGTTTCCCAGAGGCATCTGGTTGGCCACCGTGATAACAGGAAGCAGAACTATGAGGGGCCACTAGGCTGATCCAGCAGGGCTCTTACTATGTTCTTAGGACACCTTCGAAGGTGCCCAGGAGATAATTGGTTGTCTAACATATTTTGAGCCCCATTGGCTGCACACATTCTGTGTTGATGAAGAAGTTCAACTATGTGGTGTTCCTGTGAAAAGATGAAGGGATTTGGGGAAATGATATATAATGAATCAGAAAGGATCCTTTTTGCTAGGAATAATGGGGACAGAAGTCCAAAAAAGCTGACTATTTATTTATGTACCCAACAACAGCAGCTAGAGCTTTATATGCACAGAGGTGGAATGAGGAAGGATTATCAACGAAGTGGAAATGGCTTATGAAACTGATGGACTCATGCTGAAATGGTGAAATTAATTGCCAAATTAAGAGGACATAATGACAAAGTCGATATATATATATATATATATATATATATATATATATATATATATAATGTCCAGTAGCACCTTAGAGACCAACTAAGTTTGTTCTGGGTATAAGCTTTCGTGTGCATGCACACTTCTTCAGATACACACAAAAGCTTATACCCAGAACAAACTTAGTTGCCACTGGACAGTTTTTATATATTTTTATATATTTCGACTACGTCAGACCAACACGGCTACCTACCTGAATAATGACAAAGTGTTTAAGGAGGAATGGAGACCATTGATGGATTGTCTATCAATGCATCAGCCATACATGAAGTTGCGGCAATCAGTCTGGCCCCACCCTCCTATGCCCAGGTGGAATAGGCCTGCAAGTAAGCAGGTCCCCAAGAGTCATAGCTGAAAAGTTCCAGGGGTGTAGTGGGGGCAGGGTGGGGCAAGGGAGGCAGGCCCCTATTCCAAATTCCATTCCATTCCAAATTCCGTTCAGCTCTGTCACATGACTTAGCAACCCAGTGAAAGTTACACTGGCAAAAAGGACACGGTAAGCAAAACTATTTTCCATCTGCCAGGCTTGGGCCAGCTCAGTCTGAACAGAGTTTGGAACAGGGATAAGCTCCAGTGGCACAATTTACCCTAGTATAGTTGGTATTATTCTGACAGATAATGCACCATGCAGACTGATAAGATTTATAGAAAACTAGATATCTATAACTGATTGGAACACACACACAAACACGTAACATTTCCATTTGTTGCTCCACCCACATTTCTGCTCACTTTTGCCTCACCACTGACAAGTGGCCCCCAGAAGGGAATGTGGCCCTCAGGTTGAAATTGTTTCTATCTCCCTTCTGTATTCTGCTTATGGAATTTAAAAATGCTGTTGTTATCCGCCCTGAAAACATTGTTGCTGAGTGGTATATATGGATAGAGTTAACAAATAAATACGCCCAACAGGGGGGAATTAATTCTCATGCCACGTGTATCATGAAGGGCAAGCCTACGCTGTGCTGCTTCCTTTCAATGTATTTGGGAGGAGGAAGAACACAACCCCACCTCTTCCTTCTCCCCCTCCTTTTCTTATACCATGGCAACTGAGGAGTCAGCAACAGACCCTCCAGGTGCCCCCATTTCCCAGGGACACCCCTGATTTAGAGAAGCCATCCTGGTTTCTGATTTGATCCGGGAATGTCCTGCTTTTTCTTAGGATGTCCCTATTTTCATTAGAGAAATGTTGGAGGGTATGGAGCTATTTGACTCCCGAGGTGTCCGATGGCAATCCTATACAGTGGTACCTTGGGTTAAGTACTTAATTCGTTCTGGAGGTCCATACTTTACCTGAAACTGTTCTTAACCTGAAGCACCACTTTAGCTAATGGGGCCTCCTCCTGCTGCCGTGGCGCCGGAGCACGATTTCTGTTCTCATCCTGAAGCAAAGTTCTTAACCTGAAGCACTATTTCTGGGTTAGCGGAGTCTGTAACCTGAAGCATGTGTAACCTGAAGCGTATGTAACCCGAGATACCACTGTATAGGGAAGGGTTGTTGTTTTTTAAATGCTTAATGTTTAATTATGTTTTTATATATATTGGAAGCTGCCCAGAGTGACTGGGGCAACTCAGTAAGATGTATAAGTAGTAAAACATGGGTAGGCAAACTAAGGCCCATGGGCTGTATCTGGCCCAATCGCCTTCTAAATCCAGCCCGTGGATGGTCCGGGAATCAGCATGTTTTTACATGAGCAGAATGTGTCCCTTTATTTAAAATGCATCTCTGGGTTATTTGTGGGGCATAGGAATTCATTCATACACCCCCCAAAAAACCCCAAAAATATAGTTTGGCCCCCCACAAGGTCTGAGGGACAGGTCCCCTGCTGAAAAAGTTTGCTGACCCCTGTAGTAAAATTATCATTATGGAATGGAATGTCACTATTTTCATCGGAGAAATGTTGGAGGGTATGCAGCAACTGATAGCGACTGAACAATTTACTAGAAGCAAATCACTGCCAGGTTGTGCTGTGTTTTCCACATTCATGCTGGGCACCTTTTCAGAACAGCCTGACTCTTAATATATACAATCAGAAGGGTTGTGTGTGTGTGCGTGCGCGCGCGCACACACACACACACACACACGCCTTTTTAAAAAGGAAACATTAAAAATTATTAAATGGCAAGCACGCGTTAGAGCTGCCGTGCCTCGTAAACCAAAGTGTAATAAAGCCATTTCCTTTTTAAAGATCATGTCAACATATGTAATAGAGTTTGTGGGGGAGGCCTGAGAGTGGTGCTGGTGGGAGCCAATGGTTGTGGAGTTGGCTAGAGGTGCAGAAGGAAAGTATTAACAAAGCCTGAAAAGTTTGCCAGTGGTGGTAGATTTGCCAGTTCGCAGGTTTAATTGCCTTTGCGGTTCCAAGCAGGGGGGAGAATTATTCATTCCAACAATGGGTTTTAATTATCCGAGGCTGCTCTGATATTCTCCTATTGTTTTCCAGGGTTGTCCCCCACCCCTTCCAAACATCTTTCCAGTCTAATGTTTCATTCTGTACTTCATGTCTTAAATCTCAGGCAAATTAAAGCACTCTTCTCTTCCATCAACCCCCACCCCCAATATTTTACCAAGCAAGTTGTAAGAAAAATGATAGTCACAGCAGAAGGCTAATGCAGGGGGCCATATCTCTGGACACCTAGATTCCTGGACTTGTTTTCCAAAACTCAGAAGTGCCCTGCTAGATCAGACCAGTGGCCCATCTAGTCCAGCATCCTGTTCTCACAGTGGCCAAACAGATGCTTCTTGAGAGCCTGAAAGTAGGACCTGAGCACCACAGCATTTTCCCCACTTGGGGTTCCAAGCATTCAAAGACGCACAGACTCCAACAGGGGAGGTAACCCATTTTAGCAAGAGGATTCTCCAAACTGACAAAGCTTTTGACCTTAGCACCCAAGGCACTACTGAGCTGAAATACATCCCCAGGTTGCAGGCTGCAAACTTGGCAGGTGCATTTTAGCAATTTTGGTTGAAGGACAGGAGTGATTTGAGGTGGAACAGAAGTCCCTCCAGCACCACATACTGGGTCCATTCTCTCAGGAGAGACCACAGCCTACAAAAACTGGTGTTTCCTTGATCCAAACTAACAAGACAGCCCAGAAGGATGCCACAGTCAATGGTATCAAAGGTCACTAAGAGCTCCATTCGAAACAACAGGGTCACATACCCCACATTCATTTACTGGTGTAAATCATCTATGACCAGGACTGTTTCCATGCCATACCACGAGCAAGCTGCTTGGAGGATACATTAAGAAAGTATCCAAATCATCACAACCAGATGGTTTCCTATATCCATCTTTGAATCTGCCCAATCTGTGGCATTAAATTTAGAAAGGATATGAGTGGTTTTATTTGCATAATGCAATGCAAACTGGTCACCTTGGCTCTTTGAGGGCTCTCTTTATTATCTAACCAGGGCTAACCACCCATGAGGCAAGGTGTGGCAACTGCCTCAGGTGGCAGGATCCATAAGACAGCAGATCCTGAGGTAGATTTCTATTCCCCCCTTCCCATTTTCCTGTTTTAGATTTTCACTCATCCCTTCTTCCCTGGCAGCACCAATGAGAGCACCAATTTGTGGTTCTCCTCAGGTGCCAAAATGTCTTGGGCCAGCCTTGTATCTAACTCCTGACTCAATGGCTCTTCACTACAGAAAAGTTTTACGATGGCTGGCATTCTGCAGATGCAATGATGACAGAGAAGTAAGCTTCCTTTGCCACCACCATTCTCACATAGTAAGTCCTATATTGGCTTTCTGTACATCTTCAGTTGCAATCATCACAAACTTTCCTCCACCATTGGCCATTTCACAGTCTGCAGCTCTCTGGAGTACCAAGGAGCTGACTTGACTGTGATTGGATTAACAACCTCTAAGGGAACAATTGCATTGATAGTTTTAGTGTTAAGTCTATTTTATTGTAAACCACTTTTCAGTTTATTTTGAGGGGGAAAGTGGTTCATTTCTAATTTAAGAAGCAAACAATAGGACAGTTGCTTCTCTTCAGCCCTTTGTTGCTACTGCCATACAGAAAGTGGTTGTTGGTGCCCATTGGGACTGGTAGGGCGGAAGGCAGGGAGGCCAATAATAAGTGGAGCCTGAGCAATGGCAGGCAGAGCCAGAGTCCATTAGAGGTAGAGGCCATTAATTTTGCTTTTGTTCACATCTTTCTCCCTTCTACAAAGCTGGGAGAAGGAGGAGGAAGCTGAGAGGAAGCACCACCCCTTGAACTAGTTATCAATAAGAAACAGACAGATGGTGACTGGCTAAGGACAGACTGAGGTTGGGTTGGGCAGCCTCCAATCCATACAGACTTTGAAATGCGAGAAGTAATGTGCACAAGACACTGGATGATCTTTTCCCCATGCCCCACGACTCCACCGCATCTCCTTCCTTACTTGTACAATCCATCAGGCTCCAGACACTTGAAAATGACGGAGTAGAGGCTTGTGTCAGGGATATCTCCATGGCTCCTTCCAGCAGCCACACAGGCAGCTCCAAGACCAGAGAGCAAATCATCAGCAAAGCTCAAGGACTCTCCTGCAGGCCAAAGAAAAGAAACACCTGAGAAACATTCATTTATTTACTTGACAGAGAAAACATATGCATGTGGTGGAGGAAGTGGTGAGGAGTTGGTTGTTGTTGGGTTTGTTTTTCTCCCCCATCTCCTGTGACTCTGGAACCTGAGGTCACTCAACTGAACCCCTGAGCAGCAGATTCAGGACTTTTCCATACATTGCAGATTGGAATTTATGGAAATGACTTGCTTGAGCTGAGTGGTAGCGTGTGCACTTTGCACATGTGTTGTCTTAAGTTGCTCAGGCAAGGCTGGGAAAGACTTCCTGCCAGAAACCCTGGAGTACTGTATCCCACCAGTGCTGATTTAGGCTGCATTCACATGATAGTTTATTCCATTTTCATGGCTTTTCCTTAAATGTTAAGTTCTGCATTATATTCTAACTTTAACACAATGTAAAAGCCACTTTTGGGAACAATAGTGGAATACAGTGCAAACAGAGTGCTCCTTTCAATGCTATGTGCTTCCTGAAAAATAAATTGGAATGAATACTCAGTGGAGATGTAATATGGAAGATCAGTAAGGTTCAGCTCGGCCCTGAGACAATGTAAAAAGCAGTTGAGGGGCACATGTTTGCATAAATAAGTGTTGAAAAGTGGATTTTACATAAAGCAACTGTCAAGCCAGTCCCCTCCCCCCTTTGCATGGCTTTGCAAATGGTCAAAAATAACTTTTGTGTATGCAGGAGTACTTCTGGATCACGCCCTGTGTTCTTTCGGCTTCATATATAAATTGGCAGCTTCCAGAGCTGGACATGTTAGTGGCACAGTAGGATTGCATGTCGAGGGAGAGAACAGTCAGCATTTTGGGCATCCTGGAGTAACAAGAAACTCATTCCTTAGCTCTGAACATCTATTGTGAGTCAGGCTTTGGCTCTGACAGCGAACAGCAGAATGGCTCTTGTGCCTATCCTCCTTTCTTTACTTTCTTCTCAACCTGATCAAAGACTCAAAAGTGCATAAGAAATGCTGAAGTCTTTGGTATAAAACACGCAAACCAGCCTATTGGTGTGACAAACCAGCAATCCATAAAGCCAGGAGCTGATTTTACAGGTGGTGGCAGTGGCAATAACAAAACAAAACATAGACATGCAAACATTATTTTCATAAAAAGCCACATGCGGGTAACAAATTTCTCCTGCCAGAGGAGAAACAGAACATTTATTCTTTCCCTAAAGAAACCAAAAGGCAAAGTTAGTCATCTTAATGCCTCTTGCTAGTCCCCAAATGGCACCATTGCTATGCTGTTTCCATCACACCACTGTTTGCTCCAGCAGTTTCAAGAAGCAAGTCTAGACCAAAATTTGGGAGTGGCAGAAGTGATTGGCCTGAAATGATGCCTGGTGAATAGGGCACTGAGGCTAGACACTATTGTTGCATGTGCTGCCTCTATTTCTCTAGACCTGTGTGGCGGGAGCCTGTGGTCCTCTAGATGTTCCTGGACTCCAATTCCTATCAACCCTGGCCTTGCCGACTGAGGCTTATGGGAGGTGGAGCCCTGACAACATCTGGAGGGTCACAGGTTTTCCATCTGTGGTCTAGAAAATTGATACTGGCTCCAGTTTCGAGTGGGCTCTTGGCAAAGATTTTCTCGGTGGGATCTTAGCCATGGAAATTACCTGGTGATAACTGCCATGATGGATGGCATTGCTTCAGGGCATTCTGGTAAATTTAAGTTTGCTTGCTGCTGCTAGGCAAAGGTGGTAGAGGGCTGATCTCCCAGCACCTCTGGAGCCCTGGAAGATGCCCAAGGATGCCGAGAGCTGATATTGGACCTAAATACTGATCTTGGCCCAAGTGTAGGATAGCTTGCATACCCTCCAACATTTTTCCGATGAAAATAGGGACGCCCCATTCCAGAGTGATAATTTTACTATTTATATCCCACACATCTTACTGGATTGCCCCAGCCACTCTGGGCAGCTTTTGGGGCAACCCAGTAAGATGTGTGGGGTATAAATAGTAAAATTATCATTCTGGAATGGGACGTCCCTATTTTGTCAGAGAAATGTCAGAGGGTATGAAAACACAGTTTTTTCATGAGAAACAGCAGGATAGACATAGTTTGTTGATTGTGGCTAACTTTGTGTGTAGACCAATTCAAGGACCAGTGGTGGGAGTTACTCTAGCAAATAGGAGTGTATACATAGCTTAAGTTCTGCCAATGAAGTAGGGTGGTTGGGGGGAAATTCCCTCTTCTTATTTTTTCTCATACGGTATTTTATTTAGCTTTTTGCTTCATTTTGAAATTTAGAAGCAGCAGTGAGATTAACATGATGACCGCAACTACTACTACTACTACTACTACTTACTACTACAGTAATAGCAAGCCATCCTTTGCCTAACACAGTGGTTTTCAAACAGTGTGCCATGGCTCCCTGGGGTGCCTTGAAGGATAGTCGGGGTGCCACAAGCAACACTGGCCTCTGCCCTTCTTTCTTTCTTTCCTTGCGTCCTCCTCTGATGCCCTCTCCCATCTCTGCCTCCCCAAAACTTGTGCAGTTGTTTGTTGCAGCAGCCCTGGCTACAAGCTCTGCGGGAAAATGGTGCTTCTGGGGCTGGCCAGGGGGTGCTGGTTGCCAGGAGCTGAGGCAGCCGGCATAAGCAAGCAAGTGGGTGAGGGAGCCCAGCAAGCCAGTTCACCAGCCCTTGCTGTTAGGAATGGACAGACAAGTGGGAGGCCGGACAGGCAGGCAGGCAGGCAGGCAGGCACTGTGCTGACCTTTTTTGTGCTTGCTGTGTGCAAGGCCCACTTGGAAGCTGAGTGCCCAGTTCTGAAGGGGAGCCTTTCCACCATGAAGACCCGGCAGTGCCCACTGATACTACTGCTGCCTCCCAAGGTAAGGTGCAGGCCTCACATTCACCTTCGGCCAGTCTCTGTTGGGTCACTAAGGCTGGGGCATCCTCTCCCCAGGCCCTTGTGGGGCAGTGTGAGGAGGCACCTCTCTTTAGGGTGGGAGGGGGCAGCTCAGAGACCAGGGGCAGAAGCAGCAGCTGCCTGGAGGACTCCCAAGCAGAGGGGAGAGGAGAGGAGACTGAGGCAACACTCCACAAGGGAGGGTGTTTGGAAAAGGGTGAGAGGCTGCCAGCTCTGCTGCAGGCAAGGGGTGACATAACTGGGCTTCTGAGCCCCACAGAGGTGCCACAGAAAGAATATAGTCGGTCAAGGAAGTCGTGGACTCAAAAAGCTTGAAAACCTCTGGACATAATGAACTTAAGGAGAAAAGCCTATATGGATAAATAAATATATTGGTAGGTCTGACACAGGCATGATCATATTTCAGCCCCAATGGAGCTGTAATGGAGAACAGGCACATACCTGCATTGGGGAGGAGGGGAGGCTCTCAATTCCCCCTCCTTCAAGGAAAGGAAAACACAGCAGAATTGTCAAGAGGCACAAATAGGCATAAATGGTGGGGACTGGGAGGGTGGAAGGGGGAGGGGCACTTAGGACTTCAGCCCCCTCTCCCTCTCCCAAATGACAGCCCTTTGTGAGGTGCAAAGGAGGGAGGCAGTGGAAAGGAAGGTGAGTAAAAATTGTTTCCATTTTGCTCCTGCCCAGTTTGGTTCTTTCTTTGCTCAGGAAACACCTGGCCTTAGGAGATCCATAAAAATACGTCACATGTGGTGTGTGTTCAATGCACCCTTCCCTTCTCCCAGTTTTCCACCTCAATGTGTTAAGACTGGAGAGGGGGGATTCTGGGGTTGGTGGCTTGCTCAAACTAGCCCACCTTGCCTTGAACCTTGCAAAAATTCAGTTCCCAGGCTGCAGCTCTGCAATGAGATGCCTGCTGTGAATTTATAGAACGTGCACACAAAGGCTGTGTACACACCATACATTTAAAGCACACCCCCTCCCACTAAAAAGAATCTTGGGAACTGTAGCTTACCCCTTCACAAAGCTAACGTTCCCAGCATCTTAAACAAGATACAATTTCCAGGAGTCTTTGGGGAAAGCCATGTGCTTTAAATGTATGATGTTATGTTTTTGTAGCCAACAAAAAGGGGGAGATAATAGAGTTGGAAGGGGGTATGCAAAGGGCCATCTAGTCCAACCCCTTCCAATGCAGGAATCACTGCAGGGGTTGGGACTAGATGAACCCTTTGGTGCTTTTCCAACTCTACACTTCTATGATTCTACAATAACCTGCAAGGAGGAAATTCAGACTCTGCTATTGTTAAATTATCGCATTTTGCCCCACCTATGCTCAAGGAGCTCCAGGCATGGTTCTTCCCCACTTCCTGCCAATTTTAGCCACACTACATACACATTTGTGGGAATGGACTGGCGGTCACTGACCAGGACCAAAACTTTAGGGTCACAGTGGGTAGCTTCATATGAATCGTAGAGTTGAAAGGGACCCAAGAGTCATCTAGTCCAAACCCCTGCAATGCAGGTATGGTGTTCGTATGGAGCCCCCAGTCGTCTCACGGGCTATTGACCCGTACACCACTAATCCGCTGCCACCAACCAGGTCTTCCCTGGTAAATCACTTAGTCTCAGTCAGGTTCTTAAGTTAATAATGAAGATTGTGGTTTATTGCAAACACAAATAAACTTTAAATGCATTCGAAACGCTGTTACCCTTTACCCTCTTAGTCTTATTTTATTCTGCCTCTAACTCTTCTACCTCCCCTCACACAAGAACCAACTGCACTGTCTCTCTATTTCCATCTGTCTGCCAACTGCTTTCCCAACTGCCTTTTCCCAACCAACCAACTAACTAACTAACTAACTAACTAACTAAACCTTGGGCTAAGCCCTCTGGCTTTTCTATTGGTCTACCTATTAACTCTTTCTCTTCCCCTGTACAGACATTTTCAAAGGAAGGGGCAAACACCACAGCAGGATTCTCAGCTAAAGTATCCAAGGCAGATGGCCATCCAACTTCTGCTCAAAAACCTCCAAGGAAGGAGAGTCCACAGCCTCCTGAAGGAGACTGTTCCTCTGTCAAACAGCTCTTATAGCCAGAAAGTTTTCCTCCCTGATGTTTAATCTGAATTTCCATTCTTGTAATTTGAAGCCTCTGGTTTGAATCCTACCCTCCAGGGCAGGGAAAAAACCAATATTGTTCCCTCTTCGATGTGACAACCCTTGAGATATCAAAAGATTATATTTTTTTTAACCTAGAACTTCTGGAAGACTTGATTTAAAATGAGAAAGAATTGATCAAAAAGCCAGGAAAAGAATCCATAAAACAAATGAATAATAATAATAATAATAATAATAATAATAATAATAATAATAATAATAATTTATTTCTACCCCGCCCATCTGGTTGGATTTCCCCAGCCACTCTGGGTGGCTTTCAACAGAACATCAAAAACAGAATAAAACTTCAAACATTAAAAACTTCCCTAAACAGGGCTGCCTTTAGATGCTACAAGCACAATATTCAATGTTGGTAAATCAAGAAATTTAGGGGTATTGTGTTGCCTTCGCTCCCCCTTTCACCCTTTTCTATGATTGAGTCATCCTGTCAAGCTCACTGGACAAACTCATGACCTGAACGTGATCACAACTGATCTGGAAGTCTGAATCAAGAAATTGAATAGAAAATAAAAAAATTGTGACATAAACACTTTGAATTTGCCAACAAACCAGTTAAATTGCAGGTGTGGCAATAAAAGAAAAAACAGGGTATGAATTTTATAAATAAAATTAATATAGACGGCAAAGTTATACTGTTAGTGTGTGAGCATCTACTCTTGTGTTTTCATTTCTTTCTGCAGCTGAGTTCTTTACGGAAAAGTTTTCCTGCATATTTTACTTCTTTTCAGCAGCAGCATTCCAACTATCTCTTAGTGAAATTCCTGTTATAGGAATAAACATCATTTGGTTCTGTTTCTCAGAGTCTTTAATATTTACAAAACTTTACACTGGTCTAATAAAGAAAACAAAACAATTAAAGCAACATAATCTTTTTTCTCTAGGAAAATAAGAGCCATTTCCTAGAGAGAAAACTGACAGCGTAATTAATCTTCAACAGGTGTGGACAATTTTTTAAAATCCAATTATCACCTTGCTAGCCCAAAGAAATATGCCACTTTCTTTGGTCTCATTTTTCCATGCAAGGTTTTTTGGGTGGGTTGGATTTTGGACAATTCAGGATGATCAGCCATTTAGACGTATGGGGTCACGGGGATGTGGCTAAGAGCATACCCGTCAAATAACCCTAACCCTTTCTCCCAAGACATTCATGGAAACTGTAAAGCAATCATACTTTTGCAGTATGTCCCTTAAAATCCTGATTTTTGCAAGCAAGGCAGAGGCAGTTCTAAGGGAGTGTGGAGCTTCTGGGGTGGCGATTGGAAATGGCAATTTGATAGATAAGCCAAAGTGCTACTTGGGTTAGCAAGAATGGGCTCTTGGCTGTGATCAGGGCCCAATCAGTGTGACTGGGAAGTGGGGCAAGCCTTCTTGTCAGGGTTATTTCCTGGTCTTTCTTTCCACTTCTGAAAATGTATGAGCCAGAGAGAGCAGATGCATTTTATACAGGCAACCATCCACTTATGCACTTTCTACTCACACGAGACTCTGTATACACTTGGCACCAGGAAATAAATAAACAGAATCACACCAGGAACTGGTGAAAGAGAACGGGGGAGTCCTCAAAGCCCACAAGGAGACCCTCCCCGGAGCCCAAAGAGCATGTCAATGAGAGTGGAGGAAGCCCTGAAGAGACTGGAGGCGCAGTGGGGCTTTGTTTATGCTGCTCAGCCTCCCTGTCTAACAGCTGATTAGTGTGGTAGCGCAACAGCAACAGCCCCTTTCCCGCACACCCTCCAGCCTCCTGCTGGCCCCAAAGATTCAGCTCTAGATATTTACTTAGAAGTAATAAGAAGGCATATATTACAGAGGAACATGCAGAGGTTATGTATATTTTTGAAAAATCACTGGATCATTAGATTTTTGTAAAATAAAATGGAGGCAATGACTTGTACTCTCTGGATCAATAGTTGAGATTCCTGCATTGCAGGGGGTTGGACTACGTGGCCCTTGGCTCCCTTCCAATTCTAATATTCTATGATTCAACAAAAGCATCTATGACAGATGGCCATCCAATATGCTGTTTGGCTCCAATTCCCATCAGCCCCAGCCAGTCAAGGGTGGTAAGAGTTGCACACCAGCAACATCTGGAGGGCCACAGGCTCCCACCTGTTTTATTCCCTTATGAATTGAACCTGGGTATTCCCAATCCTTTTCTGACACTCAGACCATTTAACTGCTCCTTCCTCTGGTGGTCATTTGAGCAATACGGTGGACGCTCAGGTTGCGAACATGATCTGTGCGGGATGCACATTCGCAACCCGCAGTGTTCGCAACCCGTGTCTGCGCGTGTGCGGGTTGCGATTTGGCACTTCTGCACATGCACAACCGCCAAAACCCAGAAGTAACCAGTTCCGGTACTTCCGAGTTTCAGTGGTCCACAACCCAAAAAAACTCAACCTGAAGCGGCTGTAACCCGAGGTATGACTGTACTGCTTAAGTGTTGCCTAACAGAGGTAACTGCCTCCCAGCCCTTCTCCTTCAACTCCTGGCCTTCTGTAACCCACACAGGCTGCATTTCGCTCCTCACTTTCACTGCTTTATCCAACCTTGTCGCTTTGCCTGCCTTGGAGTAAAAAGAGATTTCTGTTTTTTCCATAAAACTGGCCTTCAAAGAGATGAGAAAAGCAGGGCCTCATCTAGTAATGTTGAGAGCTCTAGGGATGCCTTCCTGAATGCCACAGACACAGGGAAATTTCTCCTCTCTGTGCCTTATGCATGGTGGTCTGAAAGCTGGGGGGGGGGGGTGATGGGTTTGTAGAAACTTTGCCCCCCTTCATTTCGTTCCTTTCTTTGCCTATTAAATTCCAGTTTCCTGTCTTCTCATTCCTGACTGGCCCCCACCCGCAGAGCACCCTATATTGATTTATTTAAAGACATGGGGGAAATATTTAAATGGGAAAAATGCTTCACCCTCTCAAATGCACAATGAAAAGTTGCAAAAAGATTTCTACCTTGGAAAATTTTCTGGTGAGTTTTTCCTATTGTTTAATCCCTGCTTTGAGTTACACAGAAATGAGAAAGCACGTTTTATAAGGTTCTAATTCATACCTAAACCATACAGTTTATGGTTTTACATTGTGTGTGTATGTGTGTGTACACACACACATGTATATACACAGACATACCAACCAGCAACGAAGCTATGACTCTACCTGTGTATAGCTGTAACTGATTGTTTCAACATATGCTTAAACAAAACAAGGCTTTGGAGGCCTGGCTGAGGTGTGATTTAGGCCAGGAGGCGTAGTTTTCCTCTCAGATCCCCTTGTAAGAAAGAAAGAGTCTGCTTCATTAATAGAGTGCAGGAACCAATGAACAAACGTCCCAACTGTCTGGTAGAAGCACCCAACCCCACACATTGCTAACATGCTGCATGCTCCAAACATTCAATTTTACCTAAAAAGAAAAGTAAGAGTTCGCATTGGGGCACTGAACATAGGGGCCAGGTGTGCACCAAATCCAGATCTAGGCCAAAATTATATTTTCAAGAACATCCTCAGGTCAATTGACAACATAGTTAGGCTCCTCTGAATTCTTTTTCAATGAGAAATGAAGGAGGTTCTGCCTGCGTCCTATCAAATCGTTCGCTCTGTGCAGTGGTGGGGTAGGGTGGAGAATCACAGATGAAGCCACAGAACTCCTGTCCCCCATACCAGTCTACCAACACTTGGGGACAGGAAAGTGGGACAAACACACACACTTCACACGCCCCCACCTGAATTCTGCAGATGGGGAAAGCAGCCATTAGGGCTCCTCTTAAGACAGCAGCAGTGAGTTTTGGGCCCACAAATTTTACTCTCACCCCACTCCCTGAAATCTGGTGTGGGATTTTGTGGTGAAGAAGCTGAACCCTGAAAACTCTTAACAAGTTACACCAACAAAAATTTAACAAGTATCCCTCCAACAGGGACAGATTAAAAAACAAAACAAAACTTAACAATCAAGTTATCTTCCCTGCCAAGTTGTTAAGAAGGGATGGAACGACCTGGTTCCCCCAGTTTCTTATTTTACATTTATATTTCCATGCTTGCACATCCATGCAATGATTTTTTAAATTTTCAAAAAATTCTCCGACGTTTTAGTGAGAATTTCTCCTAATAATCACAGTTTGATTACCATTTTGACTGATGGACACATTTTTGCAAGCAATGTTGTTGAATAAGATTAATTTCAGAATATTTTCCCAAACACATTCATCGTTATGAACACTTAAAACATGCACTTCTGTAAGCATGGTTTTGTTCAAGGACAATTTGAGTACAAATTGCACAAATTTGATTACAAATTTGAGTACAAATTTGCACAATTTGAGTAAATGAATTTCCAAGGATGGGTGTGTTTCAGTACTCATATTGTTGCAGAAAGTGTGAATTTGAGAGGTTCACTTTTATATACAAACTGAATCAGATTTCTCCCCCATCCAGAATCCAGAATGTGGCAGCTAGAGTGGTGACTGGGGGCGGCCACCAAGACCACATAACACCCGTCTTGAAAGACCTACATTGGCTCCCAGTAAGTTTCCGAGCACAATTCAAAGTGTTGGTGTTGAGCTTTAAAGCCCTAAACGGCCTTGGTCCAGTATACCTGAAGGAGCGTCTCCACCCCCATCTTTCTGCCTGGACACTGAGGTCCAGCGCTGAGGGCTTTCTGGTGGTTCCCTCACTGTGAGAAGCAAAGCTACAGGGAACCAGGCAGAGGGCCTTCTCGGTAGTGGCACCCGCCCTGTGGAATGCCCTCCCATCAGATGTCAAAGAGATAAACAACTACCTGACATTTAGAAGACATATGAAGGCAGCCCTCTTCAGGGAAGTTTTTAATGTGTGACATTTTTAATGTATTTTTAATCTTTGTTGGAAGCTGCCCAGAGTGGCTGGGGAAATTCAGCCAGATGGGCAGGGTACAAATAAATTATTATTATTATTATTATTATTATTATTATTATTATTATTATTATCATCATCATCATCATCATCCCTGTTGCTAAGAGACTTGTACTTTGAGCCTGGAAGGATAAACAGCCACCATGCATTATGAAATGGTCTGAGGACCTTTACAGCCTTTTCTACATTTGAACATTTTCCCTATATACATCAGTCTTATGTAGACACCTATTTCGGCACCTGGATCGTGTATATCAAGTTACATGTTTAAGATGGATGTACTTGTTAAGTATAATTGTTTAATTGACACTGAAATGGAAAATGGCAAAATGCATATTACCAAAAAAGTTCAACGCAGGGAAATTCCACTGCAGTATTCTAAGGGACTCTGAGTTTTAACTGAGTTGTTAATTAACTGTTGAATGTCCTCTGCTCCAATACTGAATGTTTAGCATTGAACATGTGACAAAGGTATCACATTGCAAATCACCATTTTGAAAGGGAGTTGCCTTCGGTCTTTGTTCTCAGTAAGGATGTAAATGAAGCTCTCTTGAAGCACACAGCCTCAGTATGTGGGAAGAAACAGACCTCTGCTTCTAGGTCTGTTGGAATTATTTCATTTTTTTGTAAGGTTCTGAGCCTGTCCCTTGGACTGTCATGTGTCTTATGGAACTGTTTGGATGTATCATTTGATGTTTCTGTTCTCTTTTGAAGAACGTTCTGCAAGTAAAGTTTTAAACAATCTAATGGGTCTCGACAATATTTCATTTCAGAAGGAGCCAGTTTTTATGCATCCAGATGCTTCAAACAGTGCAATATTAATCGTACTAATGGTTACTGTACCCTTAATATGAGCTGACCCTGTTTCCTCTTTCAACTTTTTTGTCTCTTTCTCTGTTTTTTCTTCTGTTGAATTTGAAAGTATTTTTTAAAAATAACTTTTCCTGCTAAATAGGGATTATGGACAGTGCAGTATATATATAGCATTCCCTCTCAGGAGGACAAGTCAGGACTCTACTTCCCACCCCCCGGCACCATCCTGCCACTGCCACCTGCCTGCTGACCCGCACCTGTTTGTTGGCGTACCCATGACTGCCCACTCACTTTTCACCACAATATACTTCTGGCAGCCCTGCCATGGCTACCACTGCACTCTCCATCTCCACCATACTTCAGGAAGTGCGGGCTTCTGGAAGTATGGTGGCAGCAGCAGAAGAGGCCATGGAGGAGGCCATTGAGGCGGGGGCTGTGGAAGGAACCAAAGTGGGACAGCTGGGATTGGAGACAGAAGCCAGGGCAGCTTTTGATAATCCAGGGTGAAACATTCAAAATGGGAGAGCTGGTTGGTATGAATACAGTCCATGTGACTGGAGTTCTTAGAAAGAGAGAAAATATATCTTCAAAGGAGGTTTGGACTAGGCTAGGATGCCCTTGTTTCCAAATTATATCCATTTGAAATCTGAAAGTCTTCAGAGATAATACTTTAATCGTTCCTGTCAGAGACTATCCAGACTGGCAGCTAAGTTATGGAATCTACTGGGGCATGATGGAGTTCAAGGACTAGGAAGAAGCAGTTTATTTATAGGCAATGAGTGCACAAAAATAAATTCCTTATCTGGTTACTTTAAAAGCCTTTAATACAAACCAGGGGTCAGCAAACTTTTTCAGCAGGGGGCCGGTCCACTGTCCCTCAGAGCTTGTGGGGGGCCAGACTATATTTTGAAAAAAGAAGAAGAAAGAATTCCTATGCCCCACAAATAACCCAGAGACGCATTTTAAATAAAAAGATGCTTTCTGCTCATGTAAAAACATGCTGATTCCCGGACCATCTGCGGGCCGGATTTAGAAGGAGATTGGGCTGGATCCGGCCCCTGGGCCTTAGTATGCCTACCCATGATCCAAACCACAAGGAAAAGGCATCTGCATAAACCAAACCAGGAATTCAAATAATAAAAAAGAGGGCACAAGATAATTCTCATGGGGCACCTGCAATTTAATGGGGGAAAGCTAAAATAATTGTCTGTGTACATATGTTTATAGCTGTACCATTCCTCTTGTGAGTGACATTCAGGGTGAGTGTCAATCCTTCCATAGCTAAAACAGCACACCCATCTAAAGTCAGGAGCTATCAACAGACTTGTGGAAATCTCTAGATTTGCAAATGTTACTGCCTCTTTGGTGCAGAGGAGTCAGAATCGTCCCCTCGATGACCTCACAGAGGATTGAGCATGCTCTTAACATGCTAAGAGTTTAGAGGGGAATGTGTAAAACTGTCATGGAACTGAGTGTCCTGGAAGAGCACTTACAGCACTAACAACCTTTTGCGCACACAACTCCATAGTGTTTCACTATTAGAAACTCATGTTTAAAATAATAATAATAATAATAATAATAATAATAATAATAATAATAATAAAATAAATAAAATTTTTTTTTTATATCCCGCCCTCCCCAGCCAAAGCCGGGCTCAGGGCGGCTAACAACAATAAAACAGTACAAAAGTACAGCATAAACAACATTCTAAAATCATTCATTATAAAATTAATTAATTCAAGCCACTGGCAACCATTGGGCCAGAGCTCCACAAAGATTGCCGAGGGAGGGAGTCAGGCTGTGCCCTGGCCAAAGGCCTGGTGGAGCAGCTCTGTCTTGCAGGCCCTGCGGAAAGATGTCAAGTCCCGCAGGGCCCTGGTCTCTTGTGACAGAGTGTTCCACCAGATCGGAGCCACAGCCGAAAAAGCCCTGGCTCTAGTTGAGGCCAGCCTAACTTCTCTGTGGCCTGGTGAAGCAAATGGGTACTCGCCAGGTGTTTAAAATAAGGATCAGCCAGAGACAGCAATTGGAGAATAAGAAGGTGAGGTTTATTGCCAGGCAATAAGGACCCAGTTGGAATATCTTCCAAAGAACTGGGACCCCGATTGACAGAAATCCAAAGGTCTTTATACCTTGCCTCACTGGGACCTTCAAGATGTTTTTATTTGAAGACCGTAAGTTTCTCTGTGGGGCATACCAGGAGAGGCGGTCCTGTAGGTAGATTATCATGTTTGCTGAACTAGACTGCAGAATGACTTTCCCATCACCTACTACCTTTTTCCAACCTGAGGTCCTTATTCCCTACTGGCCAAGCTTTCAGGGGGTCACATGCTGGTGGCAGCGGACCAAGAGCAAAATTGGGTGGCATAATAGATGCAGACTTTATCTTTTTAATTACAATTTTCATTAATTTTTTATAACTTTAGCCAATTAATTTTCAACTTCAAATTAGTTATACATTTATCTTATAATTTTCCCCACTTCCTCATCTATGATGTTTTTATACCCACCCCTTTTGTATACTGCATAATATTGCGCATTTCACCTAATACACATTCCTCTGTTCCATAAATTATCATTTCTTCCCGTTGCTCAAATTTCAAATCCTGCCTGCAATTTCATTTGCTTATGAATAAACTTCATTTAATCTTTGCACAGTAGGTTAGTTTCTACCACACACCTTCCTTTATCTTCCACCCAGGCGACCAAGAGGTGTTATCATAGTCCAAGGATGCAATCCTGCCAATAACAACCAAGAAAGGTGCAAGGGAGGTCAGTGAGTAGCATGGCCCATGGAGAGTGTGTATGGCTTGGGAGGCGGTGTGGTGTGGGGAGTCTCAATGGCCAGGCAGAGAATTCTTGAGGGATGTATTTGGCCCCAGGCCTGCACTTTCCTTCCCCTATGGTACCTGAGCCTTTCTCAGCTAGAGATGCCAGGGACTGAACCTGGGATCTTCTCCGTGCAAAGCATATGCTCCGTCAAGGAGCTTTGACTGCACACCCCTTAGGCTCTGCATAGATGATTACCTCCTTCACCCATGTTGTGCCCCACTTTAGGCTCATGAGAAGGGCTATCACTATTCTACCACACAAAAAGGGTGAATTAGAGATTGAGACGCGGCCGAGGTCACTTGGTATCTTTATGGCAGCATGCCCCCTTTCTCTCTCCTCTCCAAGGCACCTTCGCAGGAAAGGAAGATAAGAGATAATCTTGCCAAAGAGCAATAAAGATTGGTATTCATTTTCCCCTATCTGCTTTTTTGGCTTCCATAAGGAAATAATAAAAATGCATGCAAGTCACCCTACCCTTGGGAAAAGACAGTTAGGCTCGGGCAAAAAGACTGTTAGGCTCGGGAAACTGAGCTGCTAATAAGAAGGGAAGGAGAGAGGAAGGGAGATCTGGCTTTGTATGTGCGTGCATGTGTTGCAGGGTGGGTGGTGGGTGGCGGGTGGCTGTGCTCAGATTGATGGCTTGGTCTTTTATCCATTTTGGACCGGGAAGAGGTGCACAGATGGTTTGTGATTTAAAATGGTCCCCATAAATCAGGTCCATAAGAGTAATCAAAATGCTCCCATCTCTCTCACTCCCACCACAACCACCTTGCATTACTGCTGAACAACAATGGAATGCATGGCCAGAGGTGGAGCGGGAGGCTCTCAGCATGAAAGCAGGACAGGGGGAAGCTATCTGCTTTGTGAACATGGGCAGCAGGCTGAGCAGGCACATGAAAACTTAGGTCGGCTGTCAAGACTGGCATTTCAGACAATGCCCAAGTGAAAAAAAGCACTGTGAATACATTTGAGGTAAGGCAACATTATAAAATAAATCTTAAAAGTCTCACTTCAGTGGGGTCTCTTCTTCTCAGCCTGCAGTAGAATTAATGTCCTTCCCTTCTATTGTCATTTGCAATCTATGTTGCTGGGAGGCAGCATGGTTCTGTCTGCTGGTAGCTGCTTCATAACTCAAGCCCTGTGGGTTTCCCCAGAGGCATATGAATATTTGCCCAGTATTCTGATCTTCCCCTGCATTGCGAAGTGGGTGCTTCCTAGGGTTTACTCTATGTTCACATGAGGATTACAGTGATAACTAAGAAAGCCAGGATGGGGAAGTAGACAGACATTTATCAGGGAGAATGGGTTTTAAATCCCTGCTCAACCAAAACACTCCAAAGGTGACCCTGAAGTTAGTTACCATTGCCCAGCAGGGATTCTGTTCAGTTTGCAGAGAAAGGTGAATCTACCAAATTCACACTTTCCCAAAGAAACACATGAATTGAAATCCTGCCATTCTTCACAGTCAGATATATATACTCATAAAATGCATGTATTAGTGCAAAGAACATACACAAACAAATCATATTAGTGAAAAGTGCTTGCACAGAAATGTGTATATTAGGAAAATGTCACTGATGGATTTTCATGAGAACTTAAAAAAAGAGGTTGTCAAAACTGATGTGGAAACGAGGAGAACTGAACTCAAGACTGGGGGGGACGGGGACTCCAGAGCAAAATCAGAACCTACAGATTCACTCATCCCTATCTCCCAGCCTAGCCGACCTCACAGGGAAGTTGTGAGGACGAAGGGGTGGCGCAGGAGGGAAAGAGAGAGAAGAAGTGGAACAGGAGGGAGGGAGGGAGAGAGAAACCAATGTACCGTACTGTTCTGAGCACCATGGAGGAAGGGCAGGATAAGAATAAATTATGGGTTTGACCAGCACCCTGCATGAACTGAGTACATGCCCTAGAACACATATTTGGAATTTGTGCAAGGCGCGCAGGGAATCTCTGCCAGATGTCAGAGTGTCCCTGCCAGAGAAGCCAATGCAGAAAGCATTGCAGAAACAATGTTTTAAAGAAACCACCACTGCACACCAAGCTGCTTCCAACTAAGGGCCACAACTAGGAGGTGGAGGTGCTGTGGGAGGTCCTCACCTCCCAGAGAGATCCTAGACCTCTTCCTTTAACTTTCAGCTTTTGAACAAAGTTAAGTATTCATCCCTTTTACTTTTGGAAATAGAAGGGAAAGCACCCAGAGTGTACGCTACTGCCGCCTGAAGTAGGCTAGGGTTGGACTGTCTGAACCTAGGCTCACAGAGTAGCGCAGAGGGTGCACTCACACTCCAGAACCCAGCAGAGGAAAGGGGAAATGATGTTGCCACCGCCTCTCTTCCTCTCCGCTGCTTCTGTCCCCAGGTCAGGCCTGACCTAGGAGTGGGGCTGCAGGTAGCTGGTGGTGTTGGGCTGTTGCACAAGGAAGCTGTCTCAGCAGCTCCCTCACACGATGGAACCAGGCCCTGAAGGCCTGGCCCAGGCATGGCTTCCCTCCCTACAGTTCTGGTTTTGATGAGGGAGCCTGTCATGGGAGTGCTGAGTTGTGTCCTTTAAAAAAAAGAGTGCCTCATACCACAGTCCCTACTGCCCAGATAGTATCCTACACAACCACCTAGAGCAGCCCTTTTTCAGTCCAAAGATCACATTTCCATGGGGGAGCCCAATGAGGTCACATGCAAGTAGAAGAATGGAGGTGATTCTTACCATTGTGCAGAGGACAACATTTCAGTCACACAATATCACACAAAAATCCATGGTTCCTACATCCTCCTTCCTCTCCCCAGCCAGATAAGCAAGATGCATTATCACAGTTCAAGGACACATTCCAGCCAGGCAAAAAAAAAAAAAACCAAGTAGGGAGCAAAGCATGAGAGGGCTGAGGGGGTGTGGCCTACAGTGAAGGGGTGTGGTCTGGGGAGAAGGCATGTCTGCAGGGGAAGGACCAGACTCTTTCAGCCCTCAGGCCTGAGGCTCCCCACCGTGGGAAGCAGAACTAAGTAAATCTGCTGCATTGTACAGTGATGTGGTCTAAGAGTGCAAAGGCACCAAAATGGTTGGTGAGTACAAGGTACTTAAAAAAAAAATTAAAAATCTTATTTTATTTTATTCAGATTAACACAATTTGAAAAGATCAGGCTACCTGATTAAAACATATGTGTAAGGCTGGGCTGGATGAATCCCTAGCCGTAATTAAGATTACCGGAAGAAATATCAACCACCTCAGATATGCAGATGACACAACCTTGATGGCAGAAAGTGAGGAGGAATTAAAGAACCTTTTATTGAGGGTGAAAGAGGAGAGCACAAAATATGGTCTGAAGCTCAACATGGCCAACGAAGATCATGGCCACTGGTCCCATCACCTCCTGGCAAATAGAAGGGGAAGAAATGGAGGCAGTGAGAGATTTTACTTTCTTGGGCTCCATGATCACTGCAGATGGTGACAGCAGCCACGAAATTAAAAGACGCCTGCTTCTTGGGAGAAGGGCAATGACAGGCCTAGACAGCATCTTGAGAAGTACAGACGTCACCTTGCCAACAAAGGTCCGTATAGTTAAAGCCATGGTTTTCCCAGTAGTGATGTATGGAAGTGAGAGCTGGACCATAAAGAAGGCTGATCGCCGAAGAATTGATGCTTTTGAATTATGGTGCTGGAGTAGACTCTTGAGAGTCCCGTGGACTGCAAGAAGATCAAACCTATCCATTCTGAAGGAAATCAGCCCTGAGTGCTCACTGGAAGGACAGATCGTGAAGCTGAGGCTCCAGTACTTTGGCCACCTCATGAGAAGAGAAGACTCCCTGGAGAAGACACTGATGCTGGGAAAGATGGAGGGCACAAGGAGAAGGGGGCGACAGAGGACGAGATGGTTGGATAGTGTTTTTGAGGTTGCCAGCATGAGTTTGACCAAACTGCGGGAGGTAGTGGAAGACAGGAGTGCCTGGCGTGCTCTGGTCCATGGGGTCACGAAGAGTCGGACACGACTAAACAATTAAACAACAACAACAAGGCTGTATTTAATCTCCGGGTCCTCTGAACATCCTGTGTGACTCCTCTGGCAATCCAAGAGGAAGGCTTCCACCTTAACTGCCAAAACTACAACAACACAACTCTGTTTCCAGAAGAAGTAAACAGGAAAGGCACTGTGGCCTGTGCCACCAAGCCAGAGGAAGAAGCCACCGGGTAGTTGCATCATTTACATACAACTCACTAGCATTCTTTAAGAATGTAAAAAAAGAGTCATGCTGGATCAGGCTAAAGGCCCATCTGGTCCACCATCTTGAAGACAGCAGTCCATGGGAAGGGACAAAAGGAACCTGAGTACAACTGCACTCTTCACACTTGTGATTCCCAGCAACTGGCATTTGGAGGCATACTGACGTTGGGGGAGAATATAGGAATTGTAGCTAGCAGCCACTGCTAGTGTGGGTAGTGCTTGGGAGAGTTAAGAGACACTCACACAGCCATTATGACTTATATTCTGGTGAAAGGAGGACCTAATTGCAGTCTTGGGAGATCTCTGTAGGTATCTGATGATACACTGGAGACCCCAACATTACAATAATCTGGGATGGACATTACTGGGGCATGGATAACAGCATCCAGACCATCTCTCTAAGAATGTAAGAAGAACTCTGTGGCTGGATGAGTCCAAAGGTCAGCATCTTTTTCTCGCAGTACCCAGCTGGATGCCTGAGTGAAGGCTGCAACCAGGACCTGATTGAAACAGCGCTCTCCTCACTAGCAATTCCCAGCAACAGCTAATCAGAGGCATACTGCTTCCAACAGCAGAGAAAGGACATACTCATAATTCCAAGATGGTCAACTTTAACACCCTTCCCTACTGTCCCCTTCACATCACTTCCCATGTGTGTGAACACTGCCTTTTAGTTTATAAGGTTGAAGGCAGGAGCTGCATCTCATTCATATTCGTGTACAGTAGTCCATGCCACCAGCACTTTGTTGGATTTTTTACTAGTATGAGGCACTTTAGGGAGAGGGTAGTTTTTGGTCTGAAAAAGTGGGTTAAAGAAATACCGTATTTTTTGCTCTATAAGACTCACTTTTTCCCTCCTAAAAAGTAAGGGGAAATGTGCGTGCGTCTTATGGAGCGAATGCAGGCTGCGCAGCTATCCCAGAAGCCAAAAGCCAGATGCTTTCGCTGCACAGCGATCCCTCTTGCTGTTCTGGCTGCTGGGTTTCAGAATATTTTTTTCCTTATTTTCCTCTTCCAAAAACTAGGTGCGTCTTGTGGTCTGGTGCGTCTTATACAGCGAAAAATACGGTATATATCAGGGGTCAATAACCCTTTTCAGCCCAAGGTCTGCATTCACTTCTGGGCAACCTCCTGGGGGCCATATGCCAGTGGTGGGTGGGGCCAAAGCAAATGTGGGTGGAGTAATGAATGTGAGTTTTATTTTTGTACAGTAGGCTAGTTTCTTCACTCTCAGTCATCTTTATCTTCCATCCAAGCAACCAAGAGGCATTATCAGGGTGCAAAGACACATTCTAACCTGCCAAAAAAACACTCAAGGGTGGTGCACAGAAGTGTTGTGGCTTGGATGAATGGTAGCCTGGGGATTCCTCATACCTGATTAAAGTATCCAACTTCAGTCATCCTCAGAGCAGGGTATCACCCATAATAAAATTGATCAATATAAGCATTGAACCAGCTTAGGGAGGAAGTGCAGAGCTGGTCTAAGAGACAAAAGTTCTTTGGAAGCCAATACTCCAGTCATATGAACTTCCCTTGCCCATGTATAAGAGAGTTTTGTGAGGGCTCTGGCACAAATGGATCCAAGTGGTGAGGAAAGGGAAGAGTACTAGAGATGGTAGAAAGTGGATGGAATCATGGAACTGTAGAGTTGGAAGGGACCCTGAGGGTCACTGACTCCAAGCAGGAATGACACAAAACAATCCCTGACAGAAGGCCATCCAACCTGTGTTTAAAAACCTCCAATGAAGGAGAGGCCACAAACTTCCGAGGTAAAAGATTTGGGATAGGAAGTTCCTTTGGGTGCTGTCAATGCCTTCCCCTCTTAAGTGAGATAGGAGGGGATGGTGATAAAATACGTCAATAAAGGAAAACCATCACAAAGTTCAGTCCCAGATGGAAGTCATTACAGTTTGGGAGTGGTGGGTATCTCCTTCTCCCTCTTCCCCCTTCTGTCCCCCACACTACACAGTTCACAGGAGTCAAGCCAGGTATATGTGGGAGATCAAAGGCAAAGTATCAGTTTGATCAGTCTAGGAATTTCTGGATAGCCACAACCATGGTATTTTGGCACAGATACAAGGAAGTATCATTTTTGTGGTATGCCCCATCATCAGCATGTTTTCAAAGGTTTACTCGGTAGCAGGGCATATTGCTAGAGGCTGAGCATCCACTCCAAAAACAACAGCACAACAACTAATGGAATTGTGCCTTAAACCACCTGCTACTACAGTGGTTCTCAAAGGGTGTGGTGCGCTACACTGGTGTGGCATGAGAAGTTGGCAAGTGTGATGGGAATATTCAAGGACAATCAATATTATATTTTGGATCTTAACAGGCTGTTAAGGGGGAGACTATCATAATCCAATATGGCAAGATACTGCTGAACACCCCCGTTGACTGTTGGTATCATGTGGCAATTATTGGAAGAGCAATTGAAAGAGCTCTAATGCATAAAATGGTGAACGAAAATGGCTTCTACTTGTTTCTAATCTTTATTGTATATTTTGTGGTTTTATATTGTGGTTTTATCCTGTGAACGGCTCTGAGACATGGGGTATAGGAGTGGTATACAAATCTAATAAATAGAATCATCATCATCATCAGATCAAACCAATGAATACACAGGTTCTTTGGGAAAAAATACTGATCAAGATCTACCTGAATATGAGAATGGAATGGTAAAGTGAGAAGGCAGCATATGATGAAATGGAGAGGATCTCCACATAGGTGTCTATAGGAATGAAACAGAAAAACAATGGAGTTGTGATGTTGGAGAAGTGGAATAAAAACATTGATAGAGACATTAAGAAGCATCTTAAAATGGCAGAGATAGAGTTGAGAGAGAAAGTCCTATGTACAAGTTGGAGTGAATTCAGAGGAAAAACCCACCGAGCCTCTGGTGATTCTTCTGGAAAAAAGAATGGAAGAAGTGGTAATGGAAGGAACCTTTTATTTTTCTAAATTAGAATGGGAAATCATGGCCAACAGGAAATGGGATCAGAATATATAGAACTGGGTATGAATTAATGAATATACAACAAGTAAACAACTGCTGCTGATGATGATGATGATGATGATGGATGTTGGTATTTCTTGGAGAAAAAGTCATTATACTGGACGGGATGAAAAGTATAATTGACATTTAGCAATAATAACAATTGAACTTTGGACATTTTGAGTGGAAAGGAAAATGAATAAACTTGAGATGTTTGGGGTTGAAGACTGGGAAAACAGTGCCTAGCTAATTGAGGAAAAACTGGATATTACTCTGGAATATAGCTGGATACCATTCTAGAATGACCACTTGGAATATTTTGAATAATCGTTATATACATAATTGAGAGACAGAGAATCAGGACTCCTCTTTATTTATTTCTCTTCTCTTTCTCATTTTGTTATGATCTTTATTTCCTGTGTTTCCTCTTTTCATTCTTCTTCTGTTCACTTTACTCTTGCCTATGTTTTGTTTTTTGATGTCCTTCATTCTGGGTTAATGAGGGTATGCACATGAAGGTGATGGATAATTAATGAAGGTCCCTGGGTGAGAGGCAGGGAAGGGAAGATCTCCCAGGGTGGGAGGGTGGGAGAAGAGAGGGAAGCTCCCAGGTGAAAGCCAGAGGCATGCAAAAGAGGGGCGGGGAGGTGGCGTCCCCTGCGTGCCACCCTGGGGGGGTTGACTAGATGACCCGCTGCCCCCCAGCTGTACGGCATCCATACAGGCTGCCATGCATGCAGTCCGCACGGGCGCCACGCATGCACAGTCCATATGGGTCCGCATGGGCGCAGTCTGTACGGGCGCCACGTGGGTGCCCCCTGCCCCGGATGCCGGACAGGCTTCCTCCGCCACTGGTAAGAGGTGGGGGGGTCCAAACCCTTGAGTGTGAGAGCAGGATTAAGATCCACCTCTGATAGAGGGCTTTTCTTCTTCTTTTATCCTCTTTCTTGCTACAGTTAAACCTCGGTTGTCAAACGTAATCTGTTCCAGAAGACCATCTGACTTTCGAAATGTTCAACAACCGAGGGATGGCTTCCGATTGGTTGCAAGAGCTTCTGGCACTCAAGCGGAAGCCGCGTTGGACATTCAGGTTCCAAAAAAAGTTTAAAAACCAGAGCATTTACTTCTGGGTTTTCAGCATTTGGGAGCTGAAACATTTGAAAACGGAGCTGTTCGAGAACTGGGATTTGACTGTATTTTTTGTTTGTATTATTTTTATTCAGATTTGTTTTTTTATCGTATTGCATATGTGTGTGTGTGTGCACGTGCTTGTGTGTATATGGAATGAGTCATGTTCTTGTGTAGCTGCATTCCTTCATACTTTCTGGATGTCCCATGGTCATATTATAAAGTAGATGGGTCCTATGTTATAAATCACTACTAGAAATTGTTTCATTTTTGTTTTCCATTAGTGTGGTGTGAGCAAGTTTTTATTCTGAAAGTGCGGCATAGAGCAAAAAGTTTGAGAACCACTGCTATTCTGTAATGCGGGGGGGGGGGGGAGTGAAGAGGAGGAGGAGGAAGAGAAGAAGCCATGCAACGCCCTGAACCTGTAGTAAGAGCCATGCCACCTATTTCCATACTTTTAGAGGGAGTTCAGAGTAACAACGGGCAGTACAGAATCATCTATCATCAAGCAGCTTGGAAAAACATGGAGAGTTGCTTGGTAAAGTTACTGAGGCCCACAAGAGGGTACTGATTTATTATTCGTGCTTTGGTTTTCTTGAGCGTGCATATTAACAGCAAGGGGGGGCAGTGTTGTAGGGATGGAATTCCTCTTTTCTGCCTTGACAATAGTTCTTCTGGCTTCAAATGTTGATGGGGTGTGATAGTCAAACCTTCATACTCTCTACTTTACAGGACAAAGAGGACAGTAATCATCCCAGTTGGCAAAGGAGAGGGAGCAATCTCATTTGGGGGGTTTGGCTAACGCTGAATAATATAGGATAGTACCACTCTGATGTTGCTTCAGGCTGAGCCCCTTATAGGAGCAGCAGTTCAGCCACAACGACAAGCTCTACCTAGCTTCACTGGCAAAGTAGAAGAGACTCTGTTTGTACTGGGGCTTCTGTAATGAGAGTCCTGTGAGTCAGAGGGTGGCGATGCTATAATCTTGGGCCTCCAGGACTGGCAATGCCATCCCTCCTGATAGGGGTGTGTGGGCCTTCCTAGGTGCCCTGTAATGCTAGTCTCTATTATCTGCCCGTCCCATGTAAGTGTTCCCACCCAGAATGCTTCTTAGATAGTTTTAAGAAGTCCATGAATCCAGCAAGAATTTATTAGTTAGTGAAGTGATCCAAAAGAGTGGGGACATGGAAGGGTCTCAGTTGCCCAATGATGTCATCTGACCAGAACAGCAGCAATCTAGGCCAGGTCCTTGAGTGCTTGGGAGAAGAGGCATAGCGTGGTTCATCTGTCACTCTTGATACAAGTATCCAAAACAGAATAATAATAATAATAATAATAATAATAATAATAATAATAATAATAATAATAATAATTTATTATTTGTACCCCGCCCATCTGGCTGGGTTTCCACAGCCACTCTGGGCGGCTTCCATAAAAACCAAAGATACAGTAAAATATCACAGATTAAAAACTTCCCTGAACAGGGCTGCCTTAAGATGTCTTCTGAATGTCAGGTAGTTATTTATCGCTTTGACATCTGCTGGGAGGGCGTTCCACAGGGCGGGCGCCACTACCGAGAAGGCCATCTGCCTGGTTCCCTGTAGCTTTGCTTCTCGCAATGAGGGAACCGCCAGAAGGCCCTCGGAGCTGGACCTCAGTGTCCGGGCAGAACGATGGGGGTGGAGACGCTCCTTCAGGTATACTGGGCCGAGGCCGTTTAGGGCTTTAAAGGTCAACACCAGCACTTTGAATTGTGCTCGGAAACGTACTGGGAGCCAATGTAGGTCTTTCAAGACCAGTGTTATGTAGTCTCGGCGGCCGCCCCCAGTCACCAGTCTAGCTGCCGCATTCTGGATTAGTTGTAGTTTCCGAGTCACCTTCAAAGGTAGCCCCACGTAGAGCGCATTGCAGTAGTCCAAGCGGGAGATTACTCTCTGCCTGTCTTCTCATGGCTGCTGGAGCCACAATAGGCAATTTTTTGGGGAAAATTTCAGATTTTGATAATTTAGATTATTACTGTAATAAAGTGTGGCAGGATACTTCACTGAAGAAAAAATCACATACATTAAAAGGTAGCCAGAGGCAAAGTATTCATGACAGGTTGTTTCTTTCTTTCTTTCTGCAGTCTGGTATGTTGTTGGTTGTTGGCATCTGTCTGTCACGAGAGACAATGGAGTGCATGTCTGGAGACAATGTCAAATTGCTGTAAGCAGCACTGAAGTTACCTCCCCAGGGTGCAAGCCTGGGCAGTGTGTATGGAGGTCCTGGGCTGCCCAGATGACAAGATCCCCTTCTCAGCCTCGCTGGTATGGTCCAAAGAAAGCAGAGTAATATGATTGGCATTGTGTTAATTATATACAAATGATAGAGCCTCACCATACCATCCCCACTGTGTATCAAACTAAACAGTTTTGATTAGAACACAGTGCCAGAATCTCTCCGTAATTCTATGTGCAGATTTGCTAATTGCACCTCTCTCCTTTACAAAGTACATGATGCTATGTGAGGGTATTATTTCATTGTATCAGTAAGTCAGTGTATTTGAAAACTCAATAAAAAGGTGCATTGAAATTGGTACTTCCAGGATAATGTCACAAATCTGCAGATTTTATCCATGGCCACCATGTAACTGATGCAGGTATTCTCTGCCGAATGCAAAATGAGGACATGGAGCTTGACTTAAATGTTCTATGTCTGCAAATCTCTCTCTTAGGCTTGATGCTGTCATTAAAAAAGGGTAGAATAGCCTTCATGCCCACAAAACATACATTCTCAACAGACTGAAAATTAGTTGGCAGGCATTCCAAAAGCTGGTGGAGCACTCTTCATTTCTTTCTGCTCTTTGCTACCAGGCTCTCACCTTCAGCTAAAAGGCAGGGTGCTCAGTGTATTAGGCAAAACAGATGTTGCCCTAGGTGAAATGGTGCTAGAAATACAGAAAAACTGTACATCTCAGGCCTACCAAATGCACAGGAGCATCCTTAACAGGAGCGGATGGGGCAACAAGGGAATGCCAATGGACTGAGCCAAAACTTGTTTTAATTTGGTTGGTGGTGGTAGTGGCAACAACACAATTCATTTCAAAGAGAAGCCAGTAGGTCAAGGACAGCCAACATAGCACCCTCCAGATGCTGTTGGGACTCCAACTTCCATCAGCCCTGGCCAACATGATGAATGGTCAAGATGATGAGAGCTGGAGTCCACAATAACATTGGGGCGGGGGTACATTCACCTACTCATAGTGCTAAAGAACATCTAACAGCTGTAGCAGTGTCAGATCCTCAGCATTAGTAAAGGAGGATGCCTGTCAGTGTAGACCAGAGTGAGGAAGCTTTTCCAGTCCAATGGCCACATTCCCTTCTGAATATGGCCGTGGCAGGTAGGGCCAGAGGAAAAGTGTGCAGAACAATATAGGTGAATTTCATCTTTGTATACTAGACCTGCTTCTTCACACACAAAACCCTCTCTATGCTCCATCCAGGTGAGCAAGATGCATGTTCTGAATTCAAAGATACTCTTCAGCCAGGGAAAAGCATGCAAGGGAGGTACAAAGCAGGGCTAGTGAGGGGTGTTGTTTGGGAAGGTGTGTGGCCTGGGAAGAGTTTAAGGATCACACAGAGAGGCTGGAAGAGCCAGATTGACCCTGGAGCCCAAAGTTCCCCACTTCTGTTGTAGACTATTCTGAACTAGGTGGGCTGGTGGTTTGAATAGGTCTATGTTGGCATCCATCTGTCTCATAAGACAATGGAGGAGTGACCCTTTGAGGGTAAAGTCAAACTGTTGGAAGAATACAGCGCCTGTTGTGGTTGTAGAGATATGTTTTATTGCAGTTGGGGCAAATGAAGGCATCCGTTTGTCCTGCTGCAGATCCACCATGGCACTTCTTCTCTCTGCAGTCCTCCCAGCAGTCATTCTTCCTCAGGTCACTGCTATGGATGCACAACCTGGCTGCCTATCTCTAGGCACTGTGGTTGTCTGCAAGGGATTCTCAAATAGTGGGGTTGATGTTGCCAGTCTTCATGCCACATTTGCAGACATCTTTGTAGCACAGAGATGGTTTGCCAATGGGCCTGGTTCCTTAAGGCAGCTCCCCCTTGAGCTTGGTGACCCTGCCAGCTTCCATTCTATGGTCATGATTAAGCCTGCATAGATGTCGCTCAGACAGGAATGCAAACATGCTGGGAGTGTAGGCATAGGACAGCACACCTTTGTTTGAGCCTCTGTCCTGCCATGTGATGCCCCAAATCTTCCTGATGTAGAGCTTGTGGAAGGCATTGAGGCATTGCTCCTGGCGGTTGTAAGGGACTAAATGTAACCCATTTAATAAGTAGAGCCAGGCTATCTCAGATCAGGTAATGCAAAAAAAGATCTAAGTGGCCAAAGCAGTCAAATATGCCTCATTAAGAATCCTGCATAAGCTCCAGCTGACCCTAATAAGCAGAAAAACTATGTCTTTCAGAAGAAGGAAAACCAACCAACCTCAAATCAAAGGGGAGAGGAGAGATTCCTCCCCGCAGAATATGGTGGTTCGCGAGAACCAAAACAAAACTCACACATGGTATTAGCCCTGCTCTCTGCTGTTGTTGGGATCTCCAAAGTGAGAGCTGCTCCTTCAGTGAGGGAGGGACTACCCCCTTCTAAGCAACTGGTTCCATTGTTGCTGCTGTTAATGTTACTAATACATTAGGAAATACAGAGGAAATGATTCAAAAACAGCAACCCAGGACTTACAGCCAGCATAGCTGAGAGGGGAGGTAGACAACATGGTGCACTCCAGATGCTGTTTGACTTGATCTCTCATTATCCCTGAGCACAGGCCATGTTGGCTTAGGCTAATGGGAGTTGTAGTCCAACATTATCTGCAGGGCTTCATGCTCACTTTCTCTAGGTAAAGGTAAAGGACCCCTGACAGTTAAGTCCAGTCGCAGATGACTCTGGGGTTGTGGCGCTCATGTTCCTTTACAGGCCAAGGGAGCTGGCGTTTGTCTGCAGTCAGTTTTTCCGGATAATGTGGCCAGCATGACTAAGGCGCTTCTGACGTAATGGAACACTGACACCAGAGCAGCGCACGGAAATGCTGTTTACCTTCCCGCCGGAGCTGTACCTATTAATCTACTTGCACTTTGGGCATGCTTTCAAACTGCTAGGTTGGCAGAAGGCTTTCTTTACCCCCCCAAAAAAAACCATCCCTAAAAACATCACCTGCTGCTCATGTGGTGTTACCTAGCACCTATCAATAACTGTCTAAATTGGGAGAGAGGGGGCATGGCAGAGGGCCTTCAAATATGACCAGAATATTTGGATAGCATTGTGCACTGGATGACATGCATATACCCAGCTCAGGAAAAATAGCATTTCCTTTGTACCATAAAATGGACACACAGCCAGATCCTAACATCTCTATGACTTCTAACTACTCCTTTACAGACATGAGTTTTTTGGTATCAGCAAAACAATGTCAGGGTGACAGTGTGATGTAGTGGTTAGAGTGTTGGACTAGGACATGAGACATCAGGGTTCAAGTCCTCACTCAACCATGAAGCTCACTGGGTGGCCTTGGGCCAGTCACTACCTCTCAGCCTAACCTACCTCACAGGGCTGTTGTAGGGATTAAATGAGGAGGGGGAGAACCATGTACACCACCTTGAGTTCCTTGGATACGAAGGTAGGATATAAATGCTATAAATAAATATATCTACCATGGCCCACAAAATTAAAAAATGTATTATAATGCTTCTGCACAAAAGTCTCAATTTTTCCCCTCTGGTGATTAAAATGAAGGGGTGTTTTGTGTGGGAGAAGAGTGGCTTTGCAGGAGGGAAAAGGTTACTGGATGTGACCTCCAGATTTTCACATGCAAATGTGTGACCATCTCTGGTTGCTGGTGATAATTACAGTCATCTGTATCGGCAACCCCAAGGTACCCTGCACAGCGATAGCTAGGAAGTTGCACCACCATGACCTTTTCCTCTTGCAGCAAGTACATTCAGTGGTGACAACCTCTCCTCTCTCCTCCTCCTCCTCTCCTGAACCCGCTTCTCTTGCTCCCCACACTGTTTTCTCTCTCCCTTTCCCTATAACAGCTGGTTAAAATTATGCTGGAATTTTGTTTTTCTGTCAAGTGAATTTGGATGTGGTAAATCCTTTCCTGCCATCGCCATGGGCTTCCAATGAACATTCAGGCTGTGTGCAATATACATGATTTAAGGAAGGTGCTCCGGGTGGGGCTGTTTCTGAGTCAGAGGCTGAGCTGCCAAGAGGGTCTTGCTGGCTTGCAGTCAAGTGGGGCCTTCCAAGCAAGCTGGGGTCGACCCATGGCAGGAGGTCTGAGGGTGGGGGTGGAGTGGGAGAGTCCCAGAGGCCATGGCAATGTCTGCTTCAGTGACTCTCTTTGCAAAGATGAAAGAGAAGACAGAGCACCTCAGAGCAGGCAGGATTCCAGTCCTTTGCCTTGGGAGAACACAGTAGCAACAGGAAAAATCTTCCTGCAGAGCCAAACCAATGGAAAACCTCAGCACACAGAGGGCAAAAGACACACACTTTACTCCACAAGAAGAAAGAGCTAAGCCACCTTGGATTTAATTCACGATCGTTGCACACACACACACACACACACACACACACACACACACAGTGAATTCCCTCACTCACTATTTATTCCCCAACTCCCAAATGTTTTCCTTTCTGAATCCCAACTATGCTAGACAGAAAACTCAACTGGCACCAGATGATCATCCCCTAGTGCTAAACTGAAGTGCTCAGCTGCCATGTTTGCAGGATGCAAAATCTGGAAGGGCTTATATGATCTTTTGAGTGGTGGCACAAATCAGGCAAAGGGTGTGATTACGTTACAGTAGTGGTGATAATGATACTGGGAGGTACATTACTCCCTTCCCCCAATCAGGTTTTTTTGGGGGGTTGTGTTCTATTCTAGTACTACTCTGAGTAGACCCAGTGAAATTAATGCACATAACTAGTTCACACTCATTAATTTCAGCAGGTGCACCCCAAGTAAAACTTAGTTGGATACAAGTGAGAGTGAACGCAAAGAACCACTGCTCTCACTCTGATTTGGCTTTCATGATGGGTGTTGCGTAATGATGTGAAATCATCACGAAGTCAAAGCTCAGGGGATTATGTTTCCCATCTTCACTTAGGAGCTTTGCACTTGTATGGGGGGGGGGGCAATGCCTACCAGCAACTGGGAGAGCAACAGAAGCTGAATGAGGGTTCTGGTGATTTTACAAAATAAACTCCTTCCTAGATCATCCATTCTTGGGGGGTAGAGAGTGCAGTTCTGTGAAGAACTTTCTACTGAGCTGCCTTATACGGGGATCCATCTTACTCAGTAGTTCTGTGCTTAGTAGTACTTGGACTACTAAGGGGGGGATGAACCAGGTAACTCTTTGGGTCCCTTCCAACTCTACATTTCTATGATTCAAGACCAACTGGCAATGGCTCTTCAGGGTTTCATGAAAGGGTATATTCAAGACTTGCCTGGAGATATCAGGGATTGCACCTGAGAGCTTCTGCTTGCAAAGTAGGTCCACTTGCACTGAGCTATACTACTACTACTACTACTACTACTACTACTACTACTACTACTATCACCATCATCTTATTAGTCACTCACTACAAAAAACATTTCATAATTGAATTACAAAAAGGCCAAAGGTATAGCATTAAAACAATATAATACATTACAATAAACCATTACAATGATCTAATAAACAGACCAAGCAAAACAGGAAACCTTCAGCAGAAGAAAACAGTTTGCAATTAATATACTTATTGCTGCAAATGGGGGGGGGGAGGCGTGTAGTTTGCTAACTTTGCTTTGAGAGGTGAGTCATTTATTGAGAACAACAGTGGATCAATTACTGTAATGCCCACTGCCCAGGAATGCATTATTCTCCAGAAGCTGTGGAACATCTCTTAGAAGAGTTATCACACAGAAGAGTATCACACCTTGTGCTACTTTTAGAAGAGTAGCACATCCCCAGGTGTGCTAGTGGACTATTTGTCTGAGAGCACAACTGAATGTGTTGGTCAGTGCCTCAGGAGCCACATTCTCATTTACTGAGATAATCCTATTCTGGATCTAACACACACACACACACACACACACTCTCCAAAAATATTCCAAAATATTTATCATCATATACATTATTTAAAAACAGAAAGTTCATTCTTGACTTCCCACCCTTCCTTTCCTTGGTATTATGGTAATATTTTATTGAAATTTTTTCAATGATGAAAAAATAAAGTGATACAAAAAAAGAAAAGAAGAAATTAAAAATAAAAGGCACCAAAATGTGAAGAGAGGAAAAAAACAGCATATGAATATATATGAAAAATACCCTAACCCATACATTATTTTATAAATTTCATATTATTATCCTTATTGTCATATCTATCCAAGGCTATGTCTGTAAGTAGTCCGTTCAAAAGTTGCAAGTGTTATCATATTGTCAATCCATTTATTAAAGGGGATTATAGCTTTTCTCTTCCAGTTCATCAATATGGCTTGGCTACCATTAGAACATGTAGAATACATTTTTGTTATCCCATTGTTAACCATCATATACTGTCATACCTCGGGTTACAGACGCTTCAGGTTGCGTTTTTTCAGGTTATGCACCCGCCGAAACCTGGAAGTACCGGAAAGGGTTACTTCCGGGTTTTGGCGGTCACGCATGCACAGAAGCACCAAATCGCAACCCGCGTGTGCACAGATGCACCGCTGCGGGTTGCGAATGCTGCAGGTCGCGAACGTGCATCCCACACGGATCACATTTGCAACCCAAGAGTCCACTGTAGTATATAGTTTAGAATAATGTTCTCTGCTGAAAATTTCAGCTTTCAATGAATGGTCAGAATTATACCCCTCCTTTCCTGATGTTTGTTTTTTACTTCATTTTATAATCTATTTTACGACACATATGATTTTATTATCTAAACTTTACTATCATTGGTTCTTTCAGTAATCCACTGCTTCTGTTTCAAATCTGGCCTGTGACTTCATGTATGTGCAATACTTTGATAGACAATCCTTTAATGGTCTCCGTTCCGCCTTAAACACTTTGTCATTATGTCCTCTTAATTTGGCAGTTAATTTTGCCATTTCAGCATAACTCCATCAGTTTCATAAGCCATTCCTCCTTTGTTGGTAACCCTGCCTCTTCCCATTATGCGTTTATATAAAGTTCTAGCTGCTGTTGTCACGTACTTAAATAAACTAGTCAGCTCTTTCGGGACTTGCATCCCCATTATTCCTGGCAAAAGGGCTCTAGGGTTCTTTTGTGTGGTTTTAAAGGAATTATCAATTTAAACATCTTTTTCAATTCATTATGTATCATTTCCCAAAACTGCAGATATAGGGAAGTTTGATGCATAAGATGCTTCAAGGCCTTAAACTAGGGCTGGGGAACCTGCAGCATTTTATTTTATTTTATTTTATTTTATTTTATTTTATTTTATTTTATTTTATTTATTTTATTTTATTTTATTTTATTTTATTTTATTTTATTTTTTATACCGCCCTTCAACTGAAGATCACAGAGTAGTTCACAATACAAAAATACAAAATGCAAACACAAAATACATAAGCAAAACCAAAGAAACCAATAATATCCCCTTTCCCACAGACGCATTTAAAAGGCCACAAAATGTCAATCAGCCGAATGCTTTCAATGTTGCTGAACTCTCAGCTCCCAACAGTCCTGGCCAGCATGGCCAGCAGTTAGGAATGATGAGCATTATGACTTCTCAAGGGCTGCATGTTCCCCTGTCCTCCTTCAGACTTTCTGTGCTTTGCTGATGGAGCATTTTGGGACCTTCATATGGCTTTTGTCTGTATGCTAGGTTATATTTGGGGTTTAAAGAGTGGTTTGCATGATTTTAAAAGGATGATGGAGGAGAGAGTGCCTTAAATATATATATATATATGACAGCCAATCAGTACAGTGCAATACTATACACGTCTATTCAGAAGTATGTCCCATTGAGTCCAAGCAGACCTGAGGCATGTTAATTGTTTAAATAAACCTGCATTATAGGTTGTTGTTATTGCAGAGGGAGAAGGAGAGAGAGGGAGAGGTTTAATTTAAAGGCACTGCCATAGCAGAGGCAAGAAATGAACTGCCAACCTGTTAATTCTCAGCTCAGTCACTTAGAATTTATCCACACTTACCCCCCCCCCAACTCTTTAAAGCTGAATTGGAGAAAATGGCAACCCTCGCCAAACCGAAATTGCTATTTGCTGCACTTCAGCTTTAAAGAGCGGGTTTTCACAGGCAAAGCTCTAACACAGTGCTTTAAAGCACAGACCTGAGAGCAGAACAAAAGGTAAATGTAAACCCTTAGCTGTGCACTTCCACCATGGTTTAATATGGGTACAATATTAACCCCTACACTAGATGGTAAGAAAAAACTAACCATGCCCAGCTGAGTCGAAGCTGCTCTTTTAAGTTCAAGTGTCAAAGCTGAGACATTTATCAGTGAGTAAAGAAAAAAAGAGCCAGGGGAAATGCACATGGGCATGTATACACCTGCTGTTTAGCAAATCCCCAGAGCCAAAAACAGAAGTTGCTCAACCCTGGAGGCACTTAAGAAGTTGCCTAATAGCAAGTCAGATTATTTGTCCATCTATCCTGAACTGTTTACTCTGGCACCATCTCTCCTGGGTCTCAGACAAGAGTCCTTTCCCTTCAAGCTGCTACCTGATCCTTTGAATAGGAGATGCCAGAGACTGAACCTGGAGCTTTCTGTACACAAAATACATCTGCTGTACCACTGAGCTGTCGTCCCATCACGCCATCCAGCATTGTCTGCCAGCAGTTGTCAAAGGGCTCAGACAGGGGTCTCTTACATCCCTGCAACCCAGCAACCATTTGAAGGTGTCTCCGGATCATCACTATTTTGCAGGAAGTGTTCAAGTGCATACCTTATACTGTATTTACTCAAATGTAATGCACTTTTGGCCACCTTTACATTCAGCAGCAAATGCTTTTTTGGTTTCAAGGTTTTGAAAATTGAGGTGTGCATTAGATTCGATGGAGCATTAGATTCATGTAAATACGGTATGCATGTTTGCACAATTAAAGTGTATTATAAGTGTTCTGTCACCCTGGTGCAACAAATTCACTTAAAACAAATACAGTGGTGCCCCACAAGACGAATGCCTCGCAAGATGAAAAACTCGCTAGACAAAAGGGTTTTCCGTTTTTTGAGTCGTTCCGCAAGACGAATTTCCCTATGGGCTTGCTTCGCAAGACGAAACGTCTTGCGAGTTCTTGCAAGTTTGTTTCCTTTTTCTTAAAGCCACTAAGCCGTTAATAGCCACTAAGCCGTTAATAGCCGCTAAGCCGCTAATAGCCGTGCTTCGCAAGACGAAAAAACCGCAAGACGAAGAGACTCGCGAAACGGATTAATTTCGTCTTGCGAGGCACCACTGTAACAGGTTTTATTCAGTGAGGAAAGTGGTGCAGAAATCCACTGAAGTGTGGGATGAATAAATGAACAAATGATTAATGGGAATGTATATATAACACCACCACCCCAGCAAATCAGGATCAATGCTTTTTATCATATAACCACCCCTTACAAAATCAAAACTAATTCTCAATGAAGACTGGGCACATGTCTAGTCTATGCGTAAGCTTTGTGCAAGCAAATTAGAATGGATGCTGAATGAATAAGTTGTTGTTGTGTTAGTTGCTTTATTTTGTCCAAGGAAGCCTACAGCGACTTACAACCAAGCAACCAAAAAACCCCACATAGATACATTAAACTAAGCCATGACGGGGCATTAAAAATGTGTCCTCCACTTCTAAAAGGCCACAGACAGTTAAAGGCCAAAGACCTGGTTATAAAGTTTCTCTGCCTTTTGGCTAAGATCAAGTGCTATAGAGGAAAGTTGTTTTTTTTTCCTGGGGAGAAAACAGCCACTGCTGAAAAGGTCAGTTCTTGTGCCCTCCAAGCCTCTTGTGCAGGGTGAACACGAAGAATGCCCTTGGATGGTGATTGCAGGGTCCCATGTCGGTTCACATGGGGAGAGGCAGTCCTTGAGCTGTTGTCTGAAGGAACCATAAACTGAATTGGAGACTAGGGGCCTTTTGCATGAAAAGCATGCTTTCCATCATTGCAGCTCCTCTCTCTATTTCAGGGAGAATGATGGAGAAGGCCAGGGAAGGGAATATAACCCCAATGCAACCAAGCTGCACTATATTCAGTGGGCACTACAACACATTGCAAGCCATCCTCAAGTCTGTTTCCTTAATGTGCTGCTAGAATCATCCTTGATGCATCAACACCCCTGCAGCCAGGCTCTGGTTCTGTTGCCTGCTACTCTTCCAGATCCGAACAGCAAATGTGTGTCCTTGAGTGATCCTCCCTCCTCCTCAAGCCCCCAGCCCCACCTCATTTTCAAAGCAGCCAAAGAAAACCAACGTGCTATATTTGTTTTCTCAAGACACGGCCAGGAATTATTCCAGTAAGACTCGGCTTGGCTTAAAGAAGCTCTGTCTGTGTGTGTGTCTCTAAGCCTGCCTTTGGCAGGGGGGCTGGTGTTGCTGTCTTGGATGTGGATGCTGGGGAGTTGGGCTTAAAAGTTATTGAGAAGGAGACACAGAAAGGCAGGTAGGAACCCGGGGGGCAGGGATGCAGACTGAGAGAGGAAGGGAACTCATCACCTGACGAGGTCTGTGCTACTCCTTTTTGGTTCCACGGACCATCTTCATTTCTTATGCAGCCGTGATGTGAATGAAGGCCCTACAAGCTGTTGTTTGTTTTGTTTTTGGAGGTGGGCCTTTATGGCGGAAAATGAGTGGAGGGTAGGTGTGTGCTTAACTGTTTTGTTTATATCCTGGCTTTTTATACCCCATCATGGAACCCAAGGGAAATCCCCAGGCAGTCACACATCCAGGCACTGACCAGACCCAGAACCCCTTAGCTTTAGTGAGGTAGAAGCCTCACGTGCCTCTACACCATACCCTGGTATTATACAGTAATTATAAAAGCAGTAACTACTAAATGAACTGTGGATAAGAACAATAAGGAGTTTGGTCTGCAATAAGCATAAATTGTTCTGAAAATCTCAGATAGAGACCACATTTGTAAAAAATACTGCATTATCAGAATACTGTCATTCCGTGTTCTTTTATTAAAATCTGAGAAAGTCCAGATGGTGCAACTCAAGCACTGGGAGACACCTCTGGAATGTGGCTTGTTAAAACATACTTTGGCAAATGTTTGAGAATATTCTTTTTAAGGAGGCTGAATAGGGCACTGACCCACCAACCTCAGCCTGCCCTCACCCAGTCCCCACCTGTCTGCCTCATTGCTTACAATCAGTCCAGGGGACTCCCTGTCACCTTCCTCTTCCTTAGACTCAGTGTTCCCTTTGTAGAACTCAGCAGGGAGGAGCATGGCGGCAGAACTAGAATCAGTTGGCTCTGTCTGTTACTGGTTCTGGCTCCACCACATGTTGCGTGTCAGTGGGCACCAGCCAACATGGAACCAGAATGCCTTCCACATGACCTCACCAATCCAATAGCACAGGGAGTTCACCTGGCAGAGTAAAGTGTCTGTCTTCAAGACAGAGGGCTGGTCCTTTCAGACAGACTATTCAATCAAAAGAGGGCAGAGCTCAGCAGAGATAGGCTGGAGGCAAAGGCTTCAAAGGCCTCAGTTCATCTTGGAGTCCCTGAGGGAAAGCAGTGGGGCAAGCAGAAGTGTGGATGAGCCCTAAGTTGCCTACTTGGAACTCTCTGCGGTGCTGAAACAACCACCCTGACTGTCCTTCAGACCATTCACTAGCCTGATTGGTTCCTGTGCTAGGTCACAGAAGAAGAAAAGGCCCTTCTTCTGAAACCAGCATGGAATATTATAGGGGTGTAGAAGATGGGAGGAGTGAATTGTCTCTCATTTTAATCTACTTAGTGGAAAGGTTTTTCTTTTCTCTTTTACTAGCCTGCTGAGTTCCATACATCACCTCCTCCACAGCCAGCATGGAAACTCTAAGCAGGCTAGTAAGAGTGGTGTGCGTGTGTTTTGCAGGTTTTGTGGGATTGTTTACAAGGTTGGGTTGAATCATTTAAACATTGCAGTCCTACCTATTTTTATTTATATCTATGACACTGTCACAACCTACCAAATGTAAGGATTTTCAGGGAAATCAAAACTTGGATCCCACCCCCTCTTCTTATTTGTTTAAATTTCATTTGTATTTCTGTCCTATTTAAAGCATTATTGAAGGTCTTATTTCTGTTCTGCACTGATGTGTGTCTATATGGTGGAAGAATGGGTGGACAGACACAGAAAATATCAGAAAGAAAGAAAGAAAAAGCTTCTGACCATGAGCTTATTAGTTGAGGGATACAAGGGAAACAGTTTCTCATTTAAGCCCCTCACTAGGACTTTGCTCCTATGAAAATATGGGGATGTAATTCATGGATTCCCGAAGCAAAGTTACATAAGAACATAGAGCTAGGCTGCATTTGTAACCGTGGAGGTCTGGATTGCGATCTGATCCTGGTTTTGCCAAAAAGTTTGGAAATGGGTGGTGGTAGGATTCTGAGCTTTCTTTCAGGTTCATCCAGAGTCTGGATTCCAGAGTGGTGGGGGCCCCACCCAGTTCCAAACACACAGAACACAATCTGGTATGCTCTAAATTTGGATGGAGCAAAATGCTTGGTGATCTGCTCCTGGCCTTTGGCTCAGTGCATGCTGGCAACTCTCCTTGTCCAAAGGGTTGCCTCCTGAGGATGGTGTTTTGGGGTGGGAGTGGGGCCACAGAGAAAGAGATGCAGACGCCAGATTGTTTCGCTTGTTAACTTAAGAATGTATGCAAATTTCATTTCCCCACTGTCAAAAATCTCTGTGCGCTCTCCAGCTAATAAGCCCTGGGCCCATTAGCATGCAGACTGAGCACTTTTGGCACTGGTAGCAAAAACAAGAAATGACTCCACCCTGCCAGATCTGTGTCTTTCTCTCAACATCCCCTTTCCTGGACATGGGCTCGCCATTTAGAAGAGAGAAAGTCCCAGCAGTGCTAAGCAAAGTTGGGTCACTACCAGGTCCTATTTGCACAAAATGTGTTTTCCAAATTAGCATTCTCCGCAACATTCATATTCCTCAACACTACTGACATAAGCAGAGGTTTTCAAAGGCAGGAGATATAGTGCACCCACCTACTCACCCAACCAAACCACCAAACAGCATTCTCAGACCTGGGCCCTAAGTCTCTGCCAAGTGAAGACTAAGAACTGAGAATCAAAAATTATGAGGAACGTGTCATGACTGATTCCCAGGCAAATCACAGGATGAACAGTAAGACTTTATAAGTCCTTTTGGTCAAGAGGAGGCAATATCCAGGTTGGAGGAAGAAAGAGACACTGGAGTCAAGGGACTCTGCAACCTGTATAGTTCAGAGGCAGATTTAGGAGAGCGTAACTGGTTTGCCTGCATTAGGCACCAAGCCAAGAGGGCGTCACATTGCAGCAGTGAGGTAGACTGCATTGCAGCAGTGAGGTAGACTGGAAGGTGAGAGGCGGATGTGTGTGCTAAATGCCAAATAGGATGCCATCAAAACTGGAAAGCCCAAGTCCATTATTGTATCGTGTTTGCGCCTAAACACACCCGGGGGGAGGGCGTAGTGCACAGCATGGGTGGATGAATCAGCCTCTTTGCAGCACATGCCAATTTCACATGTGTTCTGCCCCAGTGTAATAAATTGTGATTTCCATTCAAAAGTTTTGCATTTAAATTGTTTATCACAAAATGTGTACTTGAATATTTAAATCTCAGTGTACACATTTCTAAACATATTCTATCCTAAATTGCAATTTCTTTTGTAGTGGGTGGTATTTGTTTGTTTGTTTGTTTGTTTTGAAGCAGAGATTTGTACAAGAAAAAAATCATGGAAGATAATTACATAAAAAATCATCCGAAAGATAATTACATTCTCACCTGTGTATTGTTAGAACGGGAGATGTAAATTAGGTAACTTCTATTGAAAATGTAGGCCATACAAAATCCTCTTCCACTACTAGTACTCAGATCCAAAAGTTCACAGGCTCTAAGCCTGGAGGCTCCTGATGAGCATGTTATGGTCTGACAGCAGAATCAAGGTAAATGTTAACAGGGCTATCTCAGTGATTTAAAGTTCCTCATAGCAACTACAGCTTAAAGGGACATGAGTTTTTGTTATCACACTTGCAGGAGTGGGCAGAAAGAGCACTGGAGTCTTACAATTTCAGATCTCAATGTCCATGTGAAAACAGCAGTGGTATGATTTCCATGACCATGCTGGCTACAAATGTCAATCACAGAACTTCAGGTTGAAAAGGCTTGCTGTGACTATACTATGGCTTTCAAATTAAGGTCTGTTGTTGTTGTTGTTTCGTATCCAACAAATTTCTTCTGAGAGTGCACCTATTGGTATTTATGGACCTAAGACAGCAATGTTTATTAACTTCAATGGGTATCCTATGAATACGACCAGTGTTGGATACAACCCATTTATTTGTCACTTTTTTACACAAAAGTGTCTCAGAATGACAGATTTAACTCAACCCAGACATTAAGAAATCTTAACCTATTTGAAAATAATTATACTAAATTGTGGAAAGAGGTTAAGAAAGACTTGGAGATATGGGGAAGGAAACTCTCCATGTTTAGTAGAATTTCAGCCATCAAAATGAATATACTCCCCAGGATGTTATTTTTATTCCAATCAATCCGGATTGTAAATAATAAATAAATAAATAAATACAACAACAACAACAACAATAAAATATTCTGTTGGAAGAATATTATTTATACAGTGGGGTAACAACAACAACAACAACAATTTATAAATAGTATAAATAATATTCTTCCAACAGAATATTATTATTATTCTTATTATTAATAAGTGATAAGACATAAAACATTAACTCTTCCCTAAATAAGTTTAACTGCTTCAAAGAAAGGAAAAAATATATCTCTAAATTCATGTGGCAAGGGGAGAAGACAAGAATTAAACATAAAATTATTATAGATACAAAAGAAAGAGGCTTTGCCCTGCCAAATCTGCAATTGTTCTATGAGGCAGCTTGTTTATGTTGGTTAAAAGAATGGATTATATTGGACAATGTAGACATTTTAGATTTAGAAGGTCACGATTTAAAATTTGGCTGGCATGCGTCTTTGGTATGAGAAGCTTAAAATCTATAAGAGTTTAATGAACACATTCTTAGAAAGAATCTGTGTAGATATACAGGTGGTACATGACACCAGTCAAGCTTGCAAAAATCTATCATTTGCCCGATAATAAGTGTTGGAAATGTAAGGAAACTGAAGGTACATTCTTTCACCTTTGGTGGACGTGCCCAAGGATTAAGGCTTTCTGGGAGATTATCTATAATGAAATAAAAAAGGTATTTAAATATACCTTCCTGAAGAAACCAGAGGCTTTTCTTCTGGGCATTGTCGGCCAATTGGTGCCAAAGAAGGATAGAACTTTCTTTATGTATGCTACAACAGCAGCGAGAATACTTATTGCAAAGTATTGGAAGACACAAGATCTACCCACACTGGAAGAATGGCAGATGAAGGTGATGGACTATATGGAACTGGCGGAGATGACTGGCAGAATCTGAGACCAGGGAGAAGAGTCGGTGGAAGAAGATTGGAAGAAATTTAAAGACTATTTACAGAAATATTGCCTAATTAATGAATGTTAGAATGATGTTGGAATGAAGTTAAGTGGTTTTAGCAGTAATGTTATTAAGGTTTATGTAAAAATGGATTGTTAATAGATGGGAATTTGAAGTAAAAATATACTAAGAAAAAGGATTAGGATAAGAACAAAGAGGGAAAGGATTTGCTGAATTAATTAACTGATTTGGGATGCAAAAAAGGGAGGTGTGAGGAGGTCCGGGAAACAAGTGAACGAAAGATAAGATATGGAAATACTGATTTGTTTTTAATTGTTATTCTATTTTTCCTGTTTTTTGTATTTTATTTTTTATTTGTTTATTTTTGTTTCTTTTGTATTACTGTAAAACTTTAATAAATATTATTATAAAAAATAATAAGAATCTGTGTAGAGCCTGGGAGAAAGATAAAAATCTGCAGGAAAGAAAAACACCTTTATGGCTATCTTCCATTGAAGCAATTACAATTAAGAGAGTTAATATGGATAGACAATGGGTGACCTACAGGAGACTGCTGGATTTTACTGAAATCAATGGAAAACATAAGGAGCCAAGTTGCGGACTGGTTGAAATATCACCAGATATATGACATGTTTAAACTAGATAGAAAGAATAGATTTTTGGACCAGGCTCACAATTTGAAAAAGAACTCTTACAGAATAAGGATAAACTTTTGCCCAAAATGTATAATTTTTTTATTAGAATGGGAAACAAAAGACGAGCTAGTTAAAGCTTCAATGACACACAAGGCAATAGATATAGGACACAATATAGATCTTAACCTCTGGGAGAAACTTTGGAAAAGTGACCTGAAATTTACTGCATGTTATTCACTGAAAGAGAATGATTTTAAAATGATTCATAGATGGTACCTAACTCTGAGTAAATTGGCTAAGATTTATAAAACAGAATCAGATATGTGTTGGAAGTGTAAAGAAGTGTTAAGAACCCCTTTTCACATGTGGTGGACATGTAAAAAGGTAAAAGTATATTGGGAAATGATTTATAATGAATTGAAAAAAATATTTAAAACTGCTTTCCCCCAAAAAACAGAGTCCTTTTTGTTGGGAATAACCCAGACAGAAATTCCTCGGCATCATAAAGGGTTATTTATGTATGCAACAACTGTGGCCCGTGTTTTGTTAGCCTCAAAATGGAAAATGAGTGAGGTCCCAACTAAAGAGAATTGGGAACTTAAGTTGACAGAATATGTAGAACTTGTAGATTAAACACATAGAATAAGAGAGCAAGAAGAACATATATTTAAAGAAGAGTGGAAAACATTTATTGAATATATGGAAAACAACTGTATACAGCTGAAAACGCTGGCAGCACTAAGGTAAATTCAACAGATTAAATAATTTTCGATGGATGTAAAAGTGGAAAACTGATCTGAATGGTTTAGTAAAATATGCAGGAATGCTTGATATGTAAAATGAATGATGGAAGGAGAAGAAGAGAAGTCACTGGATATTTTAAAGTTTAAAAAATGTTTATTTTTAGATGTAAAATTGAAAACTTAATAAAAATTATTTTTTTAAAAAAAACAACAACAACTTTGCCTGTGGCTGCAGATGAGATTTGTATGTATCAAAAAATGCTGATGGAAGGGCCAAGTGTGGGGAGGAAGAGGAGGAGGACGGATAGTGTGCATTTCATATAAATTCAGATTAAGGGGGCACAAAGGGATTGCCAGACAGAGACACCCAAGCCAGTCCAATCTAGCAAAACAGTCAGTGCGTGAGATGCTCTGCTTTGGAATACCCCAAGAGGCAACCCTCCCGCACTTTCCTTGGCTGCTGCCGCCCCCCACCCCTCAATGAGTCACAATGCCTCCTGCCTGTTTCTGGCAGATAGTAATCCCACCCTGCTTTTAGCCCATCAGCAAATTTTAACACTTCTGCTTGCAATGCTGGCTCAGCTGTTCCTGACCAGCAGATGGGAAGCTAGAACGCCACCATATTCCATACCCACCTGCTCCGAAAGATGTAAGACAGAGGACCTAAGTACAAGGTCAACATGGTTGGGTTGTGAAACAGTTTGGTGGCAAGGCACAATCCACACTAAAGAGCAGGGTCAGCTGAAGACATTTGGGCACCTGAGGTGAAACACAAAATGGCACACACACCCCATCAAGGAAGAAGGTGTGGGCGAAAATTTCTATCAGGAAAAAGGGGGGGGGGTAAAATTAACCTTACCAGACCTTTGAAGCAGTAATCAAAGTCCACAGTAGAGGTGAGGGAAGGGGCCCACTCTGAATCATACTGGACAGAGCCCAGGAGACCCCACTTGGCAGCTTCTGCCATTTCTTCCCTAAGGGAGGGGGGAGATTATCAGTGCTTCCTATTCACCCAGAGGCCAGTGTAGAGGCAGCACTGGGGGGCTGCTGAGGAGAAGGTTGCCCCGGGTCCAAATGAAGCATGTTGCAGTTGTTGCTGTCACTATAGCACATTACTTATGGGGTGTATCTGGTGCCCCTGTGGATCCTGCCACCTGAGCTCACCTCACCTTTGCTCATGGGTGGGCCAGCCTGCTGAAGCAGGAGAGGGGGCGCTGAATGGGATGAACTATACAAAGAGACAGGGACACAGGTGTCTAAACCACTGAGCCACTCAGGCTTGCCGATCACTAGGTCAGCGGTTTGAATCCCCGCAATGGGGTGAGCTCCCATTGCTCGGTCCCAGCTCCTGCCCACCTAGCAGTTTGAAAGCATGTCAAAGTGCAAGTAGATAAATAGGTACCACTCTGGCGGGAAGGTAAACGACATTTCCGTGCACTGCTCTGGCTTTGCCAGAAGCGGCTTAGTCATGCTGGCCACATGACCCGGAAAAGCAGTCTGCGGACAAACCTCAGCTCCCTTGGCCAGTAAAGCGAGATGAACACCACAACCCCAGAGTCGTTCGTGACTGGACTTAACTGTCAGGGGTCCTTTACCTTTACCTTTTATACAAAGAGACACAGAATGGGCCTCCTCTATCAATGGCACAGCTGTGTCCCTCAGATTCTTCTGGGGGGCAATAGCAAAAGCAAATCTAGTGGTACCTCAGGTAACATACGCTTCAGGTTACAGACTCCGCTAACCCAGAAATAGTACCTCGGGTTAAGAACTTTGCTTCAGGATAAGAACAGAAACCGTGCTCTGGCAGCACGGCGGCAGCTGGGGGCCCCATTAGCTAAAGTGGTGCTTCAGGGTAAGAACAGTTTCAGGTTAAGAACAGACCTCCAGAACGAATTAAGTACTTAACCCGAGGTACCACTGTATACAAGCGTCCAAGTCAGCCAGGTTTAAATGAACAAGTCCCATGAAGCACAACAGGGCTTACTCCTCCTAGGTAAGTTGCAACCAAAGTGAGCTCATCTGCCACCTTTTACTCACCTTAAACCCAACTCCCCTGAATTAGGAATAATTAAAGGGGGAGGGTGTGTGGGACGCGGGTGGCGCTGTGGGTAAAACCACAGTGCCTAGGACTTGCCGATCGTATGGTCAGCGGTTCAAATCCCTGCGGCGGGGTGAGCTCCCGTCTTTCGGTCCCAGCTCCTGCCCACCTAGCAGTTCGAAAGCACCCTTTAAAAAGTGCAAGTAGATAAATAGGTACCGCTTTATAGCGGGAAGGTAAACGGCGTTCCGTGTGCTGCGCTGGTGCAGGCTCGCCAGAGCAGCGATGTCACACTGGCCATGTGACCCGGAAGTGTCTGCGGACGGCGCTGGCTCCCGGCCTCTAGAGTGAGATGAGCGCACAACCCTAGAGTCTGTCAAGACTGGCCCGTACGGGCAGGGGTACCTTTACCTTTTTAAAGGGGGAGGGTGGAACCATGACACAGAAGAAACGGCAAAAGTTTTTCATTCTGCCGAAGCTCTCAGCAAATATTCTGTCTTCATAAAGGATGGTGCCCTTTCCAAACAGGGCTGGTGGATAGGATGCTGGTGGTAGGGTGCTTGGATAGGATCCAAGGGGTCTTAAGCAAAGCCTTTCTCTCTTCACTTCCCTCTGCCCAGCAATACAGGGGAAATAATAACTTTTTTTAATTTAGTTGCAGGACTTAGAACAGGCTTCCTGAACCTCAGCCCTCCAAATGTTTTTGAGACTACAATTCCCATCATCCCTGACCACTGGTCCTACTAGCTAGGGATCATGGGAGTTGTAGGCCAAAAACATCTGGAGGGCTGAGGTTGAGGAAGCCTGACTTAGAAGAAAGCTCCCTGAACTCAGCAGACCTTACTCCCAGTTAAGTGGATAAAAGATTTCAGCTCAAGTATTAGTAGAATACTATTCAGATGTGTGGCGCTGTGGGTAAAAGCCTCAGTGCCTAGGGCTTGCCGATCGAAAGGTCGGCGGTTCAAATCCCCACAGCGGGGTGCGCTCCCATCGTTCGGTCCCAGCGCCTGCCCACCTAGCAGTTCGAAAGCACCCCTGGGTGCAAGTAGATAAATAGGGACCGCTTACCAGCGGGAAGGTAAACGGCGTTCCGTGTGCTGCGCTGGCTCGCCAGATGCAGCTTGTCACGCTGGCCACGTGACCCGGAACTGTTTGCGGACAGCGCTGGCTCCCGGCCTATAGAGTCAGATGAGCGCACAACCCTAGAGTCTGGCAAGACTGGCCCGTACGGGCAGGGGTACCTTTACCTTTACCTTATTCAGATGTGTGGATATTATCAATGATTGGCCTATATTTTTGCTACATTTTGAATTCTGACTTCTGAGCTGTATTACTGCATTATTGTCCATCATTTTAATATTTTATACTTAAAAAACCCCCAACAAGAATAATTTGGTAACTATTATCAGAGTGCTAGAATTCTCAGCCTCATTTATTTCCTGAAACTATTTGCCCAGGAATAGCTATATCTATTTGCCTAAGTCCAGTAGGTACAGGAAGAGTTACTAAATGTTTGCACAGACCATTAAGTTGAATGGGCTACTTAGCAAGTTCATTCATAGTAAATCAGAAGCTGAAATTTGGCTTTGAGTTTACCCTTAGGTGTGAGAGAAGCTATAGGACCACCAACAAGTTGGTTCCTTTCATAATTTCATGGCTCCCGTTTGCAAACATGGTACCCAGCTATTTACATCCAAGTTGTACTTGGGACGCGGGTGGCGCTGTGGGTTAAACCACAGAGCCTAGGGCTTGCCGATCAGAAGGTCGTGGTTCGAACCCCCGCGACAGGGTGAGCTCCCGTTGCTCGGTCCCTGCTCCTGCCAACCTAGCAGTTTGAAAACATGTCAAGTGCAAGTAGATAAATAGGTACCGCTCCAGCGGGAAGGTAAACAGTGTTTCCATGCACTGCTCTGGTTCGCCAGAAGCAGCTTAGTCATGCTGGCCACATGACCCGGAAGCTGTATGCCGGCTCCCTCGGCCAATAAAGCGAGATGAGCGCTGCAACCCCAGAGTCAGCCACGACTGGACCTAATGGTCAGGGGTCCCTTTACCTTTACCTTGTACTTGGGACCTTGACACCAATGAACGTGTGTGTGTGTGTGTGTGTGTGTGTGTGTGTGTGTGTGTGTGTGACAATCACAGCTCCCTAGTGAGGTTCTATAATGTGCTCTGGAGACAGACAGAACCCCTTAGCATTTTACATGCTGCATGAAGAGAACACACACAATGAAACGGCAGGGAACATGACAAACATGAATGCCATGTCCAGCACGAATCAGCCCTTTGTCAACTTGTTTATTCTGGTGGGGCACTGGAATAAATGAATGTGCTTAATAATAGCACCACCCGCTTTGCCAGTTGAGGCTTTCAAACTTCAAGTATTTACAATCATACTATCTCATGTCTGGCAGAGAGGCAGCTACCAAGGGGCGGGTGGACTCTCCCTCCACCCCAGCAGGATTTAGGACGTATCAACAACACCTTACAACTACTCACTTCAGCAAGAATCAGCCTTGTGCCTAGAAACAGGGAGAGTGTTAATGGATAGCAGCAGGGACCTCTGGTGCTCTTGCATTGAGCAGCTGAATTGGAGAAGGGAAGAGGGAAGTTAGGAAACGTGTTCCTCACATGTTCTGATTAGGCCACAGTCACATATGCCTTAAATTACATCCCATTTGGATTACTGTAGCACAGTCTACATGGGGCTGCCATTGAAAAGGGCTCAGAAATTTCAACAGGCTCGAAGAGCTGCAGCCAGATTGTTGACTGGAGCTGGTTATAGGGTTATGTGTTGGAAGTGTAAAGAAGTGTAAAGAACCCTTTTTCACATGTGGTGGACATGCAAAAAGGTAAAAGTATATTGGGAAATGATTTATAATGAATTGGAAAAAAATATTTAATATCCCTTGTTAGAACAGCTCCACCAGTTACCTGCCTGTTTACAGGTGCAATTCAAAGTGCTATAAAGTCCTACATGGTCCAAGCTATCTGAAAGACCATACAAGCTTGCCTGGGTTTTGAGATCTTCCAGGGAGGCTCTTCTCTCAGTCCCACCACCCTCACAGGCATACTTGCTGAGGACTCAGGAGAGAGCCTTCTCAGTGGCTGCTCCCAGACTTCGAAATGCCTTCCCTGGAGAAGCCAGGAAGGCTCCCTCCTTGTTATCCTGCTGGCAGGTGAATACCTTCTTGCTCCAACAGGTTTTTGAAAGCAGACTGCTTTTAATGAAAGGACTGGTGCCCTGCTATTTTTAATGTAGACATCTGAAGGCAGCCCTCTTTCAGGAAGCTTTTAATGTCTGAGGATGATGTTATATTTCCTGCATTTTTGTTGGAAGCCACCCAGAGTGGCTGAGGCAACCCAGCCATATGGGTGGAGTATAAGAAATAGATTGTTGTTGTTGTTATTTCTATGTTTTAAACAGATTTTATATATGTGTATAATTTTATTAATTTTTAGTTGTGTTTTTTAATTATTGCATTTTCTATGTTTTTATCAATTGTTTTTATCTGCAACCTGCCTCACATCCCATCAGGGGGAAAGGGAGGGTATAAATACATTAACAACCACCACCACCACAATGTTCCTGTAGTGGAAAAATTCATTACGGTTGCCCCTAAGGCAGCGTGAACTTGCATGTGTGAGTGAAAAATATGCCTGACTCTCCATTTTTTGTTGCAGCAATGTGCCACCCATCCCAGTTTGTGTGAATTAGAAGCAGGAATTGTAATGGAAGAGAGGGACGTAGGAAGATGCTTTTGATGATACTGAGAGGTCATCCAGACTTTCTTTTGTACTCTGTTTCTAGGAGCAGGTCCATGATTTTAAAGCACCATGTCTGAGCCCCCTCCCCTTTTTTTACCCTGGCACTTACCCTGTGAAAACCTGCTGTTTAACACTGAATTGGAACAAATGACAATTTGAGCTTTCCACAGATTACTGCTTGAGCAGGTTGTCTGAGAGAAGGCACAGGGGCGATAATAATAATTTTTTTAAAGTGCTTAAACACGGAGCTTTAAAGCACAGATTTGTTCCTAGAAAGCACATGTCAAAAGTTAAGTGTGGATGAGCCCTAACTAGCAGTGGCCCTCCAGGGCTTTCAGATGAGAAGTCTCTCCTAATTCTACTTGAAGATGTCAGGAATTGAACTTGGGACTTCTGCATGCAAAGAGGGTGCTCTACCACTGAGCTCTGGTCCTTACATTAATGGGAGTATCAGGACTGAGGTGTCCAGCATATTAGGGGTTGGGGGAAGGGGAGAGAAACAAAAGAATATCCCATGGGAGGAGGGGAAGTGGGAGTAGGATTTAGACAGCTGAGGAAAGAATTATAGCTATAGAAGTATTATTATTCATATCCAAGGAAATGGCAGTACCACTCTATTCTGCCTTTGTCCACTTCTGGGCACCATCTTAAGGATATTGGCACACTAGATGATAGAGAATCTGGAAATCAAGTCTTATGAGGAACAGTTGAGGGAGTTGGGTATGTTTAGTACACTTTTTTTTAGCAGTGGTTCCTGCATTGCAGGGGCTTGGGACAGATGACTCTTAGGGTCCCTTCCAACTCAATTCTTCTAGGATGTCAAGTCGGGACCACATAACACCGGTCCTGAGAGATCTGCATTGGCTCCCAGTACGTTTCCGAGCACAATTCAAAGTGTTGGTGCTGACCTTTAAAGTCCTAAACGGCCTCGGTCCTGTATACCTGAAGGAGCGTCTCCACCCCCATCGTTCTGCCCGGACACTGAGATCCAGCGCCGAGGGCCTTCTGGCGGTTCCCTCATTGCGAGAAGTGAGGTTACAGGGAACCAGACAGAGGGCCTTCTCGGTAGTGGCGCCCACCCTGTGGAACACCCTCCCTTTAGATGTGAAGGAAATAAGCAGCTATCCTATCTTTAAAAGACATCTGAAGTAAGCCCTGTTCAGGGAAGTTTTTAATATTTAATGCTGTACTGTTTTTAACACTTGATGGGGAGCCGCCCAGAGTGGCTGGGGAAATTCAGCCAGATGGGCGGGGTATAAATAATAAATTATTATTATTATTATTATTATTATTATTATTATTCAGGGACCTTTGAATAATGGTTTGTTGCAGACATAACTGTGACTTTGGTCCATTGGTTTCAATGGATCCATTCTGAGTAGAATTTAGTTGGATAAACCCAACATGCCATGGAGTGGTGGACTTCCCAGGGTAACCCCACCACTCACTTACTTGCCTTGTCCCATCAGTACAAAAGGCAAGAGGTAGATAGCAGAGGTTGTGACTCCTACTGCTTGCTGTCACTACTTTACCCACTTGGAGAGGCCAGATGAACAGGCAGCCATAGCAAGAAGGATCAGCAGGCTTAAGGGGAGCTTTGGGAGTTTCCTGCTGGGGCATCAGTCAGTCTTGGCAGAATCTGATAACACCAACCCCTGGATAGGACCCACACAAACTGGGCAGGAAAAACCAGGGCTAGCTGAGGGGGGCTATATCGGGAGGACATGACCTGTGCATGTGAAGCAGTGAGCCATTCCAGATCCCAATCAATAAGCACATTTTTGGAGGGTGTTCTGGCTGCATGTGTTTTCATATGCTACAACCTGTCCTGGACCTTCTAATGAAGGGCAGGTAAAAAATACTGCTGCCACTAGCTGCTATTGTTGTTGCTGTTGCTATTTACTACTGCTGCTACCAGACCTTCCAAGTGTCCCTATTTTCCAGGGACAGTCTCAGATTTACAGAAGCCATCCCTGTATCTGATTTGAACCCAGGATGTCCCACTTTTCCTTAGGAAGTTCCTATTTTCATCAGAGAATCTTGGAGGGTATGGAGTTATGCGGCACCTAGGCAAAGGAAATAAGGAACTATACAACCTTTAGGAGACATCTGAAGGCAGCCCTGTATAGGGAAGTTTTAAACATTAAATGTTTTATTATGTTTTTATATATGTTGGAAGCCGCCCAGAGTGGCTGGGGCAACCTAGTCAGATGGGTGGCATATAAATAATAACATGGTGGTGATTGTGATCATCATCACCATTGGAGAAATATTGGAGGGTATGTGCTACTGCTACTAACTATATATGATTACTGACATAGGTGTAGTGTCCAGGACAGGCATAGGCAAACTCGGCCCTCCAGATGTTTTGGGACTACAACTCCCATCATCCTTAGCTAACAGGACCAGTGGTCAGGGGTGATGGGAATTGTAGTCTCAAAACATCTGGAGGGCTGAGTTTGCCTATGCCTGGTCTAGGAGATTGAGCTATGACTCAGGAAGTCCTCAGCCTCAATATCACCTCTGCCCAGGGCTGGATCATCCATGAGGTAAGGGCACATGAGCAGCAGATTCAGCCTTCAAGGAATGCATTGTCTGCTGGGGCACTTTCCTTAGAGGCCAGATCTGCCATCTTATTGGCAGTCCCACAGCCTCTAAATGCTGCCTCTACAGCTGCCTCTTTGGCGAATAGGAGGCACTGTTGGTTTCCTCCCACCCTTATTCCTGATATAGATATTTATCCCCACTTTGTTCCTGTGGTAGATCTGTTAGGATATTTCCGTTCCACCTTAAGAGAGAGCAGGCTTTGAGAGTCACAGAGTCTGCGCATGTCCTAGTCACAGGATGTTTATGTTTTCTGTTTCCTTTCGATTTCAGTCGGTCGGAGTCACTGACACAGAACGGTCATGTTTTCTCTTTGTTCTGTTCAACGCTAAATAAAGTCTGTAAATTATGCTCTTTCTGCGGTGCAAGCTTTCTGGCTGTGTTTTCTGCTGATAAAGAACAGTGTGCACAAGCCTAGAATGTGGCAATCTATTTCTAAGGCTTCGTGTCGCTAACTGCTGGATCTGCCTGGCTACGGGAGATCGATGGATGTCCGGCAGCCGGCTTGGGGCCATGATGGACTATATCTCCCTGGCAGTTTCCCAACAACAAGGTTATGGGCCCAGATTCACAGCACCTACAGGAGAGTAAAGCTGCAACAGACTGCGTTTGAGAGGTACGTGGGAAAAGCGAAAGGAAGGGAGGCTTTTCTGTTTACCTCAACAAGGAGCCTTTGATGTCCGGCAAGGCTTAATTGGCCTGGGAGCCGAGCCAAAAGGCATCGTGATTAATGGCTGCCAAGATAAGGAGTCTCTGAAGTTAAAAAAGACTCACGGCTAAAGCAGAAAGCTGGAAATGGAGTTTTTCCAAGCTTCTGAGGCAAATGCTGAATGCCTTAAGTTACATGGGCAGAATTATGAAACCTGGGCAAAATGGTGTGAGAGTTTGCTGCGTCAGTTTAGGGTGTGGCATACCGTGAGTGAGGCCCCCCCAGTTCCTCTGACAGAGAGATGGAAAGCCGATGATTCGAAGGCGATAGACGTAATAGTCTTATCCGTATCTCTTGAGGAAATTAAGACGCTGGCTGGCAACACCACTGCAAGTGGAATGTGGTGTGCTTTGATGAAAGCTCACAAGTCAGTCATCCCAGCCCAGAGTTTGACTGCATCGGAGGTCCTGGCTGTTTCCCAGAATGCGAGTGAATGCAGGGATGCTGAGGGCACTGGTTGCAAGCTGCAGGGGGAGCTGACCGTCACGTCATCCCAGGCAGCATTCCAGCCTCCAGAGGGAGCCAAGGAGTCGGCAGCTGAGAGCTCTGTTTCTCGTGAGAACCAAGGTCATCGCCTTTGCAGAGGCCGGAAAGGCAAAGGTAAACAGGCGTCTGCAGATGGCCAGGAGCGAAGGGAGGGTGAAGAGCCCGCGCCAGGGAAAAACAAAGCTATGTTTGCTGGCACAGCTTCACCAAAGGCTAAAGGCACGTCTGCTGACCAGAAGCAGGGGGGCAAGCTGCAAAAGCCCACGCCAGTGGAAGACAAGGCTATGTCTGCTGGCACAGCTTCACCAAAGGCTAAAGGCACGTCTGCTGGCCAGGAGCAGCAGGGGGGCAAGCTGCAAAAGCCCAAGCCAGTGGAAAACAAGGGTTTGCTTGCTGTGAAGGCTGCTCCAACAGCCAAAGGCAGTTTTGTTGTTGATTCAGGCTGTACCCGCCACATCTCGAAGGATCGGCACCTCTTTATCTCCTTCAAGCCTCAGGAAGGTGAGATCCACCTGGCTGATGGAAGGACGTTGCAAATTGCAGGAGAAGGGACTGTGAAACTTGCAAGTTTGCACACAACCATCAGCGGTGTACTATATGTTCCAGGCGCTGCAAGCAATTTGTTGAGCATCCCGCAGCTTACTGGACGTGGTTTTCAGATTTCCTTCAAGAGGAGCGTCTGTGTCATCAGTAAAGGCAAAGAGGACTATTTGCATGCAAAGTTTATGGATGGTTTGTTCCATATAACTTATGAGGACACTGCTGTTGTATCTAATGCTGATTCTTGTTGTGTTGCACAAACTAACAAAGTTCTTCATGCAGGTTGCATTCATGAAGCGCATCGAAGGTTTGGTCACCTCTCTTGGAAGGCACTGGCCAAGATGCCAGAGGTGGTTGAGGGTTTGAACATCAAACCCTGTAAATTTCACATGAAGTGTGTATCTTGTGCAGAGAACAAGGTGAAGGTTGCTCCAAAAGGCAAAGAGTCTAGCAGGCAGGCTTCCAAGCCCTACCAGCTAGTGCACGCAGACCTGGTTGGGCCACTTACGCCCTCTTTAGGAGGAGCAAGGTTCTTCATGGTTCTAATTGATTCTTTTTCTAGGTACATTCATGTGTTTTTGCTCGAACAGAAATCGCAAGCGTTTCCGAAGTTTAAAGCATTCTGTGCTTGGTTGGAGAATGCTCACGGTAAACGTATTTCCTGTCTGTTTACCGATCGAGGTGGGGAATTCACTTCTCAGCAGTTTGAAGCTTTCCTGACTGAGAAGGGAATCCAGCATGACATGTCAACCCCCAGATCGCCATGGATGAATGGGCTTGCGGAGAGAGCAAATCAGACATTGCTGCAAGGAATGAAAACCTTGTTGCATGATGCCAATCTCCCTGATAAGTTTTGGGGGGAAGCTTTGGGGAATCTGGTTTACTCCGTTAATCGCAGATTGTCATCACCCATTGGTTGTACCCCCTATGAGAAGATGTTTGGCAAGAAACCCAACACCAAACACATGAGAATTTTTGGTTCTGACATGTGGGTACGCACCCCACAAACCAACAAGCTTGGGAAGCGTGGGGCACATGGTTTGTTCATGGGGTACGAAAAAGGTGCATACAGGGTATGGATGACTGACTCTAAGTCCATAAAGTTCACAAGGAGTGTTGAGTACAATCCAAAGTGGGGGGAAAATGTGGGAATTTTCCAGAGTTACCCAGAGGAGGATGAAGGTGATGTCAAGCAAGCAGCTAAAGCTGAGGAAGCTGCTGAGGATGATGATGATGAGGATGATGATGATGATGATGATGATGATCAGAGTTCGGATTCCAGTTCATTGGGCGGCGCTGCTGCTGATGTCAGTGAGAGTGATGACACAGCAGACTACAAGAGTGCAAAGGCCTCAGTCAGACCATCTGATGCGTCTGACAATGAACTGGAAGAACCACTGTTCACCATTGGTCATTTTTCTCCTAAGAAAGAGGAGATGAGTCCAGAAGACTTGCGTCTAGTACGTAGGTCTGAAAGGGCGACCAAAGGCAGACCTCCTAAGAGATTTGCTGATGAGTTTGCCAAGACTGCAACTGCTGTTCTTAGTAGCTCAGAGAAGGTGTGGGAACCTTCAAGCTTCAAAGAGGTTCAGGAGTTAACCTCTAAAGATGCTGAGCCTTGGCTTAATGCCATGAAGGCTGAAGTTGATTCCTTGAACAGGAACCAAACTTGGGAGCTGGTACCGGTAGTCCCAGGTATGAGACTGGTTGGCAGCAAATGGGTCTTCAAGGCCAAGACAGACCAGAATGGCAAGGTAGTCAGACACAAAGCCAGATTGGTTGCCAGAGGTTTTTCACAGGTACCAGGACAGGATTACCACGAGACCTACTCACCCACAGTCAAATATGAGAGCATTCGGCTGATGCTCAAGATTGCTGCGGAGGAGAAACTGCATGTTTCCCACCACGACATTAATACAGCTTTTTTGTACGGGATTTTGAACGAAGAGCTGTTCATGCTTCCACCTGACGGGATGCAGATACAGAAGGGAATGGTCTGTAAACTGCGGAAATCCTTATATGGTCTCAAGCAGAGTGCTAGGTGTTGGAACACAAAACTCACTGAAACGTTGCTTTCTCTAGGTTTTCACCAGGGCAAAGCTGATCCATGTGTGTTTGTCAAGGAGGAGGGGCAAAACAAACTGTATTGTTTATGTTTTGTTGATGATCTTCTGATGTTTTGGAAGAATCAGGCTTTCTATCAAAGCACCCTAGCTCAGCTGAAGGAGCACTTTGACATGAAGGATCTTGGTGAGGTATCCAACTATCTTTCTCTGCAGGTGGAGAAGGATCAAGCAGGTAATTTTCTGGTACACCAAACACAGAAAATTGCTGATGTATTAACCAGGTTGAATTTGGTTGATGCAAACCCAGCAGACACACCGATGGTGACAGGTTACCAGGTAGACAGTACTGCTGAAGCGTTTTCTGACACAACGCTATACAGATGCGTTCTAGGCAAGCTGAATTTCATTGCCAGATGTTCAAGACCTGACATAGCTGTAAGCTGTAATCTGCTTAGCAGACATGCCAACAATCCTACGGTTCAGGATTGGAAAGCTCTGAAGCGCATAGCCCGCTATTTGAAAGGGACTATGCACTACAGGCTGAGGTTCACCAGTCAGAAGACTGGAGGTCTTGAAATCTTTGCAGATGCAAGTTTTGGAAGTGACACCACAGATGGTACAAGCACTTCTGGAGTATGCTACATGTACAACCACTGCCTGTTTGACTGGTTGTGCAAGAAGCAAACAACAGTGAGCCTAAGTTCCTGTGAAGCAGAACTCAATGCTCTGTCATTTTCACTCATGGATTGTGAATGGTTGATGCAACTGTTTAAGGACATCGGGGTTTCTGTGAAATGTCCTATACAAGTGTATGGGACAATAGATCATGTTTGCCTTTGCGGAACTCCGAGAGTTGCAAGCAAAGAACCAAGTACTTGCAGATTAAGCTACATCGTGCAAGAGAGTGTATTCAAAAGGGACTGATTCGGGTGTCCTACATGGCAGGAAATGAAATTCCTGCTGATCTGTTGTCTAAGGTTGTTAACAAAGAACAACTAAAGGTTTACACACAGAGGTTGCAATTGGGTGAACCACAGGTACTACAGGTTACACGGAAAGGGGGAGGATGTTAGGATATTTCCGTTCCACCTTAAGAGAGAGCAGGCTTTGAGAGTCACAGAGTCTGCGCATGTCCTAGTCACAGGATGTTTATGTTTTCTGTTTCCTTTCGATTTCAGTCGGTCGGAGTCACTGACACAGAACGGTCATGTTTTCTCTTTGTTCTGTTCAACGCTAAATAAAGTCTGTAAATTATGCTCTTTCTGCGGTGCAAGCTTTCTGGCTGTGTTTTCTGCTGATAAAGAACAGTGTGCACAAGCCTAGAATGTGGCAATCTATTTCTAAGGCTTCGTGTCGCTAACTGCTGGATCTGCCTGGCTACGGGAGATCGATGGATGTCCGGCAGCCGGCTTGGGGCCATGATGGACTATATCTCCCTGGCAGTTTCCCACTCACCCCTTCTTCCCTGATTTTGCGGTTCGCTTCAGGTGCCAAAATGTATTGGGCCAGCCTTGCCTCTGCCATGCACCCGCCCTCTGTAATAATTTTTGCAAGATACTGGGCTCAATGGACACATGGTATAAGGTATATGATCCATCCAAGACAACCCCACATGGGCTTGCTTTTGAGAAGGGACAAAATATGAAGTGGATCTGTAAAACTGCTGCATTTCTAAACACTTCCTCTAGTGGCTTATAGAACAAAATGATGAATGAAAGCAGGAGTAGCTACAGGACACCAACCTTAACAGGACACCAATCTAGCACCCTGGATTGTGGATTCATCTTCTCTCATTTAGTTGCACACAGTTCCTCAACACCAAGACGTGCTGAAATTCCCCTTTGCATTAAATAAATTCCACCTAAACTAACAATCACCAAGGACAGTCCAGGTGTCACCCTTGGTTTAAGAGACAAGGGCAGCGAAGAAGGTTTTTGGGGGCCACAGGGAGTTTCCTTGCTGCTGAATGTGCAGGCATCGAAGCACCACGTGCTATACCTGTGGGTTATTTTGTACAGAAAGCTGCATCCCTTCCAGAAAAACTGCTGCCCCGGGTATGCATAAACACCCAATTAGAAAGGATGCCTCAGTCACTTGATCACTCATTCAGCTACTGCTGGGTATTAAGCCACAAAAAGAGAATTCTTAAAAGTTTCCATAATGGGAGATGGCACACTCCCATTTTGCTCTCTTGCACTTGCTGAGAAAATGTTGATTAGACCATGCTGCCTGCCTCCCCAATAATGTACTTCCTTGCCTTCCCTCAGCAACCCCTGGGAAGCTGTGACTGCTCCACACTGCTGGCACCTTGGCTGCTCTGGAAATATATGATCCGATTGAAAAAAAGGTCAGCTGGCAACCTCTGCTGCTGCCCTTTTCATTTTACTTTTGTTCTTCGTCGCTCTGGACAGTGCAGGAGCACCCTCTGTCGGCCAAGTGTCAGAGCTGACCAGATCCTGGTCTTGCTGAGCCCTACCTGATACCTTTAGCCAATTCTTTCAGCTACAAGAGGGAAGGGCCACTCTTCCAAGTAATCCTTAAACTGGACTTTCATGCTCACATAGGCTAAAAGGCTACTGGCCCACGGGAACACTGCTTTCTCTTGAACCTCAACCATGCAAACCTGTCAACATTTCATGTGTGATTACACCTTCATTCCAGCTACATCCTTGCAGCAAGTGCTTCTACCTCCACCTTTTCCAGCTGCATCCTTGCTGTGGTCTTTTCATTCTGAGGTGTCTTTACTGTCTGTCTCCTTAGCAGTTGTGTGATTTCCCAGGCCCATTTTTAGTACCCTTGGAATCCACTAATCAGGCCCTGGGAATTTGAATTCATTTAAAGTAGCTATATCAGGGGTCGGCAAACTAAGGCCTAGGGGCCGGATACGGCCCTCCAGGCTCGTAAAACTGGCCCGCGCCACAAAGCTGGAACCCAACGTGAAGACGAGACTCCCAGCGATGGCAACAGGAGGAAGAGGCCGAGCGGTGGCAGGTCTGCAAATCAAACACTGCGCCTGGTTTGATTGGCAGAGCCACTGCTGCTCGGCCTCTTCCTCCTGCCGCCGCCGCCGCCCTAGTGTTCCTGTGGGCCAGAGAGCGGAGTGGACAAACTCGCTCTGCCTACCTCCCTATAGCAGCAGTAGCAGCAGCAGCGGTGGTGGGGAGATAAGCAAAGCACCTTCTTTCTCTCAGCGGGGAGGAAGCCTGTTTCATGCCAACACTGCTAGCCCTTTGGCAAATGAGGCAGGCAGCAAACCAAGAAGGCGGCTGGGCCTGGGGTGGGGTGGGGAGTACGACTACTTGCCCCCCCTCGCAGTGTGCATAGGAATTCATAGGTAGATGATAGATAGATAGATGATAGATAGATAGATAGATGATGATAGATGATAGATAGATAGATAGATAGATAGATAGATAGATAGATAGATAGATGATAGATAGATAGATGATAGATAGATGATAGATAGATTAGATAGATAGATAGATAGATAGATAGATAGATAGATAGATGATAGATGATAGATAGATAGTCCGGCCCTCCACAAGGTCTGAGGGACAGTGGACCGCCCCCTGCGGAAAAAGTTTGCTGACCCCTGAGCTTACTACCTCTTTTCCCAACTAGGGCTGCAGCTCCCTCCTTACATCATTTATTCTGTTATCACCTAAGCAATGGTTAGGAAGCCAGAGCATTGGTGATTTTGATAAGCTTGGGACAAGCAATATACAGTGGTACCCCGGGTTAAGTACTAAATTCGTTCCAGAGGTCCGTTCTTAACCTGAAACTGTTCTTAACCTGAAGCACCACTTTAGCTAATGGGACCTCCTGCTGCTACGGCGCCGCCGCCACACAATTTCTGTTCCCATCCTGAAGCAAAGTTCTTAACCCGAAGTATTATTTCTGGGTTAATAATAAAAAAATTAGGAAAAATTTCCTGACAGTAAGAGCTGTTCGACAGTGGAATTTGCTGCCAAGGAGTGTGGTGGATTCTCCTTCTTTGGAGGCTTGACAACCATATGTCAGGAGTGCTCTGATGGTGTTTCCTGCTTGGCAGGGGGTTGGACTCGATGGCCCTTGTGGTCTATTCCAACTCTATGATTCTATGATTCTATTCTATGCTTAGCACAGTCTGTAACCTGAAGCGTATGTAACCTGAAGCGTATGTAACCCGAGGTACCACTGTATTTATTGAGGCTCAGAAATACACAAAAGGGAGAGAGGCAAGTGAAGTCTGAACAGGGAAACTTTTTTGGGGGGGGGAGGGGAAAGTTTAAGCTTAGCAGCTTAAGGATCAAGACTTTGGATGTGATCTGGATTCTGAAAATTGTGGAGCCTCAAAGGTTGGACTGGAGGACCTCAGGTCTGGGGGAGGGGGGACAAATGTGGTCCTCCAGACTGTTGTATTTGGTCATTGAGTCTCTCCACAAGCCACATTCCCTATCCCCACTAGTTGCCAGGCCTGCAGCATTCCATCCCTGACTATTTTAGCATGGCTGGAATGTGTTCTTGAACTCTGAGAATGCCTCTTGTTTGCCTGGATGGAGGATAGAGTGGGTTGCACAATTGTGTGCAGAAACAAACATAAGTAGAGCAAGGTAAGTGTCATATTCATTGTTCCATGCACTTTTGCCTCTGGCTCCGTCCACCACTAGAATGTGACACACAGAGACACTATTGTACTCAGGTCTTTCTTGCAGGCTTCTCACAGGCATCTGGTTGGCCATTGTGAGAACAGGATGCTGGGCAAGATGGACCACTGTCCTGATCCAGCAGGCTGTTCTTAGGTTCTTATGAAATAAAAAAGGATTTAACTGGCTTACAACCTTTGTCTCAGTCACAGTTTGGGACAAGTGTAGTAATCATCAATCACCTGTCCCCAATTTGGACACAAGGAATACTAATTAAAATGAAGTTCATTAGCATTCTTACTGGAACAAGTCACTTTTATCCAAAGACCCGCGATCAAAGATAAAACATTCGTTTTATTTTGGAAAAGTTTCATCATGTATCAGAAGTGTGCTGAGTCTTAGAAAGAAAGCAGGAAATTGTGCTGTGTAGAACGATGTGTTCAAACCAAAAAAAGGAAAACAAACAAACAAACAAACAAACAAAATCACTCACAGCCCAAGGGAGAAACAACAAAAACAAGAACTACAGAATAAATTAATCCTAATAAATGTAGGATTCCCATTATGCACGTATACGCAATGGCAGAGGCAAATTATGGGTGATTGATGAAGTTGCCACTTTAAAGGCTCCTTGATAAAGTGGATCATTTGTAAAACAAGCAGCAGAAAGTGGCAGGGAGGGGAGAGAAGGGAAAGAATCTTGCCACCTCTGTTAAGGAACACAAATAATGCTCTGCCAAAATTAAAGCAGGTGATTGTTAGGCTTTTTCTGCTGATGACAGCAAAAGGGAAGAAAGCTACTCAAAGTACCTATCCGGGGCTTGAAAGCTTGTGTGTCAAAGGAGGGTGTGTGTGTGTGTGTGTGTGTGTGTGTGTGTGTGTGTGTTCAGGGCCGTCTTTAGTAGATGTGGTGCTGGGGTGCAAATATCTGCCCAGTACCCCCAAATTACCATGGATAGTGTTGGGGTGGCCGTAGCTGCGCACTGCCAGCCATCCGGGGGGGGGGGGCACTGCAGGAGAGCAATCCCTGCAGAGGCTTGGGAGTGAAGTTGCACCCCTCCCAAGCCTCTGCGGGAGGAGAGCGCAGCTTCCCTCCTAAGCCTCCTTGGGAGGGGAGCAACCCCACAGAGGCTTGGGAGGGAAGCTGCACACCCGCCAGCCTTATGGTTGGCAGGGCGCAGGGATAGGGGAGGCCACTGGCAAAGCTGCACAGCTCCCCCACTTGCTGAGGCGCCCCTGAGAGGCCAGTGCCCTGGCGCGATGCACCACTAAGCCCTATGGGAAAGACGGCTCTGTGCATTTTCAAACTGTAGTGTTAGGCTTCCACAGCCCTCTGACTTAGGGCTCATCCACAATTCCATTTGTCCCACGATTTCGAAGCACAGATCCAAGAGGTTTTTCTTTTGACCTGCAGCTTCTCCCAGGAAAACCCACTGTTTACTGTTCAATCAGAACGGACATCAATCCACAGAAAACCAAATTGATGTTTGTTGTGATTCAGTAGTAAACAGTGGGTTTTCCCAGGAGAAGTAGCAGGAGACCCGCCCGCCCCCCCAAAATGGGGGGAAATATTCCAACCTCTCAGACCTGTGCTTTGAAATCACAGGACAAACAGAGGTAAGTATGAGCCCTTATTCTGGATGCATCTGGCTAAAACAACTGGACAGAAGCAGAAAGGCGTGCCTGGGGTTGTTCAGCAGGATCCATTGTTGGTCTCTAGAAGCTTGGCTCGCCAATGTGCCTGTAGAGGATGAATCCCAGGAAAAGCAAATTCCACTTGAGCACAAGAGATTCTGGGCACTTCAAGGGTATCTCCTTATTACTTATATCTATCCACACTACAAGTGGGGATGAAATTCAATTCAGATTGAATTAAAAGGTGAATATGCCTCATATGTATGTTCTGAAACAATGCACAGACTGAAACAGGTTCCACACCCCTAAAGCTTCCTCTACACCTGTCCTTGCAAGCTGTTTCTTGTACATGGCCACATTTGACTGTCACATTAAAGGACAGTCCACATGTTATTGGAACCCCAACTCTCATCAGTTCCCGTCTGCATGGTCAAAGTCCAGGTATGGTGGGTAATTCAGTTCACATTTAACAGCAATTCTAGCTAATTCACATATTCTGAAACAGCATGCAAACCAAAACTTAGCCATCCTTCAAAATTTACGGTTTTCGCAATGTTGTAATGTAGTGCTCCAGCCAAGTAATGTGCAAAAACATGCACATAGTTAGGTAAAGTCAGCATAAAGATGCATATACAGTGGTACTTTGTGTTACATATGCTTCAGGTTACATACGCTTCAGGTTACAGACTCTGCTAACCCAGAAATAGTACCTCGGGTTAAGAACTTTGCTTCAGGATGAGAACAGAAATTGTGCTCTTGCGGCGCGGCGGCAGCGGGAGGCCCCATTAGCTAAAGTGGTGCTTCAGCTTAAGAACAGTTTCAGGTTAAGAACAGACCTCCGGAACGAATTAAGTACTTAACCTGAGGTACCACTGTATTCATTTTGGGGAGGACACTCCAAAATACAGACATTCCAAAAAAATGACTAAAAACATTCAAAAATATAAATATTAGGGGAAATAATACTTTGCAAAAATAGGTACATTAGAAGATTTTTTCCCTAAAGTGTTACAATGGCTGTGATGGCGGATGAAGGCTGAAGCAGATAAGAATCTACCGGTCATTGTGACTACTCATGCCATCGGAACAGAGCCTTACTGTGAATACTGTGCATTGGAATCCTTGAAATATTCCATTAACGGTGTCTCTGAAAAATCTTATATATCACTTGGGAAGACAGGCGAACTAATGTCAGTGTACTGGAAGAAGCAAAGATCACCAGTGTCAAAGCAATGATTCTTCAACATCAACTTCGTTGGACTGGTCATGTTGTGCAGATGCCTGATTATTGTCTTCCAAAGCAACTAATCTATTCTGAACTTAAAAAATGGAAAGCGTAATGCTGGTGGTCAACAAAAGAGGTTTAAAGACTCTCTCAAGGCAAATATATATAAAAAAGTAATATAAATACCGACAACTGGGAAACACTGGACTGCGAGCGTTCCAATCGGAGAACAGCCTTTACCAAAGGTGTCATGGGCTTTGAAGACGCTTGAACTCAGGACAAAAGAAACATGCTAAGAGGAAGGCACACTTGGCAAACCCTCACCATGATCAACTCCCACCCGGAAACCTATGTCCCTACTGTAGAAGGACGTGTGGATCCAGAATTGGCATCCACAGTCACTCATGGACTCAGTGTTAAGACTGTGTTCATGGAAGACCATCTTACTCGGTTACAAGTGATCGCGAAAGAAGGAGGAGGAGGATTAGGAGGAGGAGGAGGAGAAGGAGGAGGAGGAGAAGGAGGAGGAGGAGGAGGAGGAGGAGGAGGAGGAGGAGGAGGAGAAGAAGAAGAAGAAGAAGAAGAAGAAGAAGAAGAAGAAGAAGAAGAAGAAACCAAAAAAACTTCGGAAACTTCCAAACTAACCTAATATTTATTTGCAACTGGCATAAATTCATGTTACTAATGGACAGAGCAATAAATGAATGGAAAATGTTCTGCCCTCCACCACTGGAGATAGCCCAAGCACCATGTGATGCAGGACTAGCCAACATGGTGCCCCTCCATATGTTGTGGGACTATGACTCCCATCAGCTCCAGTCAACACTGTTAGTAACCAAGGAGTTGTCAGAGTTGTAGTCCAACAATATCTGGAGAGTACTATGTTTGTTCCCCCTGATGAAATATATCAGATAACTTATTTTGTTCTTCTCATTCTAGCACCATTTATTTTCTTGAGATATATAACAGCACACATGTGTACACACGTGCCACTCAATGGGATATGGCCAGTGTTAGTCCCACTCTGAGTAGACCCACTGATATTAATGGACCTAAATAGTCATGCCCATTACTTTCAATATGTCTGCTAACATATTGTATGGCTAACACTGGCCACAACCTCTCTGGCACCCACACATCAAATGTGCCAGGCTCTCCTCTCAAGGCTCATATCACCAGAACAGACTTTCCAGAACAACCCTAGCACAAAGCAGCACACACACACACACACACACCACCCACTGCAAGGCCCCTACCTAAAATAACCTCCTGAGTGATGGGGAACCAGCAGCAATGCCCAGAACCTGCTGCAGCCAAAAAAAGAATTTACTGGTCAGATGAACTAGAACCGCCTTGTGGAAAACATGATTCAATGGATTATTTAGGCATATAGTTTCAACCTTGGCCAAAATACTCCTCCCTCCCTGCTGCCTCTCTTGTTCCCTCCCCCAACTCTTTCCAGGACACAACTATCCAAGAGATTGGGAAGGTGCACTGGAAACAACTGGAAACAACTACACTTATCCCAGTGGGAGGCTTGTGTGATGGGGAGTGGGACACAACACTCTCAAGAAGGAATGGGGTGGTTAGAATAAACTAGCTTGGTTGGTTTAACCACTGTTAAGCTGCTGGACAGGGGTCACGCATAACGCCAAGCCATAGCTTCACAAACCATAATTTAATAAACTGTGGCTTGGTATTACGTGAATGCCAACTATTACTCCTACACATTGCTACTGCTGACACATTTTCAGAATGTGATAAAACCACAATCTTAATATCCTTTTCACGTGTACTTTTCTCCATCCTATACCTACGCATTTAGTTTCTCCTTCCCAAATGTAGAACTATGAACTTGGTTTGTCCGGTGGAAGACCTGGAAGATGAGTCTCCACTTGGTGCAACCCAGCTCAGATATTAATTTACACCTTCAGTGGGAATGATGTATAGATGTCAGGGAGAATGGGCCTAGTTCAGCATGCTAGTTTTCTACAGCCTGAACTGGTGCAGTCCCAGAACTGTTGACTGCCTTAGAGAAAACTACTCATTGTCTTAGATGCGTATGGCAGACATGGCATATCTTAATCATTACAAACCTCATCCATTTCCCCCACATTTTTTTATTAAAGTCTGTGAAATATAGCACAGGGGTACAGAATTATCGCTGTTCTCCAGCCCCTCCCCCCTCCTTTAGAGGGTCTCACCCTTCTACCAGAGGAGCACTGGTGTGACAAAAAAACATTTTTTTCCAAGCCTAATATTAATTCCAGATGCTTGTAAGCCATTCAGTTTGTACCTCACCCTGTAAAAAAAAAAAACACATTCCCTTTCTTTCAGTTGTGGAGCCTGTTTCTACTGTGACATAATGGGCTGGGTTGTTCTGTGGCCTGCAATATATTCACACACAGAGGCAGGCTTTCCATCGCAAGCAAAGAGCACCATTTGGCTGCGCAGCATATTGTTGCACTGTTGTTCAGGACACATTTCCACAACTATCACTCAATAGATTTGGATGCAAGCAGGGCTGTTTTCAGCTGCTGTGGGCAGAGTCCCGCTCCCCACAAGTGGCCATTGAAAGCATCATAAAATTATAGATTTGGAAGGGGTTCCCAAAGGTCATCTAATCACAGCTAAAGAATCATTGCCAGATGGCCACCTGACCTCTGTTTAAAAGCCTTCAGCAATGGAGAGTCCACCACCTCCTGAGGTGGAAAATTGTACCTAACATTTGGTCGGAATCTCCTTTCTTGTAGTTTGAATCAATTGGGTTGGGTCCTACTCTCCAGAGCAAGAGAAAACAAGCTTGCTCCATCTTCCAGGGGACAGCCCTTGAGATATTTGAAAACGGCTATCATATCACCTCTCAGGCTTCTCTTCTCCGGACTAAACATACCCACCTCCCTCAAGCACTTCTCATAAGGCTTGGTTTCCAGACCCCTTATCATCCTGGTGGTCTCTTCTGCACATGTTCATTTGTCAATATCCTCCTTAAACTGCGGTGCCTAGAACTGGAAACAGTACTCCAAGTGGGGTCTGACCAAGGCAGGATATAGCGGTACTGTTACTTCCAGTCATGAGCTGTCAGAACACAGAGGAAGGGGAAGGGAATCCTGGCGAGCAGTGTAGCCACAATTGGTAGACACTAGGACAAGCTGAAGATGAAGAAGGGGAGGTCGGGGTCTTAGGAGGGACATCAGATGATGTTGCAGGGGCAACCGACAGTTCAGGGTGAGCCAGGGGAAGGGTACATATTATCAGAACCAGAGGAAACGCATCACCAGAACTCTAAGGCATTGGGAACAGCAGGAAATGCACTCCAGGATACTGACAGGCAAGGGGACACAGCCCAGCTCACTAGTTGACCAGGTGGAGATCATGGGGCGCATTAGGTCTGGGAGGAGGATTGTGGTCTCTCAGCTGGTCAGGGCAGGTAAGAATCACTTGCTTAATGAAGTGGAGAGGCAAAGCTGCTCAGCTGGATCAAACTCCGGTGCATCAATCAAAATGGGGAAGGATAAAAGGGAAGAAAGGCAGAGACTCTGGGTCTGCTCAACTTTCTCCACTGATGAACTATAGCTTGGCTGCTTTGGGAACTCCACTGGACTGTGACTTCAGGACTGGCCCTAGCTGATGAGGCATGAACCCGACCTTGTGGATTGACTTCAGACCTTGCTTGTTGTATTGGACCTGGACCAGTATTTGACCATGTGGACTCTTTGACTACTCTTGAGTGTTGAGACTGTGTGCACTATCAGGATTTACCTCTGGGTACCCTTAATCTAGACCAGTGGTTTTCAACCAGTGTGCCGTGGTGTGCCTTGAAGTATGGTCAGGGGTGTCACGGGCAACACTGGCTTCTGTCCCTCTATCCTTCCCTCCTGCCTCTGATGCCCTTTCACGTCTCTGCTTCCAAAAGGCTTGCATGGCTGTTTGTTGCAGCAGCCCTGGCTACAAGCTCTGCAGGTGAATGGTGCCTCTGGGGCTGGCCAGGGGGTGCTGGTTGCCAGGAGCTGAGGTAGCCTTGTAGTAAGCAAGCAAACAAGCAGGCAGGCAAGAGAACCCAGCCAGCCAGCCAGTCCACCAGACCTTGCTGTTGGGAATGGATAGAGAAATTGGAGGCTTGGCAGCCCGGTGCTGCGCTGGCCTTTCTTGTGCTTGCTGCATACACGGTCTGCCTGGGAGCTGAATGCCCGGTTCTGAAGGGAAGCCTTTCCACCATGCATGCCTGGCAGTGCCTGCTGCTGCCACTGCCGCCTCCCAAGGTAAGTGCTGGCCTCACGTTAAATTTTGGGCAGTGTCTGTTGGGCCACTAAGGCTGGGAACATCCTCTCCCCAGGCCCTTGTGGGGCAGTGTGAGGAGGCACCTCTCTGGGGCATGGAGGGGGGCAGCTCAGAGACCAGGGACAGCAGCAGCAGCTGCCTAGAGGACTCCCAAGCAGAGGGGAGAGGAGAGGAGGTTGAGGAAATACTCCACAAGGGAGGGTGTTCGAAAAAGGGTGAGAGGCTGCCAGTTCTGGTGGCAGAGGGTGACATAACTGGGCTCCTGAGCCCCACAGGGGTGCCACAGAAAGAGCCATGGACTCAAAAAGGTTGAAAACCTCTGATCTAATTCTATTGATGCAGCCTACAATTGCATTAGCTTTTCTTTGCTCCTGCATCATAAGGCTGACTCATGTTAAGTTCATCATTCTACTGGTGCTCCCCTGAGAATGAGGGATGATGAGAATATACATTGGACTCCATCTGGAGAGCACCAGGTTCCCCATTTCTGGTCTATATCTTTAATTTGTATATTGACTTTCCCCTCCAGCCCTTATGCCTATGGAGTTCTCTCCTCCAGCTCCACAGGGTGACCACACATATATCATCCCAAATTAGCTTTCCACACTCTGCTGCCCTCAAAATGTTGTTGGATTACATGAGAATGAAAGAACAGCCTGCTGGATCTAGCCACTGGCCCATCCACTACAATATCCTCTTCTCCCAGTGGCCAGCCAGGTGGCTATGGGAAGCATGTAAGCAGGACCTGAGTGCAACAGTGCTCTCCTCTCCTGCGGATTCTGGTATTAAAAAGCATACTGCTTCCAACAGGAGAGGCAGAACACAGTCATCAGGGTTAGTAGCCTATGACTCTCATCAGCCCTAGCCAGCACAGCCAGTAGCTCAATAACATCTGGAGAGCACCAGGTTGGGAAAGGTTGTCCCTAATGGTTCAATACTAGCTCCTCACCTAGTCTTGGAAACTTTGATGATGGAGGGGAGGGGAGTTTTTCTGCATATAAGTTTCAGGGGGAATTGCCATATATAGCATGTCCTGGAAGCCCTGGCCCCATTCCCATCTGAGAAGAAGATCTAGCTGAAAATTAAACCTGTTTGACAGTGGTAAGAGGAATGTTTGAATGTTATATGATTCTGGAAACAATCCTAAGTGTTCAAGGGTTCACAAGGTTCTGTGACAGTGAGACCGACATCTTGGGCTGTGGTACCCTCTAGGTTCCTTTGGTAGAACCTGTCAAACTACACATAAAGGTTGTAGACCCCACCACCACCACAAACAAACAAAGAAACAAAGAAACCCATCCTCAATCTGTCCACTAGCACCTCATAAATATCCCCTCCAGAGCTAGGTCTGTTCTCTAAACATGCCAGAGACTGGCTTTGTGGCACGTACAGTACTGAATTTCCCCTGGAGATGGGAGAGGGGATGGGTCTAAGCTGCAAAAGCTACATGAGCCCAAAGATGCCAAAGTATTTGCAAACAGCAGAACTGCCATATTGGGTTAGATAATGACCCATCCAGCCCTTCATCTCTGAATGGATGTATCAGAAGGAAAAATCCTGGACAGGGGGAAGTAAGGACAATTAAGGAATGATTAATCACTTACAATTCATTCTTATCTTCAAACAACCCCCAAAGATCCAAGGACACACCATGCAGGACTTTGTGTTCTTTGCCATCTTAGGTAACATGCATGCTTAGCTGATGAGCAGAACGGAGTATTTTGGAACTTGATGAAAAGCTGTGACCAATCTATTCAAGGCACTGTGTCGGAGCGAGCTGGGATTACATGAAGTGCTCTGCTCATGTTCAGAGGCATTTTGATTTACATGGCTCTTTAGAGAAGGCCCAGAAACCTAACCATGCTAGTAACCGGCAAAAAGAGAGAATTTCTTAAAATCTACTGGAGTTCTAGCACTCTATTTTGGAAGTGCTTTGCTTTTGACGAATGTGGGGTGTGGGGGATGCGTGTCTCAGGAAATGGATACTGTGACATGAATGAGAGACTGCCTGGAAAAACCTTGGGTGCCCTTCTATGCTCACTGGGTAAAGCAATGGCATTCAGTTTTGGTACTGTTCTTACGTATACTTTGGCCGAGATAGAATGGATGGATAGACAGATTGTTTCCACCTGGTTATCTCAGATGGAGAGGTGAGATAGTAGGAGATCATGCACCAGCCTATGCATAGGGTCTCTGTCAGTTCAGTTGCAGTTTATTAGCCCTAATCAATGACTGCACCCATTCACTGGTTTATGACATTCATAGTCTCTCCAAATTCAGATGGTACAGAAAAACAAGAACTGCATGCCCCTTGTTCCTCTCCTGAATAAGGTAATCTATCAGGCCAACCAGGGTTAATTCACTTTCATGAACTGTCACTGGTCTCTCCATCAAGTTGGCCAAGAAAGGTGTGATAGTTACTGATCAGTAGTTGGCATAAACCTCAGGGTCCAGTGTAATTTCCCACGCCCAAGAGTGGTCACCTGTATTTGCTTCTTTCCCTCTTGTAGCTCCATACATTTTTCCTTTCCTATCAGGTCTCTCAAGCTATATACACACTACACAATTAAAGCATACCCTCCCTCCCCAAGAATGCTCAGAAGGTTAATAAACACATGATTAGGAAATGGTGAACCATCTTGAGTGTTTGGGAAGAAAATCAGCATGTAAATGATGATACAGTATTTTGTTAGCTGATGTCTCACTGATGTCTGATGTATTGCACTGTGATACTTATTTGAGAGGCTAAAGACCGAGGGGCACTTCCCTGCGAAGGGTCTAAAATATGAGCTGATATCCAAATCCAAGTGAAATAGATGAGTTTTGTGATTCTGGGAGATAACTTTGCAACATGAAACCATTCTTCTGTAAGTATATCCCGTCTTTTTTTTCTTTTCTTTTTTAATGCAGAATAGCTAGTACAACAATTGAAATTTTGTCACCTTTTGGGGGAAAACACATTTAAAAAACCCCTTCCAACAAGGTTCTTGTCCTTGTTATTGAAAACAAACCAACCAAGTCCCAGAACTTGCACTATGGCGAGAGACAAGGGTTTCTTTCTTGTCCATCCATCTGTCCATCCGCCCCCGCCCCCCCAGCCACCCTTCTCTCTCTGTTCACCTGTGTAGAGATCAGTGTCTGTGTACTCATCAACCTTCTTGTGGTGGAGGATGTAGTCCGAGACTTTCGTTCCGATGGCTGGCTGGACATCCAGCCACTCCAAGGAGACAACAGTGCTAGAAGGTTCCACACTGGGGGAAAGCCGCAACCTGGGATAAACAGAAAAAGACAGGCAGGTTGGAAACCAGTTTCTTTCCTTTGGTACAGCTGCAAACAAAAAACCATTTATCTACGCAAATGCGTTTTTTGCAAGCAGCTTATCCTAATACAATGCATTTGTGTGTGCCATTTTCACTAAATATATGCATTATTATACACATTTTACCTTCACAATGTTCATTTTTGTGCAGAAGTGCATCGCAAAATTTGGAGAAGTGCAAATTTCAAAGGTTAGTTGCATTTTTGTTTACATATGGTTATGGGCAGTCTCAAGTAGGGAAGTTTGCATTAAAATATGAATCAAACTAAGTTGTTCCCCCCCCCGCCCCAGTATTTTTTAGGATCTATGTGCACAAATCAACGCAATAGGAGATTATCTGTGCAGGTCATCTGCTTGCAGATACATAGGAAGCTGCCTTATATTGTACTGAATATGACCAGTGCCTGTCCTGTGCCACATAGGCCTAGCCTATGGTTTCCCTGAACCACCTAGGACCAGACCAGAAAAAGACCTTTCTCTCCCACAGAAGGGCCAGCAAAACCACAGAGACTCAGCATTCCCCAAGTCCCTAGTTCCCTCCAGACAGAACTGTAATGCCCTCCTGCTGTCCAAAATGAACCACCTGTGCTCCTGTTAGCATGAAGCATTCTTATACAACAAAGATAGCACTGTCTCCTGGAACTGATGGAACACTGTTTTGACCTTAGGGAAGAATAATTGAACTTGATTTTATTAAGTGCTTTATCTTCCTATATGCTTAATCATATGTACAGGGTGAATTTTCAAGGGACCGTGTCTGCTTTCATGTATAATAATGCATTTTTCATTAGTATTCAGAATCAAGTTTTACCTTCTTACCATCTTTATAAAACCATTGTACTCTCTCTCTCTTTTCAAATATGTGGCAAGAGAAGTCTATATTGGGGAAAACCACACTTCCTCTGTCTACCAGGTTTTGTCTGTATGAGAGGTCCATATGAGCCAGATCACTGGTCCATCTAGCCTAGTATTGCCTAGACTGATTGGCAGCAACTCTCTGGGGTTTCAGACAGAAGGGTTAATTATACTGATGTAATCACTTACAGTTTCTGGAGTTCAAAGGCTTTATTCATGCAGGAACCATTTGCACAATGAATAGAAATGAAAGAGCCAAATAGCAGACATATTGTCTCAACAAGTTGGGAGAAAATAATAAACAGAAAGGCTCAGCTTTTAGGGGTGGAGCTAACAAAAAGGCTACAAGTAATTGTTGGCTAGATTACTATAAAAAATAGTGCTTCTGGTAGTTTAAAGTGACACATGCATTAACTACAAGAGAAGGGAATCAATTTGCTTTTCTCCAGTATCCTCCAGCCCTACCTGAAAATGTCAGGAATCAAACTCAGGGCTTTCTCCATGCTATGACACAGACTTACGCCACATTTTGCTTACATCATCCTAATAATTTGGATCAACCTACTTGTTTATGAACATGGGTGTTCCAGTAGCTCCTTGGAAATCATGTTTTAAAAATTCACACACAAAGGGTGGGGGGGGATCTTTGACTGTGTAGAAGAAGAAGTCTGTCTGTAAAGAGATACTTACACAGGCTGTAGGAGAGGGCTGCAGCTGGGGAGTCCATTTTCATCAAAAGCATTTAGATCACACCGACACCAGTCCTCAATTACATCCCCTTTCCCTGAGCACCAGTATGAACTCATGAGGGCCCCCTTGAAGGCCTAGGAAAGAATAATGAACAAATGGACTGTCAAGAATTGCAGAACTGATAAAGGCATTTACCATAGCACTACTAATTGTCAGAAAAAGGGGCCAGTGTTAATATATAAATGAGGTGGCAGTTGCTAACTAGACTAGACTATTTCAGACTGCTGATGGGAGATCACATTTATGAAATTGATCTCTGGCACGAAACACAAGCAAACACAGTTCACTTCAATGAGAAAACCTCTATCTGCTCTCTGACCTAACACTCTGAACAGTCCTTATTGTATGTCAACTTTCAACAATAATCTTTTTAAATAAGCAACCTGTGTCTGGGTTGTACAGTTTCAGACTAAGATAGGGGGTCACACCATGTCAGTCTTTGCCAACCTGGTGCCTTCTACATGCTTTGCACTACAACTCCCATAAGCGCTAGCCAGCTGTGATCCAAAACATCTGGAGAGCATCAGGTTGGTGAAGGCTGCATGGTGGAATATTCTTCCATATCTATCAACCAACCAACCAAATGAACAAACCTTGTGTGTAGAAAGCTGTCTTGTCAGGGAGAAGGGTTCTATCTCAGCTTTATAGTGTGTAAGAGGATAGCGTGTGAGAGAATATTGTAATTCCCTGCACATAGAAAATAAGTGTACCAGGCAAAAGGCTGGGCTCAAGACTTTCTCCCTGAAAAGTTAATATTCTAGGTTCAGGGTTTTCTTTTTTGTATGGCACAATATTCAAGTCCCACCTGCGTGATACAGCTCTAGAGAAAGACTTCCCATCTTAGTCAGAACTAAAGGAATATGTTAGCCGCTTTGAGACTCCTTAAAGGGAGTGAAAGGCGGGATATCAAATCCAAAATCCAATCCAGAACTAAACTTGTTGTCTCAATACGTTTTGAGAAACTGCAGCATTGCCAAGCCAGGGCACTTCCTAGCAACTTCCATTGAACTTGGTAGGATTCTATTCCAAATAAACATAGTGAGGATTCACTATGGATTCACAGCAATAAGAATCCTGTGGCCTTCTGCTGTTATTGGACTAATACTTCCATCGGTGTGAATGAACATTGGCCATGCTGGCTGGGATTGATGGGGGCTGAAGTCCAGCATCATCTGGAGGGCTACACGTTCCCATCTCTGCTGTAAACCTTTAAAATCCACATCTAAAGACACTGGAGGATGGTGGGAGTGGTAGGACAGAATGCAGAGAGGCCAACAGTAGGGGGAGCCAGAGCCACTGACAGGCAGAGCCAACACATTCCCCCATTTTGTCCTCTTCCTCTTCCCTACTGAGGCAACACTGAGATTAAGGAAGATGACAGGTGGTGGTGTCATGCCCAAAAGTGGTTGTAAGGAAGAAGGTAGGCAGGGTGGGGGCTGGCTGAGGGTAGAATGAGGTTGGTGGAGCAGTGCCCCATTTGCCCTGATGGATTGGCTTCCACTGTATCAAGAGAGGATCCAAAGAGCTCTACTGCAGACAATAGCAAAAATGTTTTATTCAAGCCAGCTATAAAAGGAAGGGGTATAAACAGAGCCCAGTGCAACACTCCCCACTGCTTGAGCTTCGTCAATTTCCCCAGATACACAGCTGCCTTTAACAAGGCATCCTGAGTCACACACATCTGCTGTTTCTGCCTTCCAGACACTTAGGAAATGTTCCCATTTGATCAAAAAGGAAGAAAAGAGAAGTAACAGAAGCTAAAGAGATAATCTGATTTCATTTGTTAGGTTTAGATCATAACTGAAAGTTCAGAAGTGGGCTGGATCTGTGGACATTTTAGTAATCAAATAGTAATCAGTATTAAACAGACTGCTGCTGAAGTAAGTTGGCACATGGACAGAAAAGTGACTAGGGAAATCAGAAAACAAACCCAAATTAATACGTAATCTCTCTCCCACAACCAAAATAAGGTTTTACTTAGAAACCCTATATTTAGCAAATTTCCAGAATGGGTGTGAGAGAGCTGGATGGCTTTCAAAGAGGATTAGACAAATTCACGGAGGATAAGGCTACCAATGATTACCAGCCACAATGGCTATGTTCTGCCACTGCTGGAAAGAGTATGCTTTTCAAAACTAGTTGCCAAGTGGAGAGAGGGCTGTTGCACTCAGGTTCTGCTTATGGGCTTCTCGTAGGAATCCAGATAGCCACTGTGAGAACAGAGTTCTTGCCTAGATGGGCCTTTTGCATAATTCAGCAGGGCTTTTCTTCTTTTCTTAGTATGGAGTAGCATGGAACTAAGTGATATGGGCCCAAATGTTCACTAAAACAGATACCATCTTTCAGCTTGATTTACTTCCTAGGGTTGTGTTGGTGTTGCTGCTGCTGCTGCTGTTTATGTATACCCCAAAGTTCCGTGGAGGGAGGGATATATAATGGTGTGTGTGAGAGAGAGAGAGACAGAGAAAGAGAGGGAGGGAGAATCTAGCATCCAGCCAACCAACCATGCTAATAGATGTGCATTTGTGTTCCTTTGTTTTCCTTTCCCCACATTTATGATAGCAAAACAGAACAGCTTCCTATATAGGAATGGCAAGTGAAATCTAAAATATCTGGATAACCAGGAGTTAGCAATATTTTGTACTGCTGCACATTCAACCTAGCTACAATTTGCATGGGAGAACAGAAAGACCCTGAAATCATGGAACACACAGAGTGTAGAGTGTGCTGCAAAATGCAAGTACCACAGTCCAATGGAGCAGGCTTACCAATGTTGTGAACAGCACAGTGTACTTTTGTTTTTAATGACAAGTGCATCTTACCTCTAAAAGCAAATCTAGGCAGTGAGTATCAAAGGCTATATAGCCAAAACAAAGCCACCGAGAAACAGGAGGGAATGCATACTTGGGGGAACCCCAAGTTCTGCAGAACTACAACCAAAAAAACATTATTAGACCCCCCTCCCCCCACCAGGGAACAATCATCAAGGACCCGGTCACCACAGAATGTTGAATGTCAGTGGGGAAAAGAAAGATAACAAGTAGAGAGTGGAGTGGAATGGAACTACGTTGAGAGAGGAGAGGGCCATGGCTGGCAGGCACAGAACTGGCCCAAGCTCTCTTGATAAAATGTTATGTCTGAGTGGGGGTTTGAACCCAGGCCTCCCTCCCTCCCTCTCTCCCTGATATATGGGAACAACTAGAGAAGATTATTGGAGATCCATGAACAAGCATAACGAGGAGTGGTTCAATGGGAAACAATGCTAAATGGTGTTAATCTCTCCGCCCTTCTCAGCACCACGGGTGGAATCACTTCCCTCCTACAGCTGCTTTGTTTAGTTGTTTAGTTGTGTCCGACTCTTCGTGACCCCATGGACCAGAGCACGCCAGGCTACAGCTGCTATTTCCCCCTTAAGACCAAACATTAAGGTACCATACATAGCATTCTAAAGTTCAATAGCCTAGAGATAGAGGTGGATCTGCTCAGTGAGAAACTCATGTTTCTGGGACTGCATCACCCCTCCCAATATACTCACGCCCCCGCCACATGTTTAGCACAATACAAAAATGAATAGTTTGAGAAGATGACAGGAAGGATACTAAAGGGTGGGTGGGAGGGAGACTTGGTGGTCAGGTACACCAACACTTCCTAGTGATGAAAGCCTAAACATGAGCTCAGTACTTGGACTTTTAAAAACTTTTCCTTCCTTTGAAATTTGCAATACTCATTCCTGCTCTCCTGGAGAACCCCACCTACTTTGAGGGCTCCCTGTTTTCAGCTCCCATTTATCTGCCAATTCAATTTCAAATTTATAACACATCAAAACCAAATTAAAATTAATTTAGTACATTTTTTCCAAAAACTGGTTTCCCACTATCTCAGATATATTCCAATTCATAATCTTAGAACTGGAATGGGCCCAAGAGTCATCAAGTCCAACTCCCTGCAATGCAGGAATCTCAGCTAAAGCATCCATAATGTATGGCCATCCAACCTCTGCTTAAAAACCTCCAAGGAAGGAGAGTCCATCACCTCTCATGGGAATCTGTTCCATTGCTGAACAGCTCTTACTATCAGAAAGTTTTTCTGTGTGTTTAGTCAGAATCTCCTTTCTTGCAACTTGAAGCCATTGCCTTGAGTCCTACCCTCCAGAGCAGGAGAAAGCAAGCATGCTCCCGCTTTCATGTGTAAGCCCTTAAGTTATTTGAAGATGGCTATCATATCTCTTCTCAGTCTCCTCTTTTCCAAGCTAAACATACCCAGCTCCTTCAAGCATTTCTCCTACGACCAATTTCCAGGCCCTTGATCATCTTTGTTGCCCTCCTCTGCAACACATATTCCAGCTTGTCAACATCCTTCTTAAATTGCAGTGCCCAGAATTGGACAAAGTATTCCAGGTGTGGTCTGACCAAGGCAGAATAGAGTGGGACTATTATTTCCTTCTATCTGGACACTATATTTCTGCTGATGCAGCCTAGAATAGCATTAACTTTTCTCCCCTGCCCTGCTGCATCACACTGTTGACTCATGTTAAGCTTGTGGTCCACCAAGACCCATAGATCCTTTTCACATGTACTGCTAGTAAGCCAGGTGTCCCCCACCCTATATTTGTGCATCTGATTCTTCCTGTTTAAGATGACGAGGAATCATTAATGAGTACTCTTTGGGTTCAGTCAGTCAACCAGCTACCAATTCACCTAACATTTACCACATTCAACCTGCATTGTTCTTATTTTACAGATTTATCTCTAATTAACATTCATTTATTAGCAAATTTCTTGTCCTTCAGCTGTCCCTTTACCAACTCCTGCATAGAGGAATTATATCAAATGACAACAAGTGAGGTTATAGTAATTTAAATCTTTCATTCTTCTTTTCAGCTTGCATAATTCTATTTTCTCATCCCTGGTAGTTTTCATCTGTGAAGACTCATCCTTTCATATGCAAGCCAGATTGTCTCAGTCTTTGTTATTGCCTTACAACATCTCAAGGCCATTATTTACATTCCATTGGAGATAAGGCTTTTGCATCAGGCCCATTGTGTAAGGAAGGAGATTTTACCATGTTCCGTGGAAAAATCCAGCCATAAAAAACTTGGCCCCCTCCTTTCCTTTGTTGATAAACTCAAGGCAAATTTATCTTGCCACTTATAATTCCAGGGGAGCCTTTATACTAATATATCCGCTTCTTCAGGCCTACACACTTCAATTCTCCATGACTTTTCCTTGATTACAATCATCAATTCCAGCCTTTCAAACATAAATTCAAATTCTGGCTTGAGATCTTTCACTAAGACAATACACTGCAAATTCGACTAGTCTCAAAGTCACCCAGCCCCAGTACACCTCATGCGAACTCCTCTCCTCCATTTCTCTTAATAAGTCCTGAATACGCAGTTGTTATTCATTTCATTTTCCATTTTCCAATAGCACTTTCCTCACTTGTGAGGGTGTAGTAAAACAAAGCCTTGGCAAATTCCCAGTAATACATAAAAGAATCTGCCCCACTCCCCCTAATTCCAGTTAACAGCAGAGGTTGTGAACAGACCTCCCAAACTAGGGCGTTCAGCAGGAGAGTTTAAGGGGGAGGCCCAGAACTCTGTCTCTCGGTGTGCATAGGACCAGAGACATGGAGGGCGAGGGAGCTGCTGCAGTGATCTGTAACACCTGTGCCATCTTTGTCATTCTGCCAGAGAACAAGCAAGAGTACACCTGCAGCAACTGCAAGCTAGTTGTCTTGCTGGAAGAGAAGGTGCAGCAACTTTAGGCCCAAGAAGAGAGAGGAAAATACTTGAGGTAAACCACTGGCTGCACAGGTGGTGTCATCAGGAACAATTTGGCTTCTTGGATCATGGTCTCCACTTCCTTGAGGTAGGACTTCTAGCAAGGGATGAGGCGCACATCACAGCAGTTGACAAGAATGTGTTTGCCAAGATTCTTAAGAATCTAATCAGGAGAGCTTTAAACTAGATCTTGAGGAGAAGGGAGAAAACAATGCGTACAACAAAACAGCACCTGGCACTGGGGGTAAAAGCTTCATTGATGCACATGAAACTGAGGTGGTGCTCCAGAAACCTGCTAAAGGATAAGAAACTACAGGAAGGATGCAGGTGTAGGGAAAACTTATGGTGTCAGTTGTCTCTACACAAATGCACAGAGTATGGGAAACAAACAAGATGAACTGGAGCTTTTAATACAGGATGGGAAATATGACCTGGTAGGCATTACTGAAACTTGGTGGGATTAGACTCATGACTGGAATGTAGGAATTGAGAGGCATAACCTGTTCAAAAGGTATAGACCAAACAGGAAGGGAGTAGCAACAGCATTATATATAAAGGATGTGTACACTTGTGAATAAATTCATGACCTGGAGTATGAAAAGCAGATTGAGAGTACATGGGTAAAAATTGTAGAAGAGAGAAACAACAGTGACTTTACTGTGGGTGAATGCTATAGACTGCCAAGACAGACTGAATGCTTTGATGATGCCTTACTAGAGCAGATTACTAAACATTCAAAAAGGAGAGAAATAGCAATCATGGGGGGCTTCAACTTCCCTGATATCTTTTGGGACTCAAGCTCTGCCAAGAGTGCAAAGTCTAACAAATTCCTCCATTTCCTCACTGACAATTTCATTTCCCAGAAGGTGGAAGAACCAACAAGGGGATCAACTATCTTGGACCTGGTCTTCACCAATAGGGAGGAACTGACTGATGAAGTGGAAGTACTTGGAAGCTTTGGAGGAAGTGATCATGTTCTCCTGGGTTTCAGAATACAGAAGCAAGGGATAACTGAGTGTAGTCAGATACACATTTGGACTTTAAGAACGCCAATTTTGAAAAACTGAAAGTGCCTACTGGGTGTTATCCCATGGTCAGAAATTCTCAATGAGAAGGGAGTCCAAGAACGATGCGAGTTTCTAAAAGGAGAAATATTGAAGGCTCAAATGCAGGCAATATGAAGAAGAAAGAAAAGTGGGAGGCAGGAGAGGTTAGAAATAATAAAAAAGGTTTCTTTGGCTATGTCCAAAGTAAGAGGAAGAACAAGCAAGCGACAGGTCCTCTGTGTGGAGAAGACAGAGAAATGCTATTGGTGACAGAGAGAAGGCGGAATTACTCAACACCTACTTTGCCTCTGTCTTCACCCAAAAGGAAAGTGATGCCCAGCCTGGAGATAACAGAATAAATGATGTAAGGAGGGAGCTGCAGCCCAAGATAGGAAAAGAACATCTAGCTATGTTAAACGAATTCAAATCTCTAGTGCCTGATGATCGGAATCCGAGAGTACTAAAGGAGCTTGTGAATATAATTTCAGAGCCTTTGTCTATGATCTTTGAGAATTCTTGGTGGACAGGTGAGGTCCCTACAGACTGGAGGCGGACAAATGTCATCCCCTTGTTTAAAAAGGGGGAAAAGGAAGACCCAGGTAACTACCGACTGGTGAGCTTGACATCGATAGCAGGGAAGGTCCTAGAACAGATAACTGAACAGTTGGTCGGTGAGCATTTAGAAAAGGATGCTGTGATTACTAAGACCCCAAAATAAATCATGTCAGACCAATCTGATTTCTTTTTTTGATGGAATTACAAATTTGGTGGATCAGAGAAATGCTGCAAGATAGTGTATCTTGATTTCAGTAAGGCTTATGACAAAGTCGCCTATGATATTATCGCGAGGAAGCTGGTGAAATGTGGGTTGAACGAGGTAACTGTTAGGTGGATTTGTAGCTGGTTGACTGACTGAACCTAAATAGTACTCATTAATGGTTCCTCGTCACCCTGGAAAAACGAGACAGAAGAGGTGCTGCAGGGTTCTGTCCTGAGCCTTGTCATTCAACATCTTTATAAATGACTTGGATGAAGGAATTGAGGGGATGCTCATCAAATTTGCAGATGACACCAAAGTGGGAGGAGTAGCTAATATCACAGAAGACAGAATCAGAATTCAAAATGACCTTAACAGATTGCAGAACTGGGCGCAAGCTAACAAAATGAATTTTAATAGGGACAAATGTCAGGTTCTGCACTTAGGCAGAAGAGAAAAAAAAGATGCAAAAATATAGAATGGGGGACACCTGGCTTACTAGCAGGACATGTGAAAAGGATCTAGGGGTCTTGGTAGACCACAAGCTTAACATGAGTCAACAGTGTGATGCAGCCTGGAAAAGTGGAGACTGAGAGGAGATATGATAGCCATCTTCAAATATCTTAAGGGCTGTCACATGGGGGAGGGAGCATCCTTTTTTCCTCCTGCTCTGGAGGGTAGGACTCGAGGCAATGGCTTCAAGTTGTAAGAAAGGAGATTCCAACTTAAACATTCAGAAAAACTTTATGACAGTAAGAGGTGTTCAGCAGTGGAACAGACTCCCACAAGAGGTGGTGGACTCTCCTTCCTTGGAGGTTTTGAAGCAGAGGTTGGATGGCCATCTGCCATGGATGCTTTAACTGAGATTCCTGCATTGCAGGGGTTTGGACTAGATGACACTTGGGTCCCTCCCGACTCTAAGATTCTAAGTCATTGAAATTCCAAATAAATACCTTCACGATCCTGATCCTTTGGACAGCTGATTTGTTTGCAGTATCCCTTCAGTATCTTTCCAAGAAAAAGCCTTTTTAGCTTTATTCCAATTAGCCAAATCTAGAAGAGGATTCTACATACAGCAAGGCAACATGGAAACCTGCTTGTCAACAAGCAGCTTGCACCAGCACCTTATTGTATCTGCCCTTGCAGGGACAAACCCATCTGTGGGTACCGTAAGGTAAAGGAAAAGTGAACCCTGACCATTAGGTCCAGTCGTGGCCGGCTCTGGGGTTGTGGCACTCATCTCGCTTTATTGGCCGAGGGAGCCAGTGTACAGCTTCCGGGTCATGTGGCCAGCATGACTGGGTACCGTAGTTTCTCCAATTTCTCTAGAGGAGGTCCAGGGGGCATTATGGCCTCCTTTCCTCCCTCCCTTTTGTCCAAGCCTTTCCCCAGCCCTGGAGGCCATCGGCTGAGGCGGCAGTGGAAACCTCTGTTCCCTTGAGCCTCCTTCAAGCACCCCTTTCTTATTACATCTCCAGCAAAATGAGAAGCTCAGCTAAACTTGATGGTGTGAGAGGGGCCATCTGCAGGAGGTGTCGTGGAACAGGGCAAAGCAGGGAGTGGGATGGGGGGGAGAGGTGATACCTGACCAGCTGGAGAAAGCAGGAAATGGCCTCCAGTGTGTTCTGGGAGTGCTCTAAAGGCCTGCTGATGCTTTGCAGAGTTTGAAAACTGCATTTATGGCCACCTACAAAGGGCAGCGGAATGAGGTGGCAGAGTCCCAAAGGGATAGAATGTGCTGTACCACTTCAGACCATAGTTGGTTGGTAAGAAGCAGCTGTTTTCTTTTAATGCGATCCACTCACAAAATAAAACTCCCTTCAAGTAGAAAAGTGTCTTTGTCACTCAAACTCCTGAGGAGGTGAAGATACCAGGAGAGACGTGTGACTCGGGCACACTGCAGGCCCCTTGGTAAGTGCCCCACACACACACACACCGCATGTGGCGCCCCTCCCCTCCTAGCTACATCTCTGATGGACAGTCTCATCCATCCCAATTTTCTGCTGCTGCTGTGAGTGCTGGAAGGAAGACCTGCTCCCTGCTGCAAGGCCCATTTCCACCTGGCCTACCGGGTGGGGCCCACACTCACCCTGAACAGCTAAAAGGTTCCTGGGAGTCCACTGGGACATTGCAGGAACAACTCTTGGGCTGGGGAAACTGGCTAAAATGTTTTAAATGGTTCTCATTTTGGTTCCTCTGCTTCATTTTGTCAGGATGGTGTTGGTTAAATGTTGTTTTTTTAAAATAAATTTTTATTAAGGTTTTCAAAATATTACAAAAATAAAAAAGAAAAAGAAAGAATACAAAATAAAAACAGTTAAAAACAGTTCAGTCTTTTCATATCTTACTTTTCATTTGCCTGTTCCCCGGACCTCCTCACACCTCCCTTTTTTTGTATCCAATTCAATTAGTAGGTTCAGCAAATCCTTTCCCTCTTTGTTTTTATCCTAATCTTTAATCTTAATATATTATAACTTTAGACTATCCCCTGTTAACAATCCATTTTTGCACATATTTATAACGTTACTGCTGAAAACCACTTTACTTCAATCCAACATCATTCTAACATTCATTAATTTTTGTGTTGGTTAAATGTTTAGTTGCGGTTGGCAGTTACTTTAATTTGGGTGTAACTCTAAACTGTTTATTATTGTTATTATTGGTTTTTATTGACTTGTTGGTTGGTTTTTTGCTTTTATGGATGTTTTGTTTTTTAATGTTTGATGTTTTGTGTTTCATATGTTGTAAGCCTCCCAGAGTGGCTGGGGAAACCCAGCCAGATGAGTGGGATATAAATAATAATAATAATAATAATAATAATAATAATATTATTATTTATATCCCACTCATCTGGCTGGGTTTCCCCAGCCACTCTGGGAGGCTTACAACATATGAAACACAAAACACCAAACATAATAATAAAATAATAATAATAATAAATTAAAATAATAATAATAAAAACAAACATTATTATTATTATTATTATTATTATTATTATTATTATTATTATTTCTGGTCTCCCTTCCCTTTCTTAAAAGTCTCTGGGCCTGAGAGTTTTAAAAAAGGGAAGGGAGACCAGAAATAATAATAATAATAATAGTTATTGGGAGGAAAGCACTGACAAACCTAGAAAGCATCTTAAAAAGCAGAGACATCACCTTGCCAACAAAGGTCTGTATAGTTAAAGCTATGATTTTCCCAGTAGAGATGTATGGAAGTGAGAGCTGGACCATAAAGAAGGCTGATCACCGAAGAATTGATGCTGTTGAATTATGGTGCTGGAAGAGACTCTTGAGAGTCCCATGGACTGCAAGAAGATCAAACCTCTCCATTCTGAAGGAAATCAGCCCTGAGTGCTCACTGGAAAGACAGATCGTGAAGCTGAGGCTCCAAGACTTTGGCCACCTCATGAGAAGAACAGACTCCCTGGAAAAGTGGAATTTGCTGCCAAGGAGTGTGGTGGAGTCTCCTTCTTTGGAGGTCTTTAAGCAGAGGCTTGACAACCATATGTCAGGAGTGCTCTGATGGTGTTTCCTGCTTGGCAGGGGGTTGGACTCGATGGCCCTTGTGGTCTCTTCCAACTCTATGATTCTATGAAAAGACCCTGATATTGGGAAAGATGGAGGGCACAAGGAGAAGGAGACGACAGAGGACGAGATGGTTGGACAGTGTTCTCAAAGTTACCAGCATGAGTTTGAACAAACTGTGGGAGGCAGTGGAAGACAGGAGTGCCTGGCGTGCTCTGGTCCAGGGGGGCCACGAAGAGTCAGACACGACTAAACAACTAAACAACAACAACAACAACAGTCCTGAGAGTAGCCCTTCCCCTGGCACGCCTTTTATTTTCATCTAAGTAACAGAGCCTGCACTCAGCACTGCCTTGCATTACTCATTGCCTGTGGGTTGCTTTGAGAGACAAGTTTTGTGTGAGGAAGTGGTATAACAATATAATTAATAAAATAAGGATGCATAATGAAGAGCGGGGCAGGCTGATTATGGTGCTTGATGGCATGCTGAGCCACAGGAGTAATCTTGCTGGCTGTGCTCTTGCCACAGAGTCTAATCCAATAGAGTAATTTTTTTGGTTTATTTGTTTCTTACAGTAAGTCCAATACTGTGCGCCTCTGCTTTAATTAGATCCTGCAGGTACACAAGGCACCATCTGCCTTGTCTCAACCTTCAAACAAACAGTGTTACCCATCTGATGCATCCTTCAATTCCCCTCATTATGGCGAGTTCATCTACGTGCCTTAACGCGGTTACACTGAGGCACAAGAGCTCCCCCCTCCCCCCATTTTTCAATTCAATTTGCTGACATTTGTTTATGGAGCAGCAACCGACTACTGACCTCAAATTAAGTCAGGAGAAGAGGAGGGAGAGAGAGAGAGAGTTGGCTGAGCCGATAGGGTTCATTGGGGCTAGGGTTTTGTTTGCTTTTAATCAAAATTTCTAATGAATGCAAGTGGTGGGGAATGCAAAGTAAGGCTGAGCGAAACGCAACAGGGGTGTGAAGAATTGAGATGCCTTAGAATAATTGTGAAGAAAATGTCAGCATCGCCCTTTAGCCAGTGCCATGAACTGGACTCATCCCCTTCAGCCCCGACTGGGCTAGGTGAGCTGGGTAGCACTTCCAGAGACCACCTTCTGCACAGGAACAGGTCAAAGTGCTATGGACTCACAGCTTAGAGTTGTGAGCACCGGATTCACTTCCACAAGACAGTCGTCGCACAGCAGAGTCCAGCAGAGTATATAAACAACTCGGAGAGCAGCTCTGTAGAATATCTTCTTTATTCTATAACTACAACTATAATACAACTATATACAGAGCTAAATAGGTCTAAGCATAAATGAATGCTGCACTGCACTGAGTATCTGCAGCCGCTCTTAGCAGCAACCTTATCTCTACACACGATCTCTAACACTCAGTCTCTCTCTCTCTCTCTCCGACACTGACTGACTGACTGACTCTTTGATGTGGTGCTGGAGCAGAATAAGTAGAGAGCAGAACACGCCTCCTCCTCTCTGGAGAATCAGCAGACTCCTCAGGAGATTCTTGGATATGGGAGGGGTGAAATCTCCTCAGAAAAAAGATCAAAGAGGGGCCCCTCCATCTTCAGCAGGCTCATGTCATTCTTAAAAGACATACCCATAACGATCAAGGATTCCATATTCCCCTTGAGTCAACTGAATTGAGTTTTCAGCCTTAGCCAGTGGTGTCCAAACTTTTTCAAAGAGGACCAGATTTGATGAAGTGAAGGGCCGTGAGGGCCAACCAAAGGGCCAACCAAAGTTGTTGGGCCAAATGATGCAAAGATCACGAGGCTCCAAAAATAACAGATTGGCAAATCAAATTACAGGAATTGGTGGAGGCGGCTCAATTGACTAGCAAACTCAGAAGAAACTCAAAGCAAAAATTTGCGGAAAGATGGGATGGCTATAGAAGATTTGTTCAAAAATACAATAATAGTTTTGACTCCGTGCTAGCATTTGAGTGATAAAGGAACTAAAAGGAGGTGGACAACAATTAAGGATTTATTATGTTTTCAGAATGTATTGGGAAATTTATATAGAAAGGTTTACTGTTTCGTGTACATTCAATTGTAAGATAAAATATATGCAAAGGGACTTGACAGGAAGTCAAAGTTGAAGAAAAGATTTTGTAAGATAAAAGGGGGGGAAATATTTACTTTCATTATTATCATTGTGTGTGTGTGTGTGTGTGTGTGTGTGTGTGTGTGTGTGTGTCTGTACATATGTGTGTTTTTGTATGGAATGTTTGGGAGGTAAATAACAAATAACAAACTAAATATTAATGTATGAAATTTTTATTTCTCAATTATATTTAGTGGTAGTATGGTTGTACTGTATTGTTCTTTGTAACATAAAATCATTCAATAAAAATTATTTTAAAAAACAGGATTTGTCTTAGGATTTTTCTTAGGATTGAAGTTGTTCAGCTTTTTTAAGGATTTTACCCCAGGAAATAAACTCCACAGGGGCCAGATTAAACTGACTGGTGGGCCCCCGAAATGGACTTTGGACATGCCTGGCCTTAGCTGTAGCCTTCAGGGCAACATTATTCATCTTCCCCATCCCACAAAGAACATAAGGATAAGATAGATCTCACCACCCTGTTGGCCTAGAAGGCCATCTATACAATAGCTGCATGAGCGAGAGGACCACAACTGAGTGAGAGACAAGACTGCAATGGTGAGACATGAAAGGCCATTTATGAGCGAAGTGTTGTTTTCAAGATCTGGAATCAATTGCAGACACTTTGCATGCAATGCAAGGCAGACCACATCAAGAGGACGTGCTCAGATCTCTCTATTATGTCAGAGTTCAGGAAGAATGTTGACAAACCCAAATGGATTTAGAGGAGCAGAGCTGAGAAAACGTGTATGAAGCAAGCATGGCCCATGGAGGAAAGAATATGCCTAGAATTGAGAATTTGTGGATGTTTCTTGCTGCCTAAATGGAGATGTATGAGTGTATCGAAACCCCATTATTTTTGCATACTGCATAAAGGTAAGAATCACATCCATTGTTCCATCCACTTTTGCCTATGGCTCTGCCTGCCTTTGGTATGTGGCTCCTTGGGCTAACACCACTAAGCTATTATTATGAAGCTACATCATTATCAGTACTATCATTATCATTACCGTACCTACGGGACTGCCTCTCCTGGTATGCCCCATGGAGAGCCTCAAGGTCCATATATAGCAACACCCTAGAGGTCCCGGGCCCTAAGGAAGTTAGATTAGCCTCAACCAGAGCCAGGGCCTTCTCAACACTGGCTCCAGCCTGGTGGAACACTCTGTCTCATGAGACCAGGGCCCTGCGGGATCTGATTTCTTTCCGCAGGGCCTGTAAGACAGAGTTGTTCCACCTGGCCTTTGGCTTAGAATCAGTTTGATTCCCTCCCCCTCTTTCTTTTTCCTTTCTCCTCCTGTGAAGAGGCTGCATCCTAATGTTTTAATGTTGTATCTTAATCTTTTAAATTGTATTTTAATCAACTTGTTTTTATTATTGGTTGTTAGCCGCCCTGAGCCTGGTCTTGGCTGGGGAGGGAGGGGTATAAATAAAAAATTATTATATATTATTATTATTATTATTATTATTATTATTATTATTATTATTCCACCCTTCTTCCAAGCATCACAGGATGTTATGCAACACAAAAACACAAAAATGCATAGCATAGTATCAAAGAAAAATAATACCTCCCTCCCCCAGTTTAAAGGACCATATATTGTGTCAAAGGCATGGAAGAAGTGGAATGTTTTTGCCTGGCACTTAAAGATAGTAATATAGGTGCTGGGTAACCAGCCCTGGGAAGATCAGTCCACAAACAGGGAGCCACTGCAGAAAAGGGCCATTCTTGTGCTGCTGCCCTCTGGATTTCTCACACAGGAGGCACAGGAAGAAGGGCCTCAGATGATGATCACAGGGTCTGGGTCAGGTCATATGTGGAAAGTAAGCAAATAAGCTTTATTGTACCAGCCAAAGGCTATGACAAAACCAAAGAAACACTATCAAAGAAATATAAATCTATATAACTATATATAAAAACATAACTCACAGAACTCTAGCCCAACGGTTGCCATGAATTTGATTTGAACTGATTTTATAATGAATTGATTTTAGAATGCTGTATTATTTTACTGTTGTTAGCCGCTCTGAGCCAGGCTTCGGCTGGGGAGGGCGGGATATATATATATATATATATATATATATATATATATATATATATAATAATAAAATAAAAAAAACTTCTGCCTAATCCATCAGAATCATAAAATGCAGGTGCATATGTAAAACGGGGGTCTCCACACAGCATACAGTATTTTTCTATTTAGGCCTCTGAATCTCCCTTACCCTTATCCCTTATCCAGATTCTTCTTCCTAACCTTTCTTGCCACCAGCACAAAAAGTCACTGGGTTTACACCACAGTGCCACCTGTGTCCCTCTGGGTGAGGTTTAGAGACATACATATTCCAACAGGTATTTTAGATGTTTCTGGTTGATTACACACATACATTTATATATCTGCAGTTCTATCTGCCCTTAATTATTTATATATGCTTGCTTAGGTTTGTAATTTTACTGACTGATATTGCAATCAACACACACCTCATTTAGTTATAGCAATAGCAGGCCACACCCCTCTCCAATAGGCTTGACACGTATAGCCAGTGTAGTGTAGTGGTAAAGATTTAGACTAGGACTTTGGAGATAAGATTTCAAATCCTCACTCAGCCAGGAAACCAGTCACTGTCTCTCAGCCTAATACCATACCTCAGAGGTTGCAAGGATGAAATGGAGAGGAGGAGTTCCATGCATACAGTACCTTCTTGAGCTCCATGAAGGAAAGATGGAAAAGAAATATGTAATAATAAAATAAAAAATACATCTCTGAAGCATAGCTGTCAAGTGTCCCTTATTTGAAGGGACAGTCCCTTATTCCAGCGCCATGTCCCGCTGCTGTCCCTTATTGATGGATGTCCCTTAAATGTCCCTTAAATGATGTACCTTAAATTTCAAAGGAAGTAGCTCCTCTCCCTCCCTCCCTGCCAGCCAGGGAGGAGGGAGGCTCCAACTGTGTTGCTTGGCTGTGTTGCTCACCCAATAAGAAGTCTAAGAAAGACTGGGGGGTGGAGCTTGCATGCCTTGTGTGTGGCTAGTTAATGCAAGCTGAGGGGGTTTTTGAATGCTGGACGCCATTTTGTTGCACGTGCTTCTGCAAACTTTGCAGTACAAAGCCAGGCTGGGGAGCCATCTTAAGTTGAGGCTGCATAGGCCTTGTGGTGCATGTGATTCAGATTCTATTCAGTTGAACCTCTGGCTACAAAGTTGGTTGGACAGTGTTCTCGAAGCTACCAGCATGAGTTTGACCAGACTGCAGGAGGACAGGAAGACTGGAGTGCCTGGAACAGGTGAGGCTGCAGGTCCCTTATTTTGGCTGCTGGTCCCTTATTTTCAAGGCTGCTGGTCCCTTATTTTCAAATCTGTAAGTTGACAGCTAGGCTCTGAAGCTGTTGCATTTCAAGAGAAGCTTGTGGTGGCAAAACTGCAGGGCTAAAAAGAGACAAACAGACAGAGAAAACCAAAACCAGTTTGGCCCCTAAGATTACCTCTAGAAAGGTGTGGAAATAGAACCATCCAAACTTTCCGACTTGAGTCTTAAGATAAGTTTGGTGTTTTATTATATTTTTATATCTGTTGGAAACCTCCCAGAAAGGCTGGGGCAAGTGGGTGAGGTATTATTATTATTACTACTACTACTACTACTATTAAACTTAAGGATTTCTTGTCTGCTCCTTGCCCTCCTGAGCAGCCGTCTACAATGCACAAAAAAGCCTCTTCAGAACAGTATGGGGTGGGGTAAACTTCCTTAAGTTAATTTATTTAAGGATCCAAGCCTGGTTTTGGGTGATGCCTTCTTCCTCTAGCAGCCCCCTGCCTGCTTCACCCCACAATATTCAGAATGGCCTCTGCACCCCCAAAAGTTTTTTGGGAGCACAGGTGGCTACAAGGAAGGAAGGAAAGGGAAATTTTCCTTTCATGAACTTCTTTGAGTTAGCTCATGTTAGGAGCCAAACCTCCGTAACAGATCAGCCTGCAGTAGAATTCTTCCTTGCGGGGAAGCTGCCCTCCACAGCTCCTGGTTCTTGGAGAAGGGCAAGCAGCTCCATTCCTCTTCCTAGTAAGCTGCAAGACTTTGCCTTCAACAGCATCTTAAAAGAAAACACAAATGTCTCTGACCCGAGTCCTGTTTCTTCTGTGAGTCAGTTGCTATACTTAATTTATATCCTCCAGTGCCAAAGGGGGATTTGCAAGACCTTAAGCTAGCTAGAAATGGCTGTTTTTAGAAGAGGAGTCATACCATTAAATATATGGTATTATGAATCACCCAAAACATCATCTGATTTGCTCTTAAATGTGTAAGATGACTGACTCCACACACACACCCATGTACACCCACAGAGGGTGGAATTGATGGATCACTCCCCCCATCACCACAAAGCATATTCTGTTAATTAGTTTTGACACAAACAAGACAAAAGGATATCCACATCCTGCTTTACATTAAGCATCTTTATACAACAAGCCCTTAAGCAAATAAACGGCTTCCTCTGTTTTGTGTGTTGCAATGACAATTGCATCAAGGAGTGGTTATCATTTGTTGTTGGGTCAAGGGAATTGCTAGTGTTGTGTTTTGCAAACAAACAATACTCGTGCTGGCTTTACCTATGGCCTGTTTTCAATGGGCGCTGAATTATTCGCAATGGCAAGGGAGACTGGGAGTCTGCACCAAAATGAGGATGTAAAAAATAATTCACTAAACGCATATTGGGCCAGGTGTCACCAACATGGTAATTGTAGGCACTAATGTGCCTGCCAGGAAATTGTATAGAGGCCACAAATGAACACTCCTCCTTAAACATGCCCACATTTCATTGGATGTCAGGACTGACTAGACACCCAACTTCCTTTCTGTTCTGAAAAGCAGATATGTACAAAGAGCCTCTATCTATGAGTGCAGAAATGGTTGGTGTAGATACCTTTCTCCCTTTGACAGGCGTGGGGGGCGGGGGTGGACATTTGTAGCCCAACAATATCTGGAGGCCATCTGTTCCCTGTTCCTGTTCCACACTGTGCCGGTGTACTAAATCCCAAGTTAAATAATATAATGTCCTGATTTACCAATGACAGGGATGCTAAAAGTATCAACCCAGGAACTTAACAGCTCCCAGGTGCAATGTTTCTGGTTACCTTTGCATGGGACCTCAAGTTTTCTTTAGGTGGTTGGAGGATCTAAAGCGAGTTCTGCAGCATTTGAAACACCAGGGAAGAAAAGTATTAACAAACTGACTTTCTGGGCCAGATGATGCTTTCAAGGATTGTGAGGTTTTCTATCTGCTGAGGTCAGGTTCACAGAGCTAACAATGATGATGTTTCTGTATTTGTCAGGGAACTGCCATCAGTGCCGGAGGGAGAGAGCAAGCTCCAGAGGGATCCCAGAGAGCGTCCCAGGATTGTGAGAGGCAGCCCATCTTCTGGGGAAGGGAATCAGCTTAGCTCCAGTGGAGAAGGGGGGCAGATGGGGGGATCAGAGAGGCGGTCACATGACTCCTTGCCGGGGAGCAGTGGGGAGAGGAAGGGTCCTCTGCTGCCTACGCCCTCCTTGCGCAGAAGGCTTCCGCGCAGGGAGAGTAGGAGGAGACTGGGCGTGAAAGAACTTCTATGTTGGAAGAAGTTTAAGAAACGCCCACTGACGGATTCTGCCAGCGATTGAGACAGCCACGGGTGAGTGGCTGTCCGGACAGGAAAGGTTCACTCAGGCAACCCAGCCAGGGGTTGGACTAGGCTTACGCACGAGCAACCCCTAGAACCATTACAGTATTGTTGCTGGCAGGTGACCTCATCTTTCTAGCGTTCACACACACTGCTCCCCAAGCTGCCAAACCCCAGGGAGCCATATCTCCTGAAGTTCATCCCATGTAGAGACTTCATCTTTTCTGCAGAAAAGGTCATAGGCCTGTTGAAAGCAGGCTAAAGGTGAGCAGCTTGTGCTGGGTTTTGTCACTGATAGGGGCCAAGGGAACAGAAGAGAGAGCAGGGTAGTGGGGAAGTAGAAAACACTGGCCAACTTTTATGTCCTATTAACATCTCTACTGGGTAAGACTGCTTACGAGCTCTCATCTCAATCACAAAGTACTCTACTCTAGAACAACAACTATGATTACAATCCATCATCACCCTAGTTCTCTAGTTTTGCTCAAGCTGGGTGGATGTAGTTCAGCTCTGTATGGCAGGACCAACTGAAACTTGTTGAGTGCACAGATATAGCTAGCAGCACTTTTCATACAAATGTGAAAGGCAATTGAGGGAAATATCAAAAGCACCATCACTGCTTATATTCAATTTGAGACATTCTTGCTCATGTTTCCTTGGCCACAAGGGAGGAGAAAGATGTCAGCAAATAATGATTGAGGAACAAAATGGGGGGGGCAGTCTCTTTTGGGAAGGCTCTCTCCTCTCTCTAGGTGCCTAGACATCTCATAGTCAGCAAACCCTTTTTATCCTCCCTGCTCTTTATGACCTTCCCACCCTGACCTTTGGCTCTGAAATTGCTCTAGAGACCAAATAATTCAAAAAGGAAGTTAAGATGAACATCATGTTCTCTTTCAGATGAGTGCTGAGTTCTCATATTTAAATTTTCATGGCATGGCATTGCTTGAATTTTGTGAATGTCCAGTTTATACCAGCTGATGATCACACACCCATGGGGCTTACGAGTTTCTAGATTTATTTCAACCAGACCTTAGGTGTGAGCTAGTGCCAAAACTGCCTTGGTTGCCCTGATGCAGGGATCAGGAATTGGATCCAGCTGGTGGAGTGGACAGAGGAGTTTAACTGCACAACATACACTACTAGTGTGCACTTGGTTCCCTCCTGAGTCTGAGCCTGGACAAGACTCGGAGCGTTGGGTGGGGGGTTACAGAGAAGATCCCAGGTGAATCAGACCATCTAGCATCTTGGTTCTCTTAGGGCCCATCCATACTTCTGTTTATCCCATTATTTCAAATGATTTCAAGACATGGGTCTGAGAAGCAATGCTTCTTTTTTGGGGGGGGAGGTGGGGGAACTCACCACAAAGTAAGTTTGTTTGTTTGTTTACTGCAGGCCCAGTCACAGTGCCACACACGCACACACACACACACACACCCGGGCAGCAACTAAATGTAAGATGTGATTAATAAACTCAAGCAGACAATGATATGGATTATAAATGTGCACAACTTTACTGATTACAGATATAGGTGGGTTTTTGGCTCAGGTATCGGGAATATATCTGTTTCAGCATCCCTGGACAATAAATAAATCATTTTATAAAGGTAAGAGAATTCAGTTCCCCTGAGTTCCTGCTCCAATAAAACTTTGTCCACATTTAATGGCAGATATCTATTGGGAGAAGGAACAGTTCCATTGTTACACTTAATAGAAATAGAAGAGCAAACAAAGCCACAGTTCAAGGTGCCTAAGTATTCTTTAAAGTGGTATGCAAAACAGCAGCAACAATACAGTGGTACCTCATGTTGCATAACCTCCAGGTTACGGAATCTTTGGGTTATGGCCGCGGCAAACCCAGAAGTGTATACTTCTGGGTTTCGCCACTCGCACATGCCCAGAAGCACTCTATAGTGTCGCATGCATGCACAGAAGCGGTGCCTCTAGTTATGGATTTTTCGGGGTGCACACGGCACCCTGAAATGAATTAAATCCGTAACCAGAGGTAGCACTGTATTCTAGCAAGGATGCATTGAAATAGCAACTAGGGGCAAATGCACAGCAAGTTTTTCCCCCCTCAAACCTACAGATGAAAGTGCTCCCAGGTCTCTGCATAACAACTTGTTCAACCTCAGGAGCTCTGCTAGAAAGACGAGCTGTGGAGATGCTGCCAGCACACGCACAGCCTAGGAGGGAGGAGCAGGCAGGATTCCTGCATTATTGGTGGATTTATACTGGACCATCCACACATCATTCCACTTTCAGTTGTACTGCAATAATACCCCAGTGCCAAGCATTATTGCAATCTGGAAATATAACAAAACAGCATATGGCTAACCTGACCCAACAACCATTAATAATGGTAGAGGACCCTTTGGAAAATATACCAAAGGTGTTGGAAAAAATCTCACAATTCGGACAAATAGCAGGTTTCAAGCTGAATAAAACTAAAACTAAAGTATTGGTAAAGAATATGACAGAACAAAAGAAAAATAAATTTAGACAATCAGCAGAATTGGTGGTAGAAAAAAGGTGAAATATTTGGGGGTGTGGTTGACACCCAGAAATATAAACATATTTAAAGATAATTATACAAAGGTGTGGAGTGAAATAAAGAGAGATATGGAAATATGGGGAAGGCTGAAACTATCTATGTGGGGAAGGATCTCTGTGATAAAAATGAATGTATTGCCAAGAATGTCTTTTCTATTTCAAACGGTACCGGTGATCAGAGGGGCAAGTCACTTCAAACAATGGCAAAAAGATATTTCTAAATTTGTCTGGTGGGGGGACGACGACCCACAATTAAATATAAATTGTTAATGGATGCCAAAGAAAGGGGTGGATTCTCCCTGCCAGACATAAAACTGTGCTGTATAATGAAGCGTCCTGCCGGTGCTGGTTATGGGGATGGATACAGATGTGTTGGCTCTGGAAGGGCATGATAATAGATTTGGGTGGCATGCATATGTATGGTATGGAAAAACAAAGGTACACAAGGGATTCCTGAACCACATTGTAAGGAAATCAATTCATCAAGTATGGGAAAAGTATAAACACTTACGGGAAACTAAAACACCATGGTGGTTCTCCCCATAAGAAGCGATATCTGTTAAAAAAGTAAATATGAAAGGGGATTGGGCGACCTATCGAGAATTATTAATGGAGGCTGAAAACTAAAAGTAGAAGAATTTAATGATGTAAAAGACTTGTTAACAGATTGGCTACAATACGATGTATTCAGGATAGATAGGGGAGTGGGCTTTTGAAAAGAATTTTCAAGGTTTGAAAGAAAAAGTAGATAATAATGATAAACTGTTATAAAAAAAATGTATAAATTACTGTTAGAATGGGAGATAAAGGGTGAGGAAGTTAAGGCGGTCATGCTATACTGGGCAAAAGATGTGGGATACATTACACCTTTAAATCAATGGGAAAAGTTATGGACTTAAAATTTACGGCTTGTTGTTTGCTGAAGGAAAATTATATGAATAGGATGTACTGATGGTATTTGAGTTTGACAAAACTAGCAAAAATGTGTAAAAGTGCATCAAATGTGTGTTGGAAACGTAAGGAAAAGGAAGGTGCGTTTTACCACACGTGGTGGTCCTGTAGAAAATTAAAAGACTTCTGGGAAATATAATGAACTGAAAAAGATTAACTGGAATATATAATGAACTGAAAAAGATGTTTAAGACAACCTTCACTAAAAAACTAGAAGACTTTTTACTTGGATTAACAGGGGATGGAATAGAATCATAGAATCATAGAGTTGGAATAGACCACAAGGGCCATCGAGTCCAACCCCCTGCCAAGCAGGAAACACCATCAGAGCACTCCTGACATATGGTTGTCAAGCCTCTGCTTAAAGACCTCCAAAGAAGGAGACTCCACCACACTCCTTGGCAGCAAATTCCAAGGAGTGTGGTGGAGTCTCCTTGGAATACCTAGGGACCCTTGGAATACCTAGGGTGGAATACCTAGGGACCTAAAAAGGTTATTTATGTAAGCGACAACAGCTGCAAGGATGTTGCTTGCCTAGAATTGGAAACAGGAGAAGATACCAACAAAAGAAGAATGGATAACTAAGATGATGGACTATGCTGAAATGGCAAAGGTAACCGCGAAGATCAGGGATCAGGATGAGAAGAAGTTTGAGCAGGAATGGAAGGAATTTATAGATTATTATTTTTTAAAGAAACCCCCCACTGTAAATCTATTAAAACGTTAGCAGGTTTGATATAACATTTATGTAGTTAAATAATTGGAAATTAAGATAAACAAGAGGGAAAACAAAGAATCTGGAGATAAAATGAGATGCAAGAAATTATGTGGGGAAAGAATGGAATCCAGGGGTGGGGTGGGGTGGGGGAAAGTCTATATTTTTGTTTCCTCTTATTTGGAAAAGCATTGAATTTATGAATCATTGTGATTATAAAATTTGAATATATATATATATATATATATATATATATATGCTTTCGTAGATTTTCACGGGTATAGGTATGCAGGTTTTGGTGTCCTCGGGTGTCTTCCCGTGTAAAAGTTGGGGTGTCTAGGCGACGTTTCGACGAGGTCTCACTCGTCATCTTCAGGCTGGTGCTTTCGGCTTCTTGTTACTGGAACAGAGCAGGATCTCAGTGTTTGAGTTCCTATAAATACTGTTGATGGGTGTGGTGTATAGCCTCCAATGTTCTGGGCCGAGAGGAAGTTCCCAGGCTAGTGTGCCTTTTCTTCTTTTGTTCCTTAGTTGCTTGAGGGATATCTTGAGTGATTTCTTGAGTGATATCCTGAGTACCACTTAGGTGGGTCATTAGGTGTGGATTAGTTGCTAAAGCCTTTGTGTCTTGACCTCTTGAACTTTGTGAAGAGTTTTTCTGAGAAGATGGCTGTAGTTGTGCTCTGGAACAAAAGAAGAAAAGGCACACTAGCCTGGGAACTTCCTCTCGGCCCAGAACATTGGAGGCTATACACCACACCCATCAACAGTATTTATAGGAACTCAAACACTGAGATCCTGCTCTGTTCCAGTAACAAGAAGCCGAAAGCACCAGCCTGAAGATGACGAGTGAGACCTCGTCGAAACGTCGCCTAGACACCCCAACTTTTACACGGGAAGACACCCGAGGACACCAAAACCTGCATATATATATATATATATATATATATATATATATATATATATATTTGCTTTCGTAGATTTTCACGGGTATAGGTATGCAGGTTTTGGTGTCCTCGGGTGTCTTCCCGTGTAAAAGTTGGGGTGTCTAGGCGACGTTTCGACGAGGTCTCACTCGTCATCTTCAGGCTGGTGCTTTCGGCTTCTTGTTACTGGAACAGAGCAGGATCTCAGTGTTTGAGTTCCTATAAATACTGTTGAGGGGTGTGGTGTATAGCCTCCAATGTTCTGGGCCGAGAGGAAGTTCCCAGGCTAGTGTGCCTTTTCTTCTTTTGTTCCTTAGTTGCTTGAGGGATATCTTGAGTGATTTCTTGAGTGATATCCTGAGTACCACTTAGGTGGGTCATTAGGTGTGGATTAGTTGCTAAAGCCTTTGTGTCTTGACCTCTTGAACTTTGTGAAGAGTTTTTCTGAGAAGATGGCTGTAGTTGTCTGAGAAGATGATGTCTGAGAAGATGGCTGTAGAACCAAACGCCTGGCTGACAAAGACCACTTGACAACTGAGTTACAGAATCTCTCAAATGTGTTAATTGCCAATGGATACCAGCAAAACAGGGTTACGAAGCTAATCCAAAAAGAAACACCCCCCAAAAACCAAGACACAGAAGAAAACAATGGCATGGCCCTCCTTCCTTATATCAAGGGCACTACAGATAAAATTAGCAAAATCCTCCATAAACACAATATCAAAACAGCCTTTTGCGCCAACCAAAAGATAGCCAATATCCTCAGAAACCCCAAGGATAAAATCCAGTTGAAAAACCAAGGGGTCTATGAAATACCCTGCAAAGTCTGCCCAGCCACGTACATTGGACAAACAAACAGACGAATAAATGCACGTATCGCAGAACACAAGAATGCCGTCAAAAAAGAAGAAAAAACTTCCTCTCTTTTCCAACACATGAAAGAAACAGGACACGAAATTAATTTTGCAGATTCCAAATTGCTCTCTAACATGGAACATCACCACAAGAGAATAATCATGGAAGCCATCGAGATAGAGAAACACCCTCACAACATGAACAAGCGTGACGACACATCCCGCTTGCCAGACATCTGGAAATTAGCCCTCCCCACAAAAACTGACACCAGATCCAGAGGCACACAGAACGCCATCACCAATCAACCACACCAGACCCAAACCCAGACCCTCTCCACAGATAAATTACAGACACCATCCAGTAGCCAAACCATGATGGCACCTCCGGATGCTGCACCCCCCTGCAATCCCTACACAGATCTGGCTGGCACAGGCCACAAAACCACAGCTCGCCCCTATACACGAAGCCAAGCCAGAGCACAACTACAGCCATCTTCTCAGAAAAACTCTTCACAAAGTTCAAGAGGTCAAGACACAAAGGCTTTAGCAACTAATCCACACCTAATGACCCACCTAAGTGGTACTCAGGATATCACTCAAGAAATCACTCAAGATATCCCTCAAGCAACTAAGGAACAAAAGAAGAAAAGGCACACTAGCCTGGGAACTTCCTCTCGGCCCAGAACATTGGAGGCTATACACCACACCCCTCAACAGTATTTATAGGAACTCAAACACTGAGATCCTGCTCTGTTCCAGTAACAAGAAGCCGAAAGCACCAGCCTGAAGATGACGAGTGAGACCTCGTCGAAACGTCGCCTAGACACCCCAACTTTTACACGGGAAGACACCCGAGGACACCAAAACCTGCATATATATATATATATATACACACACACACACACACACACACGCACACACACAACCAATAAAAGTAAAAAAGTAGGACAACAGCCTCCCTGCCCACTCATAATTTGAATTCTGGATCTGGCCTCCTCCCATTGCGTGGATAACTTAGAGCCCATGCTCTAAACCGTCATGGAAAGAAACTGTATTGCAGCTTGGAGTTGGGATGCTTCTTTCAAGGTAGGGAGTCTAGAAAAGTGTTTTCTCTTCTCAGATCATTATAACTACCTTAAATCTCGTTCTCTTTCCTGCCCCAAAATAGGTAGGTTAAAAAGGGAAATGGTGGCACTACCCAACAATTTTGCTAAAGAAAGAAATGATCTGCCCTAATAATAATAATTATAATAATTTCTACCAAGTGCACAGAAAGTCATCCTGTTTTTTTGCTTGAGGAAACCCAACACACTGCAGCATAAAGTAATATTTAAAAGCATAATGAAACAGAAGCATCTGGGAAGGCTGACATTAACAAATTGCATAATAGTCTACAGTATATAAATAGGTTTGGTGGGGCTTCCTTCCATTGCTAAATATCTTAGATGGGGGGAGGGGTGTGGAGAGAAGAAGTCCAAGCTCCTTCAATGTTTTAATTATATACGGTAATTCCAGGATGGAAAATGTTCACCAGAGATTTCTCTCACAGGCTTGCCCCTCACTGCCTCATGGAGCCCAGCCGAGGCTGCCGGGAGCTGCTGCTGGGTCCAGGGTTCGGAAGCAGGGTGGGGCAGCCCTGCTCCACAAGCTGACATAGCCTAGCCCTACCCTTCACCACCCCACACTCAGCTGATCTGAGATTCCTGGATCCTGGGATCTACCGTGCAAAATGGGAGCCTCTGCAATTAGCTGGCGGCCAAAACAAACCTGAACTGTTCGAGGTAAATGTACGTGGTGAGAAAAGGGAGTGCTAGTTCCTGTTGGGTCACCCCTTTTCCTGCTTGCAATTGGACATGAGGATAGCCAGCCAATCAGGTTTTTTTAAAAAAAAAAATGTTGATGGGGGGGGGGAGAGAAAAAGTTCTGGAACACAGTTCCAGTGAGTTCCAGCTGAAAAAAAGCCCTGCCAATAGTATTTCTTTTGTCCCATCGCTTTCCCCAGAAAAACCAGCTGTTTACTGCTAAATCAGAACAAATGTTAATTCACGGAAAACCCAACTGATGTTTGTTCCAATTTAGCAGTAAAGAGCAGGTTTTTCTGGGGAAAGTGGCAAGACAAAAAAAGCACCTCTCAGCCATAGTTTAAAATTATGTGAAATCACATGACAAACAGAAGTGTGGCTGGGCCCTGAGTGCCCAACCAGGTGCCCTTGAGAAACCTGTATGTGAGCTGAGCATGGAATCAACCACCCTCTTATGTTGTAGCTGCCACCCAGCAGCCTGTTATTTAGTCACATGCTGCCTCTGAATCTGGAGGTTCCATTCACATGTGCCAGAAGGCCTGGAGTTCCAGTGGACTTTGCAGAGCTACAGATACTTAGGGGTTATCCACACTTCCTCTTGCCCCATTCCTTTACTCTAGGGGGGAACTGCTCTTCAGTGCTCACATCAGAACAATTGGCAATCTGACTTTCCCCCTGGATTGCTGTTTGTTCCACTCTATTGCTAAAGAGTGGCTTTCCCCTTGGAAAGGACTGGAGCTAGGGAGGGAACCACTCAGACCTGTGCCTAGAAAGCACGGGCCAAGTGGAAAGTGCTCAGACCAGTACTTTCTAAGCATGGAACAAGCGGAAGTCTGGACGAAGGAAAATTCAGAAACAAGACACAGCTCTAAACAAAATGAAAGCAAAAGCAAAATAAGCATATGTACCCTGTAAGAATAATGAGGTCCAGCTTTAGAGAGAGAAGTTAAGTTTAAATATATGACCCCTGACATTCTGAGTGAAACAACTGAAGAATGGGGAAGGGCAGTAGCTCAATAGTAGATAATTTGCTTTTCATGCAAAAGATATGAGGTTCAGTCCCCAGCATTTCCAGGTAGGCCTGGGGGAGACTGCTGGCTGAAACCCTGAAGAGCAGCTGCCAGTCAGTGTAGACAATACTGGCTGATCAGACTAGTGATCTGACTCAGAAGAAGACAGTTTCCTGTGTTCCCATGACCGGAAGTGAAAGCTTGCCAATGGATGCTCCCAATTGACCAAACCAGACTGCTCATTTATTAGCTACAAATTTCATTATAAAGCACCCTGTTTCCTGCCACACCATGTTACAAGCAGCCACATGGACCTTATGCCTGCTTCCGGCAGGAGAACTGCTGCTTGCAGACACTTTCGTGTCTGTTACTGTGAGGCTCTGGCTCCCCTTGTGAGCCTCACTCTACGCCTGAGCTCACATTGCATGTCTGCTTCCAGAACAACTGTCTACTTAACAGTTGCATCCGCGCCAAAAGAAAGCCAACATCTGGGAAGGAAAGAGGCAGCTTGTCTCATCTCCACCTCGACTAGCTCCTTGGTTGTCTGCTCCACCCCTCCAAGAAGAAAACACATGTCATGCACCAGCCCTCCTGCTAATAGACATTTGGCCGGGGGCGGGGGCGGCTGGATCCTTGCCTTGGGCTGGTACTCACGAGACCTGACTCATATTTCTTTCCACAGTAGTGACCACGATTGCCTACTGGGAGCCCCTGAATGCCTGCTATCAATTACCCTTGATTGACTCTGAAGTCACTGGGATCTCTCAGCCAGCAGAGGACAGATTGCTGCAAAGGGCAGATCAGATGCCGCAGAACAGTGCTGGAAAGGAAGGTGGTGGCAGGTGAAGGAAATAAAAAGACTGGGAGGAGGACCAAAATAGAGAATTTTTTCTTTCTTTCTTTTTTAAAAAGCAAGGCAAGAGGAAACAGAAGGGGAGAAAACACTTTTAAACGCAGAACAATGGGTTGCATCCAATGCTACGTTAAAGTCACTTAGTATTATACAAGTAGTATAATGTTGTACCTTGGTTTGCATACATCTTGGTTTGCATAAGTTTTGGATTGCAAACACGTCAAACCTTGAAGTGTGTGTCCTAGTTTGCAACCTTTTTTCGGATTACAACCCATTGGGGGGGGGGGGGTTATGGACAAAAAAATTTTGGGAGGCCCCATTGGCGAAAGCGCGCCTTGGGTTACAACCTGTTTTGGTTTACAAACGGACCTCCGGAACAGATTATGGTTGTAAACCAAGGTACCACTGTACTCGTTCCACACCATTGGAACGTTGTTGCAGAAGATTATGCATAAGCAGGTTGCTGGCAACATTTGTGGCACAATCAGTTGCACGAGGCAGAGGTGGCCTGAAAGTTTGGGAACCACTTATCTATATGAAACTGTTGGAAGCAATCACCAGGAGGTTGACCAAACTGCGGGAGGCAGTGGAAGACAGGAGTGCCTGGCGTGCTCTGGTCCGTGGGGTCACGAAGAGTCGGACATGACTAAACGACTAAAAAACATGCAAGTAGCAGTACCTTAAAACTGGTGTGGTGGCTAAGAGATAGCCTAGGCCTACATGGACAAAGATGGTTACATCTTGTGCACTAGTTCTTTTGGAGGGGATGCAGCCTCTGGGTACCAGAAGTTACACTGCTCTTGTCCTAAAAAATAATAATAAGTAGGAGCCCTACTAGACATCTCTTATTGGCAGCTATTGGACAAATCAACCCCAAATTTATTCTATCTGTGCTATCTTTTCCAGGCTTCTTCAGTGAAGGATCTGGACAAATGTTTCGGATCTGAGACCCAGGCCCTGAAACAAAGGTTGACAATGAATCCATGGTGGAGAATGGAAGAAACGTGCTTCTATTCTCTTTAGCAGGGGTGTAGGTGGATTGTGGGGGAGGGGGGGAGAAATCCATGCTCACATGGAAAGGGGCTGCTCTGGGTGTGGGTTTGCCTGTATGCATGTCCAGCAGGTGCAGGGAGGAGAAGTGTGCATTAATCAAAGTCTCCATAGCAGAGGATCTTTTTGTTGCTGTTCATGCTGTTGCTGCTCAGAGCCTTGGCAAAACACAGTAATTAGGGGATAGTTTCCAGCTGCAAAAGAAGGGACAACCCCTTCTCATTTGAGTAGGGTGTGTGTTTGTGAGTGTGATGGATGATGGAAGCACATATGTTTCCATATTCAACATGCAGGCTTTCTAGATGACACGGCTCTGCAAATGGGGGGAGACACCACCTGTCCTATGTATTCTGGGGGGAAAGCAGAAAAAGGTCTCATCCTAAATAATGACAGGGCCTGGGCAAAGTGTAGGGATGGTAGAATCTGTTAATTTCAGTTTTATCTGTTAGTCATTGTTGCAATCTTAAATTCAGTTCTGCACATTTTGCAGCAGTTTGTGATTTATTTTTATTTATTTTTTAAAGCCTTATGAAAACTAATTAGCAACCAAAGAACTTCAGGCCAATATCCCTATTAAATAATGATGATAAGTTACACTGGAACCTCAGTTTTTCAGCACCTCGGAAGCCGAACATTTTAGAAGCCGAACATCGAATAGCCAGAAGTAATTGCTTCCATTCTCGAACGCACCTTGGAAGTCGAACGGCTTCCACTGCGTGTTTTTCTTTTTTTCTCAATGGATTTTGCCAACCACACATTGCTCCTCGGTTTTTGAATGTTTTGGAAGTTGAACAGTCTTCCGGAACGGATTACGTTCGAAAACCAAGGGTCCACTGTATATGCAACTATTATGCCTAAAAGACTGGGAGAAGTATTGAACACATTTATCCACAAAGACAAAGCAGGCTTCTTGCCATCTAGACAAATAAGAAACAACATTAAGAACATCTTGAACATAACTGAATACCTAGAATAGAGAAATGAAAAGCAAGCAAAACTACTGTTTCTAGATGCAGAGAAGGTATTTGATAATGTATTGTGGGTTTTTATGAAGAAATGTATAATATATATGGATTTTGGATTAGCATAAGAATAATTGCTTTAAGCAATGGAAAGAAGATATATCAAACTTTATATGTTGGAGGGAGGGGGGAACCACGGATTAAATATAAAATTTTAATTGATGCGAAGAATAGAGGGGGGTTTGCCCTCCAAGACTTGAAACTATATTATGAATCAGCATTTTGTGTTGGATGAAGGAGTGGATAGAACTGAAGAATGTAAACATATTAGACTTAGGGGGAGCAAACTTAGTTTATGGATTGCATGCCTATCTTCATTACGATAAAGCTAAGGTGCATAAGGGATTCCTTAACTATGTTATAAGGAGGAGCCTATACAATGTCTGGGAAAGACATAAGATATTTTAGAAAGAAAGACTCCCTGTTGGATTTCACCCATTTAAGCAGTGGCAGGAAAAAACTAAACATGGAAAGAGACTGGGGAACATATAATGAACTTCTTGAATATAAAGAGGGCATAATAAAACTAAAAAATTGGGAGCAAATCCAGAATTGGGTAACTGACTGGTTTCAATACTTTCAACTAAATAAGGTCTTTAGGAAAGACAAAGAAAGAGGATTTGTACAAGGAGGATCATAAACTGAAAAAGTGGTATTGGGGAACAACAACAACAAAAATAATAATTTCCAAAATACAGTAGTGCTTTGGATCCCAAACACCTTGCAACTCGAACGTTTTGGCTCCTAAATGCCACAAATCCAGAAGTGAGTGTTCTGGTTTGCAAACGTACTTCAGAAGCCGAATGTCTGGCATGGCTTCTTTGGCTTCTGATTGAGTGCAGGAAGCTCCTGCAGCCAATCGGAAGCCATGCCTTGGTTGTCGAACATTTTTGGAAGTCAAACGGACTTCTGGAATGGATTCCGTTCAACAACTAAGGTACGACTGTATATAAAATCCTATTAGAATGGGAGACGAAAGATGAACTGATCAAGGAGGCAATGACAAAATGGGCAATAGACATTGGGCATAGCATTGAAATCTCAGCATGGGGAAAACTTTGGAATTAAACTACGAACTTTCTGGCCTGTTATCTGATAAGAGAAAACATGCAAAAGATGCTTTATAGGTGGTATTTGATGCCTACCAAATTGGTGGTCAAAATGTACAAAAGAGGTTCCAAGCTGTACTGGAAGTACTTAGAAGTAGAAGGATCATTTATACATCTGTGGTGGTGGTGTAAATATGCCTGAGATTATTGGGAGATGGTATACAATGGCTGAAAAAGATATTTAAATTTACATTCCCTAAGAAATCAGAAGCATTCCTTCTGGGTATAATTGGTGATGCGATACCAAATAAGACTCACAATTTATTATTGTATACAACAGTAGCAGCAACAATAGTGCATGCTAGAAATTGGAGACCAAAGGAGACTCCAGGAAAAGAACAATGGTTGTATAGATTAACAGAATATGCAGAACTAGCAAGCATGACTACTAAAATAAGAAACCAAGATGAAAAACATACAAGGATGAGTGGGAAATATTTGGGGAGTATTTAAAAATATATGACATTAAATTTCACTTCCAAGTAGGGGAAACTTTCTGAACAACAGTTGGCAACAACAAAAATATGGAAGGGGGTGTAGAATAGGATGGATAAATTATTGGATATGCAGCCAAATAAGATATAGCTGAACTGCCATGGAAAGCTAGGTGGGAAAGTCTATGTAAAATATTGTATAAGGATGGAAATATGATGTGTAAATATAAAACTGGGGAAAATGCATAAACAATTTAAAAGATAAAAGAAAACAAAGAAAACAAATCAGTATTTTAGTTTAATTTCTCCTAATAAAATATTTTATATGCAGTTTTGACTAATGTACGATTTGTTGTTGTTGTTGCAAGCAATCTCCCCTAATGTTAAGCATTTCTGTATGCTATTTTCCCTAATGTATTCTTCTTAAATTCACACTTTTATCTAATATATGCTTTTTTTGTAATAACTGTTTGGGTAGAAAAATCCGAAATTGGTTTCTTACCATGAATTTCTATTTGAAGAGTAGACCAGAGGACATTGTTCTGACAGGATGACTCCTCCCATAGGACCAGATAGGCAGGGCCCTTTGAAGTCTTTTGCCTCTCCTTCCACTGGCGGGAGCCCTCCAGATTGAACTGGCAGAGCTAAAAACAACTCATCCACCCATAGCCCAAAGTGGTCATGTCTGTTTCAAAAAACTGCCACAGTGGACATGTATATGTAAGCTGAGAATTGCGTAACAATCACACTCTCACCAACCATTCAAACGAACATCAAGTATGTCGTGTCAGTGGAGGGGAAAACTCAAATGTTATCCAACCATATTACACCATCGTCTCACCCACCCAAAGACATGGGTGCAGAGAGCAAAAGGAAAGGAGTTGGGAAGAATGCCTTCCACTCTTCTTTTCAAACAGAAATTCACTGTAAGAAACCAATTTCAGTTTTTGCTCAAGTGAACTGGAGGTCTGTGCTTACAATTTTATTTAGACAGAGCTTAGGAATTCCACAAGTCTTTGCTTGTGGCATTTGCTGGGCCTCTGTGGGGAAGAAAATTTCTTCTTCCTTGATTTCTAGATGACCTAAGGAGTTTATTGTCCAGGCTTATGGGGCTCTGGGAAGCTTCTAAGGAGCATACAGCTTATTCGTTAAGGGGAGCTACCACTTCGGCTGCCTTTGGAACTTCTGGGGAGGAAAATGGACTGCTGACATTCCAGTCAGCAGAGATAATTATACGGTGGTTGAGGACAACCATGGTAATGTCTAAGTTACCAAATAAGGGAGTTCAGAAATAAGCCTCACAAGCTCAGAAGAAGACATTCATCATGCCAGAGATAGAAAGTTTTTTGGAGTAGAGCAGGCATGTCCAACAGGTATATCGTGATCTACTGGTAGATCATGGGGTGCTCCTGGTAGATCCTGGTTGATCTCCGGCCCCTCAGCAATTTCCTTACAGAAAAGCATAAAAGGGAAAAAAGCCCAAATCTCCACAACTTTGGCTTCCTAAAATCACTGCCAGTTTTTTATGACAATGAGTAGATCACTGCCAGGTTTTTTTTTACATTGTGAGTAGATCGCAGTCTATTGGGAGATGGACGTCCCTGGAATAGAGGATCTTCTCGAGCAAGGAATATTCACTGGACCAACACACCACATAATAGTCCTTAAATCAGGGCACCAAGTAGGCAACACCTTCTTTTAACTATTGCTAAGACTGGAAGCAAATATGAAATGGATTTTCTGTCTGCCAGTTAATTAGCAACTGGAAAACTAATGGACTGCTGGGGGACGAAAAAGCACTAGTATGCTACTACAGTGGTACCTCGGATTACATATGCTTCAGGTTACATACGCTTCAGGTTACAGGCTCTGCTAACCCAGAAATATTACCTCGGGTTAAGAACTTTGCTTCAGGATGAGAACAGAAATCGCGCCGCCGCTGCGTGGCAGCAGCGGGAGGCCCCATTAGCTAAAGTGGGGCTTCAGGTTAAGAACAGTTTCAGGTTAAGAACGGACCTCCGGAACGAATTAAGTACATAACCAGAGGTACCACTGTACAGCAGCAAGAATGCTACTCACCCCAAAATGGAAAGAAGCAAAAGTCCCAGAAAAGGAAGAATGGATACAAAAACTTATGAAATATGCAGAAATGGTGAAACTTACCAGAAGAATAAGAAATCAAGATAACAAACTTTTTATAAAAGAATGGAAATGGTTTATTGAATATTTGCAGATAAATTGCAAACAGATAAAAACATTGGCAGGATTCCTGTAATAACCTGCAGTTTCATAAGAGTTTATATTTAAAGTAGATAATTAAATGAGCAAATTAAATGAATTTGGATATGCAGAAGATATTAAAAAATAAATTTAAGGAACCGCAGAAAGAGGGGGAAGGAAGCCAAACATTTAAATTTTAAAATGCTTGCAAAATTAATGAAATGTATAAATTTAAAAAGTATAAATAAAAATCTAGAAGAAAAAGGATGAGTTCTGGGTCTAGCAAGGTGCCCCTTTGTAGTCCACTAGGAGAAGCGGAGAAGGGGCAGGGGGACATTGATGCTTCATATTCCAAAAATTTTTTTGCAAACCGGAACACTGATTTCCATGTTTGAAGTGTTCATAATCCAAAAAGTTCATAAAGTAGGCTGTTCATAGACTGATGTACCACTGTATTCAAATAATATACTGCCTACTTTTTATCACTGATCTGGTGTCCTCTATTAATCCTGCCATTTAATTGTTTTTGAAAAATGCTTCCCTTCCCCCGGCCACGAACTAAATGCCTATTTTATGATGGCACATTTCGCCTACAATTGTTAGAATTGGTTGTGGGGTTTTAAAAAAGTCATTATTTTCCCCCAGCACTCCTTATACCCCTTTACTGCAGACCAACCCTGGGATTAACTTCCACCACTTCCCCTGCCACCTTTCCCAAGGAAGCTTCATTTGCAAAGGAGGAGCAGACCTCAACTTGAGCATTGCCTCTAATGGATATTCTAACTTTTATGCTTTAAGCCAGGGCAAGAGGCAGCAACAGCAGTTCCCACCTCTCCCTTGCATACTCACTGCTGCCTCTGTTCCCCTCAGTAGGGAGTCACCTGCCACCTCCACATCTCTATTCCTCCACTGGGAAGTGGCAGGAATCATTCTATGTGTTGTGCCTTCCAATGGCTGTTTGGAGTGTTCTAAGGTCTACAAGTGCTGTTCTTGAGTCTTCCCCTCTTGCCTATTGGAGCTTATGTGGATATTGTGGGGATAAGTTACAAAAGCAGGAACTGTACGGTTTGAGTACTTCCTACAACTTCCTCTCGGCTGGCCATCTCCAGAGTGCAATTCGCTTTCTCCAACATTGTCTCCATGGAAGATAGTAACAAACTCCAAAGGAAAATTCAAATGACTATGTTCAAAAATGTCTATGGAGCATTTGTGAAGATAATGGTCAACCAGGATGAACTGATCACCCTTTTCTCACCCCTGGGCTGCTCTTCCACCTTCCATGATGACATCATCTGATTCTGATTCTAATATTCTCGTAGCCCCTTCCTCACATGCTGCAGGGTTACCGTAGAGACAGCAAGAAACAACATTGTATCATCACTATTCCGTTTCCCACTTCTTACCGGACGTTGTTCAGTAAGCAGTGCAAGGTGTGCTCTCAGATTAGATAATTGTGGTTTTTGTGTCAGCATTCCTATCAACATGGCAGGTAGGAAATTGTGCCATCTAGATGTTCACCTGTTCTGCTTCATTGTCCCATGAAGCAGACAGAGAAGCCAGCTGAGAAGTTAAGGATTTATAGCTGGGGAATGGATGAAATTTTTGGACAACTTGAGAGACAATAACATACATACAAGTGGATGCTGTGATAGACAGCAAGAGAAAAGGGAGAAAGGCAGATTCCCTTAAAAAGCCACCCCAATTAGTCAAGGTCCCAGTACCCTCCATGGGGCTTAGATAAGCCATGACTAAGGCCCATTCAATGGCCTTCAGTGGGACATAGTCTTGAATATATCTTTCACTAGATGTGCCGGTGAAGTCTGAGGCTCCTTCAAAATCACATATATATGTTTGGTACTACTGTCCATCTACATTGCATTTTGTAGAACAATGTACATTGCACTTGTCCAAAGCAGCTTACGAACCAAGAGTTTCTAGGGAACAACAACACAAAACATCAGTTTGGGAGGAAAAGCAGTAGATAAATAAGTCCATAAAAATGTCCATAAATGTTCCACATTGATCCAGAACCAAAAGCAGTTTGGTTAGATTCTGCTCTCATGTGAGAGCCCAAAATAGCAATTGTTCCTTAGATGAATGATGATCTTTGTTGCTGTTGTAACCCCTATCTCACTGAATTATAGAAACAGGTGAGCTTAACAGGTGTAAGGTTTAGCCGGTGCCTAAATCTTTAACTGGGGTGGGCCTCTACCATCACGGAACCTTAGCCCCCATTCCACTGGAACAGAGGAACCCCTCTGTCCAGATTGGGAGCCCTGTCCCTATGCTATCAGTTGCAAACAAGGAAATGTTTCTGGTCTTCCAGCAGGTAGAAGCCCAACCCATCCTGCGACCTACTCATATAGCAGTGGTTGCAAACAAAAATGAACAAGATTCAGGACTCTTTGCAGAGGATATAATTTTATGTACCTCTGACCCTATCACAGCAGGTAAAATACTATGTACACAGTTGGAACAGTTCTCTAGGATCTCAGGATTGCAAAAAACTTTTAAGAAAGCAGAGGTCATGCTTTTTCATACACCACCCCATTCATATACAACAGACTAACAGCAATGTTGAAGATTCCAATAGCTAGGAAAAGTTTTATATATCTGGCAGTGCAAATTACTCAAAATTTGAACAAACAAGTTGTATCGGTTTAATTACAGTACGGTTTGGAAAGCTCTAAATATGGATATAATACATTGGAATAAATGAAGACTCTCCATTATGGACACATTAGTTGCACTGAACAGGGCCGTCTTTACCCAAGGGTGCAAGAAATGTGGTGCACCCATGCAACAAATTCGGTGTGTGTGTGTGCATCAAACGTATACCTACTGTATACTGGTCCCTCTCAATCAACGGCAGTGAAAAGCAGTGGAGCAAAAGTCCCCACCTGCCTCCTCTGTTACTGGAACGTAGGGACAGGCGGAGGTGCTGGGTAAGCACTTCTCCTGACACAAGCCCCCCATACTGCCATTCAGAAGCAGAGGTTCTCCTAATAAATTGGATCTTAATTGGCATAAAGCAAGGCACATGCCAGAGGAGAGGTGATTACCAGAACTGTGGACTATCCAGCTACACCAATCTGAGGTTTTAGATTGAGAAAAGATTTTATTCTGTTTTGGAGGTGGCTGGTGGAAAGGGAAGCCCTATTGTTTATATTACGGTAGTTTCTACATTTATGATTTGGCAACCCTCTCCAATTGCAAGTTTTAAGGATATACAAGTGAGGATTGATTGCTGGATGGTGTAATATTGAGATTTAAAAGAGAGAGTTGAAGCTGCGTGTGGTTTAAAGGGAATAAAGGAGGAGGAGCTCTATTGTTTAAATGGATCACGTTGAGAAAGTAGAGCTGACCCCCCCCCCCCCGAACAATGGAAAAAGAAAAGCGACTAAAAGGAGTTGAGACATAACCTAAGAGGAAGAATACTGGCCAAAACTAAAACGCAACCGTAAAGATGAAAGGATTCTAGTGGCTGTGGATGAAAAGGGGCACAGGGGCTCCTAGGATGCTGATGAATCAAAAGGAAAGTGCTGCCAGATTATCATGGGAATTGGGGTTGCTTGTGTGTAACCTCCACCTGCTCCAAACTGCGTGAGGCGGTTGCGTTTTCCCCGGCTGAGCAGCCCCCCTTGGGCACGACTGCTTCAGTCGCTGGCAGAATCCGTCAGTGGGCGTTTCCTAAATTTCTTCCAACATAAAAATTCCTTAACGGACAGCCTCCTCGCCTCTCTGCGCGGCAGCCTTCTGCGCAGAGTGGGCGTGCCTATCGGTGGTCCTCCACTCTCCTCACTGACCTCACTGGAAGAGTCTCAGAGCCTCCCCTCCGAGGTGCTCTCCAACCCTCCTTTCTTCCTGGTGTCACCTGATTTTCCTTCCCCCGCAGGAGCCCTCTCTCCTCCTGTACTGGTTCCTTCTCCGGCATCATTGGAGAGCCTCGCCTCTCTATCTTGCTCCGATGTCAGTTCCCTGACACAGATCATCAGCAGATATGTTTGAAACAGCTCCCCCTTCCCAGATTGAAGAGGGAAAGGCAAATCTTCTAGATTTCAACCAATCAGAGGGAAGGAGTGGACTGTTGTTTATATGGAACTGCCTGAGCATTATGGGATGGAGCTAAAGCGCGCAAGTAGGAGCTAACCATGAGATCATAGCTCCACCCTGAATTACACTGGGAAAGAAACAACAGCAGCAGGAGAAGCTCAAGGACGTGGCAGCATTCAAGGGCAATGAAACCAACAATTGTACATATTATATTGTCACACACAGACTGGGGGGGGGGGGGGGGAAACAATTAGCGTTCTTCACTTGAAGTTCTATGAAAGGTTAAGTAACATAATAACAGAATAGAAATCATTAAGAATTCAGCTGTTGTCTAAGTGATTAATTTGTTAAATGGAATATAACTAGAAGTTAATAAAAATATGAAACACAGTAATATCAAATCATAATGGACGCATCAAGCACAGCACGCAGGAAACCACTTTAATGAAATTGTATTAATTTGGAATTAATTGGTATTTGTATACTTGGGTTAAAATTGGAAAATTAATAAAAATAATTGACCAAAAAAAAGCTTAATTGCTGATGACTCTAAAAGAATACAACTGATAAGAGCTAAGTCTGTTTTAAATCTTCATTTTATACTGCCACTAAGTCTGCGTCTTGTATGTGCTGTATTAGCTGCGAATACTAAACGGAACCTTATCTGTGTGAGAAAGGAATGCGCACAAGTTCCTGGAAGCAGAGACTGCCAAGGGGGAGATTAATGGAAACCAACATGGGAAAGACAACACTGAATGCCTCATTAATCATTGGTATCATGCAATAACTACTAGATGAACAGCTGACAGAATTAAGAGCTGAGATGTGTAGAACGTTAAAAGAGATTGGATCAAAGATACATCAGACTAGAGAATGCACAGGACCTGTGGAAAAAGATGTGGCTAACAAGCAGACAAAATGGGTAACAGCGGACAATGAATTGGAGTGGATATCCATACAGCTATCTGGAGCATTAAACAGACAAAGGATGCTGCTGTAATGCCAGAAGAGATGAATGGATTTATGAACAGGGACAACCAGAGATGGCAGAGATGGAGCTGAGAAAGAAAGGGCCTTGTGTACAAACTGAAGTGAAAACAGGAAGAAGAAAAAATGCCTCTAAGCTCTTGATAACTGGTCTAGAAAAAGAATGGAAACAGTGGAAGGATATTTCCTTTTCCCTTTAGATCAGGAAAACGCATGGCCAACAGGAAATGGGCTTGGAATATATGGAACTGAGTATGAATTAATGAAGATACAAAACACAAATAAGAATGGACTGTTACGTTTTTAAGATTTGTCAAAACTTTTGGGGAGAAATTCATCATATTGGACCAGAGAACGACTATTTTGGACATTTAGTGATAATAATCATTGAAGAGCTACTTTTGGAGTTTTTGAGTGGAAAGGGCAGAATTTGAGATGTCTGGAATGGAAGATAGAGAAAACAAGACCTAGCAGATTGAGAAACATCTGGACAATACAGATAGATGATATCCTGGAGTGAATACTTTGAATATTTTGGATAATTGTCATAATTAGCAGACAGAGAATTGGAAGCCTTTTTTCCTTTTTCTTTCTTTTCTTTTTCTTTCTCTTCTTATCTTTCTATGATCTCTAATACTTGTTTTCTTTCTGTTCTATCTATATTTATGCTTTGCTTTTTGAAGCTCCCGAATTTGGATTAATGAAGGAGACACAGGAAGTTGATAGATGGAAGACAAGGGGACATGTGAGGGGCAGAGTAGAAAGGTTCCCCCAGGGTGGGAGGCTGGAGGGAAGATGGGGAAGCTCCCAGGTGGGAGCTGGGAGGGTTCACTCTTCTGTGTGTGGAATACAGTGGTACCTCGAGTTACAGACGCTTCAGGTTACAGACTCCGCTAACCCAGAAATAGTACCTCGGGTTAAGAACTTTGCTTCAGGATGAGAACAGAAATCGTGCTCTGGCGGCACGGCGGCAGTGGGAGGCCCCATTAGCTAAAGTGGTGCTTCAGGTTAAGAACAGTTTCAGGTTAAGAATGGACCGAGGTACGACTGGTAAGGGCTAAGATATAATTGTAGAGGGCCTTGCTTTCACTTTCTCTTTTCTCTCTCTTTTCTTTCTTTTCTTATTCTTTCTTTTTTCTTTTCTCTACGTCAATTAGGCTTTTATTGTATTTTTTGTTGAAAACTTTTAACATAAATTGATTTAAACAAACAAACCAAGGGGCTACTGGTGTGGTGGTTGCCCAACTCAGAATTGTGGTGTGTGTGTGTGTGTGTTATAAGTATCCATTCCGACTTGCATAACATCCCGTTTAGAACCCCAGACAAATGCAAGAGGGGTACCTAACTGTAATCAACTACAGGGAGCAACAGTAGTGGGGATCCTGGTTTGCAGGATCTCATAAGTTCTGACGCTATGGCTGAAGAACGCTCTGCTCCCATAAGGAACAACAAGGGAAAGAAATGGTTCTGGTCTCTGAGAAAAACCTGCCCCAACCAGCCTCTCATGCCCTGGCAGGACAAGAAAAAATGAGATTGGCTGAAAACAGGAGAGTGAGGAGAAAAGCAGCCGAAGAAGTGACTGTCCCACTTGTTTGTCACCAGGGTGGCCCAAGAAATGTTGGTACTTGAGGTGAACCAGAAAATGCCCACCCCAGGGATGAGTGAAGAGCCACACTTAGGATAAAGCAGTGGTGGGGTGGGGAGAGAAATCTATATCGGGAGGAAGGGTGGGAAGAAGAAGAAGAAGAAGAAGAAGAAGAAGAAGAAGAAGAAGAAGAAGAAGAAGAAGAAGAAGAAGGAGAAGAAGGAGAAGGAGAAGAAAAGAGGAGGAGGAGGAGGAGGAGGAGGAGGGGGTGTTTGGATTTAATATCCCGCTTTATCACTACCCTAAGGAGTCTCAAAGCGGCTAACATTCTCCTTTCCCTTCCTCCCCCACAACAAACACTCTGTGAGGTGAGTGGGGCTGAGAGACTTCAGAGAAGTGCGACTGGCCGAAGGTCACCCAGCAGCTGCATGTGGAGGAGCGGAGTAGCGAACCCGGTTCACCAGATTACAAGTCCACCGCTCTTAGCCACTACACCACACTGGCTCCCACTGGAAGAGACCAGCAGCATCTCCTATTTGCCAAGAGGTGACATGGGGGGCTGCTGAGGAGAAACCGGATCCAACCTCCAAGGAGTGTGCTGCAATTGTTGCTGCCACTGCAGCAGTGGTGGCAGTGCCAGGCAATGCATTCCTTGGAAGCCAGATCTGCTGCCTCTGTGGATCCTGTCATCTGAGGCGGTTGCCTCACCTTGCCTCATGTGTGAGCCCACTCTGCCTCTTACTGAAGCTCCAAATGTACAGCTGGAAAAACCCCTCCCCCCCCCCCGAGCCTGAACTCCATTCAGCTCAGTCACATAACCTACAATGCCATGGAAGTTGCAAAGGCAAAAAAAAAAGTACGCCAGACTCTATTTTAAAGGTTTGTTTTTCCTCTGCCAGGCTCGGGTCAGTTCAGCTGGCAGCAGAACTGCCCCTGAACTGAGTTTGGAATGGGGGTAAATAGCCCCAGCACAATCTACCCAGGCATGAATTATGCTGGCTTCCTTAAATTCGGATTACTCCATAAGAACTGGTGGGAGGGAGGGAGGAGGAGGGTGGCTGCAGCCATGGCTAATGGGTGAGAAACAACAGTCTCCACATAGCAGCTTCACCAAGCCAAACATGGTCCCCACCCTCCATGTGGAAAACCACATGCCAGAATGGAATATTAAAGTGGATTTTCCAGGTAAGATCCATAAGTAGCAAACAAGGAGTCCTGCAATTTCCTGCTCATGGATCTTTCAGGAAGAAAAGTTGGAGGGGGCGGGGAGAGAAGGAGGAGGAGGAGAGGGGGAAAGAAAAGAAAAAGGGAAAGAAATATGTGGGGATTTTCCATCCCCACATAAAGTTTTGTGCATGCATTTCTCCACAGGAACTGTTCCAAAAGTGCTCTGGAAAAGGAAAACATGATGTCAGGAGAGGCCCTACGACTACACTGATCACTGTCCTTAATGTTTACCCATTGTCTGCTGGCAAACCCCTGCTCCTCTTCCCACAAAATAAGGGCACTCCCCCCCCTTTTTTTTTTTGCCTAGGGTGTAACTCAAGTGTGCTTTTGCCTTCCATCCTGCAGCACAAAAACCTGCCACACCGTCTGCTACACCCGACTTGTCCCTTCTGGACTCCGTTCCACACACCCCAAGCATGCTGCTTCCACTCCCCACCTCCTGCAGTCCCCCTACTCAGGACAGGGCTGGGATGTTTTCTGCAGGGACTAATCAGTCAGTGTCTGGTTGGTTTATTCTAGGAGCTGGCTTCTGTCTCAAGGGCTGGGAACAGTTCTCTTCAAGCTGTGCTGCCAGGGAGAGAAGCATCGCCCTCCACAGACCCCCTCCTAATTAATGCAGCAGATTAATTCCAGAGGGTGAGAGGAGGGGATTGGGGAAACCGCAGGTGCCCCAGGCCAGTTTTCTGGAGTAGGAAGCCAAGGGAGGGTGGTGACCAGTGCTTTTATTTGGGAGGGGTGTACGCAAGGGTACACAGTACCGGCACCATTTGTACTAGAAGAAAAGCACTGGTTAAAAGTGTGGCACCCACTGTAACAACTTCATGGTGAGTACTTGCACCTTTCTTTCTAGAAGAAAAGCACTGCTGGTGAGCCTCTGGCCGGGAGCTGAATGCAGTCCCCAGGCCTCTCGGACCTGACCTCAGAATTCTCCCCAAGCCACCAGCAGTTGCACTTCACACCCTGGGTGCGTCTTGCATGGCTAGATGTGTGCCCTTGAACTCTGATAATGCCTCTTGCTTGCTTGCCTGGATGGAGGATAGGGTTGTCTGTGCAGAAACTAGTCTACTGTACAAAGGGGAGGATTACACTTGTTGCTACACCCGCCTTTGTCTCTAGTTCCACGTGCCACTGGCATGTGGACCTCAGAAGGCTGCCCAGAAGGGAATGTGGCTCTTGGGCTGGAAAAACGTTCCTCACCTCTGTGCAAAGGGAACATAAGTGCCTCTGCACACTTCCTTCAGATGTTCCATTGCAGCAGCTGGGCAGTGTTCCAGCCCAGTTGCAGGGAAGCAAGTCTCCAGTTTTTGCAGGAAAGCAAGTCTCCAGTGGAGCTTTTAAGCAGGATTTGCACTGCCAGAACAACCATCTTTCCTTCCAGATGTCATAAAAGTTAGTTCAGATGAAGTGGTTGTCCTAAGGAGATATGGAATGTATGCTCAAGGCACCTTGCTAGGAGAAAGTGGGACTGGAAGTTGTGTCTGGGCTGCAAGATCATTACTACTACTACTACTACTACTACTACTACTACTACTACTACTACTATTACGTTTCCCAGTACGTTTCCGAGCACAATTCAAAGTGCTGGTGTTGACTTTTAAAGCCCTAAACGGCCTCGGTCCAGTATACCTGAAGGAGCGTCTCCACCCCCATCGTTCTGCCCGGACACTGAGGTCCAGCGCTGAGGGCCTTCTGGCAGTTCCCTCATTGCGAGAAGCAAAGCTACAGGGAACCAGGCAGAGGGCCTTCTTGGTAGTGGCGCCCGCCCTGTGGAACGCCCTCCCATCAGATGTCAAAGCGATAAATAACTACCTGACATTCAGAAGACATCTTAAGGCAGCCCTGTTCAGGGAAGTTTTTAATCTGTGATATTTTAGTGTATTTTTGGTTTCTATGGAAGCTGCCCAGAGTGGCTGGGGAAACCCAGCCAGATGGGCGGGGTACAAATAAATTATTATTATTATTATTATTATTATTATTATTATTATTATTATTATTATTATTATTCGATTCAGGTAGGTAACCATGTTGGTCTGATGCAGTCAAAATAAATAAATAAATTGTCCAGTGGCACCTTAGAGACCAGCTAAGTTTGTTCTGGGTATAAGCTTTCGTTGCATCTGAAGAAGTGTGTATCTGAAGAAGTGCACATGCACACAAAAGCTTATACCCAGAACAAACTTAGTTGGCCTCCAAGGTGCCACTGGACAATTTTTATTTATTTATTTTGATTATTATTATTATAAGTCTCTCTCTCTCTCTCTCTCTCTCTCTCTCTGTGTGTGTGTGTGTGTGTGTGTGTGTGTTAAAATGAGGTGCTTCTGGTTCTCATATATTGATAAAACTGCCATAGGTGCTAGGGCTGGACAATATCTGGTTTTCAACATCATGATATATCACCAGCTAAACATTGTGATATACCAATATATTCTGATGTCTGAAATAAGGATGGAACTATGCAGAGGTGAACAGGGTAATGTCCTGGCAACTGCTACTACTTAAGGGTCTAAAACTGATAAATGACAATATTATCAATCACCACACAGTCACTTTCATCAGCAGACAAGCCAAAATGCATCCAAACAGGACATTTGTTTTTTTGGCTTAGCTACCAAATAGTGGTTTTCAGGACAATTAAAAGGAAAGTGACGAGTTATAGTGAAGATAAATAATCTAGGACCGCCAGCAGGCCTGCCAGAAGGCAGAAGTGGCAGCAGCCAGGCAGTGGCAGCAAAACCATTGGCAACCTTGCAGGCCTCACCATGGCCACAGCAGGTGGTAGCAGTACCAGCAGCAACCCGCAAGGCTTCATGGCAGAAGCACAAGAAGTGGTGGACTGCAAGGCCTTGCCCCAGCGACAAGAGGTGGTAGCAGAAACAGTGGCCTGCTAGGCCATGTCACGGGGGCGGGAGCCGGTGCAAAAATGATGCTGGGCTTGCAGGCCGCCGTGAACAGTCATGCACCCTGGCCCCTGCAAGCCCAGTGCTACTCTTGCTAGCAGTGCTGGGCTCTCAGGGAGGGTGCCTTGAGTTGTTGCTTCCTTCTCACAGTCCCCTCAGCTGGGGGGCAGCTGAGAAGGACACAACAGACAAGCACCCTGGCCTGAGAGCCAGCTGCAGAGTGCCGTGACAAGGACGCAACAGCTCATAGCAGCCTCTCTGTAAGCAGCGCTGCTCACAAAAGCAGCACTGGGTTCGCAGGGGGGCCATGGGGCATGTCTGTTGCGTCCTTCTCAACTGCCCTCCCCCCAGCTGGAGGGTGCTGAGAAGGATGCAATAGCCCATGATGGGGCAGGGTGCTGTGATGCGCCCCCTAAAAACTGCACCTGGGGTGACAGCCCCCTCAGCCCCCCACTACACCACTGCCATGGGGTAAAGGACAGTGGATCAGCTTGGCCTGGATGGTGGCCATACCTTCACTACCTGTGATTACTTCCAGACCTTCAGTTCGCCCATCCCACCCACAGCTGTTGCAAGCTGGTGTGTTCCAAGCACCTTAATCAAGTGCAGGCTACAGTGCTAATAAGTGACTTTAAACAGGGCTGTCATTTTTGGATGGAGAAACAACAGCCTGGTTCGTGGGAGGGAGAGGTGAGATGAAGAACGGTGGGGGAGAGGAAATAAATCTACATATAATTAACATGTAAGCTCTTTCAGTGTTTTGAAGTAAGGAAGAAGAGGAGCCAAGTAGCTAAGTTCAAGAAGTGTCACCGAGGAAAGTTCACCTGCACCTGTTAGACTTACACTGACCTCCAGTGGCCAGTTGGGCACATTCCATTGGCCTCTGCTTGACGGCAATTTGATGTTACAACAGGGATGTTGTGAGAGAGAAACAGTCTGTATGGCTGCTGGTGGGGATTTGAATGGTGCAAAGAATTGCTGTTAGTTTTAGGCTTCCAAATGTCTGGCATAGCTAGAAAAGGCCACTGCCAAAAGGGAAATCAAAACTTCCTTACTCAAGGAGCCTGACTTACAAAGGTTTACAAAGATATGGCGAGGGATCAAAGCTCAGTGGTAGGTCGTGTGCTTCAGTCACAGAAAAGTGCCCCTGATTGATCCCTGGTACCTTCAGTTAAACAGACTGCAGACGGTGCAGAAGGGCCCAGAGAGCTATTGAGGGCCAGAGGAGATGCTGTTGGGTTAGAAGGGCCCAATCTAACTTGTTACGAAGCAGCTTCCTGAAGTCTCTATGGTGCTAAGAGCCAGCTCAGAGAAGAAATAAGTGCTTGCATGCCACAATGCAGCACTGAGAGCAAGTGAGGACCAAAGAGAGCAAATAAAGTTAAAATGGCCGTCTATCTATCAGTTAAGAAGAGAGTCAAACACTCCCTCTTCAACTCTAGCTAAAAAGAGAATTGAAGGAGAAGGAGCTTGGCTCTGATTTAAGCACACAACAGAGATACCATCTCTGAGGGGAGGAACATGAGCACCTTCTCTTTTACTATAGAAGATTTTGAGATGCCATTCTACGCAAAATTCCTGGTGTTTGCTGCTCAGGTATCATTAAAAAAAAATGTTGACATGAATCTCCTTTCTCTGCTCACCCATCAATCTTTTTGCCTGTTTGTCATCCAGCCTCACAACCAGGAGCAGCCAGAATGGTAGAGCAGGGCTGCAGAGACACCCTCCTGACACTGGCATAACTGCCACTGCCAGCGTATGACTGGATGGCGGTGAAGTCAGGACGGTGTGAGCACACCACTGGAATCAATGCAGCACTTCTTCTAGTATGCCCACATGGCCCACCAGCTGCTGTTCTCCTTTGCCTTCAAGTGTCTTCTTGCTCCACCCTTCAGCCCTGGTTCTGCTAAGTTCTTACCATAGAAATTTGCAGTCAATTCTCAACTCTTTCTTCCTCTAAATTCACAGCACCTACAGCACAAGAGACCCTTGGACAAAGTCAAGCAGCTACTAGGCCAAGCAGACTGAATGAGGTAGGTTGAGGCACACCAGACCTCCAGGCAAAACTTTATGCCCTGAACTTATTCCAATGCTGCCAGCTCCACCAAAATCTCAATAGAACTAAAATACATGTTGATCTACTGATTGTCTGAAAATCCTTTGGGTGAGACAAGTCTATTATCTTTGGCCTTACATCATTCTTTTTTAAATATTCCACAACAAAGCAGCAAAAAATACTACACAAGTTGTTCCTTCAGTCAAGTGGAGCCAAAGTACAGCCAAAGTCAGATTGGCTGTTGTGTTCAGTGTGCTCTACAATCACTAGGATGTTCGGGCTCAGTTTTGTCTGCCAGGCGCATTGTCTGCAGAAACACGTTGGTAACCAACAAGGTTTTTCAGAGGGCTTCTCAGTGGAGGAGGCCTATTACTGGTCTGATGAATCTTAAAGGCGTGACTAGGAGATGCTGGAGTTTAGTGAGCAAAGTTGAAATGGATTAATAAAATAGTAGCTCTCTGGGCTGGCTCACTAATAGGATCACCTCTGCCTCTCATACTCAGCTGAAGTTTTCTCTCTCTTGCTATCTTTTTCATTTGTTTGTGTGAAGAAAAAAAGGAAAGCAGTGAGTTTAGCACTCTTCTAAGAAAGCAAAAAATAAATTGATGATGTTTTTATTGATGAAATAATCTGCGCTGAGTATGTTGAAAGTGTGTGTTCCATGGCTTTGATGGACAAAGTCAAATTCATTGCAGGGTTACCATACCAGAACACTGCTACGAACTGTGCCAGCATACTTTCTGCCAAGCCCCGCGGTGCTGGCACTGAGAGGATCACAGGTATAAGCAATGTGTTCTAAAGGAAAAGCAGGGCTCAGGTATCGTTACATCCATTATAATATGCCACCAGTGGCTGAGAGGGACACCAGACCATATGTTTTGCACTGGCTGAAGAGGAAAGTTGACCCTAATTGGCCAACTTCCCCAGTTTCATCTCTTGCTCCACTCACCTCCCGGGTCTCATTGTTCTGGATCAGCGTGTACAGAGGGACCACATGGTTGATTTCAAGGAGCACAGGTGTAGGACTCAGCTGCTCTTTGCCTGGGCGTCGACATAAGTGGCAAGTAGAGGGGCAGCGACCCTTTTCTTCACAGCGGATCTCCACACCCGATATCAGCTGGTCATCTGACAGCATCTGGGCGGACAACAGGCCCGAGAGGTAGGTGATGAATGGCATGGACTTCAGTTCCTTCTTGTTACCTAGTTCAGTTGTTTCTGGTTTTGGAACAGAGCAGGGAGAGGTGGGATGGAGGGTGTGGGGGGGAACAAAAGTAAAACACTAAAGTTCAGTCCCAAGTAAATTATTTTAGAGGAGATATATATAAAAAAAGTGGTACCTGCAACAAAATAGTGCATTGTGGAGTGCTCCCGTTCAGAATTTTAGCCACCCATGCCTCTTTTCAGCATTCATCCTATTCATTCATCACCCCCCCCCCACTCCAGGTTTCTGGGCTTAACCCCCCATCCCATACAAATGCCACAGAGAATTATGTGGCCACAGAATATGCTGTTCTCACTGGGCTGCTGTTGAGGATCTATCCTCTAAATATATATTTCTTCTTCTAATACTGCAAATTTCAGAGTTCTCCCAGATAGGCTGATACAGAGCTGTCATAACTTACCCTCTAAGTTCACAATTAAGTCTTCAACTGTGTACCCAACAAGCACACGTCCCATCCAGCACAGAGGGTGGAAACAGCTCATTGATGAAGTGAGTGTTCTAAATGGTTTGTACGGTTGCAAATAATAGTTGTATGAGGATGTAGTTTGAACATTCATTAATCAAAAGTAAAATATGGTTGATCTGTGTGCATGTGTGGAGGGGATGATCTTCCCAGCTCTCAACACCTTTTAAGCTGTTTTGAAATTAAATTGCCAACTATCTGCATTTGAGCCACCATGGCAAGTCCTGAATTAAGAGAGCTGGGGAACAATAGACAGGGATTAAGTGTTGGCCAATGAAGTGAACTACAAGGGCACCAACCACATTAGCCAAAGAATCCTCTTCACCATTAATTGGTTGTACCAGCTTAGGTAGCACCTCCTGTTTCCCCAAAAAAGCTTCTGAGCAAGTAGCCTGGAATGTTCTGTACTGAAACCAATGCTATGGCTTTGGGACCGCCGCCTCCCCCCCCCCCCCGCCGTCGCCCAAAAACTGAATGAGGGAGAAAGATCTGTTGGGGTGTTCCTGCCCTGATACCTTCTATCTTACACTCAACCTATGTATATGTGTGTGTGTGAATAAAACCATATTTATCACAAAGAAACCAGGCTCCATCAACCTTCATTCCAAGGAAACCACAGGGCATGTTATGGAACCCCACTATCTCCCACTGCTTTGAGACTAGACACACACATCACACACACACACACACACACACACACACACACACCGTCCTTGCCTAAATCTTGAACTTTTCAGGGAGCGCATGCTGTGCTTTAAAAACTGGTTTATGTAATTTTCTGCTGCCCTCCAGTGGAGTTATAGAGTTGTAACTTCTGGTGAAGGGAAGTGGGTTGTATATGGTGCATGAGGGGAGAGGAAGACAGACAAAAATAATTTCCTTCTGAGACACAGAGATCTCAAGGTGGCATTGTTTGCAGTCTCAAGAAAAGCAATTGTGTCCAAAAGCAGAAGCCCTCTGCAGAGATCCAGGGTCCAAAACAGGCTAAACTTATGCAACTCCCTTATTTAATGAGGAAACGGCACCCAACTCAAATATTTGGTGAGACCTTATTGCAGTGGTAAAAGGCATCTCATAGCAAGGCAAAAAGAGCGCTTCTGTTATTGCATTTCTATTCTCAAGACAATTGAGGTAGATAATTTGAGGAGGTGGGTGCTGTGAAAGGATACTCGCTGCATTTAGCCGAGACAAGCAATCTTATTTTCTGGGTTCAGCTTAAGGGAAAATGAGTGCTATGTCTACATGGGAGCTCTGACTAGCTAGAAACCAGTGACATAATCACCTCACCTCCACTTTCTTCTATGAAGCAAGTTTTTTTTTGCAAAAAAAAGTTTAAACAACAGCAAGTGGGTCAAAAGGAGATTTAAGTGAATAAATGTATACATGATGCTAAAAATCAGACAAAACATAGATACCTGAAGCATAAGAAAAAATGGAAGATTAAGGCAATGCATCCATCAAATGAATATGTAACAAACAGGGGCATAGAAGTAAAGGGTTGTGCCCAACTAAGTTCCACTACTAAGAGCAAAACCTATTAATATAAATGGACCTAAGTCAGACTTGTGCATTAATCTCAATGGGTCTATTCTGGGTAGAACTAACATTTGACACAACCCATCTATCCAAGTTAGTCATGTCCATTACTTTCAAAGGGTCCAATGTGTGGGATGAGCATTGGACATAATTCTAAGAGTTTGGTTTATTATTACATTTCTATTCTACTTTTTCTACAAAGAGCTCAAGGTGACGTACATGGTTCTTCACCACCACCACCCTGCCCCTCATATTACCCTCACAACAACCAAGTGAGGTAACATAGGCAGGGGTCAGCAAACTTTTTCAGCAAGGGGCTGGTCCACTGCCCCTCAGACCTTGTGGGGGGGCCAGACTATATATTTTTTGGGGGGAAATGAACGAATTCCTATGCTCCACAAATAATGCAGAGATGCATTTCAAATAAAAGGACACATTCTACTCATGTAAAAACACGCTGATTCCAGGACCGTCCACGGGCCAGATTTAGAAGGCGATTGGGCCGGATCCTGCTCCTGGGCCTTAGTTTGCCTACCCATGGTCCAAGGTCATGCAGTGAGCATCATGACTTTGTGGGGATTCGGACCCTGGATTGCAGGGTGTTATTCCCTCTTGAAAACCAAAATTCTTTCCCTGATGGAAAGGTCACCTTCAGTGCTTTTTTTCTAGGAAAAAAGGTACCAGTACTGCATACCCTTGAGTATCCTCAGAATAAACAACAACTTAGCACAACACTGAATTCCTCCCATAATACTCTCGCTTCAACATTCAAGGATCTTCCCAAGAACTAGACTGAATGTTAGGCCTGGCTAAGCCTGACCAATTCAAATACACAAATGCCAAATGTAGAGTGTGCACGCGCGCACACACAAATGAAATAAGGTACATCTCCCAGTCATAACAAGAGCCTGGCAGCACACTCAGACCAGTGTTGAGTTGAATATACCAGAGTGGGAAAAGGCTTTTAACTTGCTCTACTAAAGTTCTGCAAAAGTGGGAAGGGAAGGTCACTTTTACAAGGTGCTAGCAGTGTTGGGGGACACGGGTGGCGCTGTGGGTAAAAGCCTCAGCGCCTAGGGCTTGCCGATCGAAAGGTCGGCGGTTCGAATCCCCGCGGCGGGGTGCGCTCCCGTCGTTTGGTCCCAGCGCCTGCCAACCTAGCAGTTCGAAAGCACCTCCGGGTGCAAGTAGATAAATAGGGACCGCTTACCAGCGGGAAGGTAAACGGCGTTCCGTGTGCTGCGCTGGCTCGCCAGATGCAGCTTGTCACGCTGGCCACGTGACCCGGAAGTGTCTGCGGACAGCGCTGGCCCCCGGCCTGTAGAGTGAGATGGGCGCACAACCCTAGAGTCTGTCAAGACTGGCCCGTACGGGCAGGGGTACCTTTACCTTTACCTTTTAGCAGTGTTGGAGCCCCACAAGACTTGCGTTGTGACGTTACTGTCTTGCCTGCTGGTTAGTAATCCCAACACAAGTTTATTAAAGCATAGAGCACAGCCCTGCTCAATTTATGATTCCTGCTGGGTGGGCGGGGGCACTTCCTACTGTCTCCTAGTTTCATCACATAGCAGCAGATTTGAAAGCTACCTGTATCCAAATAAGCCAAAGGGGTTTGGGGGGGGGGGGGGGCTCAGCTGGGTGTTTCTCTTCAAAGCCACAATCCAAGGAGCTTTTCTCCAATGCCTTAGGCATACCTCCTAGTCATCTTAATGGGCAGGCGAAAGGATTGTGGCTTATTAAGCCACCCTTTGAAAACCAGGTTCTTTCTGAATCCCCATGTCTGTGAGGCATGACAGGGCAGAGAGAGGACCAGGACCTCTGCAGGCAGCTCTTTATCTTCTCATAAATGGGAACCTTCTGCTTTCCCCAGAAAGCAGTGTGGTCTTGTGACTCCTACTCAGGTCTCCCCAAAACAACTTGTGGCTCTTGATGATGTAATTTGCTTTAAAAAGGGAAATATTAATATCACACACACACACACACACACACACACACACACACACAGCACAGTGATTATCCCATGTCCATTTAAATCGATTATTCTGGATCCATTTTAATGTAAAAGGTAAAGGTAAAGGGGCCCCTGACCATTAGGTCCAGTTGTATATGATTTTAATTATATCAATGTTCAATTGTTCTTTTATTTTAATGATTGATTTTTCTATATGTTAATGGTTTTTTTCAACCGTACACTTCTTTGAAAAAGGCGGGGTATAAACAACAACAACAACAACAACAACAACAACAACAACAACAACAACAACAGAACAAAAGCTTTGGGCAAACACGCACCCAACATACAAATAACACTTTTAAAAGTCTAAGTCTGGCTGATATAAGCGAACATTTGTCGGGTGCATAGCCCTTTTAAAAACAACAGCAACACACAATTGGGGGGGGGGGCGAGTTATGCAAAACAAAATTGATCTAACCCCCCCCCCCCCGCCAACCACCAAGTACAGCAAACGCTTTTTACACTCCCAAAGAAAAACAAAGTTGTTGTTGTGTGTGGGTTTTAAAGCCCTAAAGTCGCATTAAGGCTGGATGACTCTCAATCTCCATTATTGCTGCCATTATTATTATTATTATTATTATTATTTATTAATATTAAAATTAATAATAAAATATAATTATATTATGATTACAATTATTATTAATAATAATAATATATTATAATTACATAATTATTGTTATTATTAATAATAATAATGCCTGAAACAATTATCCGCCTCGGGTATTCCGCGGATTCGAACTCTTCAGTCCCAAAACTCCTCCTGGAGGCGGAGGAAAGAAGACCTCCCTTGAAGACTTCAACTCCCATGAAGCTTCGCAGGAGGCGACGTTGCCGAGCGAATGCGGGTTGTGCCAAGGGGAGGGGGGAGGGAGGAGTGGGAGTGGCAAAGGCCCCTTCGCGCAGGCGCAGAGGATGGTGGGGACAAAGGCTTGATGCAGCTGCAGGAGAGAGAGAAAGCTGCAGGTAGGGAGGGGCTCTGTTTTGTTTGAGGGGGGGCAAAGGGGTGGCCGCACCGGGGAAAGGGAGGGGGGCAACGGGCAGGAACTGGGTGACCCCAGCACATCTCCTCCCCAACCAGTTATCCCCATGCAACTTCCACCCTTCTCATTTGCGCCCAGAAAAGGCTGCTTCTTCCATCCCGCCGCGCCTCCTTCCCCCTCCGCTGCATCCCTAAAGCAGACGGTGCTGCGGGCGCTTCGCTTCCTGTGCAAAAAGAGAGCGAGAGATCTGGCCGTGCAAAGAGACGCGAGCATCATTCCCTCTGCAGGGAGGCCTTGCCAAAGTCCAGCTTCCGGCCCACCACAGATGCGGAAATCCGAACAAGGGGCGGGCGGGGGGGGGGGACCCGCCTTCAGAAAAAGCAACAAAGGACACGTCATTATTTTTTTCCAAAAACCACACACGCACAATACAAAAGCAGGTTGTTATTTTAAAACACTTCAGTTCTCCTAATTTCCAGCTGCTCAGTGCCCCTTAAAACGGCCATCTAGTCCAGCTTGGAGCACACTTTCTATTCCAAAGTAAGTCCCACGGTAGAAAGGATGTGCGAGAGGGGGGCCGAAAAGAGAGACAGCAAGCAGCAGCAGCACAACCTAAGTTTTGCAGTTCCTGGAGCCGCAATTCTGCATGCAGATTTGTGCCAAAGTTCCCTTTCAGGTGAAAGGAGCCCGCAGTCTTTTCCTGCATAGGGAGCCCCAAATCCTTCCTGAGCTACAAGCAGCGTTTATCTCTCAGGCGCTGAAGGGCATAATCTTCAGCCCCCCTGCAGGTCTGACAAGAGCTCCCTGAAAGAAGCCCCAGTGAGCTATGGCGTGCACACAAAATTTCATAGAGATCTATGCATAGAAAAATCTCTTTTTCTTTCTCCATGCCCAGCATGTGATCAGTGCTGCACCCGAATTTCGTACACCACAAAAGCCTCTAAGCCTCATGGGCCAAAAATTATTTTTACCCCTCCAGTTCCCTAACCTAGCAGTCAGGATGTTGGAATTAAGACTGGACAGGCATGACTTTAACTCCCTGGCTTAGTGCCATGTTTTATTTGGACAGCCATTTATTGTCTCTCAGCTTAATCTACCTCACAGGGCCACTGTGGAGATTATAAAGGTCGTGGGGAGAATCGAGAGCTGTTTGCAAGAAGGGTGGAAGGGGAAAATGTAATGATGTCATTTTGATAATTATTAATAAAATTCATTAGGGCACACTGTACACTTTCCTCCCTGCCTTCTCTCAAGTAAACTTCCAAGATAGCCTATGAAAAGTGTCCTGAGTGCAACTGCATTGCAATACATGCTTCCCTCTCCATGCCATAACATATACAAACCCAAATTTATCTTTGCTTTGATAAGTCACACAATTTAAGATAGAAAGCACTACGTAGAAAACACACACATTCACATTGCTTTGTGGATTCTTTGAAAACTGACAATCAACTTCCTAATCTACATTAGGGTAGCCTACCAATGTTGTCACCATCTCCTCTTTTTAAATTATTTTTGTTCCTTCACCTGTAGCAGCAGCCAGATAAGCAATTCATTTTTATACATACAGTATAGCACAATCAGTCTGCTCAGCAGGAGGAGACTGCAATCTCAAAATTGCCACATGTAATGCAACAGGGGCAGGATATTTAATGGCTGAGTTACAGGTCAGTAGAGGTGGGGGACCTGTGGCCTCCAGATGTTGGTAGACTGTACCTCTCATCACCTCTGACCATTGGCCATGCTAGCTGGGGCTGATGGGAATCAGAGTTCAACAACAATTGGAGGGTGGGCACGTGTTCCCCACCCCTGTGGTGCAGTACAAGAACTAGGAGATTGTGCCAAAGGCCTGATGAAAAAAAAGCTGGGTTTTGTGGAGAGAATTGAGGGAAATATATAGGATCACAGAGGTGTGTCAGGCAGAAGAGGAGATGCTGTTCTTGGTTTTGGTTTGGTGGTGGTTGTTTTTTTAAAAAGCCTCTGGTCCTTCAGAGAACTCATAGCAGTCTTTTAAATCAGGATGGGGGAATTTGTGGCCCTTCAGATGTAGTTGAACTCCCATCCGTCCCAGCCAGCATGGCCAACTTTTCAGGGATGATGGGAGCTGGAGCTGTCAAAGGTTCACCACCCTTGCTTTAAAAGAACACCCTTTACACATGCAGCAATAAACCTGCTAGCACATTTGCAAATCTAAGCAGAGTTTGGTATTATTATTTATTTTATTATTTTTTCAGTTTATACACTGCCCTATACCTGCAGGTCTCAGAGCGGTTCAGAGGGTAAAATCTGAATATAAAACCGCAAAATACATAATAAAAAACCCCCCAAACCAATACCTCCCTCCAACTCCTTTTAAAAGGGCATAGGATTTCAATCAAATCAACCAAATGCCTGCTTAAAGAGAAACGTTTTGCCTGGTGGCAAAAGGTGTATAATGAAGGCACCAGGCAAACTTCCCTGGGGAGAGCATTCCAGAGACGGGGAGCCACTGCAGAGAAGGCCCGTTCTTGTGTTGCCACCCTCTGGACCTCTCAAGGAGGCGGCACATGAAGGAGGGCCTTGGAAGATGATCTGAGGCTCCAGTAGGTTCATATGGCGAGAGGCAGTCCTTGAGGTATTGTGGTCCTGAGCTGTTTAAGGCTTTATATGTCAAAACCAGCACTTTGAATTGGGCCCAGAAACTAATTGGTAGCCAGTGCAGTCGGGCCAGGATTGGTGTAATAGGCTCAAACTGTCTTGATCCGGTGAGCAACCTGGCCGCTGAATTCTGCAGTAGCAGTTTCCGAACCATCTGCAGAGGCAGCCCTACATGGAATGCACTGGAGTAATCTAACCCAGAGGTTACCAAAGCATAGATGACAGTAGTTAGGCTATCCCTGTCCAGATAGGGGCGTAGCTGGGCCACCAGCCAAAGCTGATGGAAGGCACTCTGGGCCACTGAGGCCACCTGAGCCTCGAGCAACAGCAAAGGATCCAGGAGGACCCCCAAGCTACGAACCTGCTCCTTCAGAGGAAGTGTAACCCCATCAAGAGCAGGCGATCTCAGACCCAACTGGTCTAGGAAACCACCCACTAACAGTGCCTCAGTCTTATCTGGATTGAGCTTCAGTTTGTTGGTTCTCAAAGCAGTTTCTGTGCCAAAACTGGGTTTAAACCCTGATTGAAACGTCCAGGAAATCAGTTTCTTCCAAAAGCACCCAGATCTGGTTTGCAACCACTCCCTCCAGAACCTTGCTCAGGAAATGGAGATTAGCAACTGGCAGGCAGTTAGGTTTTCTGAATTGATATGGTTTCAGATAAGATCAAGGAATTGTAGGTTGAGATTCATGCCCTGGAAGGGGGGGTTGAGCTAGATGACCCTTGGGTTTCTTCCAACACTACAGTTTTGTGATTCTATGTAGAGCAACACCTTGGTAAAAATGTCCTGTCCCCACCGCAATGTTACCTCCTCATTGAGCATAAGAATATTCACCAATAGTTTAAAAACGAAAACCAGAAATAAAATACTTTTTAAACACAGTATCTGTAGCCATCTTCCCTATAGCGATATCCTGGAAAGTGCAGCTCAGTCAGAGGCTTGAAAAAGTATGTCTGTCTCCCTCTCCCCCCCCCCCCCAGGGTGGGCCCTAGTGGCTTCCCTACAGCTGGATCATTATGTACAGTGCTTGAACACCTGAAAGCACAATACAAAGTCTTTATTGGTAGTAGCATATTATTATTAGTGCACCTAGGACTGCGAATAAGTCCATTTACATCTGGCATAGGCAAACTCGGCCCTCCATAAGTTTTGGAACTATAGCTCCCATCATCCCTGACTACTGGTTCTGTTAGCTAGGGATGATGGGAGTTGTAGTCCCAAAAACATCAGGAGGGCCAAGTTTGCCTAAGCCTGATTTACATGAACAGATGTGGAGAGTAACTGCAGTAGAGAGTGTGACTGTGTTAAAGTTATCCCCTTAGTTATAAATTATAAAATGCTTTGGATTGGCCATACATTTGGCACGCCCAGCAAAGCCATACCATACTTGGGTAACCTTGTCAATATACAAAGTGGCACTGGATGTGGAAGGAAGACATAAGACCTCACTTTCCAGTCCGCTATATTCCATTCCTCTAATGGGTACTGGATTCCCTATTTCAGAAGAAGTCATCCGTGCAGTACATTATAGGGCGGCAGAACCACAATGAGGGCTATTCATTTCAGCTCCTGCGCTGGTGTTTTTGTTTGTTTTTACAGGGCTTAAAGTGTGTATAGTGTGTGTGTATAAAGTGTGACACCAAGGTTATTAAGAAAGGAGGGAATAAGCAGATAGTTTCGGATGGAAGACTATTCTAACTGGGTGTCAGCATTTGACGATTATAAATGACTCTGCCTCTCCCAGATCTCCTTATTCCCTCCTTCCTGAATAACTGTGGTGGTGCTTTTCCTCCTTAAGCCAGAAATGTCACCACATCACTTTAACATGGGCCACTATAAACCAACAGTGTGTTATTAGAGGGTTAAAACGAAATTGCTCTTTCAAATCTTTTAATTGCCTTGCTTGCAAGTACAGCAAAGTGGCTAAAGTGGTTTTGAGTGTTACAAGTTTAGACTTCCCTGAGACTTTTCAACTGGCCTTACAAATTAAGTAATATTTCTCCACAGTCAGCCTAAATCCGATCTGCCACAGTTTGAATTCATTGCTCCTTGCACTTCCCTTAATATTGGGGGGAGGGGGAGACTCGCCTGCAATAAACACTAAGGGTGTGGGGAGAGAGTCTTGTGTCCCTTTGTTATTAACCAAACTGGGATGCTTTGAGCCAGATCTGCTAATGTGCCATACTTCCTTGAATAAACGACAGACGTTTGGAAGGGCTTCCTTCTGATATTAAGGTGCCATTTCATCCTCACGTTAGCAGACCGCTTTGCCTGGTTTACATATGGCTCCAGCTGTATCCGTGGGTAATTTGCCTTATTTCCACATTCATGGAGTCTTGTTCAATCACTGTATCATGGTCACACTCAGTGGCGGGGGCTGAGGGCCCCCAAAAAATTCCAAGGAGGGGGCTGGGCCCCCTCAAAATTCAGTAGCGCCTATGCACACATGCTGCAGGGTGTTCTAACTTTACCTGCACAGCCCTGGCTCCCACAGTTGTGGGGGCAAGGCAGCGCACTTGGGCACACTTTTGCTAAGCAGTCTTCTAAGCAACTACACTCCTCCTATTTGAGAAGCCTCACTTAGGAGAGTTTCTGCTGAGCAACTGCTAACATGCTTGCCCCCTCCAAGCACCCCAACAATGCCAACTTCTTTCACTCAAGTGTGCACCTAGAGTACTGAAGAGTGTGTTTATAAGACTTGAAGCTGAATAAAACTGCTAGCAAAACACTTCATTTTTGTATTGTACTTACTCTCTTATGCATCACTTTAAACCTGAATACTAAAACCTCTGTTCAGTGTTAAAAACTCAGATATATAAGCTAGGTGCCAAATGGTTCCTTAAACCAAGGTTGCAGTCACCAAAACTGAATGTCTACTTCCTATTTTGGGGCAAGTGATGGATTGACTGTGAATGATTCTCAGTTAAACACCTGGCTAATTCAGATGACAACCTTAAACTAGATTAAGAGCTTTGATAACTTAAATAATAAAAGTCACATGGTCCAGGGACAGTCAACATATATATATATATTGGCCTATTCCAACCTCTTTTACTTAATGGCGACTGCTCCCAGGCTGCACAGAAAAAGCATTTTGGTTCCAGAAGTTCATTCCGATTGTGCAGATAAAATACAACTGATTGTATTCAGCAGGATGGGGTATTAGTGTGTGGAAACAGTCCAGATCCAGTGATTCCCAGATGGAGGTGTCAGGGGCCCAGGCATCTTCACTTAATCATAAGTGGTCAAAAGGCAGCTGCAAAATGTGCCTGGCTAATTTCGAACCCTGCCTCTATTGCCATTGTTAAAAGTGGAAGCACAGAGATACCAAGATGGTATGGTCTGGTCAGATCTTGTGGGTGCGAGCTCATTTGGCAGGAGCCATGGGGACAAGAGCTTAGGTGGCCACTGAACTGAAAAGTTATGGGGAAGACTGGAACATGATTTGTGGTGGGCAACCCACCTCTTCCCCCCAAAACTGCCTCCATCTTTCTCTCAGCTGCCCACCTCCCACCACGCCACCCAACCATTCTTCTCTCATTGTAAGCCTCTCCCCAACCACAGGAAAAATGTGTCCAGAATCTCAGCAGAAGAGCAAGCAGCTGGTGGAAAGGGGTGGGTGGGTGGGTGGGAACCACAAGCCATGGAATGGGTTAAGCCCACACTCCTCAGTCCACAGTTTCTCCCTTGCAGATCATTCCTTTTAAGCTATTCTCTCCCAGAACTGTCACCGCGCTCTGGGCTTTCGACATCATACAACAAAATTGTTCAGTAAACCCAAGCTCAGAGGGAGCCAATGCAACTGAGAATTCTGGTTCAGCTCAGTCAGCTTTAAATCTCCTCTGTTGGCTGTGCTTGTTAGGTTTTGCCCTAGTGCAAACATCTGCAAATGAAATTAATTGGAAAACAACAAAATAGAGTAAATGTACTTTTTTAGGGTGGGAGAGAGAAACAATTGTGACAAGCAAATTATACTCCAGCACTAATTTTATTCAAATTGGGCCCTACCAGGAAATTGTACCCAACTGATTCAGCTCACGCTTAGCACAGAGGGAAGTGAAAATAATATAGTGCTGGTCTCCTTCAGACTTTAGGTTTTTGTCTTTAGATTTAAATTTCTCCTGTTAAGAGCTGAATACAGCTTGGGAAGTGTTGGGCTTATTACTGCTTTGACAATGAATATACCTCCTTATTGCTAACCATGTTTCTTGTAGTATCTAAAGTACTTTCTGAGGGCAGGGTGGGGGCAGCTTGAAACTTGCTCATTAACTGCGATTTTCTTTCCCCTCTCTTTGCCTCTGTGAATCCAGGGAACTGCCTTGACACGAGACACACGAGACAAAGACTGCTTGGATGTCATTACGGATCATCTACCACAAGTGAGGTAAAGACCAAGTTGGCTGTGTTGCTGAATTATTTCCAGTAACTGCATCCGAACACGCAGGGGGACGGGGACACACACACACACACACACAGTATTTATGATGTGAATTTAGTACCAATAAAACACTACTTAGTTTCACCAGTCACAAATCTGCCTTGTTATTAAAACCGATTGCAGTTTATCGCTAAGAAGTAGATCTCTGCAGAATGTGGCCAGTGTCTTATTTAATAGTGCCTGGAATCCTCCATCCCCTTCTGGTTATCTAGAACAGTGTTTCCCAACCGGTGTTCCGCGGCACACGAGTGTGCCGTGAGACGTTGCCTCGTGTGCCGCGAGATGCCTGGAGGGAGGCGGGCGAGTCGGGCGGCGAGAGGCGGGGCGGCGGCGGCGAGGAGAGGCCGCGCCTCCTGCTGTTGCCTGGCACTCCTCCTCGCAGCCGGAAGCGCTGCCTGGGCGCCTCCGCGCGACTCTGCCTCGCTGGGTTTGGTCTCCCAGCAGAGACGGGTCACACGCGCCCCTCCCTCCCTCCCTCAGCCTGCGCGGAGGGAAAGCCAGAGAGAGGCATCGCTCCTGCGCGGCGGGAGAGGGAGCAGCCGGAGCGATGCCCCAAACGAACGGGACCGGAGGGGAAATCCTCTCCGAGGCGGATTGAGCGCAGCTGAGAGAAGCCTTTCGAGGAGCTGCCGTGTCCCCTGGAAACCCCCTTCCCAGCTCTGCCTCAGCCGCCGCCGCCTCAGTTGCCGCCGTCCCTCAGTCCCTCGCTCTGCTGCCTCCTCCCACCCCCAAAGCTTGGAGGTTCCCCAGCAAGGGGGAGGGAAAAAAATTTCACTTTTGTGCGTCCCTCCCGGCGTGACGCTGCGCGCTGACGTCACGGGGCGGGGCTTTAATGGTGGTGTGCCGCGAGATTTTTTTTCAGTAAACAGGTGTGCCGTTGCCCAAAAACATTTGGGAAACACTGATCTAGAAATTCCCCTGCACTTCTGCCTCTTTGCAGTCATACTTTGTAGGCAGCTGATAAGCAGAAGATGTGCAAATTCATTGTTTAACTGCAACCTCCCCCCCAACAGCTAACTGTTTTTGTTTTGTAAAAGCCCAGAGCCCCCTCTTTTGTTAAAAAGCCACCAACTTTCTCATTCTCCACTTTTCGGAGCTCATTTCAGAAGCTCCTCTGTGCACTTTACCAAGCCAAGAAACCACAAAGAAACTCGCGCATCTGCTAGTCTTGTACTTGTGCAGATAACAAGCAATATCTCCTGGAAGCGCATTTCCAGCAAGTTCAGTGTCTTGCAGCATCCATGGAAAAATCTAATAATCAGATTCTGCTTGGTAGCAGGTTAGGGAGTTTTCACCACTCAGGTATTAAAGTTGCTATGATAGGTAGGGCTGTAGCATTATGGGCTGCAGATGAGGACCCACACAAAAAAAAGCAGTAAAAACAGTCCCTGCACATAGAAAATCAGTATGCTGGAGAGAAGACTAGGGCAGAACCCTTCACCCTGACATGCTAGCTTTCTATGGGTAGGGATTTTGTTGCTCTTGTTCTAAAAATATTTATATGGAGAAGCATTTGGGCACATGGGTCCCCTATCTGCTTTATGAAAGTGCTCTAGTCCTTCCCAATTTGGATGAAAACAAGGCTTCTGTCTAACCCAGGGGTTGCCAGTGTCATGCATCTCTAGCCTCATGTTTTCTAATAACCCCAGTGGTTGTGCAGGATTTCTCTCACCCACCCTCCCCTCCTTTAATGGAAAATAGGTAAAGGTAAAGGGACCCCTGACCATTAGGTCCAGTCGTGGGCGACTCTGGAGTTGCAGCGCTCATCTCGCTTTATTGGCCGAGGGAGCCGGCGTACAGCTTCCGGGTCATGTGGCCAGCATGACAAAGCCGCTTCTGGCAAACCAGAGCAGCGTACGAAGATGCCGTTTACCTTCCCGCTGGAGCGGTACCTATTTATCTACTTGTACTTTGACGTGCTTTCGAACTGCTAGGTTGGTAGGAGCAGGGACCGAGCAATGGGAGCTCACCCCGTAGCGGGGATTCGAACCACCCACCTTCTGATCGGCAAGTCCTAGGCTCTGTGGTTTAACCCACAGCGCCACCCGCGTCCCTATTTGGAACATAGGAACTGCCTTATAGCAAGTTAGACAATTGGTTCACCTAGCTCAGTACTACACCACCTGCTGGTATCTCTTTCGTCATCTGCTCCCTGATCCTTTTAGCTGGAGATGTTAGGGATTGCACCCAAGATCTTCTGCATACAAAGTTTGTATTCTTGTGCAGAACTGGAAGCTTTCCCAATTGCAAATCCACGAGAAAGATGTAGACCATCTCTATCCTACCACATAATGGCTTAATGATGCCACCTGTTTTGTGTGGCTCTTTTTCAATGGCTTTCAATGGCTTAACTACTTTGAAGACAGCACAGCTGGAATCCCGAGAATGCAGAGTTTAATATAAAGGAAAGGAATAGGGAAGTGGTTTGGGAACCTGGATAACAATACTGTCTCATTAGATTGACTATACAGTATGTGCAAGATACCTGGCTGTTACAAGACTCATTAAGGATAGTTGAGAAGGGAAATTACATGTACTTTACCAAAAAAAACGCCCATGTGGAGGGGGTTGCTTAGGAATGTGACCCTGCACAGGGAAATGCACAGGATTTTTGCAATCATTTTTTTAAGCACCTGATTAACCCCTGCTGTACCAGCACTGATTGGGACACTTGAGGCTTGAAAGCATAAAGCCTGTTAAGAGACATCAAATCTATGGTTTTTGTTGAAGTTTCTTGCTTTGAAAGATTGTTTTGGGTGACTAATACCAGGAGTGGTATATTGCCCTCACCTAGTCCATTTCCTTTGTTCTTCACATTTTTCCCAAACTCATCTCCGCAGTAAGCAGTGTTACATGGTCTTTGACGTGTAACCTAAGAGGATCTTTATTTTGCCATTCCTGATACCCAACAAATGGTACAGCTCCACAGGGGTGAACAAATGTATGTAAACACATGAACCTCCATTATATGGAATCAAGCCACTAGCCCAGTACCGCATGCTCTGACTGGCAACATTGCTTCACAATCTCTAACCTTAATCCAGGTAGCATGAAAACTCCCACTGAGTCATGGCCTTCCTATTCTGAAGCTACATTACAACGAGCCAGATCATTGGTCTTTCCTTCTACTCCACTTTTAAGTGGCTCCACAGGGTCTCAAGCACTCTTTCACACTAAACCTTTTTAACTAAAACCTGTATATGTTGCATGCAGAGCATGCCTGCATGTACCTAATCCAGCGCTGTATGTTGCTTACTGACAGCAGACGCCAAGGGACTCCCCATGAGCAGAGCTCTGGTGTTGAGCTATGCTCCTCTCATGAACACAGAAAACCATATTATCTAGCTCATCTTATCTGTTTGTTCTTAACTGGAAGCAGTTCTCCAGAATTTCATTCAGGAGTCCTATCCCCTGCCCCATCTTACCTGAGGCTGGTGACTGGACCTGTGGCTTGAGGTGCACAGATCATATGCTCTACTCCTGAACTGTGGTCATTCTCTCCTGTTATGAAGGCACTTTCTGCTGTGCCTTCCACTGCTCCACCTAGTCAGTATTGCCTGCACTGCCTGGAAGGAGCTCACCAGGGCTTCAGACAGGAGACATTCACAGCCCTACTGCCTGCAGTTGCCATTAGAGATTGAAGTTGGGACCTTTTACATGCACATCAGACGCTCTGCCACAGAGCCATGGCTCTTCAGAGTGGCTCTCTAGCGACTGAGCCAGGCATCTCTCCCAGCATTGCAACTTCACATCTTTTAAGGATTCCAGAAATTGAATCAAAGTCCAATATGTGTCTGAATCATGCACTCTCTACATCGCTCTGGCCCCTCACCAGCTACATGCACGCAGCTGAAGCTGTGTGAAGGTGATCTAGTCCCTAAAAGAATCTGTTCATTCATGCCACCCCCACATTTCCCCTCCCAAGCCTGACTAACCCCCCAAATTGAGATATTTTGCCCCCAAAATATAAATCGGTGTTATAGGTTGTACCCCTCCACTAAGTTACACACAGAGTAGACACACAGAAATTAACCAGGTAAGAGGAACCTTTGCCCCCCCCCCCAGCTGTTGCTGGACTAGAACTCCCATTATCCGTGTCCATTGGATATATTAGCTGGGGCTGGTGGGAGTTAGTCCAGCAACAGCTGGAGGTCCACAGCTCAAATCAACCTAAGTTGGTCATGACCATTATTTTGGCCATGTCTGCTCTTAGAAGAAATACTACTGCAGCTCTCCATTCTCTCTCCCATATGTCCTTCTCATCTCATACTCTTTTCTCTGTTAGTCTATTTGTCCCCTCATTATTCTATACCATGCTAGGAATATGGTAACCTGCCTTATACTGCAAAATACATTTTCCCATGTATCCTAGTAGCATCTGCTGTGAATGGCCTCCAGGATCTCAGGCAGAGGAAGATCTTTCCCATCACCTGCTAATTCAGGAGTGGGGAGCCTTTGGCCTTCTGTGTGCTGCTGACCTTCAACTCCTACTAGCCCTAGAAAGCATGATCAATGCCTAGGGATGATGGGATATGTAATTCCACAACATCTGGAGAGCCAAAGGTCCCCCATCCCTGTTCTAATTGGAGCCTTTTAACAGGAGCTGCCAGGGATTGAATTTGTGACCTTCTGCATGCAAAACAGGTGTGCTGGCAATGAGCTGCAGTCCTTCTCTCAATCCAAATCATGTTAAACAGATCTGATTTATTAAGGTGGATTATATTTAGCATCAGCTCTGAAGAGTAACATTCTGCTTGAGAGGCATTCCTACCTAGGTTGCGCTAGATCAGGGGTCTGCAACCTAAGGCCCATGGGCCACAAGCGGCCTGTGGGGGTCGTTTAACCTGCCCATGGACCGCCCGCTCAGTCGGCTCCTGTGCGCCGCACTAAACCGGTGGGGAACAGAGCAGGGACCGCCTTCTGTGATGCTGTCTGGCCTCCCATTGGCTGCAGGAAGCTGCACACGCCTCCTCTGCACCAGAAGGAGTGCCAGAAATAGCGTTTGCACGTGTGTGCACTCAGGCCCACCGCGGCGTCTGCGGGACCATGAACCGCCCCAAGCCACAAAAACTTTGCTGACCCCCGAGCTAGATGCTCCATGCTAGCCCTTTACTTATTTGGCATGTGCAGAGCCTTTGAAAGGCCAGGGGTACATACTGTGCTCCTCTCAAAAGGCTGTTCCACATTCAGACCTGCTCAGTGCCAAAGCTGCTGCAACTTGCGAACTTTCCTTTCCACTTGGGGCAGTTCAGCTGTGAAGGTTAAACTTCCTATTTAATTGTACCTTTTGAGCCCATGGCTTTATTTAGTGTGACAAAAAACAAAGAAACAAACCCAAATCTGGGTATTTTGTGTGTGTGTGTGTGTGTGTGTGTGTGTGTGTCTGTCTGTGTGTGTGTGTGTGTGTGTGTGTGAGAGAGAGAGAGAGAGAGAGAGAGAGAGAGAGAGAGAAAACTGCAACCCACTCAAAGCTTGAAGGGTGTGGTGGCCAAGAGGTGTAATGAAAGCAGTAGGTTGCATGCACTGGATTATTGTGAGATAATGGCTTGGCATAGGTAGAGGGATGCAGAAGTAAGGAATCTCTCACTTGGGCCAGTGAAAGCTCTTTCTATGTCCTTTTTAGTCTTAAAAGATCCCTGCTCCACACCAAAAATGTCATGAGATCTAGAAGCCTGACACTTTTTTTAAAAAAAGCAAAAAAAGCAGTGCAATTAAATCAGCCTGGTTCAGAATACTGGAAGGGCTAAGCACCCACTAGGACTTAAATATTGTATTCTTCTCTTTTCCCAAACAGCATCAAAAACATCTGAGATAAATGCAGCCACTCTCGACCTCACCTGCAAAGTCATGGCTGCTGCCCCTCATCTCAATGTGGACGCACTCCGTGAAGTCTTGGAATGCCCCATCTGCATGGAATGTTTTACTGAAGAGCACCTAAGGCCGAAACTGCTGCACTGTGGGCATACCATCTGCAAACAGTGCACTGAGAAGCTCCTGGCCAACAGCATCAACGGGATACGATGTCCCTTCTGCAGCAAAGTCACGAGGATCACCAGCTTGGCTCAGCTGACGGACAACCTGACCGTGCTGAAGATCATAGACACAGCAGGACTCAGCGAAACAGTTGGCATCCTCATGTGCAAGGCTTGTGGGCGGAGGCTCCCCAAGCACTTCTGCAAGAGCTGTGGCATGGTCTTGTGTGAATCGTGCAAAGAAGCTGAGCATGTGCAGCAGGGGCATGGCGTGGTTGCTATCAAAGAGGCGGCCGACGAACGGAGGAGGGAATTTGGGGCCCGGCTTGGCCAGCTGCGAGAGCTCATGGGGGACCTGCAGAAAAGGAAGGCAACTTTGGAAGGAGTTTCGAAAGACCTCCAAGTAAGGTACAAAGCCGTCCTGCAGGAGTATGGGAAAGAGGAGCGCAAAGTCCAAGAGGAGCTTGCTAGATCCCGAAGGTTCTTCACCACTTCCCTCTCTGAGGTGGAGAAAGTGAACAGCCAGATCATGGAGGAGCAGGCTTACCTGCTGAACATCGCCGAGGTGCAGATTGTGTCACGGTGTGACTACTTCCTTGCCAAAATCAAACAGGGAGACATAGCCCTCTTGGAGGAAGAGGGTGATGAAGAGGAGCCTGAACTGATGAACAGCCTCCCCAAAGAGCTGACCCTGCAAGAAGTTGAGCTCCTCAAGGTAGGCCATGTTGGGCCGCTGCAGATTGGACAAGTGGTTAAAAAACCCAGGAGCATCAATGTGGAGGAATCGCAGGTGGAGATGGTGGCAGTGGCCTCTGTCTCTTTCAGGGAGGCAAATGTGGCTGACGCAGAGGTCAGCTCGCTGCCCAGTTGCTCCTCACCCACCAAACCACGCATGCCAGAGGCAGCAGCCAGCATTCAGCAGTGCAACTTCCTCAAGAAGATGGGGTCTAAAGGCAGCACTCCGGGGACTTTCAACCTGCCCGTTAGCCTGCATGTCACACCCCAGGGGGAGGTGCTTGTAGCAGATCGCGGAAACTTCCGAATCCAAGTCTTTACCCGCAAGGGCTTCCTAAAGGAGATCCGCCGGAGTCCCAGTGGCATTGACAGCTTTGTGCTCAGCTTTCTCGGAGCAGATCTGCCCAACCTGACTCCTTTGTCTGTCACCATGAACTGCAATGGACTGATTGGCGTGACTGACAGCTACGACAACTCTGTGAAGGTGTACACGATGGACGGGCACTGTGTGGCGTGCCACAGGAGCCAGCTAAGCAAGCCGTGGGGCATCACTGCCCTCCCGTCGGGGCAGTTTGTAGTGACGGATGTGGAAGGGGGGAAGCTTTGGTGCTTCACAGTAGACCGCAGCATTGGGGTTGTGAAGTACAGTTGCCTGTGTAGCGCTGTGCGCCCCAAGTTCGTGACTTGCGACACCGAAGGGACTATCTACTTCACCCAGGGGCTGGGCTTGAACCTTGAAAACCGCCAACACGAGCACCACTTGGAAGGAGGCTTTTCGATTGGTTCCGTTGGCCCAGATGGCCATCTTGGCCGGCAGATCAGCCATTTCTTCTCGGAGAACGAGGACTTCCGGTGCATCGCAGGGATGTGCGTGGACGCCCGGGGGGACCTGATCGTTGCAGACAGCAGCCGGAAGGAAATACTGCATTTTCCAAAAGGGGGTGGCTATAACATCTTAATCCGGGAGGGACTCACATGCCCCGTTGGCATAGCCATCACCCCCAAGGGACAGCTCTTGGTCTTGGACTGTTGGGATCATTGCATTAAGATCTACAGTTACCACCTGAGGAGGTACTCCACACCTTAAGAGGAAAAAGGCATGGTGTGTGTGTGGGGGGGGGGGGTAACACGTGTGTCCACACAAGAGATTCCTTTGTTGTTCCTAGTAGACTGACTTGTCATTCAGTGCCATAGTTTTCAAGCAGAGTGTGCCACAGTCCTGGCTGAACTGGTGCAGCGGCCACCTTTTTTGTGTGTGCTCTTAGAAGAAAAGATAGGCAATCTCTGTGTTTGTGTGTGCGCATTTTATTATTATTAAAATAGAAGTTAGCTAAGTAAATCTCCTGAGTAAGTGGAGAATGCTGATAAAAGAGAGCTGGGATTTTTATTAGTCCTGCCTTGCACCCGTAGGTTCCACCCCCACTTTCTGCCACTGCATGGGCTCCAGCACCAGTCTCTTTTCATTGGCCTTTTCACCACAGTAGCTGGTAGTACTTTCCCCACTACTGAATCCTTTTAATTTCCCAACCGTGTTGGTGCAGCCCACCCATCACAAACACTTCATCACCACAGTCCTGGTTTGAAATCAACCCCCCTCCTCCCCAAACCAGGGTCTCACCCATCCTTACAGTGCCAACAGAGCCCTAGCGCTCAACATGTGTTAATGTGTATGTGTGTGTGTGTGTGTGCAAGAGAGAGACTGACTTTGTGCCCATTGATCATTCTGAAGTTAGACTGCTGCAATTGCAGGAAACTTGACTTGAAGCTAAAACTGTCTCCTAGGATTCTATGTTCATGAACCTTTTGTTTTCAACAGCAGCGATAGCCTTGCTGGATGGGAACTGATCCGAGATTTGTTTTTGATTCATGACTTTTGTGTTGTCTCTCGCTTGGAAGAAAAAAAATGTCTTGGAAAGCCATGTTTCTTGTTGATGTTTTTGCTAGGGGAAGGAGAAATTGGGAGTAAACAAGATCAAATCTGACAAACGATATGTTTAACCCTGCACCTTCAATATCCAGCATTCCACACCGCTGCACTGCCTGATGGGTTTCCACTAGTTGCACCGTACGGAAAAGCTACTTGTCCGTAAGATGGGGGAAAGGCAGCTTTTTATTTCATTACAGGGGATCTCCCCCCGCACACCATGTCTTCACGTCTCAATTCCTTTCACAGCAAAATGCTATGTTGCCAGCGATGCCGCTAGGCCTTATTTAAGGTAACAGACGGGTTTGCGCATCAGCCAGTGGGCATATGGCTTGGGTCAGATGAAGCGTGAAACCACAGCTGGGTGAATTAGCACACCCTAGGCATGCCCAAAAAAGGACAAGAAACACACCCTCTGATGTAACCGAAATGTCTCAGAGAGAAAGGAAACCAGCTTGTTAAGCATAAATAGGACACAGTCGCCCAGCGTTAATCTGCCAGAATTAACGGTGTTCACTTCCAGCGGTGCCCTTGCAAAATTGCTGGGGCAGGGGAAATGATTTCAAGCTGGTTCTGTAGTGGCTTGGATTGCTGGAAGGAGAAAAATAGTCACAGCTCGCCAAAGCTCCAGTTATCATGGCCCTTGCATTCTCAACGTGGGCTGGGGAAGGCTCTGGCTGTGCCAAGCAAGAGTGGAGCGTTAATTGGTCTGAAATGCTTTGGATGTGACAGGTATTATGTAGAACATAGAGGATCACTACGCTCCCACTGTAGTTGCAAGAGCTGGATATATAGATACCTTTCCTACTAATTTACTCTTGCGAAAAGGGGGACTGGCAGGCTGCTCTCTCTCCAAGCTTCCTTTTAGTTTTTCCCAAAGACAGTTCAGGAAAGGCAGGGTTACAGTTAAGGTGACAGATACCAAAAAAAGTGCAGGAGTGTGAATAATTAGGGGGCACAACCCAGACACACACACACACACACACACACACACACACACACACACACCTGCCTGACTGTAGCACCTAAAAACACCACAGATCTTATTCTGTGCTAGTGTGGCTCTGGAACTCTGTCCTAAAGATCCCACTTGGAATGAATTTTGCAGACTGAGTTTGTTTGTGTTCATTCTCTTAATGACATGCAGAGTTGTGTGATTTTTGTTAAGTGTGTGATGTGAAGAGAGTAGAGGGGCATAATATTCATATAATAATGATTATGATTATTAATTAAATTTATATACCGCCCCATACCTGCAGGTCTCAGGGTGGCTCACAGGATAAAATCAGAATATAAAACCACAAAATACATAATCAAAATAAAAACAAAAACAACCCAATAACACACACACACACACACACACACTCTAAAAGGGCATAGTTAGGGAGAAAGAAGACCTGGATGATAGTATTGGTGAGTTGATAACTTGTCCCTCTGCTATTGGGACCCTTACCCAAACCTTATCTTTTTTTTAAGCTGTTATATTTCCAAGTTTCATCATCATGAGAAACAGAACCTTGCTTTAGTTCCAACATAAGCAGACCTTTTCATGCTGGATTGCACATAAGATACTACATAATGATCTACAGCACACTGAAAGGGTACTATTTTTATTTTTAAGATAGATTTGATTGCAGCCAACTTTGCTTCTAAATTAGGTGGATTGTATTTATGGTAATATCCCAAATACAGCGACAGTGACCCACAATCCCAGTTGTGTGAATGAAATGGAAAGCTGATGGTGTGGACTGCCCCTTCCTGTGTGGATTTTAGCTTTAATGGGTGGGCCCTGCCAGTGAGCTTTTATACCAAACTGAGAGACAAAGAATGGCTTCAGTATGTAGAAACAACTGAGATTGCAAATAATCACCTGGATTGGGGTATGTGTGTGTCTCTTCTGTCTAATGGCTGTGCTGCCTTCACCCACGGCCCTTCGATAAACATTATATTTATAGCTGCCACCTATCAATTTTTTTTTGCAATTTTGAAATGTTTGCTTTTATGAACTGGCTGTTGCACACAGCCTGTGCCAGACTGATTCGCAGAAGCAATATTGTGTTTTATAAATAAGCACTTGCCGCATACGCTGTTCCAGGGAGCATCTTTTGTAGTCAATATCCCACTACAGAGAGCATTTGGGAAAGCCATAGGTTCATTTAAGTGGACTTAAAGCCCACTCTTTTCTGCTGACAGAGCACTCGACTGCCTTGGCTTTAGCCAAATAGCCACATTGCAGTTTAAGCGAAGCCCACCATCTGTTCCACTCTCCCGACAGCAAATGGGCAGAGAGGAGAGGAACAGCACATTTTAGTTTATGGTGCGTTTGTGATTCACAGAGGTCCACCCCACATGCTCGCTGTATGGTGTGTGTGTGTGGGGGGGCTCTTTGCATCTGCTCTGCTGTCCTGTTTTCAGCACAGATGGTGGAAGACACAGGACGTTTCTACCCCAGCTGCAGTCCACGTGCCTCTCTTGGCAAAGCAGAACTCTCTGAATTGGCCTTTCCTGCTTTGGTGAGGAGAGAATCGCTTTTGCAAGCAGCTGCTAAGCCAGAGTTCTTACTGAGTGATGATTCACATGGGCTATATGTTTAAAACAGGATCATACAACTTGAAACAGGCTTGGCTTCCCCCAAAAGAATCCTGGGAAATGTGGTAAGCTAAGGGTGTTGAGTGGAGAAGGCACTGGCAAACTACTCCAGTATTTTACCAAGAAAACTCCATGGACATAGAAAAGGAGAAGCTTTGAGAAGAAAGTGAGAGTTTCCAAGGCATGCTCTGGTTCATGGTGTCACCGAGAGTCAAAGACGACTAAGACGACTAAACAACAACAACAAGGGTGTTGAGAGTTGTTACGAGACCCCTGTTCCCCTCACAGAACCACAGTTCCCAAGGAAGAGGGAAATATTACTATTATTTTCATAAAATGTATATACACTCAAACCTCGGAACTCGAATGGCTCCGCTGCTGAACGTCTCAGTTCCTGAATGCGAAAAACCCGGAAGTGTTCCGGTTCTCGAAAGTTCCTCGGAACTCGAACGTCTGACGCAACTTCCGCTTGAGTGCAAGAAGCTCTTGCAACCAATCAGAAGCCACGACTCTGAACTCAAACGTTTTGGAAGTCAGACGGTCTTTCGGAATGGATTACGTTTGAGTTCTGAAGTTTGACTGTACTGCTCAATTGTAATAAATCCTCAAAGCAGTTTACAAAAATATTGTTAAACCACTCTGAGAACTGTTAGCTCTGTGAGGGGAATAGCGAACTGCAGTTTAACAAGCTTCCAATTCCTTGGGGGGAAGTGATGAGCACTTAAAGTAGTATGATAATGATCTGAATGTATAATACAAACAGGGCCTACCACAGATCCATTAATTTCAAACAAATGTTGAATCATATCCTCAGCCCCTAACAGGAATGCCTCTGCTCCTTTGGGTTCATTTTCCTCTTTCAACTGAGATGAAGTGTTGTTTCCCTTCTGGACAGCTGAGCACGGTCAGCTCCCAAATGGGGCTACATTTGGTTCCACACATCTCATCCCATTACCTTTCTCTTAATGTAAAAATGTCTACACGTCTGTGTATGCAGGGAGGCACACCTAAGTGTTGTAGAAACCATTTTGAGTTTGGTGTGGGGGTGGCCCCTGTTTCGCTTCCAACACTGAAAGGCACTCAAATTCGCTATTGGTATACACATATGTGGATTAATAAACAGCTGGGTAACTGTTTTGTCACTTGCACAAATGTGTTTTGCTGTGCCTTTTGTTTCTGGCTGTGTGTTTGAGGGTGCATTGTGTTTTTAGAAGGCTGAGTAATAGAGAGGAAATTGAATTAAATGTTCACTGCAAAAATAATAAGAAGAGAAAAGGCTGGTGTTATTAAAAACACTTCATCTCCTCTCTCGCCTCCTCCCTCCCCCTTAATGGCAGGTCTGTTTCACAAGGTCTTAAAAACAAATTATGCTTGCTAGGTAGGGAAGAAACAGAAGCATTCTCTCTTGTGCTATTAGGAGATGCAGTAATTGCAACAGCAGCAAACAGAAATTCCTGTGGGCGTACACAGGGTAACTTCATCAAGTTTGACTCCCTGCTACTCAGATATTAGGGGTTTCTTTTCCTTTATTGTATTGGCTCCTATTATTTCTTAAACACAAAGAGAAGCAGCCTGAACACAATCTCTCTCTCTTTTTTGCAGCAGCTGCAGCAGAAATTTTAGGTAAAGGTAGGGCTAGACCCCCACCATCTCCTCTAAAGCATCAAGAAGCAAAGAATTCATATTTTCTCTATGTGTTTTGGGTGTATAGGAATCTATCTTATACTGACTCAGACCACTGGTCCATCAAGCTCAGTACTGTGTACAATGACGGGCAGCAGCTCTGAAAAGTTTTGGGTAGGAATCTGGTGCTTCTGGGGTTTGAACCTGGAACTTTCTGTGTGCAAAGCAGATGCTTGACCATTGAGTTATGGCTCTTCTCTGAATCTTCCAGTGAAGGACTCTGTGTATCTTCACCTAGATCAGGGACACACACCTTTAGTGGTAGCTCTCAAGCTTGGGCATTGAATCTCAGGCAAATTAATCCCGTAGTCAAGGGTCAGTTTCTGAGGATATACTCAGCACACCTATATAAACATGATTTTGTGTTTAAATGGTGAACTAATGGGGTGTCCCACGGCTCAGCTGTGACATCTTTGCACCACCAAGTGTGTTGTTTTGCAGCATTTTACAATATTGGTAGATCTTGTGTGATGAATTTAAAACAGTGTTGGAGAACCTGTAACCCAGGCTTCCTCAACCTCGGCCCTCCAGATGTTTTGAGACTACAGTTCCCATCATCCCTGACCACTGGTCCTGCTAGCTAGGGATCATGGGAGTTGTAGGCCAAAAACATCTGGAGGGCCGAGGTTGAGGAAGCCTGCTGTAACCCTTCAGGTGCTGGACTCTTAACACCCTGCCACCCCCCTCGCCCCTCTGTGCATGGCTAGTGGTCAAGGATGATGGTAACTGGAGGACTTCTTGAAAGCTAGATGTTCCCCATCCCTGTTTTAGAGCAGTGGGGATGTGTCTCTGTGATGACAACAGCCATTCCACTAATCTTCCATCTTGGAACTCTTTGCCCTTTTCCTTAGGTGTGTTGCTTAAGGTATATAGGCTCAGCAACAGGTTCAATCCCCAGCATCTCCAAACTCTGGAAGAACATGGAGAGAGCTACTCAGAGTAGACAATATGAATCAGTCCAGGACAGCTGCATATGTTTAGGATGGGATGGTTGAGGCAGACGGTAGCTGGTGTAATGGCTGTCCCCAGTGAAATGTTGCAATTTCCCCAAACAAATTCTTTCTCCTTAAAAAAAAGGTCAGGGTAGTTTCTCTCCTTCTGCCCTCACACTGGTGAAGCAATGCAAGAGGAATTAGATAACAGAACAGCAGATACCAGAAACATGATCACTCATTGGTGTTTTGTTGTCTTGGTCTTGTGGTTTCAATCAACTAGTATATAACTGAGGACCAGTGTGGTATAGGAGTTAGAGCAGTGATTCATGGCTTAAAATCCTCACTCGGACATGAAGCTTTGCTAGGTGACACTCAGCCTTACAGGATTGTTGTGAGGTTGGGGGTGAGGTGGGTGGAGAGAAGATAACAATGGTTGGCTCTTTTGTGGAAGAATAAGGCATTCAAAAATGATAAGCAAAGAAACAATAACCTGGTTTCAACCCTCACAAACCCTCTCAGCTACAGTTGTTACGCTACTTCCCAAGAAGGAACTCTACATTATTTGAAAGCCGGGTTATTGAAAGCAAAAATGTCACAACACCCTGCCCTGACGCAAAATGCAAAGATGCTTATTTGCATAAAAGGTAAAGGGACCCCTGACCATTAGGTCCAGTCGCGGACGACTCTGGGGTTGCGGCGCTCATCTCGCTTTACTGGCCAAGGGAGCCGGTGTACAGCTTCCGGGTCATGTGGCCAGAATGACTAAGCCGCTTCTGGCAAACCAGAGCAGCGCATGGAAACGCCGTTTACCTTCCCGCCAGATAGGTACCTATTGATCTACTTGCACTTTGATGTGCTTTTGAACTGCTAGGTTGGCAGGAGCTGGGACGGAGCAGCGGGAGCTCACCCCGTCGCAGGGATTCGAACCGCCGACCTTCTGATTGGTAAGCCCTAGGCTCTGTGGTTTAACCCACAGAGCCACCCGATCTATCTGTTGGTCAGGGGGTGACAACCTTTTTTTGCTCCCCATGGTCACATTGGCAAACTGGAGAACTGACTGTGAGCACCACACACAAATGCTATCCTATTGGATTATTCTTCCAAACTTAAGGCCACTGGGAATGGAGAGCCCTGTGGGCACCAAGGAACACCTCTGTGGGCACATAAGTGCCCATGGGCGCCACACTGGCAACCGCTGCTGTATTGTCATCAGTAAAGAAGTGAGATGCAGAAAAGTAAAGGTTTCTCTTTGTGGGAAAGGACATTACATATTTTTTTAAAAAAGAAAGCTACTGAGTGGAATTCACTGAAGGGCAAATCCCTCAACCAAGCTGAACTTTACACCGGATTTACTACACAAACCTGCACTGCTAACCTACAGGATTCAGTCTAGTTTACTCATTCATACCATCATCATAAGCAACAATTTTTAAGTCTCCCCAGAAATCACACAGTGGGTAAGATCAGTGACATGGAAGGAGGAGCACGCACACACTTTTCCCCACTCTCTAGTGGGCAGCACCAGCAAGTTGTCATTTATCATTGTTTAAGACTGAAGCAAATGGGTTAGATGAGTTCTGAATGCATTTTATACAAAACACAACACCTAGGGAAACACGGGAGGGGGAAAGACTGTCCAGGAAATGGTTGGGAGGGTCAAACTGTTTTGCATCCAGTTTGTGGATTTCATTCACCCGCACTGTCTTGCATCAGGTTGCCTATGCACAATAACCTGCCTATGCACAATAACCTGCACAATAACTTGCCTATGCACAATAACTTTAAAGCACATTTGAAGCACTCCCCCCCCACCCCCCCAAGAACTATGTGCACTGCTGTTTATCACCCACAGAGTTGCAATTCCCATCAATCTGTAACAAACTACAGTGCCTGGAATTCTTGGGAGTGGGGGGGTGATATGCTTCAAATGTACTTTAAAAGTATATTATGCTCGCAGTGTTCCATTTCTTCTCCTGAATGCAATGCACAGCCCAATCCCAGACTGCAGACAGTAGATAGCTATCATAGCTAATAGCCTTATAAACCAGCAGATAAGGAGTGAGGCAAATGTCCCTAGGGAGCAACCCCCCCCCCCCAATTCCAGCGCACTGCAGTTCCATCCTGTGTCACCAACAAACAGAGTGTTGAGGAGGATCTTTATCTCGTGTACAATGGGGTTTTATGCTGATAGACCCTGATCAATTATTTCTGGAGATTTGTTTTCACAACAAGCTATACAATTTAACCAGCAGGGGACTGGGATTAGCAGTGTGGCCCAACTTTCTGAAAACGGTAAGTGGCAGGCAAGCTGCAAAAACCAGGTGGCCATGTAGTTTTCTGGAGGCGGCAAACAAGCTGGCTATTGCAAATCGCTGAACTTTTAGAAATATAACCTAATTGTATCACTTCAAAGTCCCAAAGTTTATTGCCCTGTTTAATGATGTGTCTGGTTATTTATGGCACTGCACAATGAGTCTGCTGCTGAATTAATATACTTCCTTAAAGACCGTCATTGTCGCAAGCGATAAAACGGAACCATTCCCAGACAGCTCAATTATGTCACATTTATAGAAACCTACTCAAATCACCCTCAGCAATTTTCAGAGGGCTGGCAAGCAGATGACAAGGATCGCAGTGTGTTGGGCTCAGAAAGAGGACAGCAAGCGGAAGCCTTGCAGGCGGAAATCAAGGAGCGCAGATGGACTTGGTGGGGGTGGGGGAGAGGTGTGCATCTGGGAGAAGAAAAAAAGTGCTGGCCCCAGGCTCCTGCACTGGAAAGGAGCCCTCTCCTCATCCATGCAAAAGAAGGAAATATGCAGAACTCGTGATATGCAAAGCAAAGTGGGAGTAAGCGAGAAAACTTCTGCTAGCCTCCAAGAGCATCTTACCTTTCTGATACTGGAACCAGAGCTGCTGCTGGACTTTCTTGCTGGGAAAGTGGATGGTGCAGCTGAACTCGGATCCATAGAGGGCCTCTGCTATGTAGTGGGAGCCATACTGCTGAATGAAGTAGAGCAGTTCTTCACGGCTGCTGTCCTTGTTCAGGATCTTCAGGACATTGAAAAATCCTGTAAGAGCCAAGAGGGAGGAGGAGGGATGTCACAGATTTTATTTTATTTTATATATATTTTTTAAGTTAAGAAATGATGCAACAGAAGGGAACCTGGAATACCATTCACATACACTATTGACCAATTGCTCAATGTGCCCTCCTTCTCTATTAGTTTCTCCTACAAATTCCAGTTTTGGTGCTTGGCAAGCGGAACTTTACTCACTATTTCCTGCACTGCTGTTTCCATAAGGATTCCTCAGGTGATGCTTGCTCTTCTTTACCCCTCTGCACACGCCCACCTTCGAACCTACACCATTGGACCTGTTTTGCAAGACTGTGACCTTCAATGCAGCCATTTCAGCAACCAACATAGCAAGACCAGTGAGTATTTGTTTATCATCTGCCACCGGGTTCTCTGGGGGGCTGCCTTTTAGATAAATGGGGCCCAAAACCAATTCCAAAGAATAGGATAATACCATAAGGACATAAGAAGAGCCTGCTGAATCAGTCCAGCGTCCTGTTCTCACAGTGGCTGACCAGATGCCCGTGGGAAACCCACATGCAGGATCTGACCACAATCCCCACCCTGTGGTTTTCAACAACTGGAATCCAGAAGGATACTGCCTCCAGCTGTGGAGGCAGTGCATAGCCTTCATGGCTAACAGTTCAACCTCCATGAAATTATCTAATCCTCTTTCAAAGCCATCCAGGTTGGTGGCCATTACTCTTTCCCATGTGTGCGAGTTGCACAATGTAAATATGCACTGTGTAAAACACAGAATAGTGCATGTTTTCTGGTGGGAGTGTGCATAGGGCTAAAGAACCATCACCATAATACTTCGATGCCACAGCTAGGCAAAGAGTGCCTGATGACCGTACTTTGTTAGTAGAATCAGACAGTGTTGCCCTTAAAAATAAGAGAACTCAGAAAACCTGAGTTTGGATATGTTATAGGCATGCTGATTAATTCAGCCAAGTCACTCTCAGCCTCAGGCATCTCATCTGAAAAATGGGAACATGAAATTAATGGCCTTACACAGATATTGGGTGGTAAATACAAAAAAAAAAAAAAAAGAGCACATTCTTGTTTGTGATAAGCAACATTCCTAGTGTTTCTGTTGCTTTGGCTGCCAACCTATACAGAATGCTATAGATAGAGGCATGGCATAACCCTAGCCTTGGAGGGAGGCATTGTAGCTCAGTGGTAGAGCACATACAGCAGTCAACAGAAGGGTGGAACAGCAGCACTTGCCTGACTTTCTGACAGTACGGAGAATGGGAAGGGCAAGCGGAGAGATCAGTGCTGGTCAAACACACAGTGGAGCCAATACATTAGAAGAGTCTGTTAGATCAGGCCAATAGTCCATCTAGTCCAGCATTCTGCTCTCACGGTGGCCAACCAGATGCCCATGGAAACCAAAACGTAGGACCTGAGTGCAACAGCAACTCTCCCATCCCATGGTTTCCAGTGACTAGGATTCAGAAGCATTATTGCTTTCACCTCTGGAAGTAGAGCTTAGCCACAGATAGCCCTCTCCTCCATGGGCTATTACAGTGTTGGTGTGTTTGCATAGCACCAATTTTGATACCACCTTGCCCCTCCCCCTACACAGCAGCATCTTTACTGCCCCATCTCACTGTCTGCTACTGAAAATAGGCCTTGCCTGCAGAAGGCCACTGGTTGGACAGTGTTCTAGAAGCTACCAGCATGAGTTTGACCAAACTGTGGGAGGCAGTGGAAGACAGGAGTGCCTGGTGTGCTCTGGTCCATGGGGTCACGGAGATTCGGACACGACTGAACGACTAAACAACAACAAAGCAGAAGGCCACGGGAAGAAGACCACAAGGACAATCACTGTCATTTCCAGTTACAAGGACCAAGTAAATGGTGAGGTGAAAGAATCTTAGTAGGCAGAGCCATCCATGCCTGAGATCAGCCAGACTAGACATTACTGGGCTAGATGGATAAACAGCCCGAACCAGAATATGGCCGCTTCTTATGATCCTTTATTAGGGAAGGGGTATTCCTCACTGGTAGAGCATCAGCTCTGCATGCAAAAGATCCCAGGCTAAATCTTTGGCATCTCCAGGTAGGGCTGGCAATGAGCCCTCCTGAAGCCCTGGAGAACCACTACCAGTCAGGGTTGACAATACTGAGCTCAATGGAACCATGAGGACTAGGCTCTTAAATCATTGTTAAAGAAATGGTTTTAGCTCAGAGGTAAAGCTCTTGAGTTGCATGAAAAACATCCCAGGTTCAATCCCCAGGGGAGACCCTGGAATCCTGGAGAACCATTGCCAGTCAATGAAGACAATACTGACAAATGGTCTGACTCAGTATGAGGCAGCTTCCTACAGGTTATAGCCACCTAAGCAGACCCACTGAAACTAACAGACCTAAGTTAGTCTTGTCAATTATTTTCAGTGAACCTCCTCTAAGCTGACAATATGCTGTTCTGTATCCCTAATGCTGCTTCCCTTGCAGGCGTGTACAGAAACTGCTGAAATGCCCATCCCTGATCAATAGCCAGGCATGTGTTTTGCTAGTCTTTTAGGAAGCTAGTTGATGGATGCATGTGACACATGTATCACCACTGAGCAATGTTAGAAGCTGAAAGATAGGAGCTAAATGGGACCTTAAACCTACACTACGGGTGCAGCAATGGAATGTCTAGGTGCATGTTTTTACAACAAGAATACAAAGGTGAAAATGAATGAACTGCAGCCAAAATATTATGTTCATTTTTCACATGGTCTAGTCCTTCCCCTGCCCACCCCCCTAATATTATTAAGAGGGTGTCTTCTCCAGTCTTCAGAGAGCAGCTGGAAGTGGGGAGGTGGAAAAAGGTCCTCCTTTCCTTCTACTCTGCAGTTTTAACCTGAAATCTTAGACACAGTTCTGCACCCAGAGCTCAGAAACCTCTCGCACTAATGAAATACCCTGTCGCAAAATGCTCCTAGAACAATGGGAGTTTCAAACACTGCCACTGAGAAGTTACCATTGCAACCATTGCAAGTTGCAGCAGAGGTCTCTGCCAAAGAACTACAGCTGCCTCCCAGCTTGCAACCGTCACTGTAATGTGGCTGTTCTCACCTGCTGAGAGGGCAATGGTGCTTAGCTTTACTTTATACAGGTTGCTTCGGACCCTCCAGTGCTGCACCATGGGGTAGCCCATGGCTTCGTCATACCGGATATCACCTGTGAAGAAATAATTTGGAGTCAGAGCACAAGAGGCAGGAGGTGGCCAGAGAAGAGAGCTGTCTACTTACGCTACCACAGGCTTATTTCCTTGTCACAAACTTTGGGATTATGAAGAGTGCAGTAACAGAGAACACAGCCTCATAACAATAGTCACTGCTGGGGTTCTTCGATGAACAGGCTGCAGGCAAGATGAAGACAGAGCCATGCTTATTGGCACCAACAGGGTGTGTGTTTTAGAAGAAACATCACTTAACATGGCATAAGAATTGGAAATTATCCAGAAAAACGTAATTTCCAGCCACAAAAATTGTGGCATCTGTGGGAAGGGCAAAGGGAGAGGGGAAGAAGCAGGGCTCTGCCAATAGACCAGTTTCCCTCGGCTCACATACAGCTGTCAGTCTGTAGCAGCTATTCCATCGGGCTGCAACAGAGGGAAAGAAGGAACGCTATGCATTTGGCTTTGCTGAAAGACCAGCTGCCTTTGGCTTTGCCTCTCCTGCACTTTTCACAGGGCAGTGACCACTCCATCAAGCAGCTTAAACTGTTTCCTTCCCAACTGGGCATTAATAAGAACTACCCTCCACCTAGAACTCTGGGGTGAGTCGCAACTATGTCCAAGTCTCCTACCTGTGAGCAGCTGGAGGTTTGGAAGTGGCTCAGAGAGCACACCACGACATTGCTCCTCAACTGGTAACGGGATCACCATCAACGCATCAGCCAACTGGGGAAAGTCCTTGATGAAATTATTCTCCCTGCAGAAAGAAATCAGAAAACTCAAAAATAATGATCTGGGTGCCCCCTGGGCAGAGAATCTGAGCACAGTGTTAGGTGGTAGGAGACATTAAGCGAAGGGTGCATTTGTGTAAAAGAGAGAGAAATTGTCTGTTTATGTGTGTGTGCAAGGAGAGAGGGAAACCTCAGTGATACAACTCTTCAGGTAATCAACTGCCTCCCTGTGATTTGTTGTAGAATGAGCCATTTGCTACGTTCTTTGTTTTAAAACACACTCTAGAGCAGCTAATACTGTCCCAAGTTGCAGTGAAGGATAGATTACAAGTACATTGCCCTCACCTCTACGATTGCACCCGGACAACAGCAGCATTTTAAACAATGAATGCTGATTCTCTCATAATGAGAGGCACCCCTCTCCAGTTTAAGCTTCACCATAAAATGCTTTGAATCTCCTAAAACCAGAAGGTGGCAAGCCTAGTAGCAAAACCATTCCTACTTATGCTACATTTATTTTACATGCTCCAGTCTTTGCCTATTGGCATTCTGTCTTGTCCAGACCTTCTTTGTCTGTTGGTGGTGCTGGAGATAGACTGAAAACATTGTGCTTTCAAGTTGCTCGAGTGCATTGTTTGGGTTTTGCAGATGCAATAATGAGATCCCCTTACCATTTGTCTCTCCACCACAAGGTGCAAGTAACTAACAGGGCTGCCCAGGGAGTGCCGCGAGGCAGTCAGCCCGGTGCCTTGGCTTTTAGGAGCCACTTACACTCAGCAAAGGAACGTTCAGCAAGGCTTCTGTCTGGGAGGATGGCTGCCGCCAACCTCGTCCCAGAACACTCTGCAGATGTACTCTGGAAGGCAGACATCTCTTTGAGATGTGACACCGCCATTCAGCTTCAAAACTGGATTTCCCCTCCAAGAAACAGGAGCTGTTAATTAGATCCCTCGGGGTCTGCTGTATTGTTCCTCCTTTTTATTCTTTCTTTAAAATACACATACAGAAGCCAATATGAAACTCTGCACAAGCTACAACACTTACCTTTTGCCCAACGCTTTCTAGGCAAAGGTCTGTGCTTTAAAGCACTGTGTCTGAGAGCTTTTTATTTTCTTGCCCTGGCAGTTCCTCTATGAAAAGCCACTCTTTATTCCTGAGTCGGAACAAACATCAGTTCAGGTTTTCTGCAGATTTGCATTTGCTTCGATTCAGCAGTAGAGAGTGAGTTTTGTGGGGTGGGGAAAGTGCTCAGGGGGAGGGTGGGAAGCACATGGACATGACATGGCATGTTCAAGTGTGGACCTGTGCCTGGAAACAGCCCCAAAGGAAGTCTGGATGAGCCCTGACTTCCTTCCTATGTTCTTCCTGTTCTGTTCACATGTGACATAACCACCATCAGGGAGCTCTCCAACGCATATTTAAGCACATATCACAGAATCATAGAATTTTAGAGTTGGAAGAGGCCCAAGGGTCATCTAGTCCAACCCCCTGCAATGCAGGAATCTTAGCTAAAGCATCCATGACAGATGGCCACCCAACCTCTGCTTAAAATCCTCCAAGGAAGGTGAGTCCACCACCTCTTGGGGGAGTCCATTCCACTGTTGAACAGCTCTTACTGTCAGAAAGTTCTTCCTGGTGTTTAGTCAGAATCTCCTTTCTTGTAACTTGAAGCCATTGTCTGGAGTCCTACCCTCCAGAGCAGGAGAAAACAACCTTGCGACAGCATCTTCCATGTGACAGCCCTTCAGATAGTTGAAGATGGCTATCATATCTCCTCTCAGGCTCCTCTTTTCCAGGCTAAATAATCTAGCTCCTTCAATTATAAGGATTGGCTTCTGAACCCTTGATCTTAGCTGCCTTCCTCTACGTACATTCCAGTTTGTCAACATCCTTCCTAAATTCTGGTGGCCAGAACTGGACACAGTATTCCAGGTGTGCTTCACAGGCAGCAAACATACATGGCCCTGGATCTCCAGGCACCCACAAATTTTAAATGAAGCGGCTGACACCCCCCCCCCCACGATTCCACTTGGTGGCATGTGCACACTGTGGGGTTTGCACATGTCACGTTGGCACACTAACACGATGTGTGCAAATGACATCAGCATGCTGTGGGCCTGCCAACACCACACACACATGCATGCACACCCCAGGCACTCAAGGTACCACTCTTGGTGTGGTCTGACCAAGGCAGAATAGAGTGGGACGATGACTTCCCTTAATCTGGACACTAGACAGTTGATATATATGAAACTGAAACCAGTAGTCATTCCTTATCTGCACATGTCATGTAAACTATCTAGAAGCAGGTAGCTTCAAGGTCAGAAGCATGAGGTAATGTTCATGCGCAGAGTTCTTATGGCCTGGATAAGAGACTGAGAGAAAGAATTGAGCTTGTTCTTTTCTCTCTTTGCTCTCTCTGCTGGGAGGGAGAGAACCATCTTCAGAAGCGGACTGTCCCAGCAGCATGCTAGTGACTAATTTATGGGCTAATGATGTACAGAACCATTAAGCTGCAAACCAGCAATAAACTTTACTGCCTGAACCATGGGTGTGAAGTGAGTTTATTGCATCGGTGATTGTCTCCAAAAGGCCTTGCAACGCTGTGCAGAGTGAGGCGTGTACTGGACACCTTGTGAATTGGAAAATATACTCACAAATGTCCAACATAGTCTTCTGTTGATGCAGGCTAGAATAGCATTAGCTTTTTTTGCTGCTGCATCACACTATTGACTCATGTTGAGCATGTGGTCCACCAAGACCCCTAGATTCTTTTCACATGTCCTGCTAGTAAGCCAGGTGTCCCCCATCTTGTATTTGTGCATCTGGTTCTTCCTGCCTAAGTGCAGAACCTTATATTTGCCCCTATTGAAACTCATTTTGATAGCTTGGACCCGGCTCTCCAATCTGTTGAGGTCATTTTGAATTCTGATTCTGTCTTCCTCAACATTAGCCATCCCTCCCAGTTTGGTGTCATCTGCAAATTTGATGAGCATCCCCTCAATTTCTTCATAAAGACATTGAACAACAATGGGCCGAGGACAGAACCCTGTGGCACCCCACTTGTCACTTCTTTCAAGGATGACGATGAACCATCAATGAGTACTCTTAGGGTTCAGTCCGCCAGCCAGCTACAAGTCCACCTAACCACATTCCACCCACTTTCACCAGCTTTCTCATGAGAACAACACGGGAGACTTTGTCTAAAGCCTTACTGAGATCAAGATAACTATTTTTCGTAGCATTTCTCTGATCCACCATGTAACTCCATAAAAAAAGGAGATTAGTCTGGCAGGTCTTAGTAATCACTGCATCCATTTCTAAATGTTCGCAGCCCTACTGTTCAGTTTTCTGTTCTAGGACCTTTCCAATGTCAAGCTCACCGGTCAGTAGTTACCTGGGTCTTCTCCCCCTGCCTTTTAAAAAAAATATGGGGACAACATTTGCCCACCTCCAGTCTGTAGGGACCTCACCTGTTCTCCAGTAATTCTCAAAGCTCATAGACAAGGCTCTGAAATTACACCCGCAAGCTCCTTTAGTATCCTTGGATGCAGCTCATCAGGCCCAGAAGATTTGAATTCATTTAACATAGCAAGATGTTCCCTTACTAGCTCTTTTCCTATCTTAGGCTGCAGCTCCATCCTTATACAGTGGTGCCCCGCAAGACGAATGCCTCGCAAGACGGAAAACTTGCAAGACGAAAGGTTTTTTTTGTTTTTGGAGCTGCTTCGCAAGACGATTTTCCCTATGGGCTTGCTTCGCAAGATGGAAACGTCTTGCAAGTTTGTTTCCTTTTTCTTAACACCGTTAATACAGTTGCGACTTGACTTCGAGGAGCAACTCATAGCACGCGGTGTGGTAGCCTTTTTTGAGGTTTTTGAAGACTTTGGTGATTTTTGAAGCTTTTCCAAAACTTTCCCGACACCGTGCTTCACAAGACGAAAAAAATCGCAAGGCGACAAAACTCGCGGAACGAATTAATTTCGTCCTGCGAGGCACCACTATATAAGTCAATAGCAAAACTTTTTATAAAACTGGCCGAATAATCTGCTTGGCATCCAAGTGATCACTGTGTGATAACTGAACAAGAAAGGAAATCAGGGCAATTCCTGGGTTAGAATGTATTTCCTGCTCGGTCTATGTTATTTTAGAAATCCTCAGTAAGGCAACAGCTTTACCTACCACTTGCTTGTTCTTCCTCTTACTTTGGGCACAGCCAAAGAAACACTTATTTATTTTTATTTTTATGCTCTCTTGTAAGCCTGAGCTCACATTGAGCTTTAGTCCACCTGACCCTATCGCTGCAACCGCTGGCTACCCGTGTGTATGCCTCTTTTGTGATTTCCACTTTCTTCCATTTCTTGTACATGCCCTACTTAACTCTCATCTCATCTCTGAGCTCCTTATGCAGCCACAGTAGTTTCCTTAGATGCCTCCCCCGTTTGTTTCTTTTTGGAATGGTCTACATCTGGGCCTTTAATATTTCTCCTTTTAGAAACTTCCATCTATCTTGGACTCATTTCTCCCTGAGTCGATATGTCAGTATGCCTTTAGCATATTGGGGTACATTTATATTATATATGCTTTTCTGAAGAAGAAGAAGAAGAAGAAGAAGGAGGAGGAGGAGGAGGAGGAGGAGGAGGAGGAGGAGGAGGAGGAGGAGAAGCTTTTGCTGGTAGTTTTGTGGACATTGCAATCTGGAAGTTTTTTTTAAAATATATGCACATTTTTTTCCTGGTTTTTGTTGCTGTGGCGGGTTTGTTTTTGTTTTTTTAATTGGATTTCATTGTACCATGAGTCGGTGTCTTGCCCTTTTTTAATTGCTATATGTTCTTTCAGTTCTACTCTCTTTATATCCACCTGGAAGCAGAATGCCACTGAACTGGGGATTTGCAGGTTTGGTATGGGTGGAATAGAAAAGAGAGAGAAAGTGCAGAAGGGCTATTGCCTTTATGCCCTGCTTGTGGGCTTCCTAAAGCATATTAACAGGCAGTGTCCTGAAAGAGATCCAGAAGGCTTAGAGATATTGAGTAGTGCTGGTGGGGAGAAGGAATTCATATCCCTATTTATTCACAATGAGTGAGTGAGTGAGTGAGTGAGTGAATGAATGGTCTTACTGTGTATTTTCCCCAACATTTGTTGTTATTGTTTAAATTTGCTAAGATATGATGCTATAAGCAGCCTAAATCAAGTATAGGTAAAGGTAAAGGTACCCCTGCCCGTACGGGCCAGTCGTGTCCGACTCTGGGGTTGTGCGCCCATCTCACTCTAGAGGCCGGGAGCCAGCGCTGTCCGCAGACACTTCCGGGTCACGTGGCCAGCGTGACAAGCTGCATCTGGCGAGCCAGCACAGCACACGGAAACGCCGTTTACCTTCCCGCTAGTAAGCGGTCCCTATTTATCTACTTGCACCCGGGGTGCTTTCGAACTGCTAGGTTGGCAGGCGCTGGGACCGAACGACGGGAGCGCACCCTGCCGCGGGGATTTGAACCGCCGACCTGACGATCTGCAAGTCCTAGGCACTGAGGTTTTACCCACAGTGCCACCCGCGTCCCTAAATCAAGCATAGCCTCTGTCATCCTCCACTACCCAAAGTCACTGCCCTCTTTTCAAATGCTTTATTTAAGTGTACCCAGTGCTATTTTTCTAGAAACAAGAAGTGCCAGAACTCACCATGAACACCTCCCTGAGTTCCAGCAAGTTCCGGTGGGAAAAAAGCCGTGGGTATAACAACCCCTATAAGAACAAAACATCCACCACATCACTAGACTCCATCTCTGCCACTGCACTGCAAGCCTGGGACATCTCAAGTCTCTTTTCTGCCCAAGCAAAGTTGATCGTCACCCTCCGGGTAAGAATGTAAGGCATTATCAATGTCTGATTATCGTCTTCCAAAGCAACTACTCTATTCTGAACTTAAAAATGGAAAGCGTAGTGTTGGTAGTCAACAAAAGAGGTTTAAAGACTGTCTCAAGGCAAATCTAAAAAATGTAGTATAAACACCGACAACTGGGAAACACTGGCCTGCGAGCGCTCCAATTGGAGAACAGCCTTTACCAAAGGTGTTGTGGGCTTTGAAGACACTCAAACTCAGGACGCAAGGGAGAAATGTGCTAAGAGGAAAGCACGCTTGGCAAATCCACACTGTGATCAACTCCTGCCCGGAAACCAATGTCCCCACTGTGGAAGGATGTGTGGATCCAGAGTTGGCCTCCACAGTCACTTACGGACTCATTGGTAAAACCGTGTTTATGGAAGACAATCTTACTCGGCTATGAGTGATCGCCAAAAAAGAAGAAGAAGAAGATAGCTGGTGTTTCATAACTAGTTCTAGAAAACAGTAGCTACTTCTTCAAGGTTCAGAATTCAACAGGACATAACAGTTCTACCAATGCTATAGCAATCAGATAGCCAAAGTTCCCCCCACCCAAATTGTTTCAATGCAAGCAGCATTTAGTTTCAGTCATTATGGCTCTTATATACTTGGTGTGTCTGATCTGCTACTTATGCCATCAGTTTACCCGAAGTCTGCAGTACCCTGAATTCTCTTTCCCACACTGCATGTGTGTGACAATTCTTCTCTCCCACCACTCCTGCTATCCCTTCAGATTCTTTGCTTCAGGCACTTTGCAGCAGCAACTGATATGAAAGGTGCCACACTGAATATAACCCTGTTGATCTGCAATCTGGTAAGCCAGACAAGACACAGTGCTGACAGTTTATACAGAAAGGGAAAGAAAGGCGCTGGGAAAACCTTCCTTACGAGCTCAAGACAGAAAAAACAAAAATACACACTCTTCTTCCCTCCAAGAGAACCCAGAATGGTTATCTCAGCTAAACGAAACCAGCACTTGCAAACCAGTTCATTTGCAAAGTTTTGCTATGGATGAATATGGGAAGGATCCACAGAACTGTCGAGTTGGAAAGTCCCCTTAAGGATCATTCAGTCCAACACCCTGCAATGCAGGAATCATAGCTAAAGAGCCTCTGACAGATGTCCATTCACTCCCTCTAATGAATGAGGGTCTCTAACACTTTCTGAGGGATCTAGAACATTCACCACAGGTATAAATCAAGGGGTCAGTCTCTGAAATCTCCCTTGAAAAGGATCCCAGATAGAAAGCGGAATCTCTTTGTGAGACCCTGGAGAATGATTGGCAGGCAGGCTATGGCACTACCAAGTTAGGCAGTTCAACATCTAGGACTAAGCAAAACATGACAGTAGAATAACTGTATGTTTTGTCCCATGGGGCTATTGCTGCTTGGGAGGTGAGGTGATTTCAGGGAAATGGTGTGTGTGTGTGTGTGTGTGTGTGTGTGTGTGTGTGTGGTGAAGGCAGGGAAGGTTTAGCCCTCTTCCACCAGCACCACAGACTGATCAGATGCTGTCTTCTTGCTACAGATTCTATTGTTCTTTAAACAAAGCAGCAGAATGTATGAAATGTGCACCTTCAGAATAAGGCAACTCCATGTACATTCAGAATCATGGGCATAGCCAAGGGCGGGCAGGGAGGGGCAGCTGTCCCCCCAAATCAACAAGAATAAATAAAAATACATAGCAAACTGAGGTTCTGCCCCCCTCCCCCAACAAAACCCCTGCCCCCCCCCCAACAAAAAAATCCTGGCTATGCCCGTGAGAAGAATGGCAACAGTGCACTGTGGACACTGAAACTCTTGGCAAATAGATTTTTGTACAAAGTGACAGCTCCAACATCCATGGAAAGCTGACTCTGCAACAGCAGCTCTGGGAGAGACAGTAGCAGTGACAAGGGAGATTTATGCCTCTGATGAATGTTGTTGCAAAGCACATGCTGGACACAGATGCAAGATGCATCAGTCAAGGCAGGTGCAGTGGAAATCTGCACTACCATTTCACTCTGCTCTTAGGTCCGGTGTGTGACGGGGATGAAACAAAAGACACCCCACTGAAAAGCATGACCCTCATAAATTATCGCACCCTAGATAATGGAAGAGGGATCAATGCAGGCTGCAGTTTTCAGAGAGGATGTCAGAGATTCAAACATGCATGAGATGCACATTAATTCCTTTCGGTATTCATAGAATCACAAGAGTTGGAAGGGATACCAAGAGTCATCTAGTCCAACCCCCCGCAATTTAGGAGTCATAGCTAAAGAATCCCTGGCACGTGGCCACCCAACCTCTGTTCAAAAACAGAGTTCACCACCTTTTGAACTAGTCTGTCCCAACGTCGAACAGTTCTTTCTTTCTTGTAATCTGAATCCATAGATATGGGTCATCCACTCTGGAGAAGCAGAAAACAAGCTTGCTCCATCTTCCACGTAACAGCCCATGAGATATGTGACTATCATGTCATCTCTCAGTCTCCTCCTGTCCAGCCTAAACAAACCCAACTCCCTTAATCGTTCCTCATAAGGCTTTGTTTCCAGACCCTTTATCCCCTGGTCACCCTCCTCTGCAAATATTCCAGCTTGTCAATATCCTTCTTAAACTGTGGTGCCCAGAACTGAACACATTCAACATGCATACATGCTCAGAAGCTGACCTTCCTGGTTTGCTGTCAATCGCAACCCAGATTTCCAAAAAGTGCAAGAAGTCGAAGAATAGAAACACCCAAAAGCTCCATGTGCATATGAATTTGGGGGTGGAGTGTGGGGGGAAAGAGAGAAATCAAATCATTTCTGAATAGAATTTATGTGCAATTGAGGGGTTGGGGTAATGAAAAGAGGTGTGTGCGTAAGATGTATGTAGAATAGGAATAACACCCCCCCCCCTTTGCTGCCGGGGCTGCATACCAAAGCAGTGGTGGGATCAAAGGGTGTGGGGTGAAAACAAGCAGTGGACGACCCATTTTCTTTCTGCCACCATATTCCCTCCCTTCCTTGAAAGCGATTCCTCCTCCCCACAACACACATAATCAAAGCTGCCATATACATTTTGCTCCATCTACCTGAGTATTCCCTTCTTTGATTAGCAGTAGATCCCAAAGGGCCTTCAGCTAGAGAATGCCACTGAGTTGTGGACCCTTCCCTGAAATTCTGGACCTGCAAATTGTCACGACACCCTGTTCTTATGTGAGCTGCAGCTCCTCCCATCCAGCATCACATATTCACCCCACACAGAAACAGGTTTAAAACTATGTGTTTTTCCTTGCACAATCATGCTAAATCTCTCACTCAAGGACAGATCTAAGTTGTGCATGTATATGCATGGGTGCTTTCAAATATATTTATTGATTTTCAGGAACACAGTGGACAAATACAAACATATACAGAAAATAACAGCATCCTCCCCCTTTCTCCAGAACAATATGAATTTAAAAAGGCAAGGAGTTGAACCCAAAGGTTTTCACTTTAGAATTCTGCTCCATAGACATGCATGTGTTTGATCAAGGTGGGTGATAACCGTGTTCTTTAGCCATCGTGTAAGAAATGAAATCAGTCCAAATAAAATGAAAGTCACCTGTAGTCTTGTTTATTCCTCAAAGGTTAGTGGCAGCACTACCTGGATTCTAAGAAACCATTAAGAAGTGAGTTTCCAAAACACATGTTTGGGCTAAAGTTGGGTCTGAAAAGGTGAAAGGCTACTGCACTAAATGGCTTTGCAGAGATTGTGGAAGACAGAGAAACATCTCACAGTCCTTCCAGCTGGAAACACGGTAGAACCAGAGGTGCAGTTATACGTTTCAGCCAGTAGAGGGCTGCACATGCCTTGAACAATGCACTACTTCTGTTAACTTCCATTCTCAAACAACTGTGAAAAGGCAGAGTTTCTTGCTGGATGTGTGTGGGTTTTTGGAATTCTAAAGAAGTCTCATGGCCAGCCCTCCTTGCTATGGGCAAAGAGTTGGAAGGTTTGTGTGATTGCTTTTCAGGGGTCAGGAAACTTTTTCAGCACGGGGCCGGTTACTGTCCCTCAGACCTTGTGGGTGGCCAGACTATTTTTTTTTTGGGGGGGGGGGGGAGAGGGAATGAACAAATTCCTATGTCCCTCAAATAACCCAGAGATGCAAGTAAAAGCACACATTCTACTCATGTAAAAACATCAGGCAGGCCCCCAAATAACCCAGAGATGCATTTTAAATAAAAGCACACATTCTACTCATGTAAAAAGACACTGATTCTCGAACCGTCCACAGGTCAGATTTAGAAGGCGATTGGGCCAGATCTGGCCCCCAGGCCTTAGTTTGCCTACCCATGGCTTACACTCATGAAATGAAAATACACCTAATTACTGAGGAAGAGAACAAGAAGATGTGAGAAGGAGGAAACACAGAATGCGTGTTTGGGAAAGTTATAATAGGTCAGTGTTTGGACATGATTGTTTTGGTAATGAGTACTGATTAGGCAATACAGTGGTACCTTGGGTTACAAACACCTCAGGTTACCAACACTTTGGGTTACAGACTCTGCTAACTCGGAAGTAATACCTCAGGTTAAGAACTTTACCTCAGGATGAGAACAGAAATTGCGCGCCAGTGGTGCGGCGGCAGCAGGAGGCCGCATTAACTAAAGTGGTACCTCAAGTTAAGAAAGCTTTCAGGTTAAGAACAGACCTCCGGAACGAATTAAGTTCTTAACCAGAGGTACTAAAGTACTGTTTTTCCTCTTGCAGGCTTTAAAATGCAACACTATTTATCCACTCTCTTGAGATAGGCTAGAGACTGAGATATTGTGACAATCTGACTCTCACCATCCCACATCCAAAGCCATCACTCCCATCAAGTGCATCACAGTTCGGAATCCCAATATTTATTCTAAAGTGGAAGTCTCCTCAAGTCAAGTTCATAGCTCCCAGAAATCCTGCCAACACTGCAGCAAATTATCCCTTTGACTCCAGAGCTAGCTTTATTATCTAAATTATTATTATTATTATTATTATTATTATTATTATTCGTTTTCCAACATACCCCAACAACAGTCAAATTACAAAAATAACAATTCCCAAATTATACAATTATCAGAATGCCAAGCAACTTCCAATTAACACATTTTAGTTAAAGTGGCTCCGTGCATGATGGTTTGGGTGCATTTCCAATCTTATATCACTGCGTTCCATGATCTTAATTAATGTCAGTTACATTTCAGTTATAATAATAATTCCTTAGTATCTTGCCAAACAGTCACTAGGCAAAATCTTATACTCAAATATCTGGTCACCTTCTTCCTAGTGGCAGTTTGACTCAAAACAGTGGGAAACTGACATTACACTTCTTTGTTTACTTCTCAGGGCTCTGTTGTCCAAAGTGTGTGAGCGGAATAAATAGAGGTGTGATAGTAAAAGAGTCGTTTATTAGCACTTGATACCCACTCAATGCCTGTACAATGTATCAAAAGCAATGCTATTAAACCTCCGGAATCACGTCGTAAATGGTTCTGATATGACTTAATGCCAAAATATTTGTGGCCTCAGCCCTCTTAGTGTGTGCCTATAGTAATAGCTTGCTAATTCATGCAACTTCCTTTCTTCGTTTCTTGAATACACCCGGGCGTGCATAATTAGGTTTTTACTTTGTTTTCCTGTGTTTTCTTTTCTTCCCTTGTTCAACCCCTTCCCTTGTTTTGGTGCTGTTCTAATCATAAGCTTGGACTCCACCATGTAGTTTGTACTGTATTTGGAAACATGGAAAATTTCAAAAAAATATTCTTTTTTTAACAGATCACAGCTCCAATTCTTTTGAATGAAACTGAGGCAAAGGCCAAGTGTTGTTGTTGTTGTTGTTGTTGTTGTTGTTTTTTGGGGGGAGCACACTCACACACTCAGCCAGGTAGTGTCTTAGGAATAGGACCCTTCAAGAAAGCAAAAAGCTTGTGGGGGCGAGTCATAGAATCATAGAGTTGGAATAGACCACAAGGGCCATCGAGTCCAACCCCCTGCCAAGCAGGAAACACCATCAGAGCACTCCTGACATATGGTTGTCAAGCCTCTGCTTAAAGACCTCCAAAGAAGGAGACTCCACCACACTCCTTGGCAGCAAATTCCACTGTCAAACAGCTCTTACTGTCAGGAAGTTCTTCCTAATGTTTAGGTGAAATCTAGTTTGGATCCATTGCTCCGTGTCCGCTTCTCTGGAGCAGCAGAAAACAACCTTTCTCCCTCCTCTATATGATATCCTTTTATATATTTGAACATGGCTATCATATCACCCCTTAAGCTCCTCTTCTCCAGGCTAAACATGCCCAGCTCCCTTAGCCGTTCCTCATAAGGCATCGTTTCCAGGCCTTTGACCATTTTGGTTGCCCTCCTCTGGACACGTTCCAGTTTGTCAGTGTCCTTCTTGAACTGTGGTGCCCAGAACTGGACACAGTACTCCAGGTGAGGTCTGACCAGAGCAGAATACAGGGGCACTATTACTTCCCTTGATCTAGATGCTATACTCCTATTGATGCAGCCCAAGGGATGATTGAGTCATCCCTTTGCACCCAACACTGGCAGGTGACGTAAGTCACTGGTCTTCCAAACAGCTTGTCTATTAGACACATCCTTCTTTCTTTACAGAGAGGTTGGTTTACACCAGCTGTTTATAATAATTTAATAATTTATTATTTATATCCCACCCATCTGGCTGAGTTTCCCCAGCCACTCTGGGCGGCTTCCAATCAAGTGTTAAAAACAATACAGCATTCATTCATGTTGAGCATTCATTCTGATTAAACTATGCAGAGGTTAGAGGACATTACGACAAGCAAATGTCAACCCACACTTTCTAGTACATTTCACTATGACTTTCCTTATCACAAAAAGTCCAATTTTTTGGCATGGGGTGTGGAGAATGGGTATGTTGTGCAAGACCACTAAATCCACTCCACCTGAGCAAACTGAATTTTCTGGTATTTCACCCGAAATAGGGAAAGTCTGGAAGCATCCTAAATTGGAAATATGCTTTAATCCAGAAGGTCCTAGTCTCAGTCCCTGCTGCCAGTCACTGCAGGCAACACTGAACCACATGGACCAATGTTGCTATCACCTGCTAACAGGATCAGGTAGAACAACCAGTCTGAGTAGACACCTATCAATAAAATAGTTTCACCTGGCCTACGACAGCTTCCTGTGTTCCTGATTCCCTGCTTAAGGCAGTAGCTTGCCATCCCATAATGCACCAACATAAAAAAATTAATTTGAGGGCGAGGAGGAGGAGATCATGACCCATGACAGTGATTAGCGGAAGCCACAAAGCATGGTATTTAATTACCTTTTCTCCCAGCTCACACTGCTACAAATGTTAATCATATTAACATCCACCCCTTTGTCCAATGAGGTCACATTCCGAAAAGTGACAATGAGGAAATTGCACTGCAGCAATTCAAAACCAGCTCAGCTGGCTTCAGCATGATGTGTTTTGATATGGGGTCAGCAATGGCTTTTTTAATTAGAGGCATGTAAACAGTAGCGTTTCTTTCTTTCTTTCTTTCTTTCTTTCTTTCTTTCTTTCTTTCTTTCTTCTTCTTTTTCTTTCTTTCTTTCTTATAATTTTTATTAAAGATTTTATTGAATTACAAAAGAACATGCAATGTTTCTCTTCTTTTTCTTTTCTTTTTCCAGATCACAGAGTCTCTTAGTTATGTTCAATGTAAGACAGTGTTCTAAGCAGTATAGGGTTGAAGGGGAAGAGAGGTGGGGGAGAGAGTGGTGGGTGGTAAACGTACATATTATTCTTCCTTTTTTTCAAAATTGGTAAATGCGTGAGGTTTTTGTGTCAGCGTCACTTGGGCAGGTTCTCTTTCTATTAATTTGTTGGTTTACATTCCCACATATGTGGTGGGGATGTAAAAAGGTAAAAAGCTTCTGGGAGATGATCTATAATGAGTTAAAGAAAATACTGAAATATACTTTTGTTAAAAAACCAGAAGCTCTCTTGTTGGGAATACTGGATAATGAAATTAATAAAAAAGATGTGAAATTAGTTTTGTATGCAGTAACAGCAGCCAGAATTTTGCTGGCACAGAAATGGAAACAGGAAGAGATGCCCACGAAAGAAGAATGGAGGATGAAACTGATGGAATACGCAGAAATGGACAGATTGACGGGGAGAATTAGGAACCAACGTGACCAGAGATTCTCCGAGGACTGGAAGAAATTTACAGAGTATATCAAAAATTTCTGTGATGAGCAAATAACGTTTGTTGGCTTTCAAGAAGCTCTGTGAAATTACTGTTAGAAATATTGTTAAAAAAATATGATGTGATTAAGAGTATTTGAGTGCAATATAATATTGGGAAATGTGAGACGAGGATAAAAAATAAACGGAAAATTATCAGACAAAATTATCTGGAAAAAAGGGTTTAAGTTAAAATGGATGTATAATTTTGTAAAAATGTTTTTTTTAATGGAAAATCTAATAAAAATATTTATTTTTTTAAAAAAATAATTTGTTGGTTTACATTGGCAGTGAGAGAAGGTTGGAGGGCAGGGCGTGGATGATTGCCTTCACTTAACTGCAGTGAGATTTGTTTGCGTGTTTGGAAGGGGGATGAGTAGTTAGGCCAGGTTAGCCATATTGATCCATATGCTGTTGGTGGATCCCTGTTATTGTCATTTTGGGCTGTATATATAATAAAGGGGAGCCATACCAAGGCGAAGGAGTCCTCCTGTATTTGTCCCCGGGTCTGTTTCCGTCTGTTGGTTAGCTTTTCTAATATATCTGTTTCCCATACAATTTGGTACCAGTGGTCCATGTTTACTCCTGACAGGTCTCTCCAGTGTCTAGATATGATGTTTCTGGCTGCTGAGAGTACATGGATTTTAAGTTCTTTATAGAGTGAGCAAGCATTACTGGCTTGGAAAATATTCAATAGGGCCAATTCTGGGGGGGGGGGGGGTTTTCCAACACCTGTTTGGTTATTTTACATATTTCTTGTAGAATTTCAAGACACAGATCTAAAAGGTCCTAGGAAAACCAGCTGTATACAGTGGTACCTCAGGTTAAGAACTTAATTCATTCCGGAGGCCCGTTCTTAACCTGAAACTGTTCTTAGCCTGAGGTACCAGTTTAGCTAATGGGGCCTCCCGCTGCCACCGTACCGCCGGAGCACAATTTCCGTTCTCATCTTGAAGCGAAGTTCTTAACCCAAGGTACTATTTCTCAGTTAGTGGAGTCTGTAACCTGAAGCGTCTGTAACCCGAGGTACCACTGTACTGCTGGATTTGAATGAATGTCAATCCACAGAAAATCTGATTCAGCAGTAAACAGCAGGTCTTCCTAGGGAAAGTGGCGACACACACACGCACGCACGCACGCACACACACACACACACACAGAGAGAGAGAGAGAGAGAGAGAGAGAACCTCTTAGTGACCCATGACTTGTGATCACTGAAATGTGCATTGTCACTTAGTTTATCCCGTTTATACCACATCTTGCCCCCTTGCCTCATCTTCGGTAGTCAAATGAAGCCACATTACACTGAATCAGCCCATAGGTATGTCCAATCCAGCGCTGCCTATAAAAGACTGGCTGCAGCACTCCAGGATTTCAGACAAGGATTTTCTCTCATCCTTCCCTGGAGTTACCGGGGATTGAACCTCACACCTTCTGCATGCAAAGCAGATGCTCTGTCATCAAGCTATTAGAATAATAGAACAACAGGATTGTAGGATTGGAAAGGGATTTCTAGTGCAAGCCACAGCAATGCAAGAATCACAGCTGCACACTCACACCCAGTCCCTGATTCTGTGGATCACAACCAGGAAAAGGCCTTTCTCTGCTCAAGAGAGCTGCTTGCTGTCGGTCACAGAAGGTGGCACTGGGCACAAGAGAATTTCTCATACAAAGCTGCCTCATCCCAAATCAGGATCATCAGTATTGCTGGACTCCAACCCTGCCTACTGCAGCCAGAATGGCCAACAGTCAGGGAGTGATGGGAACTGTAGTCCCACAACATCGGAAGGGCTATGAGTTAGCAATCTTTCGTCCAATCTTTGGTTCAGCAAGAATTTTATTGCACTCCCCCCCACCCACTCCAATACACACAAAAAATCCCTTCTGTAATTCAGAGTCATGAAACTTGAAGCGCCAGTAAATGTCATATCAATATTGAATCAGGTCTCTCCAGCTCAGGATTGCTCACAATGACTGGATTTCAGGCAGAAGTCTTTCTCAGCCCTGCCTGGAAATGTCGGGGATTACACCTGGGACCTTGTAGATGCAAATCACTGAGCTAGGAGCCCCAGTACATCAATGGAGTGGAAGTATCACTTCTAGTGAAGTGGAGCTCACCTTCTCACCTTCTAAGCACATTAAGCAAGTACGAGAAGAGGATCTATGGACATGTGCAGACTGCCCTTCTGCAAAAATGAGTCGCCAGGAGCAACCACAGCACACCTGGGATTAAGTAAAAGCCTTGTCCAGGTCAGCAAACCTGCCTCCCAGGCAGACTTAAAGCTCTGGCACCCCTTTTAAAAATAAATTAACCACTCAGTGGGTGGGTGGATTATCAGCGCTGTAATATAAACTTAGCGGGTCTGTAACTGCGAGGTGCTGAAAATGATTCAGTCAATCATCTCTGGCAGAATGCCTCGGGCTCTGTCTTGGCAGCCTTTTTTCATCCTAACAGCAGAATACTAATCATAATGGCGACAGGCGCACTAAAAGCTGCACTTGCTTCGGAGCCAAGGGATGCTCCAGACGGCACAACCTGGACCCTTCTTCCTTAATAGCATCTGATTTGAGAACACACACACACACATACAAACAAAAGAAACAAGGAAGAATGACACACACACACAAATGGCACAGGGACAGGGGAAATAAAGAGGCAGCTGTCTACTGAAAGTCTCTCCAGGTGCACTGCTTGCAAAACAGCACAAGTGTCACCTGGAAACTCTGGTGTCAGCTCCCAGGAAAGCCACCCACAACCCTTATTCCCCTCATTCATTCAACCAATACAATCAAAGGGATGGAACAACTCTCCCATGAGCATAGTTTACAACATTTGGGACTTTTTAAGTTTAGATAAAAGCTGAATGAGAGGAATGAATGTAGAGTTGGAAGACACCATGAGGATCATCTAGCCCAACCCCCTGCCATGCACTAATCTTTTGCCCAACATGGGGCTCAGAGACGTGCTAGAGGCATATAAAACTTTGCATGGGATAGATAAAGTGGATCGATAGTTTTTCTTCCTCTCTCACAATACTAGACCCTGAGGACATCAAATAAACTGTGTGTTGGAAGATTCAGGACAAACAGAATGTATGTAATTCCCCAATTACATACATTCCCATAGCAGCTTTAGCTCATCCCTTCCTTCCTTCCTTCCTTCCTTCCTTCCTTCCTTCCTTCCTTCCTTCCTTCCTTCCTTCCTTCCTTCCTTCCTTCTTACTTATTGGGTGTGTGTGTGTGAAACACTTTGTCTTTCTGATTTCTTCCAACACCTGCTCTTGCCCTTTCTCCTTGGAGGAAGGAGATGTCCCCTGGCCCCTCAAAGTTCTCATGTCTTTGGTCCACCTGTATTTAGCATGTTGGGAAGTTACTGGTGCTGGAATTGGTCCAACCTGTGTTATGGACAGGGTACAAAAGGTATAATACCCCTTCCATGCAAGACTGTTTGCTCTTCCCTAACCAGCCTTTCATATACACCCTCAACAACTGACGTTTTGAGTTGTGTCGCACCCCATCATGGCTTCTCAAAATTCTAGTGTCCACTGGCCCAAAAAGGTTGGTGACCCCTGTTCTAAGGGGGCCAATAAAAAGATGAATGGGTAAACTATGCTGACTATTCTTCAGACTATTCATGTGAGGGTTCTGCTCCAGGAGATGGATGAGGTGCATCCTGACATACAAGTATCCCAACCCACAGTATTAATTCCTGCAATGCTTGAGTACCATGGCAGAGTTTCTACATGCCCATTCTAATGTTTATTCCTCCCTTCTCTCCTGGTCTTTCAATCCGCCCTCCCTCCTCGCTGCAATTGTTTATTCTACTAAACTGTCTCCCATGGGTTTAAAACTCATGATAGGCAAAAAGATCTAGCTTCCCCTGAAGTGTCTAGAGGGAATGTTGGAAGACTCGGTGTGGAACGTGAACAGATTCAGGAAAATTTATCGTTCCCACAGCAACACCTTGTTCGTATGTATAATGCACTGTTAAGGCAATGCCGCTCCAGATTTATGCCTTAATTACAAAGTCACTGTTATGGGAGGTAGTCACTGCTAAATTATTTTGCTCTCAACTTCTTGGTAAATCAGAGGTTATCTTCCTTCCTTTGAGATTCCAGCCGCTTACACAGAGCCTTATGTTTGTGACGATTAAGTTCAAAGCTTGACTTAAATTGGGAAAGCAATTTTTGTGTCCCAAAAAGGCAGTGGTGTTTTTTTAAAGTTCAAAAGGAGGGGGGAGTTTCTATTGAGCAGTCTAGTATAAATATATAAAAGATTGCAGAACCTTTACACTGCTGACCTCCTACTCAAATGCAATGTGTTTTTAAAAGTTCACACCTGTCAGGCAGTTAATCTAACCCCAGGAACAATCAGGAAAGATGTGACAGAAGACAACCTGATTTAGAAATACTACACTGATGCTCAAAAGGAACCAGCCTTCCCCAACTGCATCAGAGCAAGGCTGGCAAGGAGAGGCATAGTTCACATAAGATCCTATTCCAAACAGGAAGCTGCCTATAGTCCTTCCTACCTAGGAGGATACAATGGCCTGGTGGCAGAGATGTAGTGTGTGGGGTGTCACCCTGGGCAAACATTCAGAAGGGTGCAACTAGGCCATAGGAGTCTTAAGGGTGGGAGGAAGGTGGCTCCATTTTCTGGCACTGCAAAGTGCGGTGCATGGTTGGCTGGATGGGCTGCAAGTCAAGAGTGGGCAGCCAGCCAGGCCCTTTCCTGCTGGGGTGAAGCCCCTTCTCACTGCCTGCCCCCATGGCTGGCACCACAGTGCTTGCCAGGTTGCTGCTGCGCTGGGAAGCGTCCTTGGCTCCCTCCAGCCCCAGAGCTGCCACTGACTCCCCAGCCAAGGCTGCTGTATGGGAGCAGGCAGCCACAGGCATGGTGATGTGTCGCTGCAACGCCCAGTGCACACAGAGGCAGCCATGCAAGCCTTGGCTGGCAGTGCGCTGGCTCCTGGGCCTGAATGGCGGAGCTTCCAGTGGGGTGTGCTACAGTTGAGCTGTGGTGCCCCACCCCTTTTGCACCTTCCCGGGGGCTGGTAACCCATTCTCCACTACTGCTTCATGGGGGGCAGGTGAACACCACACTGTTCAAGGAGATGTCCCAAACTGCAGTTCTGATTGCTGACCATAATGGTCAGCTAGGGTTGCCATATCTCCAGCCGAAGCTGGAGAAAGAGGTACATAGATGTGTGGAACCGCTGTGCCCTTGCACCTCTTTCCCCACTTCAGGCTGGCACCAGCCGCAGTATGCAGAGCAGCCCAAGCCAGAGCTGCCAGAGCCTGAACCCACCCCCCACCCCCCAAAAAAACCTGGACATTTTCTTTAAAATGTAAAAATCCACCCATATGGGAATGTTGGTTCCCCAAAAGAGGACATGTTTTCCAAGATGTATGGCAACTTTAGGTCAGCTGTATACAGAGCTGGAAGTAGGGCAGTAAGAAGGCATTGCTTCAGCTCTATATACATGGCATACAGTATTGCTTCCATTCCATTGCAGTTAATTTTCACTTTACAGTGGAACCTCTAGTTACTAACTTAATTCGTTCTGGAGGCCCGTTCTTAACATGAAACTGTTCTTAACTGGAGGTGTGCTTTCGCTAATGGGGCCTTTTGCTGCAGCTGCGCCACCGGCACACGATTTCGGTTCTCATCCTGGGGCAAAGTTCTCAACTCGAGGTAACTCTTCCAGGTTAGCGGAGTTTGTAACCTGAAGCGTTCGTAACCTGAGGTGTTTGTAATTCGAGGTACCACTGTATCTGTTTACTGTGAAATTTATGTTTTTAGGTGATTAATTATGCAACCTATGTTGTCATTATGTTATTATGCCCCATTCATTTCCCTTCAAAGGAACCACAACTCAAATGGGAGGTTGTTTAATCAACTGCATATTGTTTGCAGACTGAAAGCAACAATACTAGCAAATACAAATTGTGTTCCATGGATTGATTTCCATCCTGGACATGAGATGGGTAAGCCCTATATGGCTTGTGACCAGGCTATTTGAAAGGCCATATTCTCCCATACAAACCTGTTCCAAGATCTTTGGGGGAGGCCCTTTAAAGGGCCCAGACCTTAGAACTCCCTCCATAGATGACTTCCTCCTGCTAGCAGGCGAAGACTGTTCTTTATAAGATCTGAACTTCCACAGCCTCATCTGACTCAGATATAATAGTGATATAGAGCTAGCTGTCACCAGCATATTGATACCATGTCCCAAATTTCCTAATGCCTGCATACAACGACTTCTTTAAACAGCACTGGAAACAAGGTGGTATATTGAGGCACCTCATGGCACCGGGGGGGGGGCATTAATTGTTGCCCAATGCTACTCTCCAAAACAACTCCTTCTAAGTAGGAATGGAACCACTGGGAAGCAGGGCATCAATTTACAACTCACAGAGCCAGTCTAGGAGGATACTATGGACAAGGGTCTCAAAAGCTGCTGAGAGATCAAGCAAGAGGAACAGAGTTACGCACTCCCTGTTTCTTTACTGATAAAGGTGACCAAAGCCAACTCAGTCCCAAAGTCACGACCTGTCTTTTTTCAAGTTTTGCCTTTCCTTGACAAAGGTGTATTTACAACTTGGTGATGATTGACATAAACCTCTAGGCCCAGGTTGGCTTTTTGAGCAGGAGACACACTTCCACCACTATTAAGGTGGTAAGCACAATCCTCTTGTGAAATTATGTTTTTACCATACGCAGCAGCAATCTCGCCAGCACCCTCCTTTATTGATTCACAATAGGTAAATGATCATGAGAACATGTGGTTGGACCAAGTTTTCCAAGCACCTTGTCTTTCTCCTCTGACTTCATGAGTTAAAAACTGGTATCATGAAACCACACTAAACACCTTCAACAGGAACTGTCAAATCCATGGCATCTAAATTGTTACAGGGATGAGTGATTTTATTTCCAATCTGTTGAGCAAATTTGCCACAGTGAGCCTCTGAGGGCTGTTACACCCCATCCTCCCATTTAGGTGTTAATAAACCTCTCACCACTCTGAAAAACTCTGCCAGATTGCTACTTGAGGATACGCTGTAGGCAGCAAAGTAAACCTTACACATTGCCTTCACTGTAATGCAACAGAGACAAAATTATATGCTTGGCCATCTTCACCATGAGTCTCCCACCACCATCCCCAGCCACTGTCCAACCTGTGCCATAGTCTGCATCTCCTGGGAGTAACAAGGTGCAGCATTTGCAGTACTTGGGATCAAGTTGACAGCACAACACATTTCACCACTCAACCATAAGACTGGGGCCTTGGAAGGATCATCAGCTCTCTGTCACAAAATCCTCATCCTCAACCAGCATTCAAGAATTCATTGGATTGCGTAAGTGTCCATGGATAGAACATCTTAATAGCGTATTTTTCGCTCTATAGGACACACTTTCCCCCTCCAAAAATTAAGGGGAAATGTGTGTGCGTCCTATGGAACGAATGCAGGCTCCTTGGCTTCAGCGATAGCAACAAGAATCCTCTGAAGCACAGAGGGAGCGCTCCCTCCACACTCCGGAGGCTTCACGTTGCTTTTGCTGAAGCCTGGAGAGTGAGAGGGGTTGGTGCGCACCGACCCCTCTCGCTCTCCTGGCTTCAGCGAAAGGAACCTGAAGCCTCCGGAGCGCAGCAGGAACTTGCATTACGCTCCGAAGGCTTCAGGGATAGCCACCTGAAGCCTCCGGAGCGCAGCGGGAGGTCCCACTGCGCTCCGGAGGCTTCAAGTTCCTTTTGTTGAAAGCTAGGTGCCCCTTCAGCTAAGGCGCAGCGCCCCTTCAGCTAAGTGGGAGGAGAAATGGAAGGGGCTCCATTTCTCCTGACACTTCGCTGAAGGGGCAATGCGCAGAGAGGGGGAGAAATTTTTTTCTTGTTCTCCCGCTCTAAAACAAGGTGTGTCTTATGGTTGGGTGCGTCCTATAGAGCGAAAAATACGGTAATTACTTTTTATAGCAAAATTTCTGAAGCAGCTCTGTCCTTTTGCAATAGAAATAAAAATGTCTGGTCCCTCCAGGATGTTGAGACTCAAAGTAGTTCCCTTGGTTCTGTAGTTTGTTTAAAAGGTGGACCCTCACCTGGGTAATAAACAAGGTGGTATAGAAGTGAATTATTACCACATTTTGGTGGCTCGTGTGGGGTTAAGCCGAGGTCACTTGAGACCCTCTGAATGGGACCTGGAGAATTTCATCATTGCACAACACAAATGGTGTTTTGTGGATGAAAATCCACAGGTAGTTCAGTGGTCTTGGTGATAAAGAAGTTTTCCCAGGAGCGGAACAAGGACGAAGCCAGCTAGAACCTGGCCAGAGTGTGGAAGGCATGGGTTTATTCTCTGAACAAGCCTCAAAACTGGGACCCTGCAGATTGGATCTGAAGGCTCCCCCTTTCACTCTGCTTTTCTGACTTGTGGCTAGCTGCACTCTCCCCACTGTTAGAAGAAATCAGTGGGTTGCCTCCTTTAGGTGCAATTGAACTGCAAGGGACCATTTCCTTTCTGACTGTCTCAGAGAACAGCTGCACAGCTACCCAGGTTCCCACTCCTTGTAATGCAGCAATAAAACTACTACCACATTTGCAAAGCTAAGCAGGGTCCGATATGGTTTCAAATTGGATGGGGGACTGCATGTTGAGATTCCTGCATTGCCGGAGATTGGACTAGATGGCCCTCTGGGTCCCTTCCCACTCTATAATTCTATGAGTCTGTTTGGAAGTGTATATAAATATCTCTCTCTCTGTGTTATCTATTAGCTTGTTGAGTGGCATTTGAAGTAAAACAGTTCTCAACATCTAGCTAGAATCACAGAATTGTTGGAAGGGACCAGCAGACATGTTCTCACTTGCTTAATCACCTGCAGAGAAACTGATCTGGATAAATGCATCTTTGAATCTCTCTCTCAAAAAACAAAACAAAAAAACCATTATTTTTTTTAGTTTTGTTGTTTCACCAAAAAACATGGCCATCTTGAAATAATAGCCAAGGACCAAAAGTCATAAAACAATTAGTGTGTACCAAGAGTTTAAATGAAATTGTATTAAAGGGCTCAAGAGTTCTAATGTCTCCATGTCAGCCACAATTGCTAATTACCTAAAGGAAATTGGTCATGGTACTATGAGGGGCCGGATGTTAAGTTTCCACAGATCTTTGCAGTTCATTGCATTAGCTTTAATCTAATCTATTTCCCTTCTTTGGCTTTTGTGCAAGCACTGCAACTTTGGCACCTCTAAACGTCACATCCTTCACTGGATTGGCAAGTAAAGATAAGCTTACTCTAGATACGTCATCCGAAACGAGACAAGCTGACTAGCAAATTTGCAATTAATTTCTTCCTGGGTTCTTCATAAATATCACAATGGGGAATATATAGTGACTTACGTTTTCCTCCCCATAGCAATAGTGTACACGGTTGCTTCAAATACAGCTTTGGTGGCTGCATTTTGCTTCAATCTGCCTATCAACAGTTGCCAAGTGAATAAATCTAAATCATTCCTGATGCTGCAGCTGTTGTCTGGTCTCAATGTGGTCCATTTTACACCAGCCTTGAAACCTGTCACTTACTGTGGTGGAAACACCACAAAAATATGGTCCACACAAGGAGTCCTTGCCCAAGATCACCACTTCCCAATTTCTGATTGTAAGAAGTTTCATGTTAATAGGAGCAAAATGAACGCAACACTGTTGTTCTCTTTTGAGGTGGGGAGATAACTATGCAGCTCCTACTGGAACTCCATAGGAAACAGGAAAAACCAAGCTTAAACTGGTTTATTAAATGTTAATATACACATCAAACACTTTTCAGTATTCCAGTAAGTGTTAGAAACTGAGATATGAAATCTAAGAGCTAAATGACACCTCAAACCTAGGTTACGGGCGCAACAACGGAATGAACTGCAGCTAAAATATTATGTTCATTTTTCACATGGTCTAGTTCCATCCCTCCCCCTAATATTCTTAAGAGGGTCTTCAGAGAGTAGCTGAAAGTGGGGAGGCAGAAGAAGGTCCTCCTTTCCTTCCACTTTGCAGTTTTAATCTGAAATCTTAGACACAGTACTGCGTCCAGAGCTCAGAAACTGCTCGTCTTAATGAAATTTCCTGTCGCAAAATGTGCCTAGAACAATGGGAGTTTTGAACACTGATTCCACTACTTTCGCAAAACTGGAAGCAGGGTTACTTCCTGTACTACTGCTGATTTGCACTCCATGAGCATTAAAGGAAAAGGATCGAAATTGGTTACTTTTTAAAAAAGGGAGAGGAAAGTTTATATAGGAAAGCTACTATATTCCTGAAGGAACCAGATCTTCAAAAGCTTTAGTACTGGGGGAGTGGTGTGCTAGAAAATAAGTACAGCTCAAACAACAACCAACTGTGTTTTCTGCCTTGAAGCTATGGTCTATATTTTGACTCTATCAGGATACAATTCCTAGACATTCCTTTGAAACAGCATGTTTAGTTCAGTGTGTCCACATGCCTGTAATCAAATACACACCAATTGTCTCTGGTTTTCTGGTCTCTTATCCCTGTTTATTCCTTTAGAGAATACCTACTTGGAATTTTGTTGATGAGAATTGAACGAGTTCAGCCCCCTCCACAAAGTCCCTACAAGTTAAATAAATACAAGGCAGTACAGCTTCCAGCAAGGTGTAATAAGGGGGAGGATCCTTGTTATGAAAATAGGGATGGTGCAAGTATGCCCCCTTTTCATGTGTGAAATATTGTCTACACTAAAAGCACAAGTAGGGTACATGATGATGTCACTTTTCTGCATTTCAACTGAACTGTAGAAGACAAAACACCCTATGCAAGGAGAGTGTACACACATACACAAACACAAGTTGATCTCCAAGTCAATTTTCCCAGGAGGCAGAATACAGTTCTTAGGGAGCTGTGAACTAAGGCCCATTGTCTCTATTGCAGCCTTCATTTTACACACAGCCTCTATTTGATCAGCATATCCATCAACTGCATGGGGCTCACAGGTTTCTTAATGACGTGTGGCAATGCCATATAACCTTCCAGATGTTCACTTGTTGCTGCTGCAGGTATCAGACATCTGGTATGAGCTGCAATCTCTATGGCAGTATTGCAGGTGGGGCAAGGGAGAGAAGAAGGTGAATGGCAGGCAGGCTGAGCACTCTTCCCTTCTCTCAGTCACCACCTGCTGCATCAGTTCTGCAGTTCCTCCCACCTATCAGCCCCTGCTGGGTTGTGTGATGCACTGATTGTCAAACTGCTTCAAGGAGGCTGAGAAATGAGATGGACCCAAATGGCCTGGCAGCTGGTTCTGAAGGAATAAAAAGGGGTGGAAAGGGTCTCTTACTCTGCACTCCACTGTGTGTGTGAGGGCGAGAATGTTATATTTAAGGGGGGGGGACAATTGAGGGGAAGGATATGATGTAGAGCTGGGATGGGGGAATTATTTCTACGTGAAATGCCGTTTACCAATGGGAAAAGTAAGATGGGTGGGGAACAGTTGATAGTGAGCACAGCCAGAGGGTTATATCCAGTGTGGCAATAAGTTAAAGTCAATTACTCATTGCATTGGCAAAGTGTTCTGCACCAGCAGCCTCTTGTTTGCAAGGGAATGCATAAGCAGTTTGCTGGCAACTTTTCTTTCACACAATAGAATACAAATCTGCTATGCAATGAGTTTCCAACAGTTCAGCAGTTTGCATCATTGCATAGCTCTCTCTCTCTCTCTCTCTCTCTCTCTCTCAACACACACACATGTGTGTGTGCACACGCAAACACACACACACACACACACACACACACACACACACGAGTGAAGGAGGAAAGGATCCTCAAAAGGGTGGTCTGCAGAGTAAATGTTGCCCCTGTAGCATCCAGAGAGCCAAATGATGCTGAGGACTGCATGAAACTGAGCCAACTGTGGCCCTAGGGCAACATGTTCACCCACCCCAGACATAAAGCAAGCATCTCTGTGCTATAGTACCTTAAGAGAATATACAGAATGCTGAAATCCCTCAGTTGGGCCAACTAAATGCCCTAGTTAAGTAAATGTTTAAGTTTGCACTGAGCTCTTGTTCAGGATTAGGTAGATAAATATACCTAAGGAATAAAAAAAGAAAAAGAGAAAAATGTTACATATCCAGGTTGACGTTAGCCCAGAAAATGTAGAATCCTGTATTTGGAAGAGTCTTTAATTCATGTTGGGTTTGGACAAACAACCAGAAATAGAAGCCTGCCATGAAAGAAGGAATGAGAGATGGTGGATAGAAACCAACAGATACTGGTTTGTGCTTTTATTTCTGAAACTGGATTAAAACAGCAAGCACATTCACACAATACACACTGATGGAGTGTAAGGATCCATGAGACCAGGGGGCATAGTGTGGGAGGTGCTAGAGGGGCTGTGGCCCCAGGCATGGATTTCTGAGAGGGCTCAAAATAGGTGCCCCCAGCACAGCCCTGCCCAGTGCTCCTCTCCTGGCGTTGGAGGAATCGATGCTCACAGGAGCACCAGGCCATGCTGGGGGTGCCAGCTTCATGCCTGCCAAATGCCATGTGGGCTGACTGGGCTTCCAGTCAGCACAGCCATTGTTGTTGTGCCTTCTTGCACCCGCCTTCCCTGGATCCCAGCCTTGCAAGGCCATTGGGGGTGGGGCAGCATGGGGAGGCAACAGCTAGGTATCCTTCGATCCCAGCCTTGTGAGGGGGGAGGAAGGGGGCTGGAGTACAAACTAAGCCCACCTCACCCACCCAGCACCCGCCGCCGCTGGGGCTACACCAGCCCTGAGTGGCAGAGCTGTTAAACCCTCCTCATATGAGGCTTGGATTGAAGAGTGCACAGTTGCTGCATCCCACACTGTCGTTCCCAAGTGGCCTTGCAAGATTTCAATTCATGGAAGGCAGTGCGAGAAGGGTTCAACAGCCATGCTGTTTGGGGCTCGTGTCACCCCAGTGGTAGTGGGGGGGGGGCTGAGCAGGTGCAGTGGGCTCTGTTTGTCCTCCGTCCTTCGCCCCACCCCTGGTGCAGGAGCCCCCCCCCACATGCACACCAGCCCCAGGCATCATGGAGATACATTCCACCACTTCCTGAGACAACCTAAAGGACCAAAATGCAGTTAGATTTCCACATAAATAGGCATGGAAGATCAGGACAAAAAAAAGTGTAAAACAGACTCATAATATAGATTCACAACCTGGTTGAGTCAGAACAAACCAAGGTTACAGCTCATGGTTAGTGAGCACTGAGTTTAACCATAAATCCCAGTTTGGTGAATGCAGTGAGTCAAATCTTGTCCTAGCTCACTGTCATATAGCTGTATAAGAGACAGAGAAGGAGCAAAGCAGCTGTGAGCAACCCTCCAGGAGCCTGCATACCCGTGCAGTCTTGGTAAGCCAAACTATGATTTACCATGTTGTGTGAACCAGGTCTGCTTTCTCTTCACACAGAATACCTTCTTCTTCTTTGGCAATCACTCATAGATTGTCTTCCATGAATATGGTCTTAACAGTGTGTCTGTAAGTGACTGTGGAGGCCAATTCTCGACCCGCACGTCCTTCCATAGTGGGAACAAAAGTTACCAGGCAGGAGTTGATTATGGTGAGGATTTGCCAAATGTGCCTTCCTCTTAGCTCATTTCTTCCATTTGTCCTCAGTTTGTGCTTCTTCAAAGCCCATGACACCTTTGGTAGAGACTGTTCTCCAACTGGAGCGCTCACAGTCCATTGTTTCCCAGTTGTTGGTGTTTATACTATATTTTTAAAGGTTTGCCTTGAGGGCATCTTAAAACCTCTTTTGTTGTCCACCAGTATTTCACTTTCCATTCTTGAGTTGGGAGAAGAGTAGTTGCTTTGGAAGACGATCATCAGGCATCCAAACAACATGACCAGTCCAACAAAGTTGATGTCAAAGAATCATTGCTTCAACAATGGTGATCTTTGCTTCTTCCAGTAATCTGACATTAGGTTGCCTGCCTTCCCAGGTGATATGTAATTTTCTGGGAGACACCACTGATGGAATCTTTGGAAGAGTAGGAAATGGCGTTTATAAGTGGTCCATGTTTCACAAGTGCACAGTAAGGTTGGTAGTACAATAGCTTTGTAAACGAGCATTTTAGGGAAGTTTTTAATGTTTGAAGTTTTTAATGTCTGAAGTTTTATTCTGTTTTTAGTGTTCTGTTGGAAGCAGCCCAGAGTGGCTGGGGAAACCCAGCCAGATGGATGGGGTATAAATTATAAAAATTAAAAATTATTAAAAATTAAAAACTAAAAATATTTTTGTTTCCCTGCAAATGTCCCGGTCCTCAAACACTAAACGCTTCAATCGGGAGAAAGCTGCACTCACACAGCTCAGGTGATGCTGAATTTTGGCATCAATGTTGGCCCTTGTGGAAAGATAATTGCCTAGGTAGGAAAAATTATTGACATTTTCCAATGTTACACCATTAAGCTGGATTTGTGGTGCTGCAAAGGGTTTTTTGTGCTTGTTGGTGCAGCACTTTGGTTTTTTGGATGTTGTGTGATAGGCAGAACTTTCCATAAGATTCTGTGAAGATATTTAGGATGGTTTGGAGGTCATCCTCTGAGTGTGCACACACTATGTTGTCATCAGCATATTGAAGCTCCATGACGGAGGTTATGGTACCTTACTCTTTGCTTTCAGCCTGCTCAGATTGAAGAGCTTTCCATCTGTTCAATATATGATTTCTACCTCAGTGGGGAGTTTCCCTTCGACAAAGTGTAGGATAATGGCAATGAAAATAATAAATAGAGTTGGAGTGATAACACATCCTTGTTTAACGACTATTCCCACTGTGAATGGTTCACTTTGAGAGCCATTGTTACCTGCGATTGTTGCTGTAATATTATTGTGGAGGAGCTGAAGGATGTTCACAAATTTATCTGGGCAGCCAATTTTCAGAAGAACAGTCCACAAGGCAGTACAATTTGCAGTGTCGAAGGTCTTGGTCAGGTCAACCCCATATACAGGGGTTAGTTTTGCTCTCTGGATTTTTCTTGAAGCTGTTGAGCAGTGAAAATCATGTCCACTGTCCCCCTAGGCTGAAAACCATTTTGTGATTCAGGAAGGGTATCCTCAGATATAGTTAGAAGATGGTTTGCTAAGATCCTTCCAAGAATTTTTCCAGCCCAGCTAATAAAGAGATGCCTCAATACAGTAGTTTCTGCAATCTGTTCTATCACCTTTTTAATAAAGATTGATAATTTTGGCAACCCTAAATTCTGCTGAGATCTCCTCTCTCTCCAAGATTTTTTTTTAATGTGCTTGTGAAATTGTTCTGTAAGCAGGGGCATAGGAAGCGGGGCAGTGGGGGCGGACCGCCCCAGGTGCCCTCACTGTGCTGCTTTGGCAGCAGCATTCCCCTCTTCCCCCTTCATTTTGACAGCTTGGGGGGAGGCTTGGGAGTCGTGGGTGGGTGGCGCACCGAGTATCTGCCATGGGCAGCTCGTTCCGCCCCCATGAGCAGCTCGCTCCTGGGCAGTGTGGACATAACCTCCGCCACTGTCTGTAAGTTCATTTCTGACCACTTTGAAGACTTTGGCAAGTATCCCATCAGGTTCACTGGCTTTGTTGTTTTTCATTTGGTTAATAGCTGTACACAACTCTCCCAAATCTGGAGATACTGCAAGCTCATCTCTAATTTGTTTTTGTGGGATTTGCGAGAGGACCATGGCAGCTCCTGGGAGTTGCGGTTAAGGAGATGCTGGTAATGTTCTTTCCAGGGTAATGGAAGTGTGGTACCATCTGTGGGAGGCTTATACCATAATATACTGGCCCATAAATTGTCTTTGTGGCTTTAAAGAAGTCCCATGTATCATAAGTGTTGGCTAAGTGCTGGATCCCTTGAGCTTTTTTATCCACCAGGTGTTCTTTAGTTCTCTGGTTCTTCTTTGAAACTCGGCCTTAGCGTAGGTTATTTTTCTTAGTGATGCAGTTTCTATTTCTTTGCCAGATCTTTTCTTGTTGATAATGCATTCTATCTCACTATCATTCTCATCAAACCGGTCCTGCTGTTTCTTGGTTGGTATCCAATAGTTTGTTCACTGGCTGTGGTAATGGATATTTTAGCTTGGTCCAGTGTTCCTTGATGCTATCAGGGAACTCCGAAAGCAGGTGGTCCTTAAGAGTCATTTGGAAGCAAGCCCACTTAATAGAATCTTGAAGGGCTTGAGTGTTCATTTTACACCTTGGTTTCCTTCCTTGAAGCCTGTGTTGAGGTATAATGTTAATAGCCATTGTGGAATGTGTTAATTGGTGATATGTCCAGCACTCGTCGGCAGTTGTCATGGCTCTGGTAAGGAGCACATCACACCAATTTTAGCTTGGACTATTATATCATTTAAGAGGTGCCAGTGTTTCAACTTAGGGTGCTTCCATGATTTTTGATATATATTTTTAAGAGTGTGTTGGTAATAACAAGGTTGTGTGCTGCACATATAGTCAAAAGTAAAATTCTGTTCTGGTTGCTGTTGCCAATTCCTTCTTTCGCAATAGTTTCTGGCCACGGATTGAAATCTCATGCAACTCTTGCGTTAAAATCACCCAGGAGGATAATCTCCTTAGGTGTCTCTGATAGGATGGCATCCAGCTGAGAATAATATTTTTCTTTAATGTCTTCATTGGCACCCAGTGTAGGTGCATAAAAACTTAGAATAGTCGCCTGCTAGTTTTTGGTGCGTTTTATTTGAAGGGTTGAATGTTGCTCATTAATGCCAGTAGGGACTTCTGACAAGAGCTTCACAAGATCTTTTTTTTTATAGCAAAGCCTACTCCATGTATTCATCATTCTTGTTCAGGTACATCTTCCCAGAAGAATGTATAGCCTCCTTTTTCTTCCTTCAATTGTTCTTCTCCTACTTTTCAAGTTTCTTGAAGTGCTGCAATATCAATATTAAAACATCACAACTCTCTGGCACTGACTGCAGTCCTGCGTTCGGGATGCTCATTATCTGTGTTATTCAACAAAGTGCGTATATTCCATGTTCCAAATTACAATTGTCTTTTACAACCACTGAGTGGTGATCCAGTCGGGGGGGGGGGGGGGAGAGAAGCAGACTATGTTTAGGGCATCTTTTCTAGCCCCTCCCTCTTTTCAGGGTAAGCAGAGTGAATCCTAAATAGGACCACTTATAGGAACGTGCAAGCCCACTCACCACAAGGTGATGATCCCGCGAGTGAGACACAGAATACTATGGACACAATGGCCATGAAACACTTGTTTCATGCTGTCCTCACAGTATGGCTTGGCAGAGGATTATTAGGAAATTGTAATGTGCACTAATGGTTGGTGTCTATTTAGTGCTCAGTGCTGCTTCAAATACCAATTGTGCTGGACCTGGGGGGGTTACCGAGAGGCGTGGCCAGAGTCCGGTCCTTGGTTGAGGGTCTGGAGACTGTCCACCAAGGGCGAAGCGGGGTCCAAAGCAGGAAGCCGGGTGTGGTCAGGAACTCCGGAAGAACAGGTCTGGGTGCTGGCAGAAACAGGTTTCCAATGTCGTTGCTCGCGCAACCTTGGACCGGGCTGACTGGCCTTTATCTTCTCTGAGGCCAGGGGCGGTCCCGGCCCACAGGTGACCCACCTCTCCTGGCCTTAAGGCAAGCACTCCTCCTGAGAGAACCCAGTTCCCTCCGCCTCTCTGCCCTGAGCCTCTGCAGCTCAGGAGAGGCTGGTGGGTTACTGGACCCAGGGGGAGGCTCACCTTCCCCTGACAGGGCTGGGAGAGGCGCACCTATAGGCAATGGGTCCTCAATCACCTCTGGAGCCAGAGTGGATTCATCTGGTGTCTGCTCCTGAGGATCCGGCACAGGTGCAGGCCCTTCAGATTCAAGGCCCTGCTCCGGCTCAGCCGGCCCTGGAGGTGGGGACTCCTGTGCAGGCTGGGATTCCTCTGGTTCAGCCTCTGAATCAGACTCCCAGGCCATCACACCAATGCCAAATTGAAATTTGGTTCCCACTTCAATGCATGCCAAAGCTTCTATCAACTTCAGTGGAGCAAAGGACTTGTACAGATTCTGCTTTGGAACATTCATTCTGAACCCCTAGCTCAGTGCTTGGGGCAAGGCGGCTGCCCCCTTACTTTCTGATAGTCCCCTAAGTAAAAGGGCAGAGTAGTAATTTGACTTAAACTGAAGGAGCTGGGGGGGAGGGGAGATGGGTTTTATTAAGGGCTACACAGTTCAAGCCCCTCACCCCCAGAATAAAGCCTAGAATAGAGGAGGTCCTGTTACAGAGAGAGGCTATAGAACCCAGCCTCTTGGATAAAGGTGCTGTTCCAAATGAATCTCAAACACCCCCCCCCCGTCTCTCCTACTTCCTCATTCGTCACATCTATGGGTGCTGCTATGTGCCCTCTGTCTTTGAGCTCTTTGCTTTCCTACTTTCAAGACTCGCTGGGTTCTGGGAGATGTAGTGTTTGGGATGCTTTCTAATGACAGCATGTCAGTCAGCTGTCACTCTGCTTCTGCCTACTCCTCTCCCATTATTTCCCAGCTTCCCCCCTCATCTGTCTCTGAACTGTGACCTCCTGCAAACCACTGTTGTAAATCTACACTGTCTTCCTCTTCCTCTAACCTGGAAGGGTCAGAATGGGGAGGCAGTCTCCACCATTCCTCCTCTGCCCAGTCCCTGACACCTTGGCAAGGTTCCCTTTAATGCCAAATTAATTACCAATTAATCCCAAATTAATACCATTTGGTGGTACTGGGTCATTCACAGAGGGTCTTGGCACTGCCATTTTAATTTCTGACAATACCCCCAAATGTGGTGTCATTATGTGTACTTGTGGGGAATTTAAATTGCATCTTGGTGCTGGAGGATATTTTTTTTATGGGTGCCCTGGAAAGGCATCAGCAATGGGGACAGGTGGGGGAAGCACTTTGGACCTCCTTTAGGGATGAAAGGTAAGGTGTGTAATATATCTAAGTTATTATTATAATTGTAAAACCAATTTTCTGTCACACTGCTTAATAATGTGGAGTAACTGTGCAATAATCCCAGGTTAAATTTAGAATAATAAAATCTTAAGAGACAAGAAAACCTCCTAGGTCAGCTAATTCCATGCCTAGCCATCAGCTGCAAGGTGAAGAGAACAGGGAGGTACAAAGAGAATCATGCCCGGTTCTGAAAAGCTTACTATCCAGGCAGTGAGGAAAACCTGGAGACTTCCTCAACCCACCTTGACTTTAGGACTACAGAAGAGCTGGGCTTTGGTGAGAAGCTCCGCATGCCACTAGACAGAATGCAGTAGGTATTGCTGGTGATAGGTATTCATTTGTCTCACACAAAATGGTGATTCAGAGGAAGGCCAGGGAGCCTTCTACAGCTTGGGGGCCACATTCCTTTCTGGGTGACATGCCAGTTGTGGGCAGGGTCAGAGGCAAAAGTGGGCAGAGTGATGAATGAAACATTTACCTGAATGAAACAGGGACACATTCCTCCCAGGCAAAAAACATTCGAGGACAGTGCAAAGCAGTCGTCCCCCCCCCCCCGAAAAAACTAGGTGCGTCCTATGGGCCGGTGTGCCCTATGGGGCAAAACATACGGTAAAAGTCTGAGAGGTTTTGCCAATTTCCCATTGCCAGCTCATACCCAGTGCAATGGGAAAGCTCCACACCAAGAAATTTCCTATTTCCCGCCTCTTTTTGTTTCCCATGGCTAAACAGGAAATAGCTTGACATGTCAGAGGTTCCATTTGGAAGAAGAAACTCACATTTGAGTCCTTCTTTTTGGTTCTCTAGGATAGCAGATCTATAAGCACAACAATGTTCAATGCTGTTAAATCGAATAACGAGGAGATGAAGGTTTTATGGTCAGATTTGCAGGAGTGGACTAGATGACCCTTGAGGTACCTTCCAACTTTACAATTCTATGATATTGGAGGGGGAGTCATGCTCTAGGAGGCTTAGTTTGATCAGAATGGAGTATACATTTCCAGAGTTAATGCTTAATACATACTTCTGGTAAATGAACCACCACAGCCGCCAGAGGACTGTGAAAATTTGTGTCCCAGGCTTTTTAGACTTGTCTACCCATGTACTATTTGAAACCAAAGTGGCGTTTTGGTTGCCAGATGTGATTTTTTTTCAGCTCCCCCCCCCCCCAAAAAAAATGGGTTTAGGTCTACTCCAGCCTTATTGGAGCTTAGGTGATGCTAGAAGTACCTGGATAAAAAGCTGGATAAAACTGTTATAATACAGTGGTACCTTGGCTTATGAACCTAATCCATTCCGGAAGTACGTTCTTAAACCAAAACAATTCTTAAACCGAGGCGCACTTTCCCTAATGAGGCCTCCCACTGCCAGTGCCCTTCCACCGTTCAGCTTCCATTCTAAGACCAAGGTAAAGTTCACTAACTGGGACACTACTTCCAGTTTTGCAGAGTTCGTAAACCAAATAGTTCGTAAACAGGGCTGTTCTTAAACCGAGGTACCACTGTACTCACAACTCATCTGCAGAGGGGAAAAATCTGTCTGAGTTATCTTTTTCACCTTCCTTTTTCACTGTCATTTAATATTACCGTAATACAAATATTGTTATTGTACTCCACTTCCTTTGGAACCGTCCCACATCCTGCTACCAACACTACCACACCCCTTTCCATCAGCATCAAATCTTCTTCCCTCCCACCATGGCTTGCCTATTTTTAGAACTGGCTCTTCCCAGTATCTCTTCTAAGTTGAGTGAAGGATGATCTGGCGCTTTGGTGGCAGGAGTTTCCTCCCTAACCATTCAGCCCAATTAACGCTGCTGCATGAGAAGGCCCTTTTTGTGCTTGGTGATTATCTGTGAAAATGCAAATTTGAACTTCCTTCACCACAGCAAGCTAACAAGATAATGACTATTTTCACTCACTGAACAGATTACAAACATCTGTGGAGAAGATGCAGTGTGTTCTATGGTGCAGGAAAGGTGGGTGGAGAGCAAGCTATGGGAAGCTGTTTCTTTCCAGTTTTCTTAGGAAGTAAGAACACTTTGGCAGGGACTACATGGCCTGGAGGCAGGGAAACCCCCCAGCTCTAATAGTTATGTTCTACTTCCGGTCTTGGAGGTCATTTGCCTCTGGATTCCAGCTGCTATGAATCACAGGTAGGGATAATGTTGTTGCACTCCTTTTTGTGGGGTTCCCAGAGGCATCTGGCATCTGCCCACTGTGAGAACAAAGTGCTGGGCTAGATGGACCATTGGCCAAGTGTTCTTACTCCACTGTCACAGAAGCTCTTTGCCAATGCTGTTGGGTTCAATCTGGCAGTGTTGGCGAACCTGTCATGTTGTGTAGCTGCAGCTCTTGTTACCATTTGCCGGGGTGAATGGAACAGGGAATTTGAGTCCAACAGCATATCAAGGGCCACCTATTCCATGCTCCCTTGCTGCAACTGGGACCTAACCACTTCACCCCTGACGGCTCGTCCATACTTTTGCTTGTCTTATGCATAGAAAGTACAGGTCCAAGCAGTTTCCCCCTTGCCCTGCTTCTTTCCCAGGGAAAATCTGCTCTTTAGCTCTAAATCAGAGCAAACATCAATCTTGCTCAATCTCTGCTGGAAGAGCGTTCCATAACAACAGAACAACAGAACCTGTGGCAGTAAATGTTTGACTTCTGATTGAGATCAATCAGGTCTCTGTAACATTTTTGTGTGTGCAGGGGGGCAGGACACAGGCAGTCCCTAAGGTATCCTGGACAAAAGTTGTTCAGGGCTTTGTGTATCAACAAAAAAGCCTTGAACATCACCTGCTAGCATATCAACTGCCAGAGTATATGTTAGCAGACATGTCGCCCCACCAGCAGTCTAGCCACTGCATTCTGCCCCACGGGAGTTTCCAGACCAGTCCACAAGGTCATATAGGTAATCTACCTTTCTGTATTAAAATATACTTGGGGCTGCTTACATATTAACAATAATATCTTAATATATGACAGCATATGAACAGCAGCAGCAGCACTTTAAAAGCAGAGAACATTAAAAGCAGCCAGATTTTGGAAAATAGTACCTGGAATATGTCTTGAATTTACTAAAGGCACAGTTTTGCCTTATTCAGAGCAGCTATTCCATCTATTATTTTACATTTCACACCCTTCACTGAAGATCTAAATAGCAAAACCAGACAAAGAGAATACAGACAATGACAAAATATGCTACGTAATGTTGCCCAATCTGTAGTTATTCAAAGCCTAGCATTTGGCAGGGGACAGGTGGGAGGAGCCATACTTAAAATTAATATCAGATCCTTTCAGGTTCCCTCCTTATATTGTTTGCAGAGTAGGGCACAGTCAAAACGGATGCCAGCCCCAAAGATCTGCAGCTAATACATTGCCTTCTTACCACCTTAACCAATGCTGCGGAGGGTATGTGCAGCCTTGCAGAAACAAGTAAGGTGTTTACCCACTTGTGTTGCAACAAGGCTCCCCTGACCTTGGGGAGTTAATCTGCATGCAGAGAAATGCAAAGGCCAAATTATCTAAAAGAGACGTTGGCACGGGCAAGAAGAGTTGGCTTGTTCAAAATGGATCTTGAGGAACTAATGCTGTTCTCGGATGGCAGGAGAGCCTTTTTTTTTGCACACTGCTTTGAATTTCCCTGCGTGAGCCTGCATATCAAGTGGGAACCGACGGAGCCAGCCAATTGCCACGAGAGTACCGCTCCCCTGCTTAAACGGCAAAGGGCTCAGTTTTTCTCTCTAGCCAGCACGTCCCTCAGTCCAATCCTTCGGCACAGCATGTGCTGTGGAGGTATTAGCCCGGGTTCAAAAACTATCATTACCCTCCAACCAATATGTCCGAGGCTTTAGAGCGCTGAACAGGTAATAGAATTGCGCGTGCACACATACAAAAACCCATAATAAAAGGGAATGAAATAGAAGCCAGCCCCGGGGAAGCAGATCTATCTATTATGCCAAGCTGAAGGGTAAGAGGTAAACAAGCTATTCAAGGCACCGAGAAATGTGGTGCTCTTCAGGGCAGGAATAATAAACAGACCAATTATTCTTTTTACATTTAGGTACTGCAAAGGACCCCTCTTTTGAAAATCAATGAAATTAATTTAATGTTGTTACATGCTTTACATTTAATATTCCCCAAGAGCTATTCAAAATGTGCTCAAAGATCTAAAGGGTCGTCCTTCATCCTGAGATCAGAATCACAGGGTTTTGTTTGGCAGGGTTGGTCAATAAACCAGAGATACAAGACCTTTCCTGGAAATACATAACCAAGAGGTAAAGAGAAAGGCCAAAATATTGCCAAGCTAAATAATCCCACCTGACCCTTAATTGAAGGAAATTTCCTTACAAAAAGTCAGAGAATTAGTTCATCTAGCTTCATACTGTCTGAACAGACTGGCAGCAGCTCTCCACTGTTTAAAACAGGGCATATTCCCAGCCCTACTTGGGGATGCCAGGAGTTGAGCTTGGGATCTTCTGCATGCAAAGGAGATGCTCTGTCATTCAGCAATGGCTTCCCCCCATAATGCTTCTACTATTTTTGCTTGTAAGATTTTATAATGCTGTATTGTTTTTAACACTTGATTGGAAGCCGCCCAGAGTGGCTGGGGAAACTCAGCCAGATGGGCGGGGTATAAATAATAAATAATAATAATAATAATAATAATAATAATAATAATAATTACTACTACTACTACTACTACTACTACTATGGTTTTTTGTAATATATTAAGATAAACGAAACAAATCTAGACAAAAACAAAGAAAACGAAAATGTAGAGTCCTTTCTCAAAGGTAGATCTTAATCCTGGGAGTTTCCCTTTCTTCTCCCAGCCTCCCACCCTGGGAGATGTTCCCTTCCCTGCCTCTCACACAGGGACCTTCATCAACCATCCATCACCTTCATGTGCTCACAATCCCCCCGTAATGCTTCTGCTGATCCTCAAGCTGCTTTTCCTCTGCACTGGATTTTGCATTGCAAACTTCAGATGGGAATCTTTTCTCACCCTACTTACAGAGCTGTAGCCTTTCTTTTCACGATATCCTCACAGTATCCTCATTCATATGCTGGCCTTTTAGCATGAGCCAGACTCTCATAATTCTGCAGACACACAGAAAGGACTAAGGGGGTGCACTACGTAAAGGGGCTTATAGTTCATGCCGCTCACTGCAAAGAAAGACATATGTCTACCATATGTTCACATTTTTTAAGAAAAAAAGGAACAGTGGTTGGTACTTCTCTAGGGCTTATGCTTAAAGAGTTAGCCTCACTTCTATTACAGTTGGGACAGGAGCACAACAGCAGCCACCAGGTTATAAATAAATGCACTTATTTAATTATTTTCAACCTATATCCCACCCTTCCTCCTGAAGCAGCCCAGAGTGGCAGATACGTCACCCCTAGCAAGGCCTCGCCTGCCAATGATAGGTTCCAAGATCACTGATATTGGGGAAGCCATTCTTTTAGGTACTTGGGCTCAGTAGCGTGCTGGCAGCCTGTGCAGTGCTTTCGGGATTGGTGACACACAGTCCCACTGATATGCCCCACTTACTATCCTAACATATGAGAAGGGGGGAAATATCATTTGGTCTATCAATGGTTACTAACTACAATGACTATATGGAACTTCCAGGACCTGTCACAGGAAGGGGAAAGAGACTTAGAGCTGGCCACCAGACAAAGGCTTTTTACACCTGCCTTGTCCCACCCTACAACCCTAGGAGCCCTCAAAAGGGAGTTGCTGCCACGGGCATTATGTGGATGTGTCTTTTGATGAACTGAGTAGAAGATATCCGAAGGTATCTGAAGAAGTGTGCATGCACTTGGAAGCGCATACCAATAACAAACTTAGTTGGTCTCTAAGGTGCTACTGGAAGGATTTTTTTTATTTTGAGTAGAAGATTGTGAGCCATGGAGGTGGGGAGTGTGTGTATATGAATTCAGCGGTGCTTAGATTATTTTTTGGTTGCTATTTTGTTAATGTTGTTAATATTGTTTTATAGATTATGACTGCTGTAATACTTTGTGAATCCTATAATATGACTTTTTTTTGTAATAGTACTGTTTAGCTTATTTTTTTTAGTTATTTTGTTAATAGTGTTTTAGGGATGGCTGTTGCTTTACTGATTATTTGTAATTGTTTTACCAATTATTTGTTATTCTATAAGATTTATGTTGGATTTGTTATGTTCTATTACATTATTATTTACTGTTTGTAAGCTGCTTTGTGATTAATCTGACTGAAAAGTGGCATAGAAATATAATCAATCAATCAATTTCAGTCACTGGATAATAATTGTGGGAGTGGGATACTGATCTCATGGTCAGACCACAGCTGGAATACTGTGCCTGGTTCTCGGCATCACAATTTAAGAAAGATATTGACAAGTTGGAACACGTGCAGAGGAGGACAACCAAGATGTTTAAGGGTTTGGAAACCAAGCCTTATGAGGAACAATTGAGGGAACGTGGTATGTTGCCTGTTGTTGCCTGTGGTTGTTTGCTGTTGTTGTTGTTGTTGTTGTTGTTGTTGTTGTTGTTGTTGTACCCTACCCATCTGGCTGGGTTTCCCCAGGCACTCTGGTCTGCTTACAGCAAATATAAAAAGGTAGTAAAACGTCAAACATTAAAAACTTCTGGATACAGGGCTGCCTTCAGATGTCTTCTAAAAGTTGATTTGTGGTGGGGGTTTTTTGCCAATTATTTTTATTGATTTTCCAAATTATTACAAATCAAACCAAATTAATTCAGTTTAGTACAATTTCTATTTAAAAAAAAATGGTTTCCCACTCTCGTTATAGGGTATGTTCAAGATGTATCCTCACTGCTGTGTCAATTCTCATTTAGTCTTTAGATGACATCACTTCATATTTGCCAATAGTATTGCATTCATTCAGTTGCCCCTTTACAGCCCTGCAAACAGCTCAATTAAACCTTAGTATATATAACCCAAACAGCATGTGTAGTTTTTTTCATTGAACTCCTTTTCCTACTCAAATCCTCTCGCTCACTGTTCCAGTCGTAGATCTTTCCCTGGTTGAGTGTCTGTTTTGTGTGTGTGCTCATTCAAGGATGCATAGCATTCCAATGATAACACAGCCACACAGCAATCCGTTTGACTGCAGCCAAACATGCAGAGCAAATCTTCCAGACCTTTTCTCTGAGCTACTGGATCCTACCCTGTTATGCCGGTTGTAACACAAGTCTCTCTCAAATTCTGCCTCTCCTCGGCTCCATAGCAGTTAAGCTGCAGGTTATTTTTTCACTGCATTCCGTCTCTCACAACGCCCCATCTGGAGATGGTAATAAATATCACCCATTCACTCCTCAATCAAGGGGGATAAAGTGTTGACGTATAAAGCCGTGTTGACGTACAAAGCCGTATTGAATTCCTTGTAAAACATAAATCAGATGTATTCCCCTCCTTCTCATCCAAGAAGAAACATACAAACAACTACACATGCCTCTTTCCATTGTGCAGGGGAGGGCAGAGGGAAAGGAAACCATATCCAATAATCATAAGAAAACAAAAAGCACCCTGCGCTCCTCTTTTCCCATTCATGCCTGTTGCAGGAATTTTTCAAAGCTTTAAAATATCATTCAAATACTTTCAAAAGTATCAGTTCTTTCAGCAATTGATTAATCACAGCCTGTTTGCATATCCTGCTTCAGAAATGCCTCATGATTCATCCAATTAGCTGAATTAAGAAGGAACATTTCCACAAATCATGCTGGAAAATGGAGGCTCGTTCCTTGGCAGGGGCTCGCTTCCAGGTCACTCCTATCCTGCCTTCCGAATTAGCAGACACGGGTTCAAGTGGCACTGCGGGTGCCACAGTCTTTCTAGTAACCCTGGAAAGTTTCAGGAGGGTTTATGCCTCATTTCCTCCCTCCACACTGTCTGAACTTCTTCACAACTCATGGAGGGATGGCAGAGAATGCCCACCATTAAATGTGGGGGTGACCAGAAACCCTAAAGTTGTGTAGTTCTTTATCTTCTTGAAATCTGATGGGCAGGCATTCCCCAGGGAGGGCGCCACTGCCAAGAAGGCCCTCTCCCTGGTTCCCTGTAACTTCTCAAAGTGAGGGTACAGCCAGAAGACCCTCAGAGGGGGGCCTCAGTGCATGGGCTGAGCAATGGGGGTGGAAAGGCTCCTTCAGGTATACTGGGCTGAGACCATTTAGCTTGGAAAAGAGACTGAGACTGAGAGAAGATATGACAGCCATCTCCAATATTTCAAGGGCTGTCACATGGAAGATGGAGCAAACTTGTTTTCTCCTGCTCTGGAGGTAGGACATGAACCAATGGCTTCAGGTTACAAGAAAGGAGATTCCAACTAAACATCAGGAAGAACTTTCTAACAATAAGAGCTGTTTGACGGAGGAATGGTCTCACTTGAGAAGTTATGGACTCTCCTTCCTTGCATTTTTTAAGCAGAGGTTGGATGGCCATCTGTCATGGATGTTTTGGTTAGTTTCCTGCAATGCAGAGAGTTGGACATAGAATCATAGGGTTGGAAGGGTCCCTGAGGATCCTCTAGTCCAACCCCCTGCAATGCAGGAATATGCAGCTGCCCATAAAGGGATCAAACCTGCCACCTTGGCATCATCAGCACCATGCCCTAACCAGCTGAGCTATCCAGGCTAACCTGTTAGTCACTGTGAGAATGGACCGCGAGAAAGCTAAGAACATCAGTTGCTCTATCCTGTTTTGCCTCTGGCACTGCCCATCACTGGCATATGGTCTCTGCATGGATGGACCTTGGTAATATGGCACCCTGTGTGAGGCCAAAATTAGATGCTCCTCACCAGAGCTGCTTTCCGAAAGATGGGTAAGGGAGGTGCTGGGTTTTGGGAAGGAGGTCTTCCATCTCCTTCCCAAAGCTGGGCAAGCACTAACTAGGCTTTGGGCAGCAGGCGGGCACACTCTAGGACCCTGGTAGAGCTCTCATACCTCCTTCCCAAAGCCCAGTGCCTCTGGCTCAGAGCTCTGTGCAGGGCAACCAGCCATGATGCCCTAAATCAGCCTCTGTCTCTGAGAGCCAGTGTGGTGTAGTGGTTATGAGCGGTAGTCTCGTAATCTGGTGAACCGGGTTCGCGTCTCCGCTCCTCCACATGCAGCTGCTGGGTGACCTTGGGCCAGTCACACTTCTCTGAAGTCTCTCAGCCCCACTCACCTCACAGAGTGTTGGTTGTGGGAGAGGAAGGGAAAGGAGAATGTTAGCCGCTTTGAGACTTCTGAAGGGGAGTGAAAGGCAGGATATCAAATCCAAACTCTTCTTCTTCTTCTTCTTCTTCTTCTTCTTCTTCTTCTTCTTCTTCTTCTTCTGTCTCAGGAAGGTTTTCCATAAAGAAAGGTGGCCCTCACTGTCGTCTTCTTGTTGTTGTTGTTGTTGTTGTTGTTGTTGTTGTTGTTGTTAATGTATAGAGGTGCCTTTGGTCTGATTGAGCAGGGCTCTTCTTTATGTTCTTAAAGGGCAATAAGGTGAGGTAGGGATGTATAGCCCAAGGTTTCATTTTCAAATTCTTAAGAGAGTTATGGGCCATGTGAATAATCCATAACTGAGTGGCAAACCAGAAGAAAGAAAATACAGTGGTACCTTGGGTTAAGTATTTAATTCGTTCTGGAAGTCCGTTCTTAACCTGAAACTGTTCTTAACCTGAAGCGCCACTTTAGCTAATGGGGCCTCCTGCTGCTGCTGCACTGCCAGAGCACGATTTCTGTTCTCATCCTGAAGCAAAGTTCTTAACCTGAAGCACTATTTCTGGGTTAGCGGAGTCTGTAACCTGAAGTGTATGTAACCTGAAGCGTATGTAACCTGAGGTACCACTGTAGGTGATAAGGAAGGGTGGGGTCTGGGGAAAGGATGTTGGGGGGGGGGGAATGACACTGCTTTTCAGCTCTTGGTTGCAGATATTGCTCTCTAGCTGTCATGCATGACCCATAATCATCATGGAGTTTTATTGAGAAGCAACAGTGAGGGAGATGCCAAGTGACAGCTTTAAAATTAACTTGCCAAAACTTCCCATCAATATTATGACAATTCCTCCCTCGTCGGTTCAGTGACCCAACATGAAGCATGACAACATTAACATAACTTTGCTGAAACAAAAGCCTGCCATTCTGGAACCGAAGAGTCAGGGTTACTATATAAAGACACCCCCCCTCTTCCCTGGAAGAAGGGGGGGAGGTGAACTGATTTTTCGTGAATTTTGACTTAAATTGTTTGTGTTTAATCAGCACAGGGGTGGAGCTTTGTCAAATAAAAAAGCAAACAACATGAAAAGGAAATTGAAAATGAGTTGTTTTGTCCAGTGTTTTCGTATTAAATACATTTCAGAGAGAGCTGTGGAAAAGCTGCTTCACCCCCCCCCCCACACACACACAACCACCAAGAAAGGAGATTTTGACTAAGCTTTAGGACCATAAAGCCTCCTAATGTGGTGGACTCTCTACTGAAGGTTTTTTAAACAGAGGTAGGACTCCATATGTTGTTGGACTACAACTCCCATCACCCCCATGCATGGGCTAATGCCAGCAGGGGCTGATGGGAGCTGAAGTCCAACAACATATGGAGCTCCCCCACCCCACCCACCCCCGGACCTAGAGGTTATGATGAAGAAGTATATAAATTCTATCATTATCGTTATAGTGTACAGTGGTACCTCGGGTTAAGAACTTAATTCGTTCTGGAGGTCCGTTCTTAACCTGAAACTGTTCTTAACCTGAGCTACCACTTTAGCTAATGGGGTCTCCCGCTGCCGGAGCCTGATTTCTGTTCTCATCCTGAAGCAAAGTTCTTAACCTGAAGCCCTATTTCTGGGATAGCAGAGTCTGTAACCTGAAGCGTCTGTAACCTGAAGCGTCTGTAACCCGAGGTACCACTGTAAACAATACTGAGTTAGATGGACCAATGGTCTGACTTGGTGTGAATCAACTACCCAGCAGTATTCCTAGGTACTACCTGATAAAGGTGCTCAGGGTAGATTCCTGCAGTATCGACTGTTGCTTCCCTGCCATGCCATCTTGCACAGTGGGTTGTGATTATTCTATTTATTATGGAAACTGAAGCTACTAAGGCACAGGAAGCAGGCTGACTCATCCATGTAGCTAAAGGGATCCAAGGAGCTGTAAATCCCTTTAAAAGATGCAGCCCCCCTGTTCCACTTTGTTGAAAAAGGCTTTTAATCCCCGGCATTAGGGCAGCTTCCTGCTATGTTTCACTTGCATCAAATTAAGGGCTGCTCAAACAGCTGGTGTCCTTAATGCTCAGAGAGGTTCTTGAATATCTTAACTGGGATCTTTGGCACAAACAAGATAAAAAAAGAGAAACAGAAACAAAAAACCTAAAAAGCAAAGCACTCCCAATCACAGGGAGATACGTAAACAGCTTATGTATCCTGCACAGAGTGCTTTATAACCCATATGCCATTTATTTTAAATGTAGTCTTGGGTGGAAGGCTGCATTTATTTCTCTTCTTCCATTGGGAAACTGAGGGAAGAGAAAACAAGAATTGAGTAACAAAGCTCAAACAAATAGCAGGGGAAGAAAGAAGTCTCCAGAGTTGGGGCTTTAACTGCAGATAAAATATAACTCAGTGGAGAGTGTCCATCTTTCCACACAGAGTGTATGTAGAGGGGAAAGCCCTCCTCCTCCAGAGGACACGCAGAAGTATGGGGGTTCCCTTGCTGAAGTTGTAGAACTGGAGTAGAAAACCGATGAACTCAGCTACACTGACAAAGAAAAAAACGCTTTATATATGCTGTACGGGACGCAGGTGGCGCTGTGGGTTAAACCACAGAGCCTAGGGCTTGCCGATCAGAAGGTCAGCAGTTTGAATCCCCGTGACGGGGTGAGCTCCCGTTGCTCGGTCCCTGCTCCTGCCAACCTAGCAGTTTGAAAGCACGCTCAAAAATGCAAGTAGATAAATAGGTACCGCTCCAGCGGGAAGGTAAACAGTGTTTTCGTGCACTGCTCTGGTTCGCCAAAAGCAGCTTAGTCATGCTGGCCACATGACCCGGAAAAACTGTCTGCGGACAAACGTCGGCTCCCTCGGCCAGTAAAACGAGAGGAGCGCCACAACCCCAGAGTGGGTCATGACTGGACCTAATGGTCAGGGGTCCCTTTACCTTTACCTTTATGTGCTGTATATGCATTATAACACTGTGACACCAAGATGGTGCTGTGGAGTTCCATTTTTGCCAACTCAATTTCTTATACAGTAGTACCTTGGGTTAAGAACTTAATTCGTTCAGGAGGTCCGTTCTTAACCTGAAACTGTTCTTAACTTGAGGTACCACTTTAGCTAATGGGGCCTCCCGCTGCCGCCATGCCACCACTGCACAATTTCTGTTCTCATCCTGGGGCAAGGTTCTTAACCCGAGGTACTACTTTTGGGTTAGCGGAGTCTGTAACCTGAAGCATTTGTAACCTGAAGCGTCTGTAAGCCGAGGTACCACTGTACAAAGTTTACAATGTGTTTAACTGAAACACTTCTTTGATGTGTCTGGATCCAGCCCATGACTCTTCAAGATGTTGCTGAACTAGAAGTTCCATCACCTCTGACCACCGGCCATGCTGGCTGGAGCTGATTTCAGAGGCTGTGTTGCCAAAGATAGGCAAAATAATTTTTCCAGGGATTTCCTTGTTCTGTTTACCAACATGTTATTTTTTTGGCTAATGGAGGAAGTCCACAGCTTACTCCTCTGGACTGGGGGAAAATGTGGCGTCAGAAATACTAAATATGGTGTCCATTTGCAAAGCAGAATAGTATGAAGAGCTGTTTCTTGGTTTACTGGTATCCATGACAGATACACATGAAATTTGTCAGAACGTTACAATTTCTGCCCCAGGACCCATCAGCAAAAATGTAATGTCAAAAATGGTCTGGACCACAGGTCTATATCAATGAGCTGTGAACCTGCTGTGAGCTGCTACAAAATATTTTACAGACATGGAAAATCAACATTTAAACTCACACAGCTGTGAAACTCACTGGGTAGCCTTGGACAGGTGACTAGCTCTCAGGCTAACCCACTTCGCAAGGTTATTGGAAAGCTCTTCTAAGTTGCCAGAAAGAAAGGCACTGGATTTCTAAGAATGTCAGCTTGCATTTCAGATTTCTAAACATTGTGGTTACAGGAAAGCCGAACAAGAATAGGTTGCATTAAATAATTCCTTCCTCTATTACCTACCCCCATCCTTTCTCTCCTGAGCTGCCCCTTTCTTCTGGAACTCCCTGCCACTCCTTTGTGACACCTGTGTTGGCAGAAAACCTGAACCCACAGCGGAAGCGCACACAATAAAACTTTATGAAAGAATGCAACCATTTTAAAGCAATGAGGGAAGAACACAAAACTTCAACACAACAATTTAAGCACCATAATGCACCAGTCGCTACAGAATAGTAGGAGGTGGAAGATTGGGTTAAATTATGGAAAACTGACTTAAAATTTACAGATTGTTCCCTATTGAGGGAGAATTACATGAAGATGATGTACAGATGGTACACAACACCAGTGCAGTTAGGGAAAATGTACAAAACTAGTTCAAATATATGTTGGAAGTGTAGGGAAAAGGAGGGAACCTTTTATCATATGTGGTGGGATTGTAAAGTAATTAAAAAAATTTGGGAAATGATATACAATGAATTGAAGAAAATGTTCCATTTAACATTTGTTAAAAAACCTGAGGTTTTTTGTTGGGGATTGTGGGGAAAGACCTGCCAAAAAAGTTTAAAAACATTTTCATGTATGCGACAACGGCCGCAAGAGTTCTGGTAGCACAAGGATGGAAGACTGAAGAAACCCCAACTAAAGAATCATGGCAAGAAAAATTGATGGACTATGCAGAACTGGCAAAATTGACATATAGGTTACAGGACAAGGTTAACTGTGACTTTAAGGATGAATGGGAACCTTTTACAAAGTATTTGAAGATGCAACAAAGCGAACTGGACTCCTTGGCAAGTTTCGAATAAACATCCACGATTTTTTTTTTTACTGATAATAATTAGCTAAACAGTTTGAAGATCTACACAATTCTGTAACATGCAGAAAATAGCGTTATTGGAGAAACCAAAGACTGGAACTGAGGGAAGTCGGGGGGTGGGGTGGGAGGATGGGTTTTGTGGGGGGAGGGGGGAAATGGGGGGGGGGAATAAGGATATGTTTTTGGAAAATATGTTTTGTTATAACATTGAATAAATAAATTTAAAATAATAAAAAAACGAATAGTAGGAGGTGAGGCGGTAACATGGGATGAAAGCATTCAAAATGCTAGGTAAAGGGTTAATGCTCACAAGGGCTATGGAACTCTGTGCTGTCCTACATCTGAGGCAGTTATGTCCATTGGCACAGCAGTGGCAGTTATTAAGAGTCTTTTGTGTGAGAGCAGCAGGTATTTTCTGTTGTGCTGCTGTCTGCCTCAGAGTTAGTCAGTCTGCAACAGTATTTGTCTCAGAAACAAGCCTATGTAAGATGTATCAGCAATGTAAATAACACCTGTCTTGTATATTCAATCTAACAAGTGCAAGTACACTGAGTAAAAGTTATATGTGGACAAGATGGTTGGACAAGGTTCTTATAGAAGCATAGAATCATAGAGTTGGAATAGACCACAAGGGCCATCGAGTCCAACCCCCTGCCAAGCAGGAAACACCATCACTCCTGACATATGGTTGTCAAGCCTCTGCTTAAAGACCTCCAAAGAAGGAGACTCCACCACACTCCTTGGCAGCAAATTCCACTGTCGAACAGCTCTTACTGTCAGGAAGTTCTTCCTAATGTTTAGGTGGAATCTTCTTGAAACTACCAACATGAATTTGACGAAACTGCAGGAGGCAGTGGAAAACAGGAGTGCCAGGCATGCTCTGGTCCATGGGGTCATGAAGAGTAGGACAAGACTAACTACTAAACAACAACAACAACAAAATTTAAACTTTAAATGGAGAATGTCTTGCATAGTTTTTCTAGGAGGGAAAAGGGAACTAATTAAAGGGTCAAACAACTCGGGATCTCTCCTGCATAACTCTGTAAATGGGAACTAAAGTACCGTAATTCCCACAGGTAGCACCGCTCACCTCATGCTGGTGGAACCAATCCAGTGCTTCTGCTGGTGTGCTTGTACCATGCCAAACTCACCATCACTTTTCCCCTTCACCTTTTCATCCTGGTAAGCAGCAGTGAGCAGTAACACAACCAGCTCACTGTCAGGTCAAAAGCACCGCCCCATCCTACCATCCTCTGATGAGTAGATTGAATGTACAGCTAACTATGGAACTCAAGCTACACAGATGTGTATATAGTAAACCTGCAACTTATGCAGGTGTTTAAATTCCTGGGATCATGCCTAAAGCCAAAACTGCATATAGTCAAAACACATTGGGTTCAGTGGTGGGTGGGATTGCCAAAGTTATCTTTCCCAGACACCCACCACTTTCTGCTATCTATCTATCTATCTATCTATCTATCTATCTATCTATCTATCATCTATCTATCTATCTATCTATCATCTATCTATCTATCATCATCTATCTATCATCTATCTATCTATCTATCATCTATCTATATCATCTATCTATCTATCATCTCAAGTGTGTAAAGCTGAATGCACACAGGTTAAATGTGCATAGTTTTTGGGCTTACTGTACAAGCTCAATCAAACAATTCACATATTGTGAACTCCAACAATCTGCATCTTTCCTTCCTTAGAATTGTCTGAGCAGTTTTGAGTCTTTGATCTCGAATTTCCAAAACAACTTCCCTCATTTTTTTTGGTCCGGTTTAGCTTGAGAACCTGCAGGTGCCCATTTATTATAGTTAAAATTATTACTATGGAGTGATATAGTTACTCTACAGAGCCATGATATTGATTTTTTAAATAAATTATTATTATTATTATTATTATTATTATTATTATTATTATTATTATCATCATCATCATCATCATCAACAACAACAACAACAACAACAACACATCTGTCTGCAAATCTGTCCTTTTTCATGGACTACATTCTCTCCCACCCTGACACACACATATTAATTCACATTCTTAATATTAATTATATTCCACCAGTATTCCATGACTGGTTTTCTTTTTCTTTCTTACAGATTTAACATTGAAGGGATTTCTCCCTAATTATCCTCTGTGGGATTCAGAAATCCAGGCAGCGCCCCTGGCAGCCTCACAAGAACAAGTCATTGCATACTATGACATGAATAGCCTTAAGATTTGCATCATCATCAACCTTTCTCAAGTGAAGAGGACGGTGGAGTATGGGTTGCTGAATCAGCATTGGACTTGGAGGGAATCTAAAAGCACCATCTGTTGTTGATGCAGCAGGCTCTTATCGCCTGTGATTCCAGCTTAGCAGTAAGATCCCAGAATGAAACTGAGTACTTTCAACCATAAAGAAAAAGGAGTAATAACAATAGGAAAGTTTTTAATGTTGGATATTTTGTTGAGTTTTTAATATTTTGTTGTGAGCTGCCCGGAATGGCTGCGGCAAGCCAGTTACATGGGCGGCATACTACTACTACTACTACTACTATTATTATTATTATTATTATTATTATTATTATTATTATTATTAAACTCTCATTTGCTTAATGGATAGGGTTTAGATTAGATGCCTGAGGCCTCACTTCCTATTTTAATGACTCCACAAAAGGAAGCACCTGGCTTTTAGACTGAGGAGACTGGGCTTTTCCCTACAATAAAATCAGCTGCCCTAAACCCAGTTTGAATTTAAAAGAACAGAGGGAAAGTGGAACGGAAGCCAGATCATTCTTTAGGTGCAAGATGGGGGGGCTCAGTGCATGCCATTCAATCAACATCCTCTTTTTAAAATCAGATGTGAACTTTAAACTTCAAAAAAGAAAAAGAAAACATTACATGTATGTATCCTTCCTCAAAGGAACTTAGAAAGGTATAAAAGAGCTTTGCAGTCTTCCATCCCCAGGTCAATTTATTTGGTCTAAGATTAGACCTGAGAACTCTGCACTGCTGTACTCATACTAGGAGTTATAGCTTATGATATCTAGAGCAGAATCTGGAAGCTCAGCACAAACATGAGAGTGTATGAAAGTATTCAGCCAAAAAATGGATAAATATAAGACAATTAAGTTGTTGTAATTGTGGGGGAGGTTCTGAGGAACTGTATGTATACACCTGTCACCCCCTTCTTCAATAGATAAAGCTGGGGATTCCAGGGGGGCAGTGCTCAGAACCAGCCCCAGAAGCACCTAAACCACTAAAAGAATTTCCATAAGAAGAGTCCATGAAGCCAGTACACTCTGGTTCATGGACATCATGTTTGGCTTCTTCTGACTCACTGGGTTCTGTATCAGAAACTGCAGAGCAAAGGCAATTCAGGGTACTTTGCAGAATCTGGGAGATTTCGACTTTTTGACACACACAAACACTCCTGTCCAGATGCATATGCGTCTGTCCTGCCAACCTAGCAGTTCGAAAGCACGTCAAAGTTCAAGTAGATAAATAGGTACCGCTCCGGTGGGAAGGTAAACGGCATTTCCGTGTGCTGCTCTGGTTTTGCCAGAAGCAGCTTAGTCATGCTGGCCACATGACCCGGAAAAACTGTCTGCGGACAAACATCGGCTCCCTCGGCCAGTAAAGCGAGATGAGCGCTGCAACCCCAGAGTCGTTCACGACTGGAATTAACTGTTAATATTTTTATATACCCAGCAAATGCACATTGTAGCAAAAGCTGGTTGAGGGCGAACAAGACCTACCTGAAGGTCATCTGGAAGACCTGCCCTTGGTTGACATGCTGGGTTCTGTTGTTATAGCCATGCAGCATCTCTCCAAAGAGGGTATCATTGAACTTCACATCTGGCTTAAGGCACTTGGGGCCCTCACAGATGTCTGACAGCATGAGACATGATTTGCCATCTGGTGCCAGCCTGTATTCCTCAACACAGCTGAGAACCGAACACAAAAAGATACATCAGATATGCACAAACAGCAAACAACAAAAGTCAGTTCCAGATAAAATCTATCACATTGTTTCTTTTTTTGGGGTGGGGTGGGGGTGGCAGGAGTAGGTGAAATGGGCCAGCACAATGGTGCAGCATAAATATTAAATCTGATGCACCAAAGTGAGGCACCGAAATAAGGAACAGCACAAGGGACCCTGTGTGTGAAAGAGATTAAAAAAGAGAGGAAAATACAGTGGTGCCTCGCAAGACGAAATTAATTCGTTCCGCGAGTTTTGTCTTGCAATTTTTTTCGTCTTGCGAAGCACGGTGTCGGGAAAGTTTTGGAAAAGCTTCAAAAACCTCAAAAAGCTTTAAAAACCTCAAAAAAGGCTACTATGTACACTGCGTTCTATGAGTTGCTCCTCGAAGTCAAGTCGCAACTGTATTAACGGTGTTAAGAAAAAGGAAACAAATTTGCAAGACGTTTCCGTCTTGCAAAGCAAGCCCATAGGGAAAATCGTCTTGTGAAGCAGCTCAAAAAACAAAAAACCCTTTCGTCTAGCGAGTTTTTTTGTCTTGCGAGGCATTCGTCTTGCGAGGTACCAGTGTATATACCAAAGGCTTGGCTAAAACCAGGACCAGCTTGAAGATTGTGGGGAGAGTTTGTCAGCAAAATGCACTTTAGTGGGTCCCTCTTATTTTGGTTCACTTATTTAGAAGTGAAATGGCAGTGGCAATGCTCAGATGAGCATCAGAGAGGTGGGAGCTGCCATTTTAATTTTCCCTGGGACAACACTATACTAGGGCAATTTGGAGTTGAGTAGAGCAGTGTTTCCCAACCTTGTGCCTCCAGCTGTTTTTGAACTACAACTCCCATCATCCCTGACTAGCAAGACCAGTGGCAAGGGATGATGGGAATTGTAGGCCAAAAACAGCTGGAGGCACAAGGTTGGGAAACACTGGAGTAGAGCACCGTGGGAGGATGTGGAGAATGTAAAGCTGCCGCCCTGACAGGCATCAGTGGTGGCCCCTGTCAGCATGCTGGAGCTGTAGCAGCTTCCTGAGGGTGCAATAGGCTTACATGAAGTCTGCTTTAACAATATGGACCAGACAGATATTTTACAGTTGCGTAGGGAAAGTCATATGAAAATCCCTGAGTAAGTTAAGTGCACCACATAGCATGTTACAGAATGGGCAGAAAAACCTCACATGTAGAAGTGGGCTTAGCCAGAGAAAACCAAACTAAACATTACAGGAATAAAAACCAGTCACTGAATACCAGTAACAAAGACAGTAAGAGTTGCTGTAGCAAAGAGACTGAACTATGAATCATGAAGTTCCTGGTTTGAATCTTGTTTCTGCCATGAAATCCCAAGGTGGCCTTAGGCATGCCACACTTCATAGCCTCAGTTGCCCCATCTTTAACATGAGAAATTATACAGTATTGATTTATTTTAGAGGGCTCTTCTAAGTACTACAACTAGACAATGCATCTGAAGTACTTTGGACAGTGTTTAATGGGTTAACACCAGTGTTAAATACTTCTACTATGAAGAAAACGACAATCCGCACAAATTTTACATTATTATGTTTTGGGGGAAATAAACAAAATTGATATTAGACATGTGCCTACAAATATTTCTTGGACAGACGTCACGTGAATTCCCAGCTATGATTTAAGGCTTTCCTCATGTGTTCCTAAGAATAATTTCAAAAGCCCTTTTGCAGAAGAAACAATTCCTCTGAAGGGGGTGGGGACCGACCTCAGTGCTGTTGAAGAAATGTCAGCTTGCAGAAACTGCTGCTGGGATTGCTAAGAGTACACCTGTCCTTCATATACCACCATGTGGTGGGGTGGGGGGTTGATCACAGAGCAGATCTTCATGCAAATGAGCTGTCTAGTCTCGGTTCAGCAACATGGGGGAAAACTAGCACCTCCAATGCTCTTTGTGGGGTGCTCCTTGTGAGGTGGTAAGAACTGCATTTGGAAAACCCTGTTCTGGAGCCTAACTAAACGCTCTGATGTTATGTGCTTATTTCACAATGTGTTCCTTAACAGAAAAGCAGCAAGCAACCAGTCAGCCTTCAGGTATTATTGGACTCCAACTCCCATCAACCCCAGCCAGCATGGCAATGATCAGGGGTGATGGGAGCTGTAGCCCAGCAATATCTGAAGGGCAAATAGTTTGCCACACTTGTTATAGCAGAACCCTCACCAAAGCGATAGCGGGGAGGAAAGGCTTAGCCCAATCTGCCTCATCCCTTAAATCAAACATTTCTCCTTATATTTTGGCATTCTCTTCTCTAACCCCACTTCCAAATTATGTCTCAACTGAAGAAATATTAGTCAGCTGTTCAAGTAGTTAATTGATTCAAACTGCACTCTTCTTTTCATAAGGGGACACAAGTTCTAGAGCGGTGGAATGTTGAAAGTGTGCTGATTCTTCTGCTCCCATGCCAATCCACACGGAATCAGAACAGTCTACAATCTTTTCATTGCTGGATTTGAAAGCGAAACTTTGAAGGGCTGGCTGCATCACTGGAGCTATCAGCCTTCCCACAGGATGCACATTCCTCTTTACTTTTCTGTGCCGAGAAATAAAGCAATAGACACATGCACGAAAAAGCTAGTTGATGAACTCAAAGCCCCAGGGAGCCATGAAGGGCTGGGACACAGCAAAATCTCGGCTGCCTGAGCACCTGGATGTGTCAGGAATTGACAGATGTTCCTTGGAGTTACATTTCGGAATGTGCTTCTCCACAGCACAAATCCACACCTAACATTCCTTTGAAGGTCAAAGTGGTATTGAGGCAGTAACAGCTGCTGCCACAAGCCAAAGAAACAAAGAAATCTGTGGGGAATTTGGCACTGGAGGGAAAGAGGGATGCAGTGATCACCCCATGTCCCTCTGCTCTGGGGAATGTGGCCAGCTGAAATCCACCAACCCAAAGCTGAGAGAAACTCCCTCCTCTGGATGCTCCTTGCATCCTTTATCTCAGAGGCAAGGCAAGGTGTCCAAGTCCAAAGCCCACAGCAAAGCTAGGGGACAAGCTACATCTTTAAACACAAACCAACTCTGACAGCTGTGCTGACCCCTCTTCCACCAACATGACTTCACAGCAACAATGCATAAAAGGGCTGGGGTGTGCAAAAGTGACAGGCTCCAGATGGAACAAGGCAGCATGACACTGAGAATTTGTGGGTGGTGATAGCGGCCATGTTAACAGTCACTTCCAGACCTCCCTTTAAAGTGACATATCCAAAGTTCATCAGACAACAGCAGTAGCAGCTTCCAGAAGTGGTGCATTTTCCCATAAGGTGTCCATCTACCAACTACCTTACTTTGTCTGCTGAATGCACAGTGTTTTGAGTTGGCTTGAGCTTCCATATTACATTTGCTTAGCCAGGCAGGAATGTTCAAAAAGCAAGCATACAGAAGGCTTTGAGACTGCAGTCCGTTGAACCCACCAACACCTCTTGCCCATGGGACTCACCCGCAGAACATGTGGATGGTGCTGGACATGGGTTCTGATGGGAGAGGGAGGGTCTGCTGAAGACACAGTTGCTCACAGCCACCATTGAAGCCATCTGAGCAGTCAATTCCCTTGGAGTAGTCGTAGCAACCAGTGCCATCCTTCATAGGCCTCAAATCCTCAGGGCACTGCATTGAGAAGGGAAGGATACAGTTAAGGAAGAGGGGAGCATTACTCTCTCCAAGTTGGACACCTTTATACCACTGAGATGCCTACTATTGTAGGAAAGGTGTATAACACAAGGTGTTTGTATTACGCCTTCAGAAGGCAAGGGAAGTTAGGTCCCCAAATGATGCTATCACTTCCAGGAACAGCAATACTTTACAGCTGGTGCTTAGGTCTGTGTGAAGCATCGTCCTTCAATAGCACTCATGCTTTAAAAGCCTGCACAAACTAGAAGAAAGGAAGAGGTTAAGATTAAAAAGTGTTGTCAATGGGTAGCTCACCTGTGCATTAGAACCCAATATGAGTTCTAACATAATGCTTACAGATTGTCATTATTCCACAGCAGAATTCAAACACATACCGGCAAATTCAGGTTGTACAGTTACTCCTTGTACAACAAGCTCACTTCCCCCAAAAGAGCTAACATTTTTGCAGCAAGGACAGTGATGAGAAAATGCACTGGAAAGCATGAGATAACACTATCTTCATGCAACATTGTCCAACCACCTCAGAAAGAAATCAGGTTAAATGCTCACTAAAATGCCAACACTATCTAACCTCCCTGCAAACAAATCAGGGCGAATGCTCAATAAACAGATTGTCTGGAATGGATTCTAAGTAACAGAAATTAGTTTGAACACCTCTTCTCTCCTATATTTATTTTCTACCTGAGTTTCTACTATTAATTGCACACACCTATTTAAGAAAGACTTCCTGTCGGGGGTCTATGTGAAAGTCATATTAAAAGGAGAAGATGCAACTCAGCAGTGACTGCTCTCATGGAGGATGGAAAAACGCTGAGAACAATAGAAATGGGCTATACCTGGGTTAGTATCCTTTAGGATGGGGATTGAGAACCTGTGGTCCTCCCAATGTTGCTGAATTCCCAGCTCCCATCACCATCCCTGATTATTGGCCAGGCTGACTGGGGCTGATGTGAGTTGGAATCCAACAGCATCTGGAGGACCACTTGTTCCCCATCCTTACTCCAAGGGCTCAGCTAGATTGCTAAAGAAAAAGCTATTTACAGTGGTACCTCGGGTTAAGTACTTAATTCGTTACGGAGGTCTGTTCTTAACCCGAAACTGTTCTTAACCTGAAGCACCACTTTAGCTAATGGGGCCTCCAGCTGCCGCCGCCGCGCCGCCAGAGCACAATTTCTGTTCTCATCCTGAAGCAAAGTTCTTAACCCGAGGTACTATTTCTGGGATAGTGGAGTCTCTAACCTGAAGTGTATGTAACCCGAGGTACCACTGTATATGTGTTGTATATGCGATAAATGGATGCGGGTGGCTCTGTGGGTTAAGCCACAGAGCCTAGGACTTGCCGATCAGAAGGTCGGCGGTTCGAATCCCTGCAATGGGGTGAGTTCCCGTTGCTCGGTCCCTGCTCCTGCTAACCTAGCAGTTTGAAAGCACGTCAAAGTGCAAGTAGATAAATAGGTACCACTCCAACGGGAAGGTGAACGGCGTTTCCGTGCGCTGCTCTGGTTCGCCAGAAGTGGCTTAGTCATGCTGGCCACATGACCTGGAAGCTGTACGCCAGCTCCCTTGGCCAATAAAGCGAGATGAGTGCCGCAAACCCAGAATCGGTCACAACTGGACCTAATGGTCAGGGGTCCCTTTACTTTTACCTTTATGCAAGTAACACTGTGCCAGCAGATGGAGCTATGGAGTCCAGTTTTCCCTACTGGATTTCACTGTTTAAGTTTACAATACGTTTAACAGTTCAGGAATGGCCAAACGTGGCCCTCCAGCTGCTTTGGGACTACAATTCCCATCATCCCTGACTACTGGTCCTGTTAGCTAGAGATGATGGGAGTTGTAGTCCCAAAACAGCTGGAGGGTCAAGTTTGGCCATGCCTGGTTTAACTGAAAGCTTCTTGGATTTGTCTAGATCCAGCCTATGAGGCATCCTCCTCTCTCAGGCAGAGAGAGGCATTCTTCCATCTCTTACAACAGGATCTGGAGGGCCACACATCCCCCATTCCTGCTCTAGAGTATTTCTGTTGAAAATAGCAAGGAGTAGGCAAGTGTGTGTGCCCGCACACACATGTACGCACGCACGCACGCACGTGCGCACACACACACACACACACACACACACACACATTAATTCAGCTGGGTACCTGGTCTCTCTTCTATTATTAGAGGTTCTAAACTACTATCATCGTGCTGAAAATGTGACCCACATTTTAAATTTCTGTTTTGCAGCAAGCTCTGCCTGTCCCAAATAATTAAAGCAGACAACTACCCAGCAACATCAATCCATAGACATCCTTATTAAGCAACGCTTCTATTCCACTTGAATTTTCTATCAACTGAGAGAGAAATAATAATAAGTTAAAAGCAGAAAGCTGACCAGTTATCTGGAGAGCAAGAGAAAGATAATAAATGTAGCCTAATAGCAGTTCCAAATTAAGGATGCATTACAGAATTCCTGAAGATGGGGTAAACAACAGCCAGTCCAGAGATGCATGATGGTTGGCTATAAACTGCCTGTCAAGTGAAGGAAAAGTCATAAAACTGCTGCATTTTCTGTGTTGCTTTTTTCAAGGAAGAAAATAAAGGAAAACAAATTGGGAAGGGCTGCAGTTCAGTGACAGAGCATCCATCTTGCAGGTCTAATCCCTGGCATCTTCAGGCAGAGCTGGGGAAGAGTTCCTGCCTGAAACCCTAAGCCTCTGCCAGTCCGTGTACATGATACTGAGCTAGATGGATCAAAGGTTTGACTCAGTTTGACAAGAGTTTCCTATGTTCCTAAATATACTTCTCTGTGACCACAACCCCCTATATCAGGCATGTCCAACAGGTGGATCGTGATCTACCGGTAGATCACTGGACATCTGTGGTAGATCACTGGCTCCCCCCAAAGAAGCTCAACAACTTTGTCCTGAACCCCCCCAAAATGGGGTAGATCACTGCCAGTTTTTAACTCTGTAAGTAGATCGCAGTATCTTGGGAGTTGGCCACCCCTGCCCTGTATGAAGGGAACCTTGAGCCCAGGGGCCAAATGCAGCCCTCCAGGCCTTTCCACCTGGCCCTCAGAACTCTCATGCCACGCCCCCTCTCTCTATACAAGCAACACCCTGCATTGATTCTGCATGGTGCCCTAAGTGTTTTTGCCTGGCTGGAATGTGTCCCTGAACTCTGATAATACCGCTTGAGTGCTTGGATGCAGGTCAGAGAGAGAGGTGTGCAACTGCATGTCAAAACTGTCCTATTATACAAATGTTAACATTATGTTTGTTGCTCCACTCATTTTTGCCTCTGGCTTCACCTGCCACTGGCCTGTGGCAGGATGCCCAGAAGGGAATGTAGCCCCTCAGGCTGAAAAAGGTTCCCCACCCGTAACATTTTTTGGGGGTGGAGGAACACAGAAGATCCCATCTCTAGTCTGTTGCCTGGACAGCTTCTTCTTTGGATGCCCATTGGTGCTGCTGCTAAAGGACTGGCTGCCATCTTTTAGAAGCCCCAAACCTAAGGATCTCCAGCCCATTGGTCCCTCTGCCCCTCACTTGCTTCCCCGGGCTGAAAGGAACTTTCCAAGGTGCCAGGCATGTACCCTTCTTTCTAAAAAAGAAATTAACATTTATTTGATACATTTACATCCCACCTTTTTCTCTGTTCAAGGTGGTATATGTGGTTTTCCCACTCCTCAACTTATCCTCACCAGAACCCTGTGAGGCAGGCTGGGTTCAGAGGCAGTGACTGGCCCAAGGCCACCCAGTGAGCTTCGTGATTTGAACCCTGGATTCCCATGTCCTAGTCTGACACTCTAAACCACATTGGCTCGCCACCCTCACTACCTTAGCTATGATCCATCTTCCCCAGTGTTGTCTACTGAATGGCAGGTGACCTCTAGTCCAGGAGAGGTGAGCCTGTGGCTCTCCAGATGTTGCTGGCCTCCAACTCCCATCAGTCATAGCCAGTGCAGCTAGTGGTCAGGGGTGATGATGGGAGTTGTAGTCTGACATCTGAAAGGTGAAAGTGTATGTATATGTGTAAAGACATCTTTTTATCAAGTACAGTCGTACCTCGGGTTACAAACGATTCGGGTTACAAACACTTCGGGTTACAAACTCCCCTAACCCGGAAGTAGTACCTCGGGTTCAGAACCTTGCCCCAGGATGAGAACAAAAATTGTGTGGCGGCGGCACAGCAGCAACGGGAGGCCCCATTAGCGAAAGCGTGCCTCAGGTTACGAATGGTTTCGGGTTAAGAATGGACCTCTGGAACGAATTAAGTTCGTAACCCGAGGTACCACTGTAAAGATGTTTTAAATCAATGAGTATTGTTATTTTTTTGCCCTTATTTTTTTGTTTATATTAAACAGCAATAGCAGACATTATGCACAAAAGGGAAAACGGACAGTATTTATAATCTGAGTAATTGATTTAAAAATTACAGAACAAGTCTGAGTGTATTTTATTGGGAACAGTTAATAAAGCAACCAAAATTTAGAAATGCAACACAAGCCAGCAGTTTGCTTCCCTGCCTTTCAAAAGCACCTGCTTCTGACAATTTCTTAATCTTCCTTTCCTGAATGTATTGAATAAAACATGAACTACACTAGGCTTATCAATGATGTTACATTCTATAAGTGAGCTGAGACACCACCAGTTTGTGCCTGTGTGTAAGAGAGAATTAATATCATGCATATTGAAAAGCATCTTAGCTGAGAGTCCTGGAAGACCTTGCTGGCCATTTTCTACCTGGCCTAGAAGGGAGGGGCCCTGACTGACTCCAGCTGCAAGAGCTGAGGCTGTTGAACAAACTATTGGGCTGGGGTATTGTTTAGGGGGGTTGGGGGGGGGCTTGTTGTGGTTATTATTTTTTGAATCTTTGTTTTGGATCTTATAATGATTTATGTGGAAATTGTTCAGTTTGGTTTTGCACCTTTTTGATGTTTCATTTATTGTTTATGGCTACTTTTAAGGTTTGTATTATGTATTTTTTTTCAAGTTGTAAGACACCTTGAGCATGGTTCTGGCTATGGAAAGGCAACATACAAATAAAATGATGTGTCTGTGTCTGTGTCTGTGTCTGTGTCTGTGTCTGTCTGTATTCATATTGCAGTGTGTGTGTGTGTGTGTGTGTGTGCGCACACACACACACACACACACATTCAGATATGAAGCTTACTGAATAGTTACGGGCATCTTGCAGTCTCTCATCCTCAACAGGGAAGAACCATCTTCCTGAGTTTCAGGCTCTTTTGTTTCAGGAAGGTGGTAAGACCTAGATGTTCCACCTTAGCTTGCCTTGAAGGGTAGTTATGAGGAGCTGTGAAACTCCTGAAAAGCTTGATAGATGGGACAAACAGTATGTGTACTGGATGAGGGCCAGTTCTGAGGAAAGAGGGCCTGTTCTTCTGACTTGATTAATGGAAATATGAGTCTGCACAGATCAGTTTGTCTTATACTCCCCTGTCACTGACCCCTTCATGGGATATCTACATCTCCCCTCTGAGATTCTGAGAGACAGAGAGAGAGAGAGAGAGAGAGAGAGAGAGAGAGAGAGAGAGAGAGAGCGCACAAGAGTTGGGTGGTGGGAAAACTCCTGGCAGCAATTCAGGGCCCGCAGTAATATATTTATTGGTTAAATAAACCTATATCATCATGATTAATTTAATATCTGCAAACTATTTCGTACTTCTAAATGCTCGTTCTTTTAATTGCAAGCTGTTAATCATCTCAGCTCTAGGGACCACATGCGCCAAGAAGCTTCAGGGATTCTGCCAAACAGCAGGGGCCTGTGAAATAGGTTGAACAAGTCAGCAGAAGACACCCTATAACTGTGCACAGGCTGGGAGAGACTGGGACAGACTGTCAAGTGCTCCCTTCCTATGTGACACAACCAATCAGCAGCTCTTCCAAGAAAGCAAGGAAGCACCACAGAGCCTTCACTTGCACCACGTTGAACTATTTGTGCCCACTCCTCCACTAACTTACCACTATTAGGCTCTTCCTTAAACTGAGGAGCTAGATCTTGGCTTTGTTTCCTTTGTCTTCATTAGGCAATTCACAAGCAGGCGCCACAACCAAATGCTGCAGTGTAGTGTTTGTGGCTACTTGGCATGTCCAGCCCTCACTGGGCCACTGCTGTTTTTGCCTGTTCCTTCCCACCTGCCTCCTACACTGCTGCCTTTTGTACTTCTGCAAACCAGGGTTCCCTGACACAAGCTGGTTATCCCCTCATTTTCCAGTGGCCATGCATGGGCTGCAAATTCACTGGCAACTCAGTTAGTATATGCAGTCTGCATTTAATGGACCTTTAATTACTCAACAGACATTCCCATGGTTTGTAAAAAGTTTCTTGGTGACTTTTTGGCCTTCATCCTGAACAATCTGGACCAAGAAAAAGAAGGGGGGGGGAGAGCATACTTGGTTGAATTATATTCTAGCTCTGACATCAATTACATTTTCTGAGGGAGCATTTAATGCCCAGCATTGACTGTTCCCACATACCTGCTCTTCTGCGGGTGCAAAGCAAATGATACTCATGCCTATTTCCTGAGATTGCCTGAAGAACCCTATCAGTTATAGCTCACATTGATCAGTCTGCCTTGAGCAGTAGAGAGGCAATAATTACTGTGAGTTTTAATCAATCCTGCAGCAATTCAGCTGCAGTTCAATTTGTGATCTGCCTCTCTGGTGACATGAGTCTGGGGGAGGGCTAGAAATTATTAGAAAATCAATAGCCACCTCAGCCAATAATTCTTTCTGGATAATCGTGGATGATGCGTCCTTAGTCAATACATCCCCGCAGGAGCTTTCTCCTGGCTGGCTGGCGTGTTGTACGGAGAACAAAGTTTTGCGTGCATTATTTATTCAGACTATAACACAGCTGAGAAGAAGAAAAACTAGGCAGGAGTCTGAACAAATGCTTCACATAAGACAAATCATTCACTGATCCCTAGGAAAGATAAGAAAAACAGCCAAGTCAAACCGCTCCATACATACTGAGGAAACTGATGCCATGGGCAAACCACAGCTTGGTTGTCAGGAATATGCTACAGCAGGGGTGGGGGACTGAATGTGGCCCTTCAGGCCTTCCTATTAGGACCCTGGAACCTTCCCCTCACTGGCCCTGTCATGCACAAAATGTGCCCTTAAACTCTGGTAATATCTCTAGACTTCCTCGGTGGAGGATGCAGAAGGGTGTGTGCATGTCAGGAACTGGTTGGATGAAGAGGAGTGGTGGTAGGCACCAGCTGAGGAACCCCCAAGGAAAACCCTAGAGAAGGAAGGCTTAGAGTCAGGGGATTGTTGGTGGGACACAGAAGAGTGGTCAGAGGGAGAAGATGGGGGGGGGGATGTCAGATGCTGATGGGGCAACAGAGTTTAGGGAGCAAGGAGAGCCGGTGGCAGGGACCAGTTCACACTCCAAGGCTGAAGCTGAGAGGAAGTATCAATGGACTGCTGAAGAATCCTGGGAGTCTCCCTCTCCAGCTGTGACAAGCTCTCCTCCCTAACGTCTTCAACAACATGCATGATAATGAGGAGAGAAGAACAGCAACTATAGGTGACCAGACATAGTTTGAGACTGCTTGGGCAACATCTGGGAGCAGAGACTTAGAGGAAGGGGAAACCCTCAGCCCTGGCAACTGTTCTATAGGAACACTTCCTGCTAGGAAGTGTTCCTAAATTGTATGCCATTTCCTTGACTACAGAGTTAACTTCACTGACAAACTATGCTTCCTGTGTTCTGACCAGTGTCCGACCGGTGTCCAGCCCTGACAATGTAGCTGGAACTAGATGAATGCTTTTGAGGCTGATCTAGCAGAGCTCTGCTTAAGTTCTTAGGTTACTCATGTTCACTTGTAAAAATCCCTTGGCAAACTGAGTGAGAATGGAGAACATAAGAAGAGTCCGCTGGGTCAGGCCAATGGCCTATCTAGTCCAGCATCCTATTCTCACAGTGGCTACCCAGTTGCCTATGAGAAGCCTGGAAGCAGAACCTGAACACAACAGTACTTTGCCTATCTACACTTCCCAGCAACGAGTATTCACAGACAAAGGAAAAGTCTGATCTTGAACCTTGGCTGCTTTGAGGGACATCTTTGAGAGAAGAAAAGTCTAAGGAGTTAACCGTACAAAAATCCAGGATGGAGTCCCTAAGATGGTGGGATGGTATCTTGTATACCTCCTTCTAGCAACTCCTGCAGCCGAGCTTTCCTTTGGACCACATCAGTGAGGCTGGGGGGTGGGGTCTTGTCTCCTGGGCAGCCCAGGACCTTCATACACACTGCTCAGGCTTGCACCCTGGAGAGGTCACTTCGGTGCTGCTTAACACAGTAGTTTGACTCCCCTCCCCTCCTCGGAGGCACACTCCATTGTCTCTCGAGACAACAGACAGATGCCAACAACAATGCCTTTGGCAGTGGAGACAGAACATAGCCAACATGGCAGTAGCCATTGATAGCCTTGTCCTCCATGTATCTAGTCTAATCCTCATTTAAAGTCACCTTAGTTGGGGACCATCACTGTTTCCTGTGGGAGAAAGTTCCATAGGTAACTATGCACTGCATGAAGAAGTACTTTCCAGTTTCACTGGATGTCCAGGAGTACTAGTGTTGAGAGAGAGAGAGAGAGAGAGAGAGAGAGAGACGGAGGGAAACTTTCCTCTATCCACTTCCTGCATGCAATGCATAATTAAAACAAAAACCAAAAAACTTCTACCACATCACCTCTTACTTGCCTATTCTCAAAACCCAAAAGTCCCAAATGATGAAACAGAGAATGGATAAGGCACAAGGGCACACAATCAATCTCCAATGCACAGATATAAATTCCACCTCAAGCACATTCTCAGAGCTTTGAAGGTATTCCCTCCTCCTAATCAAAGAACTGAATTGTACCCACGTAATAGTGAAACAACAGGCAAATGAGTTGGAGTGCTCAGAATGCTCACTCAGAATGTTTACCTGCATTATTGTTTTTTTTAGACATTGGAGCAGGGGTAGTGGTGGTGGATAAGCTTGATCTTTCATCATTGCCTTGCCATCAGTACAAAAAAGAGAAAAGGATGGAGATAAGAGGTATGGTTGTGCTTTTGTCCCCACAGTCAGCAAAAAAATCCTATAAATGCACACAAGTACAGATGTGCTGAGTAAGTGGATGCCATTTCTAACTTGTCCACTTTTCTTGCAGCAGAGCAGCCATTAAGAAGGATGCTCTTCAAGGTCACAAATGGGAACAGAATCCTAGAGTTCCCAAAGCTACACATGTCATCTTGAACAAGCAGCTTGCACGTGACTGGGGAAACATTCAAACGATCCAATTACATAGGCAGAGTAGTGGTAGTGGTGACTGTGTGGGTCTTCCCCACAAAACTGTCAGCCTGCTGGAAGGGCAGACGGTGCTGATTCTGTAAGAAAAACCCATACAATCAGGTCCCACTTGTGTGGTCAAATCATCCACATATTCCTATGTTCGATCCCAAAGAAGCCCAGGTAGAGCTGTTCTAAAATGCCTGTGAAACCCTGGTGGGTTGCAGTCATCCAGTGCAAACAACAATCAGTATAGGGGGTAGGCCCAATAACCTGACTTGGTGTAGGCAGCTTTCCTTATTCTGTCAGGTGCAAAAGTGGTTCTCATGTGATTGGGAGAACATGTGAAGGGACAGTTGGTTTGGGCAGATTGAAAAAAAACGAAGGAACCATAGTCCAAAATTCCCTCCTGTAATGTTGCCTTTGTGTCTCCTATCTGATAGCCAGGAATCTGGTGGTTATTCCAAATGATGTCATTGCCATGGTAAATGAACTGAAGGTATTTAGGACTTGGAAAGCAAGATTAAATGAGTCCAAGATGTGAAATACATTGGGCCATTTGCTCCAGAAAACAAACATCCGAACCATTGCCTGTTTATTTCCACTACTTCCAGGAGATACAAAGCTCATTAACAACAAAGTCTGATGATACAGGCTCCACTTTCAAAAGATCAGAAATGCCTCATTACTGACACTCTTTCCCAACATGGAAAGGAAAATAAGTGAGCTTAATTGCCTAAAAGGTTTCACTTTTTTATTATTATTAAGCTCAGCTCCTTTCTTCATTACTACACTTGAAAAAGAGTGTTTCCGTGGAGCGTAAATTGCTGCCTTTTCAAATATTCTATCACACCCTCTAAATATTACAAACCATTTTGTTGGCAGTGCTAATAAATGTGCTGGGGAGATGCTGCTGGCACTTACTTCAAAAACACCTGATAGTAAAGAAAGGAGGGAGGGGGGGGTTGAAGCAGCAACAAGAAAAGCTTTAGGAAGTTATAGTAGCCTCTTGTAGAAATATAAATAAGAATAGGGGGTGTTAAGTGGACTTGAATTAAAAAGAATAAAGCATGGGCCTAGATCAAGCATTGTCTATCTAATAGCACAATGACTCCTACAGAAGAGGAATCCAATGTGGCAGTTGCACAAGCATAAACTTGTGCTACGCATTCCACAACAAAGTTATTGTTTTGTGCATTTTCTGGTGAACAACATTCCACTGGTGCAATAATAATAATAATAATAAATCACCAGTGCAATAAATATACCACTAAGTGACTTCAGTTTACTGCTACATTAGAGAAACACCATCACCTGCAAGGAAACAGCCTGCTGCTGGGAACTAGGCAAAGTTCCCCCTTTAGTACCTTGTTAGCACCATTTGATATCAAAGGAAAACAGCTGCTGCTACAACTATGGATCAGCTTCACTGCATATCAAACAACCTCCTTATCAAATTGCCAGCATCCTTAAAAAAAACAGGAGCCAGCAGGGTGCCAGCTTTGGGGGTTTAGGCAGCTGACAATGTGGGAGATGAAACCAGCCATGGAGTATTTGAGGGATGGCTTGGTGCAGCTGGCTCCATTTGCCCTCCGCACCCTGCCAAGTAAACACTCAAAGAGGGTGCAGGAGAAGAATGCAACAGGCATGTGCCCTTCGATCCCAGTCTCACCTTTGCAAAACTATGGTCCTTCTCATGCTGCTCTCCCCAAGCTGCTTTGTGAGGCTGGGATCTGATAAGATCCCAGACAAAACTGCGCAGGGCTGGCTCAGGGAGGGTGGCATGAGTGGCCAAAATGCCCCACCCAAAATGTGCTGGGGGAAAACGCCCTGGCTGCACCCCGCCCCTGCCCATGCTACACGCCTGGATGAAACAAGCCTTGCTGCATGATTGGGGACAGAATTGGATGGCATGCTGAGGTTTAACACAGAAACAGAATAATAGAATTGTATAGTTGGAAGGGGCGCCAAGGATCATGTAGTCCTACCTGCTGCAGCACAGGAATCTCAGCTAAACTATCCATGACAGATGGCCATCCAATAGCTGCTTAAAAGCTTCCAAGGAAGGAAAGTCCACAACTTCCTGAGGGAGACTGATGAGCATCCCCTCAATTCCTTCACCCAAGTCGTTTATAAAGATGCTGAACAACAATGGGCCGAGGACAGAACCTTGAGGTACCCCTCTTGTCATTTTTTTCACTGGATGACAAGGAACCACTTTGAGTACTCTTTGGGTTCAGTCCATCAACCAGTGACAAATCCACCTAACAATTACCTCGTTCAACCCACATTTTACCAGCTTCCTCAACAGAATATCATCTTCCTCAAAGCCTAACTGAAATCAAGATGCACTACATCCGCAGCATTCCCCTGATCCACCAAGCTCATAACTCTATCTAAAAAAGAAATGAGATCCATCTCCATGACTTGCTTTTCAGAAACCCATGCTGAGTCTTAGTAATCACAGCATTCTTTTCTAAATGTTCACAGACTTACTGTTGAATTATCTGTTCTAGGACCTTTCCTGTTATCAATGTCAAGCCCACCAGTTGCTAGTTACCTGAGACTACTTTATTCCCCCCCCTTTTTGAAGATGGGGGCAATAAATAGCGGGGGAGAGAAGGCAAGCAAAATGCGAGGGAGATAGTGAAAGATACAGGAAATTGAATGCAGATTTCCAAAAAATAGCAAGGAGAGACAAGAAGGCCTTCTTAAACGTGCAATGCAAAGAAATAGAGGAAAACAATAGAATGGGAAAAACCAGAGATCTGTTCAAGAAAATTGGAGATATGAAAGGAACATTTTGTACAAAGATTTCCATAATAAAAGACAAAAGTGGAAAGGACCTAACAGAAGCAGAAGACATCAAGAAGAGATGGCAAGAATACACAGAGGAACTATACCAGAAAGAAATTGATGTCTCATATACCCCAGGTAGTGTGGTTGCTGACCTTGAGCCAGACATCCTGGAAAGTGAAGTCAAATGGGCCTTAGAAAGCATCGCTAATAACAAGGCCAGTGGAAGTGATGATATTCCAGCTGAATTATTTAAAATTTTAAAAGATGATGCTGTTAAGGTGCTACACTCAATATGCCAGCAAATTTGGAAAACTCAGCAGTGGCCAGAAGATTGGAGAAGATCAGTCTACATCCCAATCCCAAAGAAGGGAAGTGCCAAAGAATGCTCCAACTACCGCACAATTGCACTCATTTCACACGCTAGCAAGGTTATGCTTAAAATTCTACAAGGCAGGCTTAAGCAGTATGTGGACCAAGAACTCCCAGAAGTGCAAGCTGGATTTAGAAGAGGCAGAGGAACCAGAGACCAAATTGCAAACATGCGCTGGATTATGGAGAAAGCTAGAGAGTTCCAGAAAGACATCTACTTCTGCTTCATTGACTATGCAAAAGCCTTTGACTGTGTCGACCACAGCAAACTATGGCAAGTTCTTAAAGAAATGGGAGTGCCTGATCACCTCATCTGTCTCCTGAGAAATCTCTATGTGGGACAAGAAGCTACAGTTAGAACTGGATATGGAACAACTGATTGGTTCAAAATTGGGAAAGGAGTACGACAAGGCTGTATATTGTCCCCCTGCTTATTTAACTTATATGCAGAATTCATCATGCAAAAGGCTGGGCTGGATGAATCCCAAGCCGGAATTAAGATTGCCGGAAGAAATATCAACAACCTCAGATATGCAGATGACACAACCTTGATGGCAGAAAGTGAGGAGGAATTAAAGAACCTTTTAATGAGGGTGAAAGAGGAGAGCGCAAAATATGGTCTGAAGCTCAACATCAAAAAAACGAAGATCATGGCCACTGGTCCCATCACCTCCTGGCAAATAGAAGGGGAAGAAATGGAGGCAATGAGAGATTTTATTTTCTTGGGCTCCATGATCACTGCAGATGGTGACAGCAGTCACGAAATTAAAAGACGCCTGCTCCTTGGGAGAAAGGCGATGGCAAATCTAGACAACATCTTAAAAAGTAGAGACATCACCTTACCAACAAAGGTCCGTATAGTTAAAGCCATGGTTTTCCCAGTAGTGATGTATGGAAGTGAGAGCTGGACCATAAAGAAGGCTGATCGCTGAAGAATTGATGCTTTTGAATTATGGTGCTGGAGGAGACTCTTGAGAGTCCCATGGACTGCAAGAAGATCAAACACATCCATTCTTAAGGAAATCAGACCTGAGTGCTCACTGGAAGGACAGATCGTGAAGTTGAGGCTCCAATACTTTGGCCACCTCATGAGAAGAGAAGACTCCCTGGAAAAGACCCTGATGTTGGGAAAGATGGAGGGCACAAGGAGAAGGGGACGACAGAGGATGAGACGGTTGGATAGTGTTCTCAAAGCTACAAACATGAGCCTGACCAAACTGTGGGAGGCAGTGGAAGACAGGAGTGCCTGGCGTGCTCTGGTCCATGGGGTCACGAAGAGTCGGACACGACTAAACGACTAAACCACAACTTTATTCCCCCCCCCCCTTTTGAAGATGGGGGCAATATTTGCCTATCTCCAGTCTGCAGGACCTTACCTGTTCTCCAAGAATTCTCAAAGATTATAGACAAAGGCTCTGAAATTACATCTGCAAGCTCCTTTTGTACCCTCGGATGCAGCTCATCAGGCCCTGGAGATATGAATTCATTTAAATACTCCCTTATCATTGAGTATTTCTGATCATGCCCAGAGTGTGTGTCTGACTACACTCAGCTTTCCCTTGCCTCTGTTTCATGAAACCCAAAAGTGATCATGAAACCCATGATCACTTCTTCCCAAGTTTCTGAGTACTTTCACTTTGTCAATCAGTTCCTCCCTGTTGGTGAGGACCAGGTGATCCCTTTGTAGTAAATGAAATTGACAGCAAGGCAACAGAGGGATTTGTCGGATCTTACATTCTTGGCAGAAAATGAGATTGAGTCCCAACAGATATCTCTCCTATTTGAATGTTTGGTAATCTGCTCTAGGAAGGCATCATTGTAGTCTTGAGTCTGGCTTGGTGGTCTATAGTAGACCTCCACAGTAAGGTCATCTGCTTTCCATGCTCCAGGTCATGGATTTCTTCACAAGTCTACACATCCTTTACATATAATGCTATTCCAAAGAAAGAAAGAAAGAAAGAAAGAAAGAAAGAAAGAAAGAAAGAAAGAAAGAAAGAAAGAAAGAGAAAGAAAGAGCACAGCCAAAGCCCAACAATCAATATTAAACTATGGTTGCTGCCAAGGCCATTACCAGCTGGAATGGCTTTAAAAAGAGGATCAGGGAAATTCCTGGAGGATATCAAAGGCTATCCATGGCTGTCAGTCATGATGGCTGTGCTCTGACTCCATGATCAGAGGAAGCCATGCTTCTGAATGCCAGTTTCTGTCTGCTGGGCGCCTGGGTGGTCACTGTGAAAACAGGCTGCTGAACTAGATGTGTCATAGGGCTATCCAGCAGGCTGTTCCCATGACCTAGGCCTGTCAGGATTTATAATTAATATCCAAATCCCAGAGCCATCATCTGAAGCTTTTCTCTATGTGCCACTTCTGAAGCAGATCTAGAACGTGGAGACAAAAGAATGCACTTTCTCTGTTATTGTTCCCCATTTATGGAATGCTCTTCTTAGTGGTACCTGCCTCTTGCCAGCTTTGTCATCAGTTTGGCGCTAGGAAAAAGATTTTTTTGTTGTTTTCCTGGGCATTTGTGCAGCATCAAATATATTGTAGTATAATTCTCAGTAGCTTTCAACAACAGTTTCTATAATTCTTTGGCGAAAGCCATGTGACCAGAGTCCCTCCTTCCTTCACCTTCCAGCCTTGAACTGGTCACCTACCATGAGCTTGACCCAAGGAAGGGGCTTGCTTGGGAGCATTTGGACATAGCTTGGAAAAAGCAAGATCAACAGAGGGATATGACTGAGGGTTGTTGTTTTTTTTGTTTAATGTACGGCATAAATAAAGTTGATGCATCTCCATTAATGCGGGAACTTAGGAGTTACGAAATGAGATTGATGCACAATGCCACAAGGTGCTGAGGGCCATTGATTGAGAAAGCTTTAAAATGAGATTAGATAAGTTCATGGAGGGTGATAGGTCTATCAGCATGGAATGACTTTGATTGCATCTCATTTTAGCTCTGTTCCTCTGAATAACAACCAGTTTCAGGGAGGTGGGTTTGACGTGATTCACAGCAGGGCTCTTTTTATGAAAGGGCAGGCGTGAACCACCTCTGTACATAGTTACTTTTATCCTCATATTCCTCACTGTTTCAATGTCCCTGGAATACCAATATTTGCAGAACTTTTAAATCTTGTCCTCTGGCTCCTATTAGCAGCTTCTGCATTAATACTTCCCCTGCTTTCCAAAAGCAACAACTCTTCCTAAGGCAACACACTACAAATGTGTTTTCCTTAATAAAAACCTCTATTTCCTCCTCTCACATTATCTGTTTTTTTATGCCCTTTACAAGACCAATCCATCATTATTTTAGCTTCAGATGTTCAAACTCAACTGTCTCTTGAGCATCTTAGCACAAGTCACAATATCCTGCATTTCGCTAATCGTTCCCCTGAGGCAACCAATGTGCAGAGCTCAGAAACGAAGGCCTCAGCAGAACAAGGGATTCTCCTTAGTTATAATTTAATATTGCAGATGCCAGATATACATATATTTTTCACTAAAAATAAAATAAAAAAACACAGTGTATCTATGGGAGTTTATCCAGCATCATTGTTGCTGATTTATAAAACCTGGCAACGGTTCTCCCTCCTGTTTCCAAATTAGCAATTTCTCCTTTTCTGGATGTTAAAACGTCCAGCTCTGTACTTCCCCCTTCTCAGGACCTTTTTGCACTGAAGTGGTCTACCTCTGCCTGGGTTGCTAATGTCACCTGAGACTGCAGGTGGGGCTCGCATGAAAGACTGCATCTCCATATTAAACACAGCCCTACGCAGAGAAAACAAGCATGTCAGGGAGAAGACTCTTAAAGACTCCTTCCTTATGGCATGCTGGATTTCTACATGCAAAGATTTAACATTTTTTAAATTTATTGTGGTTTGAAGGATCACTTAAATATGTAAGCCCCACTCCCATCCCACCTATAGTATGAAGTGATAAAGCCAGCCACAGGTTGACCACCACAGTGAGGACCAATTTCAGAAGGATGGCTCTGTAAGGTAATAAAAGAATTCTGGGAAATGATATATAATGAACTGGGGTGGGGAAAATGTTTAAAATCACGTTTGCAAAAAAAGAAGCTTTTTTGTTAGGAATTATAGGTGCAGAATTACCGAAGGAGCAGAAAAGACTATTCATGTATGTAATGATAGATGCTAGGATGCTGGTAGCCCAGAGCTGGAAAGATGACAAGGTCCCTACCAGAGTGGAATGGCAGAACAAATTGCTGGACTGTGCAGAAATGGCAACAATGACCGGGGAAATCAGAAATCAAGAAGACCAAAACTTTAATGAAGAATAGGAGAAATTTATACTATATTTGGAAGACCACTGTAAACATTTGAACCCGTTAGCAGGTTTAAAATAACTCTTGTAAGGTAACAAAGACTTTGGATATAATGGATGACTGGAAAATTGGAGTGATGTATGATATGCAGAGGGACACAGGTGGCGCTGTGGGTTAAACCACAGAGCCTAGGACTTGCCGATCAGAAGGTTGGCAGTTCGAATCCCCGCAACGGGGTGAGCTCCCATTGCTCGGTCCCAGCTCCTGCCAACCTAGCAGTTTGAAAGCACGTCAAAGTGCAAGTAGATAAATAGGTACCGCTCCTGCAGAAAGGTAAACACCATTTCTGTGCGCTGCTCTGATTCGCCAGAAGCAACTTAGTCATGCCGGCCACATGACCCGGCCAGCTCCCTCGGCCAATAAAGCAAGATGAGTGCCACAAACCCAGAGTCGGTCACGACTGGACTTAATGGTCAGGGGTCCCTTTACCTTATGATATGCAGTAGAAAAAGCTAAATAAAGAACCCACTGGGGGTGGAGGGAAGGCTAAAGATTTGGAAGAATCTCATTTATTTGGGTTTTTTAAAATCTATGATTGTGAATGTAAATATTACTTTGTAAAATCCAATAAAAAACTTATTAAAAAAAAAAGAATTAGGAGGATGGCTCTGTTAACCTGTTGAGTCTTGTGGCACCTTGAAGTCTAACAGATGTACAGTCATACAAGTGAAACATGCAACAAGATGTTGTAATGTGGAGTGCTCCCTATTCAGAATCCCAGACTCTCTGATCATATCCACAGCATACATTTAAAGCAGCATTATACCACTTTATCACTCATGAAGAATTCTGGGAACTGTAGCTTGTTGAGGATGCTGACTTAACAGAGTCACAATTTTTAGCACCCTAAACAAACTACAGTTCCCAAAAATTCCCCACGACTGTTAAGATGGTATGATAGTGTTTTAAATATATGCTCTGGATGTGGCTGTTCCATATAATACACATGCAACCCCCCCCCCCCCATCAGCAGACAATCAGTGGGCTACAGAAAACAGCTCCCTGTGCTGCATTTCTCCTCCCCCCCGAACTTCCCCACTTTCATACCCCCTCCTCTAAATAGTGTGTGTGTGGTTTTTTTTTACAGACTGCGGATTTCCCCATCCACAGGCCTACTGATGTCTCCTTCATGTGTAAGGATAGTGCTACACTGGCTACATAAGCATTGACACTGGAAACAGATGTGGATGACTGTGTGGGAAAGAAGAACTTTCACATTCTAGATTCTATCAATGAGAACTAATAATTAGTAGCTATTCTATGAACCCCAAGGGACACAGGTGGCACTGTGGTCTAAACCACAGAGCCTAGGGCTTGCCGATCAGAAGGTTGGTGGTTCGAATCCCCATGATGGGGTGAGCTCCTGTTGCTCGGCCCCTGCTCCTGCCAACCTAGCAGTTCGAAAGCATGCCAAAAAGTGCAAGAAGATAAATAGGTACCACTCCAGCAGGAAGGTACCGGGTGTTTCTATGAGCTGCTCTGGTTCGCCAGAAGCAGCTTAGTCATACTGGCCACATGACCCGGAAGCTGTCTGCGGACAAAGGCCGGTTCCCTTGGCCTATAGAGAGAGATGAGCGCACAACCCCAGAGTCGTCCACGGCTGGACTTAATGTTCAGGGGTACCTTTACCTTTACTGTGAAACCCAAGGCCTGGGTCTGGATCTACATATAGCAGAGGAATAGGTGGTAGTAATTCAGGAATGCAGCTTCACTTCAGAATGTAGTTGAAAGATGCTAGACATCTCCGCTCATTTGCTTCCTATTAAAAATAGCCATTTGTTTTCAGTAATGTTGGAGACTTTAGCCCCTTACTACAGGGGTAGCCAATATGGTGCCCTCCAGGTGTTGTTGGACTACAACTCCCATCAGCCCCATCCAGCATGGCTAGCAGTCACAGCTGACGGTGGGAGTTACAGTCCAGCAACATATGGAGGGCACCACGTTGGCTATTTCTGCCTTGGAGGATTTCTGCCTGGAATCCACCCACTGCTTAGTCAGCCACTCATTTCCCACGCTTCCTCCCCCCCCCTACTCCCCCCCCCCAATTTCTTCCAATGTAACTGAGGGACTTGCTACCCGAAGGGTTGAAATAAAATTGAATCTACATATTTAAATAACTTTTGTCTAGCACTGAGGTAGAGATTTTTTTAAAGAAAGAAAAAATAACAAGCTAGCAAAGAAGAGTGAGACAGGTATAGCATTGGCCAGATGGCAGCCCAAGCTCTATAGAGAAAGAGAGAGATGCTGGAAGTGGGAGGAGAGACAGACAGTCAGATGCACTTTGTTGTTACTCCCAGCTTCAGCCAAATCACAGGCAGCATCTTGTAGATGTGCTCTCTCGCTCTCTCTCTCTCACACAAAAAGATAGAGTGAGTTTGAAAATAATGATGCGACAGGCTGGGTGCAAAGAGAAAGTGAGAAATTTTGCTTGGAAGAAAAACATGTCTGGAGGTATGGTATCAATTGCAGAGAAACTGCACTGAAGCCAGAGGGAATACAACTTTTTTACTATTGTTATGTATGCAATTAGTGCTGAATACCAGGAGTGGGATCACCACAGACCAGGGCACAGACTGAGAAGACGTAAAGGCACACCCAAGCAACTGGTGCAGGAGAGACCTTTCCATGGCAACAGAGGCCAAATGTATGGGTGTTTCTCTCCTGAAAGGATTGGCCTCATCTGCTTCCCTATCCCACCTCAAACAAATATTTCAAAATGGAAGAAAGGGGGCTGAAGGAACGGAAAGAGAAAGATGGCAAACGTAGACTTCTGTGACTAGAGGCTGCATCATTCTACCAAATGCTGAGAAGTGTGCACTAGGCATCAAATCTGTGAAAGTGTTTGCTCTTCGGAGATAACAATTGAAAACAGAGAGAACTGGAGGAAAAACACACACCTCAATACACATACACACCTTTTCTAATACTTTTTTTTTGTGTGTGTGTGGATGTGTAGGTGTTTTTGCTTGCAAACTCTTTTTCACACACAAATGGTACCATCAGGCTCTTGAAACCTGCATCCCTTTCAGTACAGACGCAGCTATTTTGAGGGAGGATAGGGGAGGGAGGACTCCTATCCCTGCTGGATGACATGGATTTCAATCCCCGCTATCAGCACCTCACACAATGTAAATAGGGAGGTGGGCCTGCCATTTATCATCGGTTCCTTCCGACTGGGGGAGCTCAGTCGGTAGAGCGTGAGCCTCTTAATCTCAGGGTTGTAGGTGTGAGCAGTGGCATAGCGTGGGGGGTGCAGGGGGGGCCGGACGCACCGGGCGCAACATCTGGGGGGGGGGGCATGCTCGCACTCGCAGCTCTAAAATCCATGGGTTAGGGGGCGCAAATTACTTGCCTTGCCCCGGGTGCTGACAACCCACGCTACGCCACTGGGTGTGAGCCCCAGATTCCTACATTGCAGGGGTTGGACTAGAACACTCTCAGGACCTTTTCCAACTCTAGGATTCCATGAATCCCTTCTAGTGCCATAATGCATATTGACTTATAAAGGTGGTCCAGTACAGTAGTCATCCCGCTCTCTCCATCCAGATGACAATATCTGAAAGGCACAGATTGTAGGGTAAAGCATCAGGCAAATTGGGGGGGGGGGGGGACAATGGGAGAAATAGTCACTGAAAAAAGAAAGCTGTTTGATTTAAGCAACTTTGTACATTATCAGGGACACAAATATCCTCAGTAACCAAATCCAGATCAGTCTGATGTTTCCAACACTTTGCTTGTTGCAGGGAGGGGGGGGGGAGAGAAAAAAAAATAATGGCACTGAAGAGTTGGAAGGGACTCTGAGGGTTATCTAGTCCAAAAAACCCTGCAATGTAGGCATCTTTTTGAGGAAGAAGGAGATTTGCAAGGACCTGGAGAAAGAAACTCTTTGAATTTGTGCACAGTGATGCCTAAATCATGTTGAAAAAGTGATGAAGCCAGGATACCAATAAGCACTTTCTTTTGGAAGCTTTAACATTTTATTAATTATACTTGTGCTGTGGGTTAAACCACAGAGCCTAGGACTTGCCGATCAGAAGGTCGGCGGTTCGAATCCCCGCGATGGAGTGAGCTCCCGTTGCTCAGTCCCTGCTCCTGCCAACCTAGCAGTTTGAAAGCACGTCAAAGTGCAAGTAGATAAATAGGTACCGCTCCGGCGGGAAAGTAAACGGCATTTCCATGTGCTGCTCTGGTTCTCCAGAAGCGGCTTAGTCATGCTGGCCACATGACCTGGAAGCTGTACACCGGCTCCCTCAGCCAATAAAGTGAGATGAGTGCTGCAACCCCAGAGTCGGTCACAACTGGACCTACCTTTTTATCCATAGCAGTTGTGAGGATGTACATCTCCCTGTTTTTACCAGGTCACTTTTGTACTCCCAGTCGCCAAATTAGAGAATTACGATTCTACTACCAAGCTGAACCTTAAGTGGAACCTTTAACCCAGTGCCCAAATGAGTGTGCAGGATGCTACTGCCTGGCTAATCCCTAAGTTGGACAAGCAACCTTAGCATACAATGCGTGTTCAGGATACCATCATCTAGCTGAACCCTAGGTAGGATCTGAACCCCAGTATTAACCAAATCATTTTCCCCATCCCCTAGCCACATATGCTGTTTCTCTTTCTGAGGAATTCAGAGGTGTACATACCACACAGCCCGTCGAATCCACTTTGCGGTCTGACACACACTTGAAGTTTCGGGTGCAGCCACCATTGTTGCGCGAGCAGTCTCGAACTGGCCCGAAGGAGGAGAGAAGGTCATTGATGGTTTCGAAATAGGTTGACAGCATTGCTTCTTCCCTTGGAGGAGAAAGGTGCTGTTAAAACTAGCTCAGCGTGCCCACTGGTGAAGCTAAAGGGGATGAAATTAAAGCTACTTATATGAGGAGGGTGGGGTGTGTTTTTTTGTTCTTTTTCTGTTCTTTGTATTGCTGCCAGATACAAAGACCACAAGAGGCTTTTCTTTCAGAGGTGATAAACTATCAAGTTAATCCACAACTACACATGGGGCCTCAATTCCCTGCACACAGAAAAATAGAGTGATTGAGTTTTAGACTAGCAATTCCCTCTCAACATGCTAATCTAGTTTCCATGTGCTGCTCTGGTGCTGTTTTAATTGAATGAAAGAACAGTCCCACTAGTTTAACCAGCACAAATAAACAAACCAGTTTCAGAAATCATCTTGTTGTATACACACCCCAATATCTGAGTGGAGAGAGACTCCAGGAGTGCCTCAGCTCACCCAGGGTTCTATTTCCTTGGAATGAAGGTCAGTGGAGACTGTGGTGTCTTTAGCATACATGGTTTTATTTACACATATATCCACCTGAGTATAGGACAGAGGGGCTCACCACATTAATGGCCCAGCAGATCTTGCTTTCCCATTAGGGTTCCAGGGATCTCAAGCTTCCAGCATCAGCCAAAAAAAACACCAAACCTCACATACTGTACACACACACACACAGACACAGACACAGACACAGACACACACACACACTTGCCCTTTTATTCCCCATCCCAAAATGAAGTGACATTCAACCAGGTGTGGTAAGAAAAGGCCCAGTTATGTGTCTTGGATATGTAAATCATGGTACTTATCTGGCCAGGTAATGCCATTATCAAACTTGTCTGACTGGTTCAGCAGCCTCTTCTACTAGATTCTAAACAAATACCCAGGATCACCCAGACTGACCCTCTAATCCTGTAAAACCCTGTATTTAAAAGTCTACCTTTAAAGGGGTGTGGGCTTTCAGTTTCTGTCTAAAAGACAGCAAAGAGGGAACCTATCAAATCTTCATCAGGAAGGTATTCCAGATGGCACCACTAAGATCGCCCTATCTCTCATGCTTGCTCACATAAAGGCACAGAGTCACCAAAAGAGTCTTAAAACACAGAAGGGTCCATATGGGAGAAGAAGGCCTTTGAGATAACCAGGTCCATGATGGTCTAGCACTTCAAAGGCTAAGAATAACACTGAGAGAGTGGCAGAGTCTGGTGGCAACAGCTGGATAGAGAAAGCGTCACCGTTTTCTTTTTCCTTTAAAAAAAAAGTATTTTCAAAGTTTCAAAAAGAAAAAAACCACAATTTTTAAAACAAATGTTTACATTAAACCCCGGACTTCCCTCCACCCCTCTCTTGGCTTCCAAAATGTATCTTCCTTTTAACTGCATCTAGTTGCATTTATCCAAATTATTGTACTTCATTTTTATCCTTTGTTATTTTAAATTACAACTGCTATGTCAATCCTGGTAACGTTTTTAGATTTTTACAGTGTTCTTTAATATATTCTACAAGGTTATGCCATTCTCTATTAAATTTATTATCTTCTCGGTCCCTGATCTTCCCAGGCAGCCTTGCCATCTCCGCATAGTCCATCATCTTCATTATCCATTCTCCTTTCGATGGGGCTCTTTCTTCTTTCCATCCCTGGGCAAACAGTATTCTTGCTGCTGCTGTCGCCGCATACATAAACAGTACCTTCCTAAGTAAAGTAGGGTCACCCTTTTCAAGCAAGGTGAAAACTGTCACTGGTGCTGCAACCACTAAGGCTTGGTGGACTTGACTGAGCAGCTGGATGTATTAAATATTAACCTCGTCAGAGTATGAGCGAGTGAGAACCGACGAGAGGGAAACCAAGTGTTCAAATGAGATGAACAAGCTGGCATTCTCCTTCTTTTGCCACAGTGAAAGAAAACAGAGAAAGGGGCTGTTATGTATCAAGCAGGATTCTTCCATTGAACCGTTTGATACGATAGAAGGATTATTATTTAAATATGAAGGTCTGACAAGAGCAGGTGACAATGAAACAGGAGAGGGCTGACTGCCATACCCAGAGGAAGCTGAGAACAAAAGGTTGCTTTGGAGAAAACGGCTGGCAGGTCCTCCAGGCAAAGCCTCTGAACACATGGGGAAGAGACTGATGTGCATGAAGGAGACAAACCAGGCCTTTTTCTGCCACATTCCATGCCCCAGGGATCTTCTAAAGGGCTGCTTCTTTTGAGCGATTCTACACACACTTCACTTTTTTTCCTGGAATACTGTGCCTGCTGCAGAAGCAGTGAACAGGGTGTATCAAAAATTTACTTATTAAAATATATATCCATTTGTGTGTCACACAGACACAATTGCACAATGAGGGGGATGAATCAATAACTTACCCATCCATCAGAAGACAAACAGGAAAAGGGAGGGGAGTCAGCCCACTACTGGAATAAACAGGCAGACAGAGGGCCCCTTCAGTCAACCTATTTAATTCCGTATCCACCTTGATTTGCTTGCACAAAGCTTGCAGGGACGTTAGATTATATTAAGTCTTTACTGAGCATTTGTTCTGATTTGTTTGCAGGGCAGTTAGATGAGAATGAGCATTCATCATAACTTACTTGTGGGGCGCTTACACATCTTTCTGTTAATCATTTGTTAATCTCACACTTTTCAATGCATTTCACTGTCACTCCCCAAATCTAAAATGAATGAATGAATGAATGTGGATTTGTTGAGCTAGGGAAGTACAGCCCATTCATCCATCTAAAATGTGCAAATCTAAAGTTCCAGTATGGACTGGAACCCTTCTGGGAAAATACTAACAGTCCGGAGGACATGAGACAATGAATACAGAAGCTGGGGAAGGAAATTGGGGTATAGAAAGGAGGTAGGGAGAGGATATATCTGCAGGAATCTGAGGAATCACTGCTCAAGCAAGCAAGCAAACAAACAAAAAACAAACAAACACACAAGGGCAGCCTGGCCATATAGCTTTATGACATAAAACTATCTAGCCTTTATGGCTGACATGCATCTGAAAAGTGCCTGCAACAGTGTCCCTCCAACAAACTTGAAATCAGGCAGGAGAACGTCTTTGGTTTTGTATGCCTGTCCTGTGGCTTTGAATCAGAGGACGTATTCACAGCATACATTTAAAAGCACTCTAATATCTTTAAAAAGGTAAAGGTAAAGGTACCCCTGCCCGTACGGGCCAGTCTTGCCAGACTCTAGGGTTGTGCGCTCATCTCACTCTAGAGGCCGGGGGCCAGCGCTGTCCGCAGACACTTCCGGGTCACGTGGCCAGCGTGACAAGCTGCATCTGGCGAGCCAGCGCAGCACACGGAACGCCGTTTACCTTCCCGCTGGTAAGCGGTCCCTATTTATCTACTTGCACCCAGGGGTGCTTTCGAACTGCTAGGTTGGCAGGCGCTGGGACCGAACGACGGGAGCGCACCCCATCGCGGGGATTCAAACCGCCGACCATGCGATCGGCAAGTCCTAGGCGCTGAGGCTTTTACCCACAGCGCCACCCACGTCCCTAATATCTTTAGTTCCCCAAAATATTCCTGGGAACTGCAGATTGCTAAGGGTGCTTAGAGTTGTTAGAACACACACACACACACTGCAAATCACCCCCCAGGATTCTTCGGGGGAGGCCATGACTGTTAAAAGTGGCACAATAGTTCTTCAAATGTACGCTGTGGGTGTGACCATTGTCCCCCCCTACTGACTTTAGTTGCTATTTATTCTCCCCTTCTTATTCTTTGTTGTTGTTGTTTTAAAAAGCTGTATTGATTTTGTTGAATATTTTTATCTAACTTGATTGTATGTTATCTTGAGGGTTTGGCATCAGGAAACTCTTAAAAAATCATAGAATAATGGAATTGTATAATTGTACAATTGACAGGGACCATCTAGTTCAACCCCCTGCAATGCAGGAATGTCAGTTACAGCATCAGCAAGCAAATAAATCCATGTTAAGCAAATAAATGTATACTCCCTTCCCATTATTGCCCCCTAGACTACTGCCACAATCCCACTGCCATTTAAAAGTAAAGGACTCAAGGCTTAAAGGGAGGAGGTTTTAATTTTAATTTTACTTTTCAGAAAACAAATAACATAGTACATTGTTTATTTTAAGCAAAGAAATACATTTGATGACAAATGCATAACTGCAACTATGATTGCGTAGCTCCTGAAAAACATACAGTGGTGCCCCGCAAGACGAATGCCTCGCAAGACGGAAAAACTCGCTAGACAAAAGGGTTTTCCATTTTTTGAGTCATTCCGCAAGACGAATTTCCCTATGGGCTTGCTTCGCAAGAAGAAACGTCTTGCGAGTTCTTGCGAGTTTGTTTCCTTTTTCTTAAAGCCGCTAAGCCGTTAATAGCCGCTAAGCCGCTAATAGCCGTGCTTCGCAAGACGAAAAAACCGCAAGACGAAGAGACCCGCGGAACGGATTAATTTCGTCTTGTGAGACACCACTGTATGTGCCATTCAGGAAGTATAAATTTGTGTGTGTGTGTAAAAAGTTCACTGATATGGCATGAACTGAAGAATTATTCAAATCAGATACATACACAAGTTGCCTCTCACAAAGAGTAGAGAGGCATGTAAACATTCAGATAAAATTCTTCAAAACTGATCTTTTTATTAAGGGGCAGGGTGGATGAGAGATATTAAAATCTTAGTCACCTCAGAAAAACAAGTCTTCTAAGCATTCTGGCTCAATTCTGGTTTGGATACCTATACTAATGTAGATGAAGGGTTGTATCCAATACTAATTCTACTCAAGAGTAGGCCCACTGAAATTAATGAACTGAATATGACATAAGTCCATTAATTTCAATGGGTCCAGTCTGAGTAAAACTTAGTTGGATACAGCCCCAGGTGTCCCATGCTCAGATAAGCCAAATTGTTGAGGTACTGAGTAAGGGGAACATGCAGAAAAAATGCTGTTCTCAAAATCCCAGAGCCATCAACTGTATGTCCAAATAGGTAGTTGGAACCCCAGATGAGTGTCCCCATCCATGCTTTCTGCTAACGGCCAACAGAGGCACTCAGGATGACACACTGTAAGCCTTCTGAGCAGGCTATGACACAAAGTGAGGTGACCACCTCAGGCAGTAGGATCCATAGGGACAACAGATTCCAACTTAGATCAAGATCTGAGTGATACAGGAATCCAAGGCTCCAAGACAAAATGTAGCCCTATAAGTAAGGGGAGTCCACTTTTTATTGGTACCTACCAATGCAAGAACTGCAAGGCCTCAGATTACACTATGTCAAAGCAACTTGTTTGCCTCCAGTCTGGTATCAGCTTCATGGCTGAGTGGGAGTTTGAAGCTGGCATCTCTTTATTTTTATTTTATTTATTGAATTTATATACCACCCTATACCTGGAGATTATATTAGCTAGAACAGGCATAGGCAAACTCCAGCCCTCCAGATGTTTGGGACTACAATTCCCATCATCCCTGACCACTGGTCCTGTTAGCTAGGGTTGATGGGAATTGTAGTCCCAAACCTCTGGAGGGCAGGAGTTTGCCTATGCCTGAACTAGAAGCATGGAGTGGGAGTCTACTCTTAGTCAGGGATGGGTGAATCCGTCCATTTCAGTTTCTCATCTTTCCAATCTTAAATTTAGTTCTCCACATTTCTACAACAGATTACATTCTTCTTTTGGAAAAGAAAAGAAAAAGTCCCCATGAAAATTCAGTAGCATTTTAGTGTAAATTATCTTAACATACATACTTGCATGGGATTTTGCCTAATTTACAGATTTTTGCAAAGTACCGTATTTTTCGCTCTATAAGACGCACCAGACCACAAGACACACCTAGTTTTTGGAGGCGGAAAACAAGAAAAAAATATATTCTGAATCTCAGAAGCCAGAACAGCAAGAGGATTCGCTGCGCAGTGAAAATACGGTAGTTCCTCCTAGTGCATTTTTGTGCATTACTCTTGAATAAGGTAGGTGTGCTTTTAAATGTGAACTGAATCAAATTTCTCCCTCCCTCCTCTTAATACATAGGGATGCATTTACATGTGGTGCTGCCACAAAAGAGAGTAGTGATCCCTTTCCAGACCCAAGTTTCCATTACTCTCTAAGCCAGGTATCACAAACATGATGTAATGCCTTAGAGGCAGTGATCCTGACTTAAATGACTAAACTTCTCTCCATAACCCTATGATACAAGGAGAGAGGGGTTTGGGGGTGGGAAGGAAGGAGAAGATGGATGAGGAGGACTAGTTAAGGTATGGTATTGCCATAAAAGGTAAAGGTACCCCTGCCCGTACGGGCCAGTCTTGACAGACTCTAGGGTTGTGCGCCCATCTCACTCAAGAGGCCGGGAGCCAGCGCTGTCCGCAGACACTTCCGGGTCACGTGGCCAGCGTGACGAAGCTGCTCTGGTGAGCCAGCGCAGCACACGGAAACGCCGTTTACCTTCCCGCTAGTAAGCGGTCCCTATTTATCTACTTGCACCCGGGGGTGCTTTCGAACTGCTAGGTTGGCAGGCGCTGGGACCGAGCAACGGGAGCGCACCCCGCCGCGGGGATTCGAACCGCCGACCTTTCGATCGGCAAGCCCTAGGCGCTGAGGCTTTTACCCACAGCGCCACCCGCGTCCCGATGGTATTGCCATAGGAGTCAACAAAGGGAATGTGCAGCAATTCAAAAGGCTTTGAACTGCACCAGCTGCTTCTCCAACCTTATCTTAGTCAACAGTAGGAGAAAGAAAACTGACTGGAGAGAAGTGGGAAAGGCAGCTCCAGTTACATAGGAGATAGCAAAGTCTATGAGGAACTCATACAGCAGAAACCAAATGGCTTCAGAATTCATTCCATGAGCCCAAGGCGGGTTTAAGTGGACACATTTTATTAGTATATTGATCCTGTCCCTTTCAGGCAGGATTTTATTTCAAGGTGACTTACAATTCAAATTCAAAGAAAAGTGCAATATATTTGGGTGTGGATATGGGTGGGTGCATGTTGGGGGCATATTTTATGCCCTGACAGTCCAGGAACCAGGTGCTTCCCTCCAAAGGGAGGAGGCAGAGGGATCTGACTATTTTCAAAAGCAGGCCACCCCACTGCTACCTTCCTATGTTACCCAGAAATGCAGCATGTTGCTTTTCAAACTAATGGGTGATTTCAAAGCAGTTTGTTTGATAGGGCAAAGTGGGGAGAACTGAAGTTCAAAGTGAGAAGAAGTCGCACAAGGAACAATTATGGAAGCCTTCAACAAATCAGTTTCCTAACATGTTGGCATCTGTCTATCTTGAGAGACAATAGAGTCTCTCAATGGAGTGTGCCTCTAGAGGTGATGTCAAATTGCTATGTTAGCAGCACTGAAGTTACCTCTTTGGGCAGCAAGCCTGGGCTGTGAGTATGGAGGTCCTGAGCTTCCCAGGTAGCAAGACCCCGCTCTCGGTGTCACCTATGTGGTCTAAAGGAAAGTAGAAGAATATGTTTGGCACCATCTTGGCTGCAAGAGGTGCTGGAAGGAGGTACCTAAGGTGCAATCCAACTATTTTCCAGACATTACTCCAGATCTGTGTAGGATTTACTCCTTGGCCTTTTCTTCTCTTCTCCTAGATGGGGCACCTTCCAGAGTTGATGAACTCCATCTGCCCCTCACTTCCCTCTAAGGTATGTGTAGAAACCACCTTCTTGTTCTTTGGACTCATTATTGGTCTGATTTGCTCAATCTGCCAGAAATATCTTGGCATGCAGGGGAAGTCCATAACTCACCAAGGGTTGAGACCCATCAGCTACCTTTAGAAAGTTTGGCTGCCCAGTCAAAGTCATTTTCTAAGGTTTGGCCACTGTTGCATGCTGACAGTTTCTAGGAGCCACAGGTGAGAGCTGAATGCAGGGTGTGGACCAAAGGTGTACAAACTACCCCAGAAGAAGCACAATGTGTCCCCCACCAAAGGTACTACCCTCCTCTAACACCCCGTACTCTAAACAACTGCATCACAAAATACACAGGAAACACAATACTGGACGTGAAGTCCAATTCAGCGCACATCAAGGAAGCTACTCATACTGCAGGGACATTGTAAGTTGTTTTATACCAAGTTGGACTCTGTGTGTATCTAGCCCTATACTTCCTACTTTGACTAGCAATGTCTATCCAGAGCTGCAAACAGAGAAAGCCTTTTTTTCCTCCCAGAGTTTCCACCCCCACGCAAGCCAAGGACAGGTTTCAGGTGCAACTAAGAATTTCTCTCCATCTGCCAATATTTGCTGGTTTCCTTGGCAACCAAGAATTTGGTTGAAAAGTTTAAGACAAAGTATGTGACTTTGCATGTACATGACAAACTCCAACAGTACAAGAGCTTTGTAAATTACCGGTATATGTCTGCAAAGGTCTTAAAGGCCTGATGCAATTACTCAGTGTGTTCAATTTCACAGCAGGTGACACCTTTTTAAAAAAAGATCACACATTCAAAGAAAGCCTGCAGTGGGGTGATAAAACTCACAACTCTTGCTTAGGAGTTTGCTAAAGACAATAAACTACTGCTATCAAGTCAGTGAGGTTAACTGACGCAGTGGCTCCAAGAATTGAGGGCAACTAGTAGACAGAGAAATCAGACAAGGGCAGGTGAAGCAAGTGTAAGAAGTGTATTCCCTTTCCCCAAGATCTGTAGTGGCTCACATGGCTAATAATGCTATTGCAAATTTACAAGCCCAGACAATCCGAGAGACCAAATGGTGGGTTGCAAGATTACTTTACAGGGTTGGCACTTCAGCAGCAAACGTCCCTAATGCCACAGTTAGAAACTTCACAGGATGGGCTTATAGGTGAACAGTTGCAAAAGTGGCACAGACCAGAAATAGCCTGATCCACCCATCTTTACTTTAAAGATAGAGAATGTTCTACTCAGAGCAGGCCCATTGAAATTAATGAACTTCTTAATTCCATCAGTTTCAATGGTTCTTCTCTGAGTAGGACTATCACTGAATGCAACACATTGTAGATTTCGTTACTGCTGAAAGACTTGGAAACAATATATAGTTTGTTGAGTGCTGTTGTGTTTAGAATTCTTTAAAAAGCTAATCATTACTCTCCCCGCCCCCCCCCAAAAAAAAACCAGCTGCAAAGAAGACAAATACATTTAAACTGCAATGCAGAAAAGCTCTAAGTGCCACTTCAAAGCAACAGGAAATCCAATATATATCCCGCATGGCATATTTAGACTGAGAATCTGAGTATTTTTAGCAGCTTATCTATTTAGAATACATGGGGGGTAGGGAGAAACCTAACTCTTAATATGCATGCATATATATATATATATATATATATATATATATATATATATGCTTTCGTAGATTTTCGTAGATATATACACTTAAGAGACAAACAACTAAAAATAACTGTGGACACAGTTCAAATATGATGTGTGCTTAATGCATTTTTGAATCAGCCTTAACTGTTAAGAAATATATACAGTGGTATCTCGGGTTACATATGCTTCAGGTTACATACGCTTCAGGTTGCAGACTCTGCTAACCCAGAAATAGTGCTTCAGGTTAAGAACTTTGCTTCAGGATGAGAACAGAAATTGTGCTCCGGCAGCGCGGCAGCAGCAGGAAGCCCCATAAGCTAAAGTGGTATTTCAGGTTAAGAAAAGTTTCAGGTTAAGTACAGACCTCCGGAACGAACTACCATAAGTACTTAACCCGAGGTACCACTGTGGTCTCTCTTGAATGCTTGTGGGAGAATAAGAAATTTGTTGCATTCAATATAAGAGTGTGATACATTTTATTAAGGGTATTATTTGTCATCCTTTCAGTTCTGGCACTTCACAATTATTGCTCTGCACTATACACTAAGAACCTCCTCTTTTCCTTCAAACCAAGTCCAACCAAACTGTCTCTGGCCTGAAGTGCTGATAGCCCTCCAGGATAGCAGATGGGAGGGCAGAAGGGTAATAATTTAAATGCATACCCTTGTTTGCACTTCTCTGTATTCTTTGCATCCACATAAATCTGTATCCCATATCCATCCAAGCCTCAACCATTCAGTATAGCAACAGCAAGTGGGGGCAGAGAAAATGCCATAAGCTATGGTTTATCCATTCTGACCAGAGTTAGCACAAACCCTGTTGATTCCAGTTTGCCAAATTAAGAAACCATCTAAAATGATAGTGAAGCTTCTTTAACCGTGGACAGTGTGGCTATCTGAGCTGGGTTAGTTTCCATGCTTCTCTCTCACCACAGTCCTGTCCAACTTCTGAGAACCCTGAAAGGGTTCAATGTGTTAAAAACCAAGCTTTCCACTGAAATTTCTACATTTAAACACAACAACTATGAACCCTGGTTATGTTTTTTCATACCCAGACATTTGCAGATACATGTTTCACTTGGTACCCAAACACATTTGTGCATTTATTAATAAAATTTACATTATTAATTGCAGCAAAATATGGGTCCATTCAACATCTAATTGGTAGCAGCAATATTTAGTAATAGATAGTAATGTCTAGTAATTGAACACTAATTAACTCATTTACCAAGCTATGCATTTGTGCTGTTAGCTCTCCCTCTCGCTCTCTTTTTGTAAGTTCCTCTGTGAACTCAGCAAGCTCATTTGCAATTTGGGGATGATGCATAGTTAAGAATCCTAACTGGAACATTATTAAGCCATTTCTCTGAGCCTATTAATATTGTTTTATTATTGCAATTATACTTGCTAAGCTGATCACCACTCTCTAGTACCATGTACATTTTAACTTCAGTACACATGTCTAATCCAATAGTAAACATACCGTATGCTTTATTTATTCCACTTACAGAGGGCTGGTCCCCAGACAATGGGACAGACATCTGTTCTCCTCCCCTAATTGATCTATTATTAATAATAATATTATTTATTAGTTTTATATACCATCTTTGGTCAAAAGATCTCAGGGCAGTTCACAAGATAAAAGCATGAATAGTTAAAACACAAATAACAAAACAATACCCCCCCCACTCCCTAAGTAACTATCATGAGTTACTAGATCTACCACTCCTTGTAAACATACACTCACTTCCTATTCAGGACCTGGAGGAGCCTGGCTCAGAATACCCACCCCAGTCTCTCTGATGTGAACCACAAGGCCTTTGAAATTAACCATTGTCGCTTTGCGTCTCATACAGTACCATGCATGATGCCGGCACAAACAAATTTGTAAGACATACAGCAATAACAAATATGGCAATTGTTCTTTGCCCAGCACAATTTGTTCAACTGCTTTTGTGTCATGGGACAATAAAATACATGACATTCTGTCTCCTGCTTGCTTGCTTTACTGAAGTCAGCAACAGCAGCAAGTTATTGGCACAGCAGCGGAATTGTTGCTTGGTGCCTTTCAGTGGAAAGAGGAATAAAACTTAAAAAAACAACAACACCCAGATAAAATGGTTAGGAGAAGAGATACCTGACAGGTGCTCAGAACTAAAACCCTTGCAGGATGGGTTTCAGGGAGATGTAGCACCTGGCAGCACAGGCAGAAAACCAATAGCCCATTACACTGAGGGGAAGGCAATAAAGCAGGTCTGGATAAGGCAGAAGAGGGAGAGTGGCAGATAGCGCAGCTGGCAGAGCACACAGCAGGCAAATAAGTGCAGATGGGTGCTTTGACTGATTCCTTGCCCAGTCAGTCAGTCAGTGTCAGTCTCTCTCTCTCTCTCTCTCTCTCTCTCTCTCTCTCTCTCTCTCTCTCTCTCACACACACACACACACACACACACACAGAGAGAGAGAGAGAGAGAGAGAGAGAGAGAGAGAGAGAGAGAGAGTGCAGTTGGCCAGAGATATATTGCAATAACAGGAATATAACTGGCTCTTCTTGATCACCTGAGCTCTCCCATTCAAGTTGTTAATTATCAAAGCAAAGCTACAAAGACTGTGTGTTATTGCCAATTACTGCTATCCTGAGTGATCACTTTGCTTTTCTTTATGCATTTGAGCTTTGCATGGAAATGCTGAAGACTGTGGCTTGGTTCACATAACACACTGAGAGCCAAACCCTGACTCTTTGAATTCACAGGCTCCATTCTGTTCTTGCAAACCAGCTCTGTTTAACCATTGTATTTGATGGCCTTTGGGATCTGCTGCCTACACTCCCCTTTGACTGTGTTAGTGTGAGAACACAATCTGTGTACCAAAGAAAGCAGTTCATTCGTCTAAAGAAGTGGGCTGCAATCCACCAAAGATTCTGTCACACTAAATCTGCCACACTTTTCAGCACCACAATATATAGCAGCAGTGCTGACTTAGTTCTCAGACTGTGCTGAATGCATGCATGCCACACCATCATGAGGTAGTGTCATGGTGCATGCTCACATTCCAGCACCGTGGTGGTGTTGGGCTGGGGCCTCCATGTCCGCCACAGGTCTTCTGTTGGGGCCCACTGTGGCCAGGACGCACCTCAGAAGCACATCTGTGAGATCGTGTGTGGAGACAGTTTGACCCTCCAAATGTTGCTGAAGTACAATCCACATCATCCCAGGCCATCCTCCCTAAGACTAACAGGAGTTCAGGAACATCTGGTGGGCCAAAGGTGTGGCAGATCTTTGAAATGTCATTTGGCCAAGATGGGAAAAAACCAACTCCTCTGCCTTGTTTTCATTCCTTTTATCCAGCTTCAGGGCTCAGATGAGTTTCTCGCTTTGCCTCTCCCTCTCTCTCAGGTTGCATGAAGTGATTCAGACCGGTAATCATCTTGTGAAGGGGTCCGCAGGTTGCTGACCACCCCGCTCAGATTTACGGAGAGCAAAAAAGGAGCAGGCATCTTCAGGCCTCAAGCCGCAATAACAAAATAAACCGCCCGGTTCTACCTTCTGGGTACATGAAAACCCAATCCGGGTCATTTGTTTAGAGATCAAGCATTTGGTAGCAGGCACCGCTGCGTCCGTCAGGGCAAGACGGACGGCATTTTGTTGAAACCTGGGTCTCAAAACTGGATGTCTTGAAAACTCTACCTTGTTGTGGATGCCCCCCACCCAGCCTGCCCCGTTCAGTTTCCCTGGGGCAAAACTTGAGGGTGAAGTTTTTATACCTAGGTCTTTGGAGCTGTGATTCTTTCTCTCTCTCATTCTTTTTTAAACAGTAGTGCAATAATTTAGAAGCGTGTATATTTGGGGGAGAGGGACGCGGGTGGTGCTGTGGGTTAAACCACAGAGCCTAGGATTTGCCCATCAGAAGGTCGGTGGTTTGAATCCCCATGATGGGGTGAGGTCCCCTTGCTCGGTCCCTGCTCCTGCCAACCTAGCAGTTCAAAAGCAGCTCAAAGTGCAAGTAGATAAATAGGTACCGCTCCGGCGGGAAGGTAAGCGGCATTTCCGTGCGCTGCTCTGGTTCGCCAGAAGCGGCTTAGTCGTGCTGGCCACATGACCCGGAAGCTGTACGCCAGCTCCCTCAGCCAGTAATGCGAGATGAGCGCCGCAACTCCAGAGTCGGCCATGACTGGACCTAATGGTCAGGGGTCCCTTTACCTTTATATTTGGGGGAGGGAGAAAAATCTGATGAAAGAGGATTGTTTCGTAATGAGCGTTCCCTTGTCCCCAGAACAGTGGATTTGTTTTAAATGGCGCGGTTTTAAATGGCTGCTATGATCTGGGTTGGTTTTTATTATTTGTAAGTTTTGATTTCCCTCCAGATTTATTTTCCTTTAATAAAGAACAAAAAAAAAACCCACACCCCAAAAAAAAAGAGGGGGGGAAGAAGCACATCTGTGGCTGTAGTGGGCCCCAACACATGCCCCGTGGTGGACATGGAGGCCCCAGCCCAGTTAGAGCGCCAGAGTTAACGCAGCCCGGGGGGGTGGGGAGGGAGGCTTGGCACCCACAGCAAAAAAATAATAATAAATAAAATGTGAGTGCCTGGGCTCTCAAGGCCCGCTGGCGCCAGTGCCAGACAGCTGAATTCTGCTCTCCAGCAGCTACCTTAGCATGCTGTCTCTCCCTCTCTGTTTCTTTATCAACCTCGGTGAAGTCACTGGCTCTGCTTCAAGATGACAAGGTAATTGTGAAGGATATTCAGTTTGAACTGCAATTCACAAAGGTAGGCACTGGTGAGTGGGTACAGAGGAGGCATCGCCATGCTCACCTGATTAGATCTGTCAAAACACATTAGACAGAACTTGTGCCTCAGAAGTCACTCTCCACTGGTGTGTTAGCAACAGGCAACTTGGCAAGAGGAACAGACGGCGTAAAGTTCTGTCCTGTTGGTGTTTCAAAACCTCTCTCTCCCAGTGCCCTTTTCCAGTACTTTTATGGCTTATTCTAAGTCACTGCAGGCCAGTAATAACACACAAGGGATGGTCCCTCCCTCCCACCTACGAGCTGGGGAATGTTGAAAGGCCCTCTTGGAATACATGAGCCCTTTTCAAAAGGTACTAGAGAAATAAAATGTGCAACCCATTGTCAGCACTGAGAAGACAACAGTGGGAAGCAGCTTGGTACAAAAAGGGGGCATTTGTTGCAACACACACAAGCATATTACATTTTGCCCATTTTACAGAGGCATGGAAAGGAATACAAAAGGAGACCAGGAACGGCGCTGTGGAACGAGACCTAAATGTGCTATACGGTGAATACAGGGAAACTTCAGAGGAAAACCTACACAGGTATATAAAAGGCAGGGAAAATGTTCATCGACCCAGCTGAAAGACAGCTCCTGCTAGCACAATGGGATTCAGCTTGAAACACAGCTGGTTCCGAGTGTGGTTGCTGCTGCTGCAATTTAGGGAGAAAATGAAGTGTTTGTGTTTTAAAATAAAGACCCTATTAAAGGGAATAAAGCTCCAGCCTCACATTCAGTCACATCATAAGACGATTCCTAGAATTAATCAGACTGCTTAGTCCTTATAATGGTTCTCTGGGCAGGGTAGTAGGAATGAAGCAGGGGGGTGTTTAAGAGGACTGAGGAGAAATGGTACTCACTACTTGTAGTCATAGAAAAGTATATTAGAACAATAGAATTGTAAAGTTAGAAGGGATCTAGTCCAACCCGCTGCAATGCAGGAATCTCAACTAAAGCATCCATGACAGATGACCACCCAACCTCTGCTTAAAAACCTCTAATGAAGTCCACAACCTCCCAAAGGAGACTACCATATTTTTCCATGTATAAGACACCCCCGTGTATAAGACGACTCCTATTTTTTTAATCCCGAAATTAATAAATTAAGCTTTTTTGGGGGTGGGGGAGGTCACTTCTGCCAATCGCTCACCCGCCTGCCTGCCACTGCCGATCGCACAACCTCACTGCAGCTGCCAATTGTCTGCCCGCTCACCGCCACCAACAGCCCACCCGCCCACTTGCCGCAGCCAATTGCCTGCCCACCTCACCACAGCTGCCAATCGCCTGTCCAATTGCTGCAGCTACAGCCAATTGCAGCCACCAATCACCTGCCCAATCGCCACTGCCAATCTCCTGCTTGCTGGTGCCATTAATCGCAGGTCCCCCCCCCTCTGCATTCACTATCCATGTATTAAGGCGACACCCAATTTTTGCCTAATGTTTGTGTGTGCAAAAAGCATTGCCTTATACACGGAAAAATACAGTATTTCATTGTCAAACAGATCTTACTGTCAGAAAGTTCTTCCTCATGTTTAGTCGTATAATCATAGAATTGTAGAGTTGGGACCCCCAGGGTCATCTAGACCCCTGCAATGCAGGAATCTCAGCTAAAGCATCCATGACAGATAGTCAAAATCTCCTTTCTTATCATTTGAATCCATTGGTTCGAGTCCTACCCTCCAGAGCAGGAGAAAACAAATTTGCTCCATCCTCCATGTCAGGGGTCTGCAACCTTTAAGACAAAAAGAGCCACTTGGACCCGTTTCCGAAGAAAAAAAAACCTGGGAGCCGCAAAACCACTGTGACATTTAAAACAAATATATCTCCGGAGCTGCGATCTGACAGTGGGCAGGAAGGTGACGTCGGGACGGTGCGTGACTAATGCATGCACCGCCCCCATGCGATGTCACAGCCAGTATAGCACCCGCCACAGTGGGGAGTGTTGGGGTGCACAATGCGCCTCCTCCCCTCGCTAGTATCCGCCCCGGAGCCGCGGCAAAGGTGTAAAAGAGCCACATGCGGCTCTGGAGCCGCGGGTTGCAGACCCCTGCTCCATGTGAAAGCCCTTAGTCTAGATATTTGAAGATGTGATACTATTCATTCTACCACTCAGCATTCTTCTTGTTTATCCAGCTCTGCTAACCCTAAAGTACCACGAATCCCTTCACACTGTACAGCAGTTTACAGCATTCTCCTCTATTCATGGGTCTCTGGGTGTTGTTGGCCTACACTTCTCATCATCCTTGACCACTGGCCATGCCGGCAGGAGCTAAAGCGTATTGCAGTCCAATAACATCTGGAGACAATGTTGCCCTAAGGCCACTCAGAAAATTCTGTGGCTGGCCATGATGCTCATAGGGGAGAAAATACATCTAGGGTTGTATCCAAGACTAATCCTACTCAGGGTAGACCCATAAAAATTGACAGACATTATTAATTTCAGTCCATTAATTTCAATTGGTCTATCCTGAGTAGAACTTAGCTGGATACAACCCCATAGGTAGATAAGAAATAGATACCAAATGAACCCAAAGTGTTTCTGGGAAGGATGGGGTGCTATAGGCCAACTTGATCTCACACTTCCAACAGCCTTAACCAGCAGGGCCAATGGCCAGGGATTATGGGAGTTGTGGTCCAACAACAGAAAGCATCAGGTTAGGAAAGGATGTTTTTTAGACCAAGCTGGGTGTGCTGCAGCCAGAGGTAATGCTCACATGTATAAAATGAGGAAGGTTCTCCTAGCAACAGCTAAAATCTGCATTGCTAAATACTGAAATCCTTCAACCAAAAGACACAGGCTAATGGGAGTTGTTGAACCACAACTCTCATCAGTCCCAGCCAGCATGACTAATGTCAGGTAAGATGGGAATTTGGGGGGCAATAATATCTGGAGGGCATCATGTAGACTCCCGCGTCTAGATCATAATTGTCACTGAGATGAGTATGCATTTCACTATTATCACTGGAAGCAGCAAAGTCCAGGAGGCAATGAGCAGAATTATGAATGTATGCAGCTGTCTTAGTATAATATTGAATATAACCAGCTCTATCTTATGACTGGCAGCAGCTCCCTAGAGGGTCAGGCAGCTAGTTCTAACTACACAACTAGGGATTAGATATGTGACCTTTGAAAAACACAGTACATGCTTTATCACTCAGTTATAGATCCTCCCACATAAATGAACATATGGTGCCACCTTTCAAAGAGTTACACTATTGATCCCTCTGGTCTATTTTGACTGACAGCAGCTCTCAAAGATCTCAGAAAGAGGTCTTTCTCAGCCACGGGAGTGGAGACCCTCAAACTGGAAACACCAGAGGTTTAGCCTAGGATCTTCCACATGCAATGCATGGGCTCTCTTGGCCACTGCAAATTCTGCAGTATCATTTCAACTAACCAGCTGCAATATTCCATTTAAACTGAAGATTAGAATAATAGATTGCTTATGCAAATGCACTCAACTAGAAAAAGAGGTTGCAACTGAAGCAGTTCTTTTCAAGAATATGAGAATGGACATGAGTAAATGTCTTTGCCCATATTCTTGTGTGGAAGGAAATGTCTTTCTATATGAATAAACCCTGTGATGCATATCCACACCATAGATTTAAAGAAGAAGTATTTAGTAGTTTGTTAAAGGTGCTGGGAATTGTAGCTCTGTGAGGAGGAACTACAGTCCCCAGGAATCTTTGCGGGAAGTAATGTGCTTTAATTGTGTATTGGATGAGATTTAACTGTATGGTGTAGCACTGCCCTGACAATCTCATGGGCTTCTCAGGTCATAATGTTACGTGAGTCTTAGCAATTAACAGTGCCAATGGGCAGGACTGATGGGAGTTGGAGTCCAATCCATATGGAGGGCACAACATTGGCTACCCCTGGTCTAACTGAAACCATGAAACAAGGACAAGGAACCTGCAACCCTGCAGGTGTTGCTGGACTACAACTCCCATCATGCCCCCACTGGCCATAATGGCTGGCACTGATGGGATTTGGAAGTCCAGTAACATGTAGAGGACCACAGGTTCCCCATATGATCTGCTTTATAGGTACACCTGTGGCATTTGGTTGTAGTGCTTAAAGCACCAACAGCACAGGAAAAACTTCACAAAACACACAACGGAGGCCACAGTAAAGGACAGATAAAATAATGGGTGTGCAAGCTGCAGCAACTGCAAAACTTTGAGCAATACACTTCAATAACACAGTTTATCTACTATTTGTAAAGAAGGTTTGATCGACAGGTTCCTAAGTCATGGGGGTGGGCATTCTGCTTCATATTTGTTTTTTGTTTTGTTTTTTAAAAGGTATTTGAAGATGTGGAGGCAAAGTGCTAGATGGAGCCCCATGACTATTATAATAAATCAGGCTTCCACTTGTTCCTATTAAGAGCGCATGGGAGCATGGTGACTCTGAATAGTTCCTGGCACCTTTATTATTACCTTTATTCACAGGATTTCAATTGCGGATTAGAAGGCAGGAGTCTTGAAAAGCATCAAGAGCCAAACAACAAAACACTCAAGCAAGGAACGGAATCTGCACGTCAGCACCACCTAGCTTGCTTCTTCCCCCACTTCCTCCTCTCCAGCTCTGTACATATCCCCCGCCCCCCAAGTGAGGGAGGCGCTTGTAGAAAAGGAGAGGGCAGGAGGCTTCTAAATGAAAATGCCAACAGAACACAATTTCCCCTCTCCCTTCTGCTTTCCTGAGTTCCGTATGTCTTATTTCTGGCTCTTCATTCACAGGGCTGCCTCCAGCAGAAGAATGCCAAGGGGGCAACTATAATTAGTATTCAAGGCACAGCACCCCACATTTAAAGGAGGCAACAATGACTCATCCTAGACTTGACAGCCATATGTGTTTGAACATGCTCCTGCCTTGTTGACATATCAAGTGGGGAGCAGGAATCTAACAGTACTGTCAAATCGTCATGTTTCTGCCAAATTGCGTCCAGTACCCCAAAAACTCCCTCAGCTAGGTTTAAGACTTGAAGGTGTGGAGGAAACAAAATGCAGGTCAGATGTGGGAGTTAACTCCCCCTCATCTCTAACCCCTCCTTTTAATATTATAACCAATCATTGTCTATACAGGTGAGAGCCTCCTGCAGGTACCATCGTATCAGGAAGCCCATTCTACAGAAATGCAGGAACCAGGCCTTTAGTGTTCTGGCACCTACCTTATGGAATTCCCTTCCATTAAATAATAAGCAAGCACAAACTCTGAGAGTGCAGAGAGCAGAAACGCCATGGTGGACCGGTAGTAGCAAAACCAGATGCTGAAATCTGCCCCAGCTGCAATAAAACATGTCTTCCCCCAGGACTGGTCTCTATAGCTACAGCTCTTCAATGGTTATATATAGTCCCCTGAAGGAACACTCTTCCGTTGTCTCCTGAGGCAGATGGATGGAAGCAACAACTCTGTTGTCTTTTCAGTGCCAACTGAAGACCTTCCTTTTCCAACAAGCGTTTCAGCAGAAAACTTTCCTAGTCCACAACTGTAATGTCCTGACTCAAGTCCCACGTGCTACACCAGAGGTTCTTACGTGAAACTAAGAAAGAAAGCTTTACTCATGGCTTGCAGGCACAGGTCAGGCTATGGCTGCAGATCCCCAAAGGCAGGATGAGAGTTTGTGTACAGTACCAGGGGTCTGCGACCAGATGAAAGCTGCAAAGATAGCTCAACGAAAGGTCCCACACCTCCCGCCAGCTTGTGGGACCACTTGCAAGACTCTTTCTCCCCTTGAGACTGGTATGCTTAGAGGCACTCACTTCTCCAAGGGACATGAGCCTGTTTCCTTTCCCCCCAATTATATTTATTATGTAAAAAAATAATAAAAAAATGTCCAGTAGCACCTCAGAGACCAACTAAGTTTGTTCTTGGTATAAGCTTTTGTGTGCATGCACACTTCTTCAGATACAAACTTAGAACAAACCTAGTTGGTCTCTAAGGTGCTACTGGACAATTATATATATACATATTTTGACTGCATCAGACCAACACAGCTACCTACCTGAATCTATATTTATTATATACAGTCAAAACACAATTTTGACTTTTCTCCTATTTTTGTCCAAGGAGTTTCTCTCCTTCTGCTGCACCCTATATTCTATCTATCAAATCATAACCACAATATTATACAGTGGTACCTCTGGTTGTTACGAACGCTTCAGTTTACAAGCTCTGCTAACCCAGAAGTAGCTGCTCCTGGTTGCGAACGGCAATCTCGTGTTGGAGGTGCATGCGTAGCAGGAGGCCCCTTTAGTGAAAGTGCGCCTCAGGATAAGAATGGTTTCAGCTTAAGAATGGACCTCCGGAATAAATTAAGTTCGTAACCAGAGATACCACTGTAATCTAAGTACTTCTGTTGCTCATAGCTCAAATCCTGCTCGCAAGTTCATCATACTATAATATTTCTTCACATAGTCCAAAAAAGGCATCCATTCTTCCATAAAACACTCATCATTAGATTCTCTTAATTTTGCCAGTTCTGCATAGTCCATTATCTTACTTATCGATTCTTCTTCAGTTGGGACTTCTGCTTCCTTTCATTTCTGCACATATAGAATCCTAGCTGCTGATGTTACATACATAAACAACTTTAACATTTTGAGGGGGTTTAATATATAGGGGATTTCTGCCCCTATAATCTCATTTTAAAGGTATTTTTTATCTCATCATGTATCATTTCCCTCACTTTATTGCAAGTCCACTGTTATAGAAAAAAGGGGAGCTTTTGCTGCCTAACTCCCCAAGTGACTGAGCCTTTTTGCATTATCTCAGTTTTTCTTAATAGACTGTCATTCAGTCTCCATCTATATAAAGACTTTTGTCCACCTGCCATAAGAGCATATACCAGGTTGTGATCTAATAAAGTTCTAGGCTGTATTTCCGATTTTTTTTTAAAGTAATGAGTAATAAACTTAGATGTCCAGATCATACATAATCTCTCATGGCTTTTTTTGCTGGCTGAATAGTGTAGAGAGAATTTAAGCCTGCAAATATTTGGTAGGTCCATACTCTGTGTTAACTCAAATAACACTTTTGGAAGTTTACCTTCCAGTGTCTTATTAGTTGATATAGTGGTTCTGTCCATTTCACTTGAGACCACTCCATTAAAGTCCCCCAATAGGATAATATTCCCATAATTTTTTTTTAAAGTTTGTCCTCCAGGTTTTTATCGAATTCTGCCCTTTTCTTTTTCATTTGTTGCATAAAAATCTGCTAATATTGTCTTAATTCGTGCTATTGTTGCTTCCCCTCCAATAATCCTCCCTTCATCTTTAAAATTTTGTTTTGGGTCCAATTTTGGGTTTACGTATATCCACTGTAACAAATTCATGACCCAGTCTTTTATTTAGCAAAATTTCCCTTTGTGTCTTTTTAATTGTGTCTCTCGTAGGGAGATTACGTCTAGTTACTGTTTTATCAGTACACGTGCAATCTTATTTCTCTTATTCTTGTTATTAAGTCCATTTACATTCCATGACATTATTTTACAATCCATTGTTTTAATACATTACAGCCTATTTTTAATATTGTTGTTTATCTTTGTTGTGCCTCATTAGTTATCTTTCAATTCCTCTTGTTCTAGATCCTCTTTGTATTTCTCCCAAAACTCGAGCTTTTTGTAGCTCTCTACATCTTTATCTCATAGATTTATATGTTAAGGATATTCCTTCTGGGAATGAATATTCTGGTTCTTCAATGCATCTACCAGAAACCTGTAAACCTTTTTCTTGTTAAGCATCCTTATTGGAATTTATTTTAATATCATAATCCTTTGACAGTCTATTTAAGATTGTTTTGAAAGTGAGCATGAAGAATTCTATCTCTAATTGTTCTTGAGAAGAATTGTATTAAACACTTCCCTGAAAGTTTCCTCCCTTTTGTAGATGCTGACTTAATTCTGTATGCTCTGTGTATTGACTTCTCAAATTTCCCTACTTCCGTTTGACAAAATGGTGCCAATTCTGGGACATGGGTCTGTTTCCAATGGTGGAGGGAGCGCTCAGTTCACAGCAGCAGAGCAGGGTATATCCTGCTGAAATGGCCATCAGGAGCCAGATAAAATGGCTTCTGGGTTGGATGTTACTTATGGGCATGCGATTAGACATGCAGGGCTAACCTAATAACCTGCAACATGAGACCCACTTTGAAAATAATAATGATCATGATCATAATAATAGTATACATTTTTCATTCCCCACTATTTTTCTTCTCTTTCTCTTTCCCCTTTCTATTTCCTCCTTTCCCTCTCTCCTTCTTAATATCTTCACCTTCTCTTACAAAATAAAGGTGGTACTAGTCCAATCTATCATAGCTCAGGGCACAATCCACTTGTTGGCTCCAACCCACCTGTTCAAGCTCATGGTCGAAAGCAGGGACAAGGAAACATTTTTAGCACAAGGGTTGAATTCGCTTCTGGGTAACCTTCCAAGGGCCACGTGCCAGTGGTGGGTGGTCTCAAAGGCAATTAATGGGTGGGATGATTAATATAAATTGTATCTGTGTGATTTTTTGGGATTTTTTTTTTTTACCTTTTGCAAATATTTTTAAAAACAGAATCTTTACAATTCGAACTTACCTTCCTCTCGACTTCACTCTCCTCCTTTCTACAGTAATTTATTTATATATTTTTATTACTGCATATCCAATTCAAAAATATTTACAAATTTTCACTTTTCTTCCCCTTAACTGTCTCTTACTGCACGTGTTTATATCAGTCCCACTAATGTTTTGATTTGTTTACAACGTGTCTTCGTATAGTCAATAGATTTTCCTCTGTTTTTAAAAGTATCTCATTTCTTATTCTTCTGGTAAGTTTCACCATTTCTGCATATTTCATTAATTTTAATTCCCAGTCTTTCTTTGTCGGAACTCCATAGTTCCAGTTACAGATAGGTAGCCGTGTTGGTCTGCCATAGTCAAAACAAAAAAAATTCCTTCCAGTAGCACCTTAAAGACCAACTAAGTTAGTTCTTGGTATGAGCTTTCGTGTGCATGTAAGAAGTATCTGAAGAAGTGTGCATGCACACAAAAGCTCATACCAAGAACTAACTTAGTTGGTCTTTAAGGTGCTACTGGAAGGATTTTTTTTTGTTTTGTCGGAACTGTTTCTTCCTTCCATCTTTGGGCATAAATAATTTGAGCAGCCATGCTAGCATATATAAACATTCCCCCCCCCCCCGGTTTTCTAGGTACTTCTAGGTACCAATTATACCTAAAAGAATATATCTGGGTGAAAGTTTCTACATGCACACACACACACACACACACACACAGCCCTTTCTGTTCTCCATCCAGGCAAACAAGAAGCATGATCAAAGTTAGACACTCAAGGAGGGTGCAAAACAGAGCCAGTGAGGGTATGACCTAGGTAGAGTTTCAAGGGCCATACAGGGAGACCTGGAGGGCCACATCACCCCCTCTCCGCTGGAACTGAGGTTCCCCAACTCTCTTCTTAAGCACTGTCCTGAGATTAATTTTGTTAGCATTTGGGATGCTTCCTACAGTACACATATTTTTACTCAACAGTAATTCAGTCAACTCACGTGGCAGTATCAGCTTTATGGCACAATATGTTTTTCTGGCATCCACCACCTCAGGAATTCAGAGTGGCAGGTGCTAAAGTCATACTGATCTCAAAAAGGGGATTCCTGCTGATGGGAGCCTCAAGTGTGAGAAAAGGAGTGCAGGTGTTAAATGCCCTGTTCAAAGAATGCACACCCAGGTGCCGGCTGTATTGTTCAAAGAATATGCATCCTTTTTATAGCTCTTATATATCATTCTCTACTGCTGAAATGGAAAAACCATGCTGGGTTTTTGCATCCATAATTGGAGAAGAACAGATGGTGGAACTGCAGATGGGAGGCAATGCTACCATTAAAATAATCTATACTGCTCATAATTTTCCTATAAGAGCGAAGGCAAGTGATGCCCCCCCCTTCCTTTACACATCTCTATCCATGCTGCACCTTCCTCAAAACTAACCCAAATCTGCCAAAGCTACACAGACGGTAGTGCATTTGTTGAAAGGTACGCCAAGGGGTTATCTAATAGTCCAACCCTCTGGCCAATGCAGGAATCTTGCTACCAAAGCATCCATGAAAAGTGGCCATTCACTCTCACCCTTAAAACCTTTATCCCTGAGGTCTCTTGTTCAAATCTCACCCCACCATGTGCTTTCTGCGTAGCCTTAAGACACTCACTGGGTTGCCTTATGCAAGCCACTATTTTCTTACGATACAGGAATAAATAATAATAATAATCTTCTTTGCTAAATTGTTAACCATGGGGACTATGCACACCACCTTGATTTCTTCAGAGGAAGGGAATGATAAAATCATCAAGCCTGTGATAAGAGCTAAATGGCACCTTAAGTCAGGACTTACTACATTACATGGTCTGGTTGAGGTATTTTTGAGAGGCATTGCAGAAATAGGGAAAATTTAACATTTTGTGACTAGTGGGTCTCAGTAAATTTCAGCCCCTGGAGGCGGCACTTGGGGTAGAAAGTCTGAGAACCCCTGTCCTAAGGAGTAATATATAAGGAGACATACTGGCAATGGGTGGGTGATCAGCGTCAGGGGCCACAACCAAAAGTGGATACTGCACCCTCTTTTATCTCATTCTTTCCCCTCTCCTTTCTGCCAACCTACCCTAGGGTTGCCATTTGTTCTGATCTTCCCAGACATACACTCTTTTTCAGGCTTAAAATTTATGTCCGGGGGGATTTTAAAAACATGGCACAAGCACTCGCCTGCCCGTCAGCATCCTCCAAGCTCCATCCCTGCTATCCTTCAAGCCCTGTCCCTTGGCATGCTTGCCTGCCCATCCCATCCAGAACAGAAAAGTTCAGCATGGCTGGCTTGCCAGGCCTCAGCACACAGTCCTCCTTCCCTGCCAGCTCCTTCCCTGCCCCTCCCTCCTCCACCCTACCAAGGAAGATCACATGAGTGACAGGCCACCTTCTCCAGAGCTACCACCAACCCATCCCTCCTGGTCCTCCCCTTGGTGCAAGTTTACTGTCCAATAAGGTCACTTTCAAGCCTTCACAGCTTATTCCCTATTGCATGGGTAGGCAAACTAAGGCCCGGGGGCCGGATCCGGCCCAATCGCCTTCTAAATCCAGCCCGCGGACGGTCCAGGAATCAGCGTGTTTTTACATGAGTAGAATGTGTGCTTTTATTTAAAATGCATCTCTGGGTTATTTGTGGGGCATAGGAATTCGTTCATTATTCTTTTTTCAAAATATAGTCCGGCCCTCCACAAGGTCTGAGGGACAGTGGACCGGCCCCCTGCTGAAAACGTTTGCTGACCCCTGACCTATTGTGTATATATAAAGTCTGAGAGGGGGGACAGGGAACGGAGGGAAATGGAGAAAGGGGTTGTTGTAAAATGGGTTATGCTCAGTGACCACTGAGTTGCACAGGATTGGGGTGGAAGTTACCCAGGTTCTAAGTTAGGTTGAGGGAGAGAGACCAGATGTAAAGGATAGTAAAGGTAAAGGTACCCCTGCCCGTACGGGCCAGTCTTGACAGACTCTAGGGTTGTGCGCCCATCTCACTTAAGAGGCCGGGGGCCAGCGCTGTCCAGAGACACTTCCGGGTCACGTGGCCAGCGTGACATCGCTGCTCTGGTGAGCCAGAGCCGCACACGGAAACGCCGTTTACCTTCCCGCTAGAAAGCGGTCCCTATTTATCTACTTGCACCCAGAGGTGCTTTCGAACTGCTAGGTTGGCAGGCGCTGGGACCGAGCAACGGGAGCGCACCCCACCACGGGGATTCGAACCACCGACCTTTCAATCGGCAAGCCCTAGGCGCTGAGACTTTTACCCACAGCGCCACCCGCGTCCCTTATAGATGTAAAGGATAGTTATGTATAAAAAGGAATTGCAGTAATTGCAGCTTCTCACCATTTCACAGCAAGCTGCATCTAGCATGTGTACGTGTGAAGTAATGAACTGCTGGAGGTGGTGGTGAAGTAGAAAGAGATATTTAGCGACAAGGCTGTAAGCATTTTGGGGAAAAACCTGGCGTGGATTAACATAGTTTATTTTCTGTAAAGTGCTTTGAACACAAGTGTATCTGTGGGAAATTGTAGCATGCAAATAGGTTGAGAACAACTTCGGACTGCCAGTATTTTGCAAAACAGTTTCAGGGATATAGTTAAGAACATTGCTACTAGCAACATATCACAGCTTCTATACCGTACAAACAGTAGGGGTATTTAAAATGAGAGTCATCCCAGTGATCTGTAGTTAAACGTAGAAGTCGGCAAATGTGCCCTCTTTTTTACTCTTCAGAATAAGGCAACCAGACACACAGTTTGCCACCCCAGTGAAACTTGGCCAAAGACAGCACTCTTGATTAAAACACTCTGCATTTAGCATTAACAAAAAAAAAAAAAGGGTAACTGTTCTACAGGCTGGATTTTCAACTGGTTTTAAATTACTTTTAATAGTTATTTTATTTATTAAATGGGTATACTGCTCTTCATCCAAAGATCACAGGGCATTTAACAATATAAAAATACAAAATGAGAACACAAAACACATAATAAAACATAAGCAAAAACAAATCAATAACCCCCCCCCCCCTCCCACAAACACATTTAAAAGGCCATAGAAGGCCCAAAGACTGGGTGTAAAAGAACGTTTTTGACTGGTGCTTAAACATATGTAAAAAGGTACCAGGCAAGCTATCCTGGGGAGAAAATTCCACATGTGGGGAGCCACCCCAGAAAAGGTCCATTCTCATGTTGCCACCCTCTGGACCTCTTGTGGAGGAAGCACGCAAACAAGGGCCTCAGATGACGAACACAGGGTCTGGATCCGTTTATAAACATACTTAATAAGAACTGCACGTGTCAAATACCATCTCAAAAGAGGTATTTCCTCCTATGAGTAGAAGAAGGAGGAGGTGCCTCTTCTAAAATGATGCTTCCTAAACAACAGCCCCCCCCCCCCCAGTTTCTGATATGCAGAGCTGCACATTAAAAACAATATATAATCAATCATCTCTGATTTTGGTATTAAAAAAAACCCAACCGGCAACAGCATTAGTATTAGTTGCTTTTGAGACATTTACAAAATGAACACTAATTTTAGGTTCTTATTTTAAAAAAAAATATATTAGGGCAAGTGATAGTGGTTTCTTCTAATTTGGTGATCACTCGTAGTCGAGTAATATTGCCTTCCATGAACATGGTTTTAATCAGTGCTTTTTTTCTGGGGGGACGCAGGAGTACACATCCCCCTAATCGTTTTGTGAATCTTTGTACTTTTGTCCATTTACTGTATTTATTTTTCCCAATTTGAACTACTGAAATGGTGATTTTCTTGAGTCAAAATGAGAGTAAACATTTCTTTAGGAACCCCCCCCCCCACTGGTTTTAACAGCGAGTCTGTAAGTGACTGCAGAGGCCAATTCTGGATCCACACACCCTTCCACAGTGGGGACATTGGTTTCCTGTGGGAGTTAATCATGGTGAGGTTTTGCCAAGCGTGCCTTCCTCTTAGCCCGTCTCTCCCTTTCATCCTGAGTTCAAGCGTCTCCAACTGAAGTGCTCGCAGGCCAGTTTTTCCCAGTTCTCAGTGTCTATACTACATTTTTTAAGATTTGCCTTGAGATAGTCTTTAAACCTCTTTTGTTGACCACCATTCATTTTTAAGTTTGGACTAGAGTAGTTGCTTTGGAAGACAATAATCAGGCATCTGCACAACATGACCAGTCCAACCAGTCAAGTGGATGTTGAAGAATCATTGCTTTGACACTGGTGATCTTTGTACACTGGTATTAGTTCACCTGTCTTCCCAAGTGATATGTAAAAATTTTTGGAGACACCGTTGATGGAATCATTTGAGGAGTTGGAGATGATGATTATAAGTAGTCCATGTTTCACAAACATACAATAAGGTTGGTAGTGCAATAGCTTTGAAAACAAGCATTTTGGTTTCCCTGCAAATGTCCTGGTCCTTAAACACTCTGCACTTCAATTGGGAGAAAGCTGCACTCACAGAGCTCAGGCGATGCTGGATTTAGGCATCAATGTTGGCCTTCTGGAGAGATAACTGACCAGGTAGGAGAAGTGATCAACACTTTACAACACTGATAGTGGTTTGCATGCTTCATGATGGGAGTGGGGCCCTGAGTAGCTTCCCACAACTTGGGACCACCTCACCTCATTTATCCCAACCTTGCAACTACATGGGATATTACTGAAAGTACTGCATGTCCTGGGATGTGGGTGGCGCTGTGGGTTAAACCACAGAGCCTGGGACTTGCTGATCAGAAGGTCGGCGGTTTGAATCCCTGTGACGGGGTGAGCTCCCGTTGCTTGGGCCCTTCTCCTGCCAACCTAGCAGTTCGAAAGCACGTCAAAGTGCAAGTAGATAAATAAGTACTGCTCCAGCGGGAAGGTAAACAGTGTTTCCATGCACTGCTCTGGTTCCCCAGAAGCGGCTTAGTCATGCTGGCCACATGACCTGGAAGCTGTACACCGGCTCCCTCGGCCAATAAAACAAGAAGTGTGCCGCAACCCCAGAGTCATCTGCGACTGGACCTAACGGTCAGGGGCCACTTTACCTTTACTTTACTGCATGTCCCAGAAGTGTTTTTATAAATGTTTTTATAAATGACTTGGATGAAGGAATTTATGGGATACTAATCAAATCTGCTGATGACACCAAACTGGGAGGGGTAGCTAATACCACAGAAGATAGAATCAAGATTCAAAATGACCTCAACAGATTGGAGAACTGGGCCAAAACGAGCAAAATGAAATTCAACAGGGACAAATGTCAGGTTCCAAACTCAGGCAGGAGGAATCAGATTCACAAATCTAAGATGGCTTGCTAGTAGTACACATGGAAAAGGATCTAGGGGTCTTTTTAGGTGCATCAACAAAAGTATAGTGTCCAGATCAAGGGAAGTAATAGTACTGCTCTATTCTGCCTTGGTTAGATCACATCTGGAATACTGTGTCCAATTCTGGCCAATTTAGGAAGCATTTTGACAAGCTGGAATGTTTGCAGAAGTGGGCAACTAAGATGATCAAGGGTCATCGCTTGTCATCTCTGGAAACCAAGTCTTCTGAGGAATGGTTGAAGGAGTTGGTTATGCTTAGGCTGGTAAAGAGGGGATGGAGAGGAGATATGATAGCCATCTTGCTCCATCTTCCATGCGACAGCCATTCAGATATTTGATCTGAATGGCTGTTCCTTGGAAGATGGAGCTAGCTTGTTTACCCCTGCTCCGGAGAGTAGGACCCGAACCCATGGCTTTGTTACAAGAAAGAGGATTCCAACTAACATCAGGAAGAACTTTCTGAAGGTAAGAACAGTTTGACAGTGGAACAGACTCCCACAAGAGGTGGTGAACTCTCCTTCGCTGGAGGTTTTTAAGCAGAAGTTGGATGGCCATATGTCATGGATGCTTTAGTTGATATTACTGCATTGTAGGCAGTTGGACTAGATGACCCTCACAGTTCCTTTCTAATCTACAATTCAGTGGTTTTAGAAACCGGGCTTTTAGTACTGCAGTTTCATACCTCTGGAACCAATTCTGAAAAGGTTTTTGTTTAACAAGGCTTCCTCTGAAGTGTGGCCCAGTCATTTATGGAACATTAACTGTGCAACTGTATGAATTGTTTTCATTGTTTTTAGACTTATTTGTTGTTGTTTGCATTTCATTTGTATCTTGTACACTGCTTTGGTAGCCTCAGGCAGTGAAGTGTTTGATAAAATTGTAAAATGATGTTAATCCTATCTATTCTTTTTTATGGCTTGGTTCACTTTGTGTTCACTAAATAAATTACAAGTTTCAATCAAAGCCAATTTCTAACTATTTGGGGAAAGACAGAAGGGAGGGAGGAGCCATTGCCCATTAAACAATTGCCATCCACGCTCCAATGGCAGATTGTTCTTTGTCACACACCAGTCCATGAAGCCTGAAGTATCCTCGTTAAGCCCCAAACCTAATTTGACTAACCCTTTGCAGCTAATTTAATTACCCCTGGCCCACAAACTGACAGACAGCTGTTAAAAATGGTTATTGCATTATTAATACGCTCCAATAATTTCCCATTAAAACTATACTGTTAATAATTTTCTGCTTGTATTTCTTCCCTCTTAATTAGTCTATTTAAAACTTTGAAGGAATATTCTCTCCATGCTAAATGGGTGCGCTGAGCAAATTACATTTTTGATTGAATACTTCTGTGATAGGCCAGCAAATAAGACCGTTGAGTTGTTAATTATTGTCAGGGTTCCACACGATGCCTGCTAATGAGGCAGTCAATCTTTGCTGCAATTCCCAGAATATTAATGGAGTCCTTTCTGATGCAGAGTTTGTAGCTGGGAGACGCCCAAGAAACCTGTTGCTTGAGGGAAGAATGAGGCCTGTGACAGACATCCCTTTCTGAGGCATCCAACCACATGATAAAACTGAGACACATGTTGGATTGAGAAACCAGGCAGGCATCTCCAGAACTATAACAGACAAAAATAAATGAGTTCTAATGCTGGTGGAATTCAGAGAGGGACCACAATAATTTCTTTGTTCGTTCATTGGGGTAGGTATTATATCCCAACTCTTCATCCATTGGAATCCTGGATGTTTCTCCAGGGACGGAACAAAAGGGCAATAGATAAGGCTTAATTTAACAATAAACATAAGTAAAGACCCTCAGCCGAAGAATTGATGCTTTTGAATTATGGTGCTGGAGGAGACTCTTGAGAGTCCCATGGACTGCAAGAAGATCAAATGCATCCATTCTTAAGGAAATCAGCCCTGAGTGCTCACTGGAAGGACAGGTGTGAAGCTGAGGCTCCAATACTTTGGCCACCTCATGCGAAGAGAAGACTCCCTGGAAAAGACCCTGATGCTGGGGAAGGTTGAGAGCACAAGGAGAAGGGGACCAGATGTTTTGGACTACAACTCCCACCACTCCAATTTTACAAGGTCAATGGTGAGGTGTGGTAGGAGTTGCAATCTAACACATCTGGAGCAGGGTTGGGCAATATCTGGTTTTCAACATCGTGATATATCAGCAGCCAAATATTGCAATATGAATATACTGATATATCACAATGCCTGAAATATGGATGGAATTATGTAGAGGCATTGGCTGGCTTCATGTATTTCCCCACATTTTTTCAATTTATTTTTTGGCATAGTGCGTGATGCACACACACACACACACACACACACACACACACACATTAGGGCTGGGCAATGTAGTAATAGTCAGTACAACATTGTGGTAAAGATTTCATAATATTCAACATGGTGATATATCACAAATCATGATGTGTGTGTGTGCTATTCAAAAATTTGTGATGTGGGGAAAATTGTGAAGCCAGTCATTGCTTCTCTGATGATGCCTTCTGCTCCTGTTGCTCTGAACTATAAAATAACAGTTGTAACAATATGTTAAAGGTAAGTAAAAATAAGTAGTAGCAGTTTCCAGGACATTACCCTATTCACCTATGCACAGTTACATCCTTATTTCAGGCATCATGATATATCTGTATATCACAATGTTTAGCTGGTGATCTATCACGATATGAAAAGCCAGACAACACTAGCACACATCATGATTTGTGATATATTACCAGGTCAAAAATTATGACACCGATATCATGACATGGACTTCAAACTAGTTTTGGACGATATATTGAAATATCACCCAGCCCTAATCTGCAGGGCAGCTGGCTGGGAAAGGCCAATTAACGGGCTTAAAAGGTGAGAACCAGCATTTTGGAACTGGGCCTGAAAGCTGACTGTGAGACAAAATCTGAGTTTTATGCACACAAAAAATGTTCTAGTTATAAAGCTTGCAGCTGCATTCTAAACTCGTTGCCATTTCTGAACATTTGTCAAAGGTAGCACATGGCAGTCATCAAATCGGGATCTCAGAAGAGGAGAAGGCCTTTGTTTACACACCCAGATTGCTCAAGCAGCGTTTTATTACACTAGTATTATTTGGTCAAGTGCGTAGGACTTAAAAGACAGCAAATGGGAAATTGGAGAAATGCTGTGTGGGCAGAGAAATGTGTACTTTGCAATGATAATAATAATTATTACTGCCAATAGAAGAATTTGTATAAGTGTGCTTTGCTGAATTTATTCTGCTTCTAATGTACCTTCCATGCACTGAAAGGGTAAGCATAAAAAGTGAAGAAGTAAAGGGAGCTAGGACTAGGTCCGTACTGGATTTTATAGGCTGAAAAGTAAATGTGAAAAGACAACATGGAAAGGTGTGAGGAGGAGTATTTTCTGAAATAATGCCCCCCTTTCATATATTCCTATTTTCCTTTGATAACCCACATTTCATCTCCTTGCCCCTTTCTTGCCCAAACATTTCATGGAAAATCTTTTAAACACAAGTCTGGAAAAGGCAAATGTGTGATGGGTAGAGCAGGCCAGAAGAAGGTAGTTCATCCCTCCTTGAAGAACAGGCAGCAACCTCCTGGGAAGCTTCACAATCGCTCCCTGAATCCAGAGGCAGATTTAAGGGAATGCAGCTGGTTTCGCCAGACTGGGCACAGAGCCTTGGGGGTGCCACAGGAGGTGCCACAACTATGATGTAGAATGGAAGGCAAGAGACATGTCACATGGCGCTGTTGAGATTTGAGACCCCAAAGTCAGCCACTGTTGTATCCATCCTCTGGGAAGTATACCTCTTCCTGGGTATATGAAATACACCCAGGAAGAGGGGGGAAAGTTCATCACCAGAGTACACCATTTCAGCAGATGATTTAAACTGGGTCATATTGTATTTCTCTCTCTTTGGGAAAGGATGTGGGGGTGGGGGGAGAGAGGCTTTGAAGCCAGAAGAAGCTTGTGAGACTGTACAAGCAGTGTGCTAGAAGGATTCATTTCCTGGAGAAAAAATATGTCATTTATTCTCAATAACCACTCCCCATTCACCAAGATGCAAGCCATGCCCTTTACTCCATTCACAACCTTCCCTGCTCTCCCCTATCAGGGGAAAAGCCCAAAGTAATTAGAGAGCCCCTGCCAAGGTCAGCAAATCCAAGCCTTAATAGAACTCTTATACTGATTCAAATGCATTTGTTATGCCTGCCAAGGAAAGGGCAGAAATGTGATAGGTTTAACCCCACCTAAGCCTCCAATCCACCCTCTCAATGACTGCACTTCCTCTAAAACCTAGAGTTGGCTTTGCATAACACTAACCACCCCATTAAGCCCCACTCATTTATCCTTAAATCTTAATCTCTCTGTCAACTGAGCAGTATCCTTTATGGGGTCTTTAGAAGCCCCCATGAAGGCATGGAACCAAAGCTGCTCCTGAAACATGGTTTCATTCTTCCTTTTTTTCTTCCTTTGTTGGGATGTGTGTGAGTAAAATCCAAACATTCAGCTCCCTAGCTCAGGTTTTCTCTCTTTTACCTAAATCAGATTAAAATATTATTATTATTTCTGCAGCATAAAACTGCTGTTTGTGCTCTCTCAAGAGGGTTTGCTAAACGTAGTTTTGTGGCAATCAAATTGAATTATTCTCAATATATACAGTACAACTGCCGGATTCTGCCAGCAGTCTTTTGCTTTTTAGTGGCAAAGTAATGCATAACACAAGAAGCTGCCAAGTCTGACCATTGCTTTTTGTGTGTGTGTATGTGTGCGCGCACTCACACATTCTATTACTGTTTAATTGTTTTCATGATTGTATTTCCTTTTGTTTTTAGCTGTTACTAATTTATCTGTGACCTGACTCGAGTCTATCAAGAGAAAAGTCTAGGTATAAATAAATACATCATCATCACGATGTTGTTGTGGTTGTTGTTGTTGATGATGATGATGATGATGTTCTAGGTCCTCTAGCTCAAGGGTTTCCAACATTTTGGGGTCTGTGGGCACATTTGGAGAAAATGACATAGGCACCAGTCACAAATGCATGCCCTGGGTGCATAGGTAAAGGTTGTTGTAATATGAGTGCTCAGCAGCTGCGACCTAGCAGCTCATTGTTTACATCATGTGATTCTTATGATGTGACTGAGCGTGAGACAGGATGTTCTTCGCTCTCCTCAGGGTTGTGTTCTCAGTGTAACTTGAGACCTTCCTGTTGTTGTTGCAATGGAGGAGTCAGTGAGATGCTTGGAGCTTTCTGAGAGAGCAGACATGCTTTGTGCAAGCTCGTGTACAGTGTATAGTCCAGGAATAAAGTAGAATGAAATAGACTACTTTTCAGACTGTTTTCCTTCTTCTGCTGACATGCAAGGGGAAAGGGAGTGTGCATCTCTCAAGAGGGAGGTGTCGCTTATTAAAGATCTCCCTGGTCTGACCGAAGACCAGCCAGGGGCAGATCACCGGCAACAGGCCCCAGTGCCTGGGAAGAGGAGTCAGCCTTTCCCGAGGGGGCCGGTTTCCAACAAAGGTAAAGGGACCCCTGACCATTAGGTCCAGTCGTGGCCGACTCTGGGGTTGCGGCGCTCATCTCGCTTTACTGGCTGAGGGGGCCGGCATACAGCTTCTGGGTCATGTGGCCAGCATGACTAAGCTGCTTCTGGTGAACCAGAGCAGCGCACGCAAACACCATTTACCTTCCCGCTGGAGCGGTACCTATTTATCTACGTGCTTTCAAACTGCTAGGTTGGCAGGAGCAGGGACCAAGCAATGGGAGCTCGCCCCGTCGCGGGGATTCGAACTGCCGACTTTCTGATCGGCAAGTCCTAGGCTCTGTGGTTTAACCCACAGCACCACCCGCGTCGCATCCCAGGTGCATAACATAATACAAAATGTGTGTAAGAAACTCTTTGCATCCCTTCTCTGTTCAGCACAGGTAGGAGGGTAGTGTGAAATCCAATAAAATGTGGGCATGTTTAAGGGGGCATGTTCAATGTAGGAAAGGCTGAGTCAGTGCAAACGGGAACTGAGCAGGGAGAGAGAATGTTCTTTGGCTTATGGATTTTCAAGGGAATATTTACTTAGACATTTTGTGGGTGCCATAGGAGAAACTGGAAGGCACACCAGCACATGCCGGTGTCACAATGGCAGCCTGAGCTACTGGTTCTGGCTAGGCTGATGCACCTGCAGTAACTTTCTCTGTTGAACTATCATGGTGACGCAGGGAATAAGGAACAGGGTGGGGAGGCTCACAGCTTCAGGCTCTTCGAAGCAGAAGTACACCCTGAAGACAATAGAGAGCATGAGAATCCAAACAGTGTGTCACCAGGAAAAAGTCACATAAGGCTGTTGGCCTCAGATCTCCTTTGAATGCAAAGGACGGGGGAGGGGTTGAAATCTTGAGCACACACAAAGCTCTCCAGTGTAGACCTGCTGCGATGAGAATGAGACACATGTTTGACAGTAAATCTTTTCATCATCCCCTAAATCTCAGCAAAGCCTCAGCTGATGAGGCCCAAAGTACAGTACTGAACTCCCCTCCTCTGTTTCTTTATCATCCCCCAACCCATCCTGCCATGCTAATTCTCAAACAGTTTATCCGGAGTTGCACAATACCAGATGATTTCCTAAAAGCCTTACCTCTGGGAAATATGAGCTACACCAGGCATAGGCAAACTATTAAAGTGGAGTAATGCAGAGGCAGTTTATGAGCAGATTCAGATGGACTGTAGGGTGGTATTTTGGCAGAGACTGAAATGTATTAGAAGTTTTTAAAGGCAAAGAATATGTATTTGACATGAATATCCTCCACCATCACCCCCATTGCATTTCTCAGTGCAGATTTACAGTGCCTTCTCTCAGCTTGGTCCCTTATGCTTTCAGCCATGCTGTTTAAAAGGACTGCACACACCACACGTGGATTTAGCAAGGGTGCCCAACACAAGGGCAAAGGCATGAGTAAAAACAAAAAGGATGACGGCACCTGAAAACAATCATCCAGCCGCTTCCTGGTCCACTTCAGACATTGCATTTATTTCTACTACAGGTGTTTTCAGTGTTTTGAAGTCTTAATATTCTGAATAATCTGCAATGGTGGTCTATGTGTTACTGCCCCAAAATCAAGGTGTTGACATTAGTCTAACACAAACAACAGCGGAGTAACTACCTGCTTGGGCATCCACAGCAGTGTGAATGCCCTGTGTGTGCACTGTGCACAGGGGTAAAGGTAAAGGTAAAAGTACCCCTGACAGTTAAGTCCAGTCGCGAACGACTCTTGGTTTAAAGGCCAAGGGAGCTGGAGTTTGTCCGCAGACAGTTTTTCCGGGTCATGTGGTCAGCATGACTAAGCCACTCCTGGTGAACCAGAGCACACAGAAATGCCATTTACCTTCCCGCCAGAGTGGTACCTATTAATCTACTTGCACTTTGACGTGCTTTCGAACTGCTAGGTGGGCAGGAGCTGGGACCAAGGAACGGGAGCTCACCCAGTCACGGGGATTCGAACTGCCAACCTTCTGATCGGCAAACCCTAGGCTCTGTGGTTTAGACCACAGCGCCACCCGCTGCTTCCCTCCAAATCAGTTCACAAGTCTGAAGGACTCCTCAGCTTAGTATCTCATATGTCTGGCAATGCCACACCATGGTGGGTCCATTCACTCCCCTATTTATGCAGAACACCCTCAACTTACATGGGGGTTATGTTCCGTGGATCACGCCTAAAACCAAAATGTATAGCAAAACACACTGGGTTCAAAGGTGAGTGGGAATGCCAAAGTCTTTTTTCCTCAGATGCCTCCCCACTTTCCACCCCCTTTTAATTCTTTTGCAATTTTTGCCAAGCACATAAAGCTGAATGTGTACAAGTTACATACATGTAAGTTGCGGGCTTACTGTATTATTATATAACCCATCCCATAGTACAGTGGTACCTCGCAAGACGAATGCCTCGCAAGACGGAAAACTCGCAAGACGAAAGGGTTTTTTGTTTTTTGAGCTGCTTCGCAAGACGATTTTCCCTATGGGCTTGCTTCGCAAGACGGAAACGTCTTGCAAGTTTGTTTCCTTTTTCGTAACACCGTTAGTACAGTTGTGACTTGACTTCGAGGAGCAACTCATAGAACGCGGTGTGGTAGCCTTTTTTGAGGTTTTTAAAGACTTTGGTGATTTTTGAAGCTTTTCCAAAACTTTCCCAACACCGTGCTTCGCAAGACGAAAAAAATCACAAGACGACAAAACGGAACGAATTAATTTCGTCTTGCGAGGCACCACTATATAAGTCAATAGCAAAACTTTTTATAAAACTGGCCGAATAATCTGCTTGGCATCCAAGTGATCACTGTGTGATAACTGAACAAGAAAGGAAATCAGGGCAATTCCTGGGTTAGAATGTATTTCCTGCTCGGTCTATGTTATTTTAGAAATCCTCAGTAAGGCAACAGCTTCTGAGTATTCTTATAACTCCTTTATTTAAGGCCTCTCCTCACATACAGAGCTGTAATTCTATAAAACAAGAATGGGGAGCCCTGTGGCCCTCCAGGTGTTGTTGGAATTTCATCATTCTTGAGCACTGGGCCATGCTGGGTGAAGCTGATGGGAGTTGGAGTGCAACCACAACTAGAGGCCTACAGAATCCCTAACCCTGGCACAAAATGTTTCTACCCTAACAAAAGGAGACTTTTTGCAATGTTGGTGGATATGTCCCACTTGTGGGATATGTCCCATCAGTACTTGCTACTTATTGACAATTCAGTTTGTAAAACCTAAAGTTCTTGCAGTTGATCAAAAGTTTTATTTAAAACAAAACAAAGCACATCTGTCAGCTAAGATCTTGGTATGTTAAATTTTGGGATGAAGCAATTGTGATTAAATGCCAGAGTATTCAGACTAATCAGGAAAATGATAAGAAAAAGTAATAATGAAGAGAAGTGGGAATTGTTTAGAACACCTTAGAATGCCATATGGTTCATTATTAGGCGTAATCACTTCCCTTTGCTATGAAGGGCCTGTTGTATCATTTGATAATTCAGAATTATGTATTTTGGCAGTCTCTTTGATTGTTAAATGCACTTGTGTGCACACAAACACCCATATATATCCACTCAAAATATTTATATTATGATTTTCAGAGGGGTGGCCATGATAGTCCATGGCAGCATTAACAATAAAGAGAATTGTGGCTGAGGAACTTTAAAGACTAGGAAATTAATTATGGTATGAAATCTCATAGGCTGCAGCCCATTTCATCAGATGTGTACAAAAAGGTATGTGCAGCAGTTAACACACAATCTTCAGTTAAACCTAAAGGCTAGGCTAAAGCTTTCTGCAGCCAATCGGAAGCCGTGCCTTGCTTTCTGAACATTTTAGAAGTTGAACAAACTTCTGGAACGGATTCCAATCGACTTCTGAGGTACGACTGTATTTGGTAAAAATTGATGTTCCAGTGAGGTATGGTGGTGAGTAAGAAGTCTCTTATTAGCTTCCATGCTGAAAGAGATACCGGTAGCTGTGTGGCGTTTCTGGTTGCTGAGAAGTTTTCCAGGTGCCAGAAAATTCATTCCAGGTTCAGGAGTGAAACATGTGGTCATCCTCTTGAAGTTTTCTAAGAGCTGTGTCTCACAGGAGGGTCCGGAAGACAGCATGTCTGGGACCCTGGGTGAGTAGAACAGCTCTGAAGCCAAGGAAATTAAAACCTTGCCCAAACTACACAACAGCCTGCTATGGTCACTTGGCTTGCAACACATTATTTTCTTAGCTATAGAATGAATTGAGGAAGAAGTAGAAAAATAATTCTTTATAAAAGCACACAAATAAGAGATAAGAGATCTGTGGACAGCTTAAAACGACAATCCTACAGGCTGGAATCTTTCTCAAGAAGCATTAAAGGATCTATTGCCATTAAAGATATCAACAGACTATGACTCTTTATTGTCTGTAATTTAAGTTGTACGTCTTCTGCAAGTCCGTAAGTCTTCATCTCTTTGTGGAATTTACAGCTGTGTTATAAATCCTTAAGGGGGAGGGAGAGGTAGTAAATGAGGATTGATCAGAATATCTCACTGATCCTAGAATATCGCTTGCAAGTGTTGCTTAAAGAGCAGCGAGTGGCATTGCAATCTGAATTCTGAGAAGTAATCCAAGAAATAAAGGAAGAATTCAACAGAAATATTAGCTTGTTGATTAGAAAAATAGGAGAAGTGGAATCTGCAGATGACAGAGAGGGGCCATGTTTTCCTCATCATGTTGAATCTGCAGACCCTGTGCTCAAAATATTTCTGATGCTCAGAGAAAAATGAACAGCTAATAGTTGAATAAATTGAATTACAAGAGGTGTTAGTGACAAGGCAAGACACTGTTTTCTCCTGCCAGCTGTGACTTTAAGAGGTTGCTTAATGAGATTGCTGGGGGAGTGGATTTACAAATAGAGAAGGCTGCTAATGTACCCAAAGTTAGTTTTCCGAAGAACTGGAAGGGGAGAAGAGAGAAGAATTGAGGAAAATGGAATGTTGATTAGTATGACACTGAGATATGTTGGAACCCTTAAAATAAAAACATCACAAAGAACTGGAAAAATATTAAATTAGGCCATCAGAAGATAAAAATTAAAGAAGAGGCATACTGGACTTCTGGAGTGAAAAAGAATTAGAGCATCAGTCTGCTTGTTTGTTTAATAGGAATAAATGCAAGGTCTGAGAAGAACAAGTCCATACAAGGACTGCACTCCATGCCCACCAATCAGGGGAGCACAAGCGGGTAGGACAAGGTTCAGCTGACTTGAATACCCAATTTTTGTCCTATTTGGCTTGGAGAAGCAGCTTAGCTCAGTTGTCAGTTGGTCAATTAACACTACCCAGATATCTGTTCAAAGTCAAACTCTGATAAAAATGCAAGGTCCAACAAATTCCTCCATTGCCTCACTGACAATATCATTTCCCAGAAGACAGAAGAAGCAACAAGGAGATCATCTGTCTTGGGCCTAGTCCTCACAAATGGGAAGGAACTGATCAACAAAGTACTGAGAGCCTTCAGAGGAAGTGATCATGTCCTCTTGGGTTTCATTATGCAGAGGCAAGTAAAAGCTGGGTGTAGTCAGACATGCACTCTAGACTTTAAGAAGGCCAATTTCAAAAAAGCTTAAGGAGCTACTGGGTGAGATCCCATGTCAGAAATATTCAAAGAGCAGGTAGCTCAAGATGGTGGGAGTTTCTTAAAGGTGAAAGATTGAAGGTACAAATGCAGACAATACTAACAGGAGAGCATGAGACATCTAAAAACATCTGTGTGGTTGCATAAGAAGTCTACAGATAACCTAAGATTTAAGAAGGACATGTATAAGAAATGGAAAAGAGAAAGTACCTGTGAAAGGATCTAGGGGTCTTGGTGGACCACAAACTTAACATGAGTCAACAGGCTGATGCAGCAGCAAAAACCCCCAACTAAGGCCATTTTAGGCTGCATCAACAGAAATATAGTGTCCAGATCAAGGGAAGTAATAGTACCACTGTATTCTGCCTTGGTCAGACCACACCTGGAATACTGTGTCAAATTCTGGCAAAACAATTTAAGAAGGCTGTTGACAAGCAGAGGAGGGCAACCAAGATGATCAAGGGTATGGAAACTAAGCCTTACGAGGAGTGCTTGAAGGAGCTGGGTATGTTTAGCCTGGAAAAGAGGAGCCTGGGAAAATATATGATAGCCACCTTCAAATATCTTAAGGGCTTTCACATGGAAGTGGCAGCATGCTTGCTTTTTCCTGCTCTTGAGGGCAAGACTCAAGGCAATGGCTTCAAGTTGCAAGAAAGGAGATTCCAACTAAACATTCAGAAAAACTTTCTGACAGTAAGAGCTGTTCAGCAGTGGAACAGACTCCCACAAGAGGTGGTGGACTCTACTTCTATGGAGGTATTTAAGCAGAGGTTGGATGGCCATCTATCATGGATGCTTTAGCTGAGTTTCATGCACTGCAGGGGGTTGGACTAGATGACCCTCAGTGCCCTAATTGTAGAATTCTATGATTATATGATTCAATCTTCTCTTCTTGCTTACATGCCTGGCTTATGCCACAAACTGTATGAACACAATTCATGCCACTTTACTGTTGTACACATTACTGAGCACATTGACAGTGCCAATTAAATATTCAATATATCCACAAGCACTACAGTACCAATGCCGGGCAAGTTCTACCATTTCGCTGGAAGGTATTTTCCTGATCTACGGACTTATACCAAGGTAATCACTATGGCTTACAGCAAAGGCCAGGAAACTGTAATCTCCCCAGCATAGGGCATTTATCTCTGGTGATGACAGCACCACCGTGACGTGAAGCGATGTCCGGCAAAGCAATGATCAATTTGCTCCATCATGTTAAATCTGCCATTCATCACTGGTGCCTGCTGTCAGGAGTGCAGGGATGCCTTTATCGGAGGCGGTTGATGCTGTTATTGACAGAGCAATAGACTTTGAAGGGAGCTCCCTCTACGGTTCAATGTAACCATTGATTAAAGGGTCTGATAAAGGACTTGCTCAAAGCTAAGCCATTTTCTTTCAGTGGCACTAGAAGCAAAAAAGAAAAAAAAAAGGTTGTGCAGGAAGCTACTCTTTCAGACAGGTGTACGAAATGTCCCGAAGCATTAAAGCTGGCATTAAAGGTAAAGGTAAAGGTACCCCTGCCCGTACGGGCCAGTCTTGACAGACTCTAGGGTTGTGCGCCCATCTCACTTAAGAGGCCGGGGGCCAGCGCTGTCCGGAGACACTTCCGGGTCACGTGGCCAGCGTGACATCGCTGCTCTGGCAAGCCAGCGCAGCACACGGAACACCGTTTACCTTCCCGCTAGTAAGCGGTCCCTATTTGTCTACTTGCACCCGGGGGTGCTTTCGAACTGCTAGGTTGGCAGGCACTGGGACCGAGCAGCGGGAGCGCACCCCGCCACGGGGATTCGAACCGCCGACCTTTCGATCGGCAAGCCCTAGGCGCTGAGGCTTTTACCCACAGCGCCACCCGCATCCCAAAGGTGGCATTACAAAGTTCTAAAAGCACTGGCAATCATTTTCTAGCACTCTAAATTCTGAGATCTTTAGAAGAGGCTCTCCTCTTTAAACCCTCTTTCACTGCAAAGATCACATGGGCAGCAACTGGAGGCACAAGTCTTTATCTATGGCTGCATCCCAACTATGGAAATCTCTCCCAAGCATGTTCCCCCTGGAAGCACCATTGCTCTATTTTAGGAATGAAGCTGTCCTGTTCACTCAATTACTTGGTGGTTAATTCAAATTACCAATTGCTTTCTATCTCACTTTCTCTTTAATACTTTCTTTAAGTGCTGCCTTAGTTCAGAAGATCTTTTGTTGCTCCTTTCCATTTTCCAAGTATATAACGGTAATTACATCTGATGCCCTTTTAAAATGTGGGGTTTTTTGGAGGGGGGGTTATTGGGTTGCTGTTGTTTTTATTTTGATCATGTATTTTGTGGTTTTTCTATTTTGATTTTATTCTGTGAACTGCCCTGAGACCTGCAAGTATAGGACAGCATATAAATTCTAATCATAATCATAATAAGTAGTAGTGGTGGTCTTTCTTTCTTTCTTTCTTTCTTTCTTTCTTTCTTTCTTTCTTTCTTTCTTTCATTCATTCTTTTATAGATGTGATTGAAATCTGCCAAGGAAAACAGGTAGTTGCCTTAAAATGAGTTGATTTGTCTGACAGTCTAGTACTGCCTTTTCTGACTGATAGCAACTCTCCAGGATCTCAGGGCAAGGTTTTTCCCGTCATCTACTATCTGATCCTTTTGATGGGAAGGTTTGGACCTGTGACCACCTATTTGCAAAGCATGTGCTCTGTCACTGAGTTATAGCCCCTCCCTGAAAGATGGTAGGGAGGCAGTGTGGTATTCAATTATTCACAAGCGGGGGTGGGATAGGCAAATTGTTTTACACCATTGTGATATTTTAAACTCACGAGAATTCTTGAGGTAGATAGCTATTGCTCCCGTTTTAAGGAAGGAGAACAGAGTCTGAAAGACATTTACTTGTCTCCAGGGATCTGCAACAAGGTCCTGTCCAAGTCTGAGTTTGAATCATGGCACCAGATCGAAATATCCAAAGACCCTCTGGCAAAGTCAATTTTAAGGAGGACATGTTTAAAGGGCATCAGAGCTAATCTACACACCCTACCACCAATCAGCATATTTTCCCTTCCGATGGGGGGGGGGGTAATGCCAGAGACCATGCAATGAACCAAAAGCAAGTGAGTTCACTCTAGAGGAAAAAATTAAGATGAATCTGCAGCAAGCTAAAGAGAAAACATCCTTCCAGCTGATCCTCCCATCAAAGCTCCTCTAGAGCATGCCAGGCAAGTGCAGGGCCTTTCTATCTCTCCACAGTTAGTATAACGATAGAGCCATAAGTCATGTCACCACAACAGCTAAGGCTCTGCTCCTGTGATTTATGTCTGCAGATGCTAAGAATTAAATAAATAATATTATAGAAACATTGTCTTTTTAGAACTGGTGGCAGAGCAAGTGGCCCTCAAGTTCCCAATGTGTAACGTGAGAATAAGAGGGCAAAGTGAGCAAATGCAGCAACAGGCTTTGAAGCAGTAAGGCAGAAAATGCAAAAGATTCCTTAACTCTTTAAAAAAAGAAGAATAAATTTTGTAGGGGATTCAGGTGTGTCCCCCCCCCCGCCCCCCGAGTTTCCCTTCACAGGGATGGAGGGAAAGCCATTCAGTTTTCATTTCCATGCAGACTTGCCTAATTCACAATAAGCAAAATGGTGTACAGCTTATCTCTGGAAACATTGCGCTTCTCCAAACTGTGTCATGCAGTTCTCCAACCCAAACATGTGCACAGATATGCATAAATTAATGAAAATAATGTACAAAGCTACGAGAAAGATGTATCGGGAAATAACCTAAGCACACCGCTTCCCTAGCACATGTGCAGAATGGATCTTAAGTAACCATCCACTATCTCTTCTGCACACAGTTTAGTGTTCCTGCAATGAACAGACACTAGTAATTAGTCCTGGTTTGCGTGTCATGGTAACCCAAATCACGGTGTACTGTTATTGCATAAATATGCTGGTTTCTGGAGGGAGCTTGCACATACTTTGCTGCTTCTTCCTGGGCTTTCTAGGTTACTGCGGGACTGTAGCTAAGCCAAATTTTAACTTGGCATTTTGTCTGAACCTGGGATTGTGCTTAAGACATGTAATTATTCCCATTCATGAAGTCTCAAAGATCCAAAGAATCCTACACACAAACACCCTTTATAAATACCATCATCTCTAGAAAGCAGAATCCTTTTCTGAACCAGCACACAAAAGCAGATCAGCATCCCCCCCACCACACATATCTGCTGCACTCAAGACACCTTCATTAAGATAGAAGGGTCATGCTGAGACCTTCACCCTGAGAGCTATAAAGAACTTAAGTATTTTCACAATGCAGGTGCTTGACAATTTTCCTCCATTAAGCTCTTAGCAAAGCATGACCTTCAGGCAAAGGTGTCGGGCTAATAAGAGGCCAAGAGGAATATGGTGTGCTCACAGGTAAGGGCTGGGGGTGGGGATGCTACCATTCCTACAGAGGAGGAGAGAGGAATGCCCTGGCTGCCTTGCTGCTAAGGCAACCTGTCATAACATGGTCAGGAGAGCACCCAGTTCAGTGGCAGGTATAAAATAAGTCTGGGAAACAAAGCCAGGCTGTGCTCCAAGGAACCTCGCAAGCAGGTCTTGTATTCCAATGGATGTCAGAGAAAAGAAGATCCCTGCCAGAGAGAGTGAAAGATCAGCCTGGGACAACAACTTGTACAGAGCTTACATCAGGCTTCCCCAGCCTGCTGCCTTACAGATGTCCTTGATCTGGGGTGTGGGTGACAATCTTCTGGCTTGCCAAACCTACTACACTGTTGTTGCTTTCCTAGATACCCTAAGATCCACCAACCAGTGCCAAGTGCAAAAGATACCAGGTTAGAATGAAAGAACAGGTACATCTGAGCACATTCTAAGCCGGTAATTTTGCTTTCAGTAATTTTTGTGTGCAGGCCTTTCACACAAAAGTTCACACCTGCTAGATTTCTTCCTTTCAGTATCCTGGTTTACACAGTGGGGTGGAAGTGTATATATATATATATATATATATATATATATATATATATATATACGAAAGCATATATATATATATATATATATATATATCCCTGTCTTTAAAGAATTGGGAGCAAGAAACCATTGCTGATCTTCTGCTTGTCATACATCTACCAGTAGAGCCTGATCCACCTTCTGACCAACCTAAATATAGACTCCAGCTACCATCAGCCCCAGTCTGCCAGGTCATGGGTCAGGAATGATGGATCTGGTGGGCACCATGTTGGCTACCCCCACCCCCATTATAGATGTTCAACAATATCTGCAATTTTTGTTTGAGGAAGGAATAATCTGAAGATAACAATCTAAATTGTTTCAGGAAAGTACTATCTGTACTCATCAGGAGCAGCTGAGGACATTTTTGTCTCAACAAACTTTCCTAGCTAGGTGAAATGGTCTCCTCTGCCTTAGGTGTTAATTCTCTATTGTTTTAAAACCTATTTTCAGTTGCTTTTGTACTGCTTATAAATCCATTTTAGCTGTTTCTATGAAGAATCTGCAAATTGCCTTAGGCACTTATGTAAGAAGTGCTTTAATAATAACAATATAATGAAGAAAATGGTGAAGGAGGGGGTAAAAACTGAGGAGGGAAGAGATAAACTTTTGGCTGTTTCTTGCAATGTGAACAAAACACAGAGACCCAGCTCTTAATTCTAGACTAACACCTCCACAGCAGCTTATGCAGCTGTGATCAAGATTACTTTCAAGTAAAAAGATATGGAGAAATCATTGAATGCTACACCAATTCCGTCTTTCAGGCTGAGCTCCACCTGAGAAGAGCTCAGGTTTGAATACAGACACAATAGATCACTCTTTGGTTCCCAATGTATTTGTGGAGCCTTCCATAATTCAACATCAAATATTTATTACCACATTTATTAAATGTTAAATAATTTAACATCTGCTGTGTGTCACCAAGGTGTTCAGTTAACTATTTTCCCTTTGTTGCATCTGGGTCTCCAGTTTTTTCACATCTTGTATTCTAAAGTTGTGGTTCTCTTCTTGAGAGGCACAACCACAGACCTTCTGCAGCTCTCTCATATTCCTGTCTCTACTGTTGTTGTTTTCCTTATGGGCAAGATTAACCACCTGCCAATGAGTATTTAAATAGTCCCCCCCCCTCAATAGTGTTGAATCTAAATAGTGGGTTATCAATCCAAGTCTTCATCAACTAGCTTTGGGCATAGAAGCACAAGTGATGCATTTAATTTTATGCATGGCAAACCAGTTAGCCTATGAGGCAGGACACCATTGCTGTTGTCTGGGAAGTGGGAGCATTTATAATTATTTCTTCACTGGGGAAAAATGTGTAGCCTTGTCTACTACCAAGCCTGCCTAACTTGCAATGGAAAGTAACACCTGAACCTGAATTTGGAGTTTCAAAACAATCCAAATTATGAGCTCTCATATGCAAATTCTAAGAGATTTTCTATGGGTGTGGACTGGCATACATACACACACACACACACACACACACACACAGACGTTTAGAAGGGAACTCTTGTGCATAACTTAGCTCACTATCATAATTATGGAGCCATTTTATTAATCCCTCGTAACCTCTTCCCAGAGCACAGTTGTGAACAGCACTGATTCGCTGTCCCTTATGTCAATCATGAAACAACCTTCACTCCCTCTTGGAGCAGTTTTTCAACAACAACAAAGGGAAATAATACCATATTGCCCTGAATATAAGCCTCACTTTCCCCCCAAACTCTGGCCATGAAAAGTTAAAGCGTGACTTATATTCACGACCTTACAGTATGCAGCCAGGAGTGTGGGGCAAACAGCACCAGGAGTGCAGCAAAGCAGTGCCTGCCCTGTTCATGATCCCCCGTCCTCTCCCCCAAGGCCGGGAAAGGAGAGAGTGAGGAAGGGTAAAGGCCACCGGCAACGCAACGTGGCTCCCCCCGCCCCCCAGTATGCAGCCAGGAGCAGTGAGGAATGGAGCGGCTTATATTCTGGGTTCTTTCTTTCTTTCTTTCTTTCTTTCCTTCCTTCCTTCCTTCCTTCCTTCCTTCCTTCCTTTCTCTTCCCCCTCCAATTTTAAAGGTGCAGCTTATATTTGGGTGCAACTTATATTCGGGCCAATACGGTTATAATCTGAACTATTTATAATTTAAAATATACAGATGCCAAGGAAAGGTTTGATGAGCTAACCATGCACATCACCTGAATAGGCAAATAACAGTATTTGATATAAGGATAGCAAAAGCATTTAGAGCAGGATTGATATTATCTGAAGAGCCAAAGTGCTTGCTTGAAACAGGGGAGGGGGCAGCAGCACAGAGCTGACACCACAGCAAAAATAACCTTTAAATTTATTATTTATTTTATTATTAAATTTATATTATGCCATTCTTCCCAAAGGAGCCCTGGACAGCAAAGACACAAGTGATAAAACAATCAAAACATCAAAAACAATTTCACTGCAGAAGCAGTAGGGGAAAATGTTTTTACTTATAAGGCTTGTTGAAAAACTGAAGTCTTCAGCCAGTGCCAGAATTATAACACAGACAGTGCCTGTCTAATATTTAATGGCAGGGAATTCCCAAAGGGAAACGGCCACCTCCCTAAGGGCCCCGATGCATGGTAAGACAGTATCTGCAGGAAGCCCTCTTTGTTTAAATATTAACAGATGTGTCTGTGCACAACCCAGGCTCTCTATCCTGGAGTACAACTGCAGAAAAGCCAAGAGAAAAACAACACATCTCCCATCTCTACAAAGGAATAAGTTCGTATCACTATAAATATCAAGGGTATCGTTAACAGCATAATATGGGGGCTCATCAGGTAAATCAGCATGTGTCCCATGCAGAGAGAGAAGCCTAGGTAGAGGTTTCACTGCAACAGCTCACTCCATTTTAGAAACCTAAATGGGTACTGTGACCTTCCCTCATCCACAGTGCATCCTTACCTGACATCTGATGGATCTTCGGTCACCAGGACATCTGTTTTGCAGCTGGCCAGCGGATTTATAGAAAGCTCCACCGGAGGAACCACAAAGCTCTTGCTAACAGGCAGCCAGAGACCCTGGCCTAGGCTGTAGGTGGACCTTCAAAAAAGAGCAGAAGATGAGAATGGTGCCTACATTCTCTACATTCTACACAGACTCTGGTTGCTCTAGTTCCCAAACTTGGTGCTCTTTTTAACACAGAATATTTGAGCTTTTTGCTACTTGCAAATTAATTACTGACAGAAGTGCTAAACCTTATAGACTTGTTTGTTCCTTAAGATTTCATGGTGGCTGGTGACCACTGGTACTAGCAGGGTGGAAGACAGGGAGGGTAACAAACAGTAGGTGGACCCAGAGAAAAAGACCACCAGAGCCAACTAATTCTGGTTTTGTCCCCACCCTCTTCCTCCCTGCTGAGTTCTGCAAGAGGTAACCCTGAGATGGAGGGGGAAGCTGACAGGTTCCTGGACTGGTTGGAAGGAAGAAGGCAGGCAAGTTGGTGAGGCAGTGCCCCATTTGCACAGACAATCTTCTAACAGAATACGGAATTTATCCATCTCAGGGCCACTTCATAGGGCTTTCTTAGTGGTGTTCCTGAAATCATGGAAAGACTTTGCCTTTTGAGGTTCATTTTAAAGACTCATTTATTTATATCTTTTTTATAATTAATATATTTTATAGGTCGCTGGCATTCACTGCCTACCTTGTAACTTGTGTTTTGTTCCCTGTCCTGAGAAGCACAAGTAATAATTAGGGATGGAGGAAAATATGAACAGGTCCACCTACACCAGGGGTTGGCAAACTAAGGCCCAGGGGCTGGATGTGGCCCCCCCAGGCTCGTCAATCCTGCCCGCAGACCCTGCCGCCTGCTCGGTCAGTCCCCGCCCTCTGTGGATGCCTCGCCATGCGGAGACTGACTTCCGCGATGCTAGCATGGCTTCTGGGTGGGTGACGACACTGGTGCAGCTTCGGATTGGCTTCAGGAAGTTCCTGCAGCCAGTCCGAAACCTCGCTGCCCACGCACTGAGGTAAACCCAGCATGGCCATGGACGGAGAGGCCGGCGGGCAGGCGGCGAGTCTCGGCTGTGCCATGGGCATCGTGACGGGCGCGTCATGGGGCTTCAGCCAGAGCTTGGCGTGCCTGCTGGCCCCACACCTGGTGCCCGGCTTGACGCTGCTGCTGGTGGCACGCTTGGCAGCCGCACTGAAGCAGCTGGAGAGCGAGCTGCGCGCCACCTGCCCGGCGCCCCGCATGTGCTGCCTGCCCACCGACCTGGCCTCGGACGATGGGCTGCAGCACATGGTGCACACCTCCTGGTAGCTCCACGGGGATGGGCCAATGGAGTGGCTGCTGCTCGCTAACAACGCCGGTGAGCAGGCGCCACTGAGACGTGCTCCTGAGCACATGCAGAGTGCATTCCTCCTCCAGGTCCGGTGACAGCTGCAGGACCAGCTTGCAGGGTATTTATGTTTTTCAAAATATAGTCCGGTCCCCCACAAGGTCTGAGGGACAGAGGACTGGCCCCCTGATGAAAAAGTTTGCTGACCCCTGACCTACACTATGGTGTCTGTTGTGCTGGAATATTTTATGCAATCAAGAGGAGAATCACATGGTTTGCTTTTTTAATAACATTATTTACCTCAACTCAATTGGTTCCCAGAAGAGCTTTCTAGGCAGATTACATTTTTAAAAAAAATGAACGAAAAGCTAACAGTCAGGGACAGCAAAAAAGCAATTTTGCAACAGGGAAAACAAAAGCTGAACCCACAAGCTTTGGTGAAACGGAAGAGTATTTATTAAACTCCAACAAACTAAAATATAGAGGACCCATCAAATTTCCCAAAGTACTGGATTCCCACAACCCAGATGCCACAACTGAAAAGGCCTTGTCATAAGTCCCTGTCAGCCAAACTCTGATGGCAATGAGAGCAAGTAAGTGAGCTCTAACCTGATGCACAAAGAAATATAAATTCTGCTTCTTGGCTGGCAAGCAACCTCAAAATTTTCTATCAGGAGCTGGTGTAGTGGGCTTTAGTGCTCTGGCGCAAAGAATCAGACAGGGCCAGACCCAGCCAGATGCATCTGAAAGGGATTCATTGTTCCCCTTATTTCTATTATTATTATTATTATTATTATTATTATTATTATTATTATTATTATTACCTATTAGTCACTTTTTAATAACTAGAAGCACATTTTAACAAGTGCATACATTAAAACCAACCTCTGGAGTAGTATGGGAATAAGCAGACACAGGGCATCCTTCACATAAGTAAAACACCTGGCTGCAGTTAAATAAAGAAATGCTACCACAAACAGTTAAAATGGACCCATCTAGCATTGTTAATAGGGTGAGCTGAATAGTTTAAACACCCAGAAAATTAGTCATGTTGCCTGGCTCTCATCTTTAGTGAGAGAGTCTGTCAATTGTAGCCAGGAAGGGAACCTAGTTGAAACATCTTGAAATGCACAAGAAGAATAACATGTTGGAGGGTTTTTTTTCACTGGTGGCAGATGACAGAGACTGTGACACCATGAGACCGGTGTAAAACCAAATAAAATAAAGGTTTTATTACAAAACAACAAACAACAAAGCTTGTGGGTGTTTTTCCTGCAAGCAGGGTTCAAACTGCAGCTTTTCTCCTTTTGTAGTCATGGCCAGCTGCACCCAATCAGCCCAGAGCTTACAGAAACTGTTCTTAAAGGTACAAACATCTTTGCTGTTTCTGTGTAGAATGTTTCTTTCCCAACACAACACGCCAAGATAACAACTTCTTGATTCTGATTGTGTAAATAAGTTCTGACAGAGTGAAACAAAAACTGGCTGGCAGCTCCCATATCTGCCAAAAGTCCATTTGAAGAGGTTGCATGACTCACCGAAGTATTTTTTCAGGTGCTTGTTCTCCTGTAACCAAGTCATAGCCCCTTTCCAGTGTTGTATATGGCCAAGGCCTGAAAGATATGGAAAAAGAAGAATCTCATGAAACCAGGAAAGGAGAGAACCTGTTAGCAGAGAGCTAGCATTTATTTTATTTATATGCTACATTTTAGAGTGTAGCCTCACAATGTGACATACAAATCAAGTGTAGGGATGCAAGAAGCTGCCTCATAACAAGCCATAACGTTGGTTCTTTCTCTACAATAGGGATGGGGGACCTTCTCCAATCCATGGGCCACGCTTCTTGGGAACTTGGTCCAGAAGCAAAAAATGGACATAGCAATAAATACAGAACTTTACATTTGTATAGTGGGGTGGTTTCTGCACACACACATACATCCCTCTCTATACTACATCCAGACAAGCAAGAGGCATTATCAGAGTGCAAGGACACATCCCAGGTGGGCAAAAACTCTCAAGGAGCGGACAGAGCTCAGTCGGTGAGCATATCCTCTCAACATTTCTTGGATGAAAATAGGGACATCCCATTCCATAATGATAATGTTTTCTATTTATATCCCACACAGCCACTCTGAGCAGCTTTCAACATATAAAAAACATAATAAAAAAAAAAACATTAAAAATAGAAATAAAAACCTTCCCTATACAGGATTGCCTTCAGACAGCTTGGGGATCAGATAAATCCAACATTTCTCCAATGAAAATAGGGTTATCCTAAGGAAAAGTCAGACATTCTGGGATCAAATCAGAAACTGGGATGGCTTCTCTAAATCAGGGTGGTGGGGAAGGGGGGGTGGCATTTGTACCTGCAAGCACCTACTTGGTCAAGGTGGAAAGCAGGAGGCTGGACTGGTTGGGACATTTATGTGTCCCAGCAGGGATCAGTCTGGATGCAACAGGCAGGCCAGTCACCACCACCACCACTACCACTTGCCAGCTTTTATTGCCTTTCCCATTTGGAATACTTTGCACTCACCCTTCACTGTGTCCCCAGTCATTGCGCACACACAAGTGTTGATGCACAGGGTCAGGGCCATAGCCCTCGTGACAGCTGCACTCACCTAGAAAGAGAGAACACATGTTGGAATGCTAAACTCCTAGCAATTGGATAGTTCACCACCTCTCATGAAAGTCTGTTCCACTGTTGAACAGCTCTTACTGTCGGAAAGTTCTTTCTGATGTTGAGTCAGAATCTCCTTGAAGTCATTGGTTTAGGTCTTACCCTCCAGGGCAGAAGGAAACAAGCTTGTGCCACCTTCCATGTGACAGCCCTTAAGATATTTGAAGATGGCTATCATATCTCCTCTCAGTCTCCTTTTTACCAGCCTAAACATACCTAGCAACCTCAACAATTCCTTGTAAGGCTTGGTTTCCAGACCCTTGATCATCTTGGTTGCCCTCCTCTATACAAATTCCAGTTTGTCAACAACCTTCTTAAATTGTTCAAAGTGGGATATAAGGGCTCATGCAATTCTGAAGATATTCTGGACTCTGTTTGTACAAATGAAAGACAAGAAACTAAAGAGTGCATCGAACCATCCTCATGATATGTTATATGTGAATGTTAGTATGGAATGAAACAAAGAACACAGGAAGGTATCACTTGGTCCACTGAATGGCAGCAGCTCCTAAAATGTTTCAAGCAGGGAGTATTTCACAGCCCTACCTAGAGTTGCCAAGGACTGAGCCTAAGAGCTTTTGCATACAAATCAGTTGCTCTACCAATGAGCCATGTCCTTTCTCCGAAAGAGAAACCCAATACACATTCTAACATTCTGAAACACAGCCTTAATATGAGAAGGGGAGAAAAGAAGAGGAACCAAATGCGTATTCCATATACTAATAAATATAGTTTTTATATTAAATATCAGTTCATATGCAACTTTCTTGCATAGGGGAGATGAGAAAGGACTAAAGCTTCCCTTCCCGTTTGGCAAGATGTGGGAACAGATGACCCACACCTGGGGCAAGCAGTCAGCTGCCATGTGGCACACCATTCTTAGATGGCTTAGATTGATCCTTTGTTTCACAGAAATACATATCCCCAAGCAAGCGCTGGCAAAAATATATAATAAAAGATTAATTGGATTTGTTCATCCAGGAGCCGTTAAAAGCCTGTGTTGATTTTTCTTCTCCTTTCCCCTTCAGCTGACATTTTCTGTTGACAAAGCACCAAGCTAGGGCAAGTTTTAAGCACAGTTGGCATAAAGAAGATTGAGGGCCTCTTTGCATAACTCCCCATCACATATGTTCCAGTAGCTCCAGCTATTCCTATTTATCAGGGACAGCTCCAATTTGATCACTATCCCTGGTTTATCTTTTGGAAGATACCTTGTCAATATTTTGTTAGCGTGAGTTGCCATTCCTCAGATATATTTATTTGTTTATAAAAGTATTTTTATACTGTCATATTTTAAAATGTCATATACCGCTTTAACTGTCTTAGAATTCTTTCTCCTTTTTAACTGTGGACATGTTTGCCACTCTGGGCTCCTTCAGCAGAAATTTCAATTCAATAAATGAATAAATATCAGAAAATAGTAGGGCAGGGTAAAAAAAAATACTATACCATTAGAAAAATAACCACAATACATATAATAATTAAAATGACTGGCTAATAAAGTTAAACAGCTGCAGAAGTCTGTTAGCCACCTGCCCCATCAACAATCCAGCTGCTGCAGTCCCATATAAAGTGCATTGCATACAAATGGCAAAGTGATCCCAATCCAGATACAGTGGTACCTCGGGTTAAGAACTTAATTTGTTCTGGAGGTCTGTTCTTAACGCTGCACGATTTCTGTTCTCATCCTGAAGCAAAGTTCTTAACCCGAGGTACTATTTCTGGGTTAGCGGAGTCTGTAACCTGAAGTGTCAGTAACCTGAAGCGTCTGTAACCCGAAGTACCACTGTATGACTACCGCAGGCCTACCAGACAAAGCTGGTAAAAGGCCCTCCTAGTTATAAAGGTTCCTGGTTCGTTCCCGGGTTTCGGCAGGCGGTGTTTCCTTCGCAAGGAAAGTTTTGGGGACGCGGGTGGTGCTGTGGGTAAAAGCCTCAGAGCCTAGGACTTGCCGATCGAAAGGTCGGCGGTTTGAATCCCCGCGGCGGGGTGCGCTCCCATTGCTCGGTCCCAGCGCCTGCCAACCTAGCAGTTCGAAAGCACCCCCGGGTGCAAGTAGATAAATAGGGACCACTTACTAGCGGGAAGGTAAACGGCGTTCCGTGTGCTGCGCTGGCTCGCCAGATGCAGCTTGTCACGCTAGCCACGTGACCCGGAAGTGTCTCCGGACAGCGCTGGCCCCCGGCCTCTAGAGTGAGATGGGCGCACAACCCTAGAGTCTGGCAAGACTGGCCCGTACGGGCAGGGGTACCTGTACCTTTACCTTTAGTTATGAGAGGTTACTTAGGTCTACTTTGACAACCCTACCTCCAGCCTTAGAAGGAGTCCAACCAACAACCATAAAAGGAAACTGTCCAGATTTCAGCTCCAAACCCATAGCCCCTAACTATTAGATGGCAGACCTGGGAAATGAATGCATTGTATCTCAAGTGCACGCAGGAAGAGTGCTGCTGGATCAGACCAAAGGCCTCTCCTAGTAGCCCAGCATCCTCTTGTCACAGTGGCCAACCAAATGCCCTGATGAAAGCCCGCAAGCAGGAGGCATGCATCCTATCTCTAGTGTACATGAATGTGCATGCATAGTCATCAGCCCAAAAAACAATGCGGTGCTGGACAATGCCCAGCCTAAATTTCAATGTACTGCAATTTCCAGAATGTATTTTCAAGTGTCACCAACAGATTGTAGGCAACCATGCTTATCAAATGTATCTTTCTTTAGCCAAAAGAGCAAACACCTTTATTGGGCTTTAAATCAGTGGGAAACAGGGCAGAGTAGATTATATCAATACTGCAGAGTAAGTAAATGCTACTGAACGCAGCAGGTGGAACAGAACCTCCAGGCTATGGGTAGTGGTGGCAGGGACAGGCACAACCGGCATCAGAACTGAGCTGTCCCAGTCTTGAACTTGTTTTCATTTGAGAAATAGTGGAAGGTATGCAAATGCCTCCCCTCACCTAGCTAAACAAGGAAGATGCAGAGATTGAAAGCTGCTTCCACTAAGGAAGTACAGTGGTACTTCGGGTTACAGACTCCATTAACCCGCAAGTAGTGCCTCAGGTCAAGAACTTTACCTCAGAGGAGAACAGAAAACATGTGGTGGCGGCAGCGGGAGGCCCCATTAGCTAAAGTGGTACCTCAGGTTAAGAACAGTTTCAGGTTAAGAACGGACCTCCGGAATGAATTAAATTTGTAACCAGAGGCACCACTGTAATACAGTCTGACAAACTTGCTCTTATGATCATCAGGTTCCTTAAAATCTCTCACTGGGATTAGGTAAGCATCTTTTGTTGCCAAAGATAAGTGAAATGGGTTCATCTGCTGGACATCTTTCTTTTCTTTTCTTTCACTGAGGGGGAAAAAAAGTCCTGTAAAGGAGGGGAGGGGAAAATAAGAGGAGCTAATGATGTGCTAAATTGCAACAGCACCTTCATAAAATATTCACCGTCTTAAACATGTCTAATATTAAAGATTAAATGTCCTGGGATTTGTCCTAGCGACTCCAGAGGCCTGATTTATGATCTGCCAGAAGCCGCTAACTTTGTGATTCATGATGCAAGGTTTCAAATTGTAACCTTTCCAAAAAGAAAGTGGGGGGTGGACCGAGGAAGGGTTGGCTGTTCCCTACTTGGGAGGAACTGTTCTTTCCTGGGGTGGGGAGGGAGAACTTAAAGGGATGGCCCACATTTAATGCTCTCTCTCTCTCTCTTTTTTTAGGAACTTGAACACAAGTGGAAAGAAGCATTAATAAGTCATTTTCTTCGTACAGTGCTTAGCATGCAAGTTTCTTACAGCCTGGATCATTAATTCCTCACTCTTATTGCATAACAAATATGTGTTCTGTAATTATGCAGCATTTTAAAAAAGGGGTCGTGAAAGTGTAACGGCAAAGAAAGGGGACCTTTGTCCTGGTGTCAGATCATTTTTGGCTCCATGGTCTTTTGTTTCAGCCTCCCTACCACACTCCCTGCAGAGTTGTTTTAGGTTTTAGCTCATATAGTGTGCACAGTGAAGGGTTGACACCTTTGGTTGGGTAAAATAAGGAACAGGTCAGGCAAAAATATGGGACAAGTTGAGGGGGTGGGGAAGAATTAGGAGGCTAAAAATTACTTGGTGCAGAAAAGACTTCAAAGTCATTTTGTTGTTTCCAATGTTGGTCACACCCGCAGAGTGGACCCAATGAAATTTCTGGATCTGAGTTAGCAATGCACATTAATTTCAATAACTCACATCCTCCCCGCCTGCTGGATTTCTGCCTGTAAGAAGAATGGTAAAACCCCGCCACAGAGACGTGGAGATAGCAACAAATTCTGTTTCTCTTCCTAGGAGAGCTTTGCCTCCAACATCCCTTTCCATATAAAGGTAAAGGTAAAGGGACCCCCGACCATTAGGTCCAGTCGTGGCCAACTCTGGGGTTGCGGCGCTCATCTCGCTTTATTGACCGAGGGAGCCGGCGTACAGCTTCCGGGTCATATGGCCAGCATGACTAAGCTGCTTCTGGCGAACCAGAGCAGTGCACGGAAACGCCATTTACCTTCCCGCCGGAAGAAGAAGAAGAGTTTGCATTTCACTCCCTTTAAGGAGTCTCAAAGCGGCTAACATTCCCTTCCTCCCCCACAACAAACACTCTGTGAGGTGAGTGGGGCTGAGAGACTTCAAAGAAGTGTGACTAGCCCAAGGTCACCCAGCAGCTGCATGTGGAGGAGCGGAGACGCGAACCCGGTTCCCCAGATTACGAGTCACTCCGTGCCCTGCCTCCCCCAAGGGAGCACCCTACACGCCTGCCCCAGGCGGCATTTGCACACCCTCTGTCACTGAATGTACTCCCAAACATCTGTCTGAAATTGCCTTGCAAATATAGGGCTGGGTAGGACTCATATATAATCAAATATATGCACATTTCCTTATTTAGCTTAATGCGGCCAAATAATAAAATGTTCGTTTTCTGATAACAAAAAGGTGGTACTTTTAATAGTTCGAAACTCACCTCCAATTATAAGCAGCCACAGTTTTCTATCTCCACAGACCTGTATAATGAGCCCGACAGCTGGTTACACTGAATATTTACTGCAAGCTAACACGTCTGCCCCTACTATGTCATCCCTCAAATGGTACTCAGAGGTACACTCCCACTGAAGACTGAGGTTTTTACGGTGAAAAAAAGAGACTGGAATCTTCAGCTGTTTCAAAATAGAGCAGGCAGGCTACTGATAGGCACCAGTTAGTACAGTGCTTTGTCACTTGCACTACTTTCCACTCCAAGGCCAATCAAAGCGCTGGTTTTAACCTTAAAAATCATAAATTGCTGTGGACTAGATTAATTGAACGGGGACACGGGTGGCACTGTGGTCTAAAGGTTGGTTCGAATCCGTTGCTCAGTCCCAGCTCCTGCCCACATAGCAGTTCAAAAGCACATCAAAGTACAAGTAGATAAATAGGTACTACTCTGGCGGGAAGGTAAACGGAGTTTCCATGCACTGCTCTGGTTCACCAGAAGCGGCTAAGTCATGTTGGCCACATGACCCGGAAGCTGTCTGCGGACAAACGCCGGCTCCCTCGGCCTAAAGAGCGAGGTGAGTGCCGCAACCCCAGAGTCATCCATGACTGGACCCAACAGTCACGGGTACCTTTACCTTTAGATTAATTGAAAGAGCACCTGTGGTTATATATTCCCATCCAGGCCTTATGATCTTCATTGAAGGACCTTCTCCAGACCTTTCTCTGCCAGAAAAGCGTTTTTCCCCAGTGGTGGTGCCCTGTCTATGGAATGCCTTTCTGTGAGGGGCTGACTTGGGGCTCCCCTAGAGGGCCTGCTTAGTGTAGCATTCATTCTGATTTACTTGCACAAAGCTTATTTATTGAGCAATTGCTCTGGTTTGATTGTGGGGAGGTATTCAGCAACAGGCATTCATACCAATTTGCTTGCAGGGGATTAATATGCCTTCCTGTTAAGACATTGTTCACCCCACAGTTTTCTACACATTTCCCTGTCACTTTCCTGAACAAATAAAATCTGTTTCTTCTTAAAAGTGGATTTGTTGCACTAACAACAACAACAACAACAACAACAACAGTGTGTGTTATGGACACTGTGTTAATGCAATATGTTTCACTGTTTTGTACTGAATGGATTTAACAACAGCAGCAGTTTTCTTGAGAAACTTTCAATGATGCTTTAGGGTTTAAATATTTTGGATAAACAGCAGGCAAAGAAATATAGCATAAGACTGTTAGACCAAAGATGCACCTCTGCTTCCTGCTATGGCCAAACAGATGCCTCAGGGAAGCTGGTACGCAGGGCACAAAAGCAGCAGTCAAACATTGCTATTTTACCCCCTAGCGACTGGTATTCAGAGACAGACTGCCTTGGACCATGAGGTACTCCACTGCGCCACAATGGCTGATGCCCGTTGATGAACCTCTTACCCCAATCCATAAATGTACTAAGCCCCCTTATGTCCACTTCATACCATATATAACGCTGTACTTTTCCATCATGCCCCACTCAATCATCTCTCCCCCTTCCCTAAACAAAGAAAAGAAAAGAAAGGCCCAAACACCTTTTGTTTTTCTTTATTCCATGACAGCTGAAACTGAAGCTCTATAAACCTGAAAAAAACAATAAAATTAGTGCTTCTAATACCCACAGCTAAAGCTTTTGCTCCAGGCTTCATTTTATGGGAAACTTCATTTCAGCAAACTAAAGATGGCAAGCTGTAACACAATTTCAACATTCTGCCTGGAGATTAATGGATCTCTGATGGCAGAGTTTTCCTTCTTGCATTATACAAAATCCAAAGCCAAACTCAGTTAAAGCAACATGCGTTCCCATCAGATACACTGAAGGTCAGTGGTCAAAGCAGCATCTCTTAAACACACACACAGACAGACACACACACACACAATGGCAGGACTTAATTGTTTTGTTCAGATACCAGAAAGGCTCAGAAATAATCAACTCTGTAATCTCAAAACATATTTGTGCTTCTTTTGAAGGGGACATAAGCACCTTTAGACTTTAGACTAAAGGGCTATGGAAATGTTTGGCCTGGTCCACACTATAAGCAGCTTGAATGTAGAACACATTAGGATTACATGCATAAAGTTCCATGTCCATCCTGGCATTGCCAGTCAGAAGGATCAATTAGCACACGTGATGGGAGCCTCAGGCACAGGGGCCAAATGTACCCTTCCAGGCCTCTCCTTCTCCACAGGCCACACAGCCCTCTTCCCTGACCACACCACTCACTAGGCCTGCTTCGCAAGCTGATGGATTTTGCCTGGCTATAACGTGTCCTTGAACTCCCAAGGGTGTGTCTTATTTGCCTTTCTGGAGGACAGGAAAGTGTGTTTGTGTGTAGAAAATAGCCTACTCTGCAAAGGCATAATTTATATACACTGCCTCACGCACTTTTGCCTCTGTGACTGCCCACCACTGGAGCATGGCCCTTGGAAGGCTTCTGGGAAGAAATGACAGACCTTGGACTTAAAGATGTTACCCAACCCTGGGAGAGCCAGTGATGGTAAAGAGCTTTGCCCTGGAAAGCTGTCGGCTCTCAGAAAGGGCAATTCTGGGCTAGACAGACCTGGCTTAAGGCAGCTGCTTCTGTTTTCCTGCTCCCAAACTCTTACAGCAACTGGTGGCATTGCATAGGTGTAGCCAACTCTTCACAAGATGTGATTACCCTTACCTCTGATAAAAATGGCATGGACACAACCCCCTGGACCTGCCAACTCCTCTGTGCTTTTTTGCTACTGTTTTGGTTGAGGACAAGCAACTCAACAACAAACCCTCCAGATCCCAGCAGATACTGCTGTTTAGATGATGCCACACACAATTTCCTGTGTCAGGGGCTTGGAAGAGGCTAAATGCTGCAGGTGTGTTTGGAAGAGACAAATTTGTGTCTGTAGCGAGGAAATGCCCTATGAATTCAGCAAGACCCCTTTAGATCATTCCCAAACCATCATGCTGCAATGTTAATTTCCCCCAAGGAATCATGGCATGAGGCCAAAACTTGCTATTGGTCCTGAAATCCATCCCTCTGCATGCATCCTGACCTCTGTTCTTCATTGCCATCCAAGATCTGCAAACCAAGCTGTGCTTCTGTGTTTCAATATGCAAGCCACCGCAGTCCATGAACCAGATTGCTGCCAGCAGCCCAGAGTGCCATTTGCACAGCCAGGAGCCCAAAGGAGCACCAGTAAAATGAACAAATGTGTTCCCTGTATCTGCACTATTGCTTGCCTAAAAGAATGAAGCCACAATGGTCTCAAAGATCCATAAGCATCCAAAGAAAGCTACAGATTGATTGATCCTCTCCCAAGAGCCTACAAGCTATTAACTGAATGTCAGAGGAACAATTTCTTAATCTGCTATCCAAAGGAAATCAGAAATTGTTAAGCCTGTGATAAGGCTGTTTGGTGCCTTCTGCCACTTACCCATGCCACAAGGGTGGTGAGACCTGAACCAGTCATCTTTGGATCTCTGTGTGGCTGCTCCATTTGATGATAGCACCCATTATAAAACATGAAAGACCATTGAGCAAAAGGATCCCCTTGTTCTCCTGGGCAGCACAAAGCTGTCTTTTGGGGAACAGCCCTATTGGATAATTGCATCAACAGTAGTGGTTCAAGTTTAAAGTGGGTTGTTTTCCCATTTAGACTTCTTCCCAGCTGCTCTTTGTAATTTTGTTTACATGCCAACATTATTTACATGCTTATTATTAGCAACACTAATGTATCCCACCCTTCTGGTGTGAATACACCACTCAGGGCAGCACAGCTTACAACAATAAACAATAAACAGAATAAATACCACAATAAACAGGCATTAAAGAAGTGAAACAATATTGGGAGGGGTGTGGCTGCACATGCCAGCCCTGCCCCTTCAGGCTCTGACCTTTCCGCATCTGAACGGGGTTTGTAAATCTTTCCACTTGAACCCTGCTTGATCAAGGTTTCCAGTTCACTTAAAAGTGTATTCACTTTTAATTGGTTAAAACCAAATTATTATCTTTCCCCACCCAAGGTTCAATTCAGCATTGCACAAGTGGTGTCCTGCTCATGCAAAAAGAGCTCCCTTCCTCTCCACTCCCCCAAAATCCTGCTCCAGAGGATCTCCTTGAGGGGCTAGGAGAGAAAGGGCAAGTTACACTATGGGGAGCAGGATAAGCCAAGTAAAGTCTCCAGCTTTATCTATTTAGTTTTTAGCACTGTTTTTCAAGACTCAAGACACAAGAAGCTTCACCAGAACTAAAGCAGCTTGCCTTTCTACTCAAGTGTCCTTTGGACATTACAGCAATGGCACAGGAGCTGTTTTATCGTGTGTTCATCCTATGGTGTTCCTGAACAAGCCTTTGTACAATTTAAATTAAGTCTTTGTACAATTGTACAGGCCTCTACCATGAAGACACCATACACCCAGGACCGTGGAAAGACTGTCAAGTGATAAGGACCCATGTGTCCATTAAGCAGGTCTTTAAGCTAAAACCGTGTTGTGAGTTAGGGAAAGAAGTTTCCACTCTGCCAGTGCAACATCTAAACCAGCATCTTCATTAAGGAAGCATCCATGGCAGCTTTTCAGAATTCATCAGGGGGAACTGACAATTCAAAGTCCTCTTTGCATGGGCTGTTCCCAACCTGTCTTCAAAGCGAAGTGAATCTGTCCAGAGCTTCCAACTAGGAAATTTAGAAGTCGTCCAAACGCCCCCCCCCACCTTATTCACTGCTTGTAGGGGACCCTGTAGGTTTGCAAATATATCACCAAGTGAAGGACAAGGTGTCCACAAGTGATTCATAGTACACACACAAACAAAACTCACTGCAATCAACTGAATGCAACCAACTATACCCTGGGCTCCACAATCTCTTACCATCAATGAAAACTAATAAATGAATAGATGAAGAACATATCCATGTGATGCTGACACCCCCCCGCACATACACTATGCAAAAGAAGGGAAAATGTTGCCTCCACTTCTTTCTCCCCTCTCTCTCTCCCTACATTTTTCTCTCCCCCACCCTCACAATGCCTATGACAGCAATGTATCACACCAAATGTAACTGACCTGTAGATAGAACTATGTGAACTGAAAACAGAGATGTTATGTGTTATGCATGAAAAGATTTCAATAATAACATATTTTACGTGATTCATAGCACTTGTGAATAGAAGACAAAATGTCAGAAGCCTAGGAAGATTTTCCTAGACCAGACAGAAGAAAAGACAGTTGCAGAAACCACGCGTCCCTCTTATTGCAGTGGTTCTCAAAGTAATGTCTCTCCCCTTTTTATACAGTCTCTTGTGGTTCATACCATAGCTGTCAACGTTTCCCTTTTCTTCAAAGGAATCCTATTCGGAATAAGGGAATTTCCCTTTTAAAAAAGGGAAAAGTTGACAGCTATGGTTCATACCATAACCCCAACCATGTTTCCACTTACCAGTCTCCTGATCACACAGCTGCTCGCATGCATCTGTAGTCCGCTGTCCACAGAGATCCCTCACCCAAGGCGACGTGGCATTGATTTGATAATAAAGAGAGAGCTTTGCCGGGTTCAGCCAGTCAGAGATGTCCAAATAACTTCCTTCACTGACAACAAAACTGCTCCCTGCAAGTGCAAGCGGTAACCACAGAAAGCAGAGCAAATGTTAGTTTGATAATAAGTCAGCAACCAGCCTGTAGATCCCAAACAACATGATCCTAGGAAGATCAAATAAATAAATAATGAGCCTCTGAACATCCCTTGCGCATGGAGTGCTACTGCCACTGTAGATAATATTGAGATGGTAGACCGGTTGTCTGAGTTGGTATGTGTTCTTCTCCCACAGACCATTCCCTGCTTTGCAGATAGAACAGGAACAAAAGAGTGACAACTGGCAGCTCCCAATTTAGTAGAAGCCAAAAAGGATTCCCCAGATGTGCAAAACTAGAAAGCTGCTTTCTAGCTGTTTTAAGGGGCTATCAGGTGGTAAAGGTATGTGTAGTTTGTAACTACTATGCACACTTGCTCAGAGATGCAGCAACCAGGCAGGGTGACAGGTCTTAGAAAGATCTTTAGTAATAACATTGGCCAGAAACTGGAACTTTTGCAAACCCTGAACTCCATACAGAGTTGGAAATTGTTTGTAGGTGGAAATTAATGAACAAAGAACATAAAAGAGTTCACAAAATAATGGGAGTTGCTATTATATCTCATTATAGAACACCATTGCCTAGAACAGTGGTTCCCAATTAGCTAATTACTGAGGACCCCGTATTTTTCAAAAGCTAAGCCACGGACCCCTTACTTTTGAAAATTTTGATAACTCTATGGTAGTTACCTGTGCAAAGCAATAAAATGTAGGGTAGGCCCTAATAAGCAAAGGATTTTAGAAATACTAAAAACAGACCATAAAATTTGTGATATTAAAACACAAAAAAGATTTAGTGGGGGGGGGGTTTAATTCACTGTGCAATTAACAAGATAAGTGAATCCCCTGGCAGGGGATGATGCCGTGGACCCCCTGAGTGTGTTCTGCAGACTCCCAGGGGTCCCCGGACCCCTAATTGGGAACCACTAGCCTAGAAAATGTCCATTTGTGGGCCAACAGGTTGTCTTACCTTAGTGGGGGGTGGGGTTAAAGAGTCTTTCCCACATGGACTGGTGGGAGTATGCATCTTCTAATTAGGCAAATCGATTTTCAGTTGAGCCCAATCATTTTCTTATCTAGCGTCTGAAGCCCAACATCACTTTGGGGATTTCGTGAATGCCAAGGTTCTCATTAACTCTGATTTCCAATTACATTGATTATAAGGCTGTTTTCACAATTTTGCTGCAGAGATCAGAGGTGACTGGGGCAAGGGAGAGATATTGCCATAATGCCACATTTTGAAAAAAAAAAATTACGTCATGGAAACCACTGAAAACTGGGGAAGGATTTTTGGAACAGCTTGAGAAGGCAGGCAAACTTTAAGAGACAAAAACAAAGGAACTAATTGAGATGGTTAACACTGGCCCAGACCTCCAATTACCTTGAAGTTTTATGGCAGAAACCTAGGACTTTAAAAAAAAAAGGGGGGTTTATTTCATAAACTTTTCGGAAGCCAACCCCCACAAACTTCTGCTTTTGAATGAGCAGGCTAGTTCCTGCAGATGGAATGGCCAGCTCAGATGCGGGTTAATTTGTTTTATTTAAAATATTTGACATCCCATGTCACTATCCAAGGGGCACAGCATCAACAGTACACCGGAGATGAAAAAGGGCAGAATGTAAGGAGTTGCCTATTATCCCAAACACTCTCTGAAATAATAGGGTCTTAATTGACTTTATTTTGTGCCTGCTTGCTCGCTTGCATTTATATCCCACATTGCCCGCAAGGAGCTCAATGACATACAAGGTCATCTCCCCCCGCCCCATTTTATTCTCACAACAACACTGTGAGATAGGTTATGCTGAAAATGTTGTGTGGCTGGCCTAAGGTCACCCAGTGAACTTCATGGCTGAGCACAGATTTGAAGCCCTGCCTTAGTCCAATATACCCACAAAACAGTTCTGGTGTTCACATATAATGTTAATACAAGGTGTGTGGTTTGTTTAAACCATAAAGTGTACAAGCATGAATCTGTTTTGTTCCTCTTCTTTTCTATTCAGGTGCAACAAACCATGTGAATTGGCATGACATCTGAGCTGGCATTCATGGTTTGTTTCTCTCACCACAAACCATGATGCATTTGTCCTTGGTTTCCTGTTTGGATATAATTGAGGAGTGAAAGGGGAATGCTTGAGCAGAGTGCACCAGAATGTGCATATTATGGTTTAAACAAATAACATATGTTGATTTAGCATTATGTGCACATATGGTAAGGAATAAGTTTCATTACCGAGATGCCATCACAGAAGAACCTGCCTTGTGCATCCACTAGTCACAGCAACATGGCAAACAGGAGATTGTCCAAACCAGGACCTCTGACGATTATCTAAATGAGCTAGTAGGCTCAATTTTCTCCCACAATTCCCTTCTGTAGACTAGAAACATTTTATGCAATAAGAAGACTGTCTACAAAGCTTCAAACTTCATTGCAGATGTGAAAGTCCCCCACTTGCCTTCTTATATTTCAGTTTTTAGCCAATAAGAAAAGGAGCCCATGGATAAAATGTGTAGGGTATCCAATAATGTATATATCAAAACAATGTGTGTCATTCAGAAGTACAGACCTGATTATAATTGCTTTCGGTAGCAAAGTACCAGTGGCAGATTGTGCCTAGGCCACCAATAGACCAAGTGATGGCTAGCACAGGAAAAAATATTTTGGGTGTGGTAGACAGCAAAAAGACTTCTTCTTCAAAGAAATTGGGAGGATGCACAGCCTCCAGCATAACTGATTCTTAGTTGTACAAGAGTTCACAGAGAGACATAGTCATTGTTTGTTTTGTTTTATTATTCCTTCCCCTCCCTCTCTCTAGTCCCACATTTATATCAAAGCATAGCTGGCTGCAGCAGCTTCAGAAGTTCAAATGCCTCATCCAGAGGTCTTCATCAAAGTTCAGTGAGCCTGTTTAAAGCTTCTACAATAAAGGCTTGAAATTTTGACTTTAAAAAAATGTGTGTGGGTTCCCCCCGCCAAGTAAAATCGGATGAAACAGCCCCAGACTTTGTTCTTTTTCCTTGTTAAATATCTTTAGAGCCCAAAATACTTGGCAGCATTTCCTTTTCTCCTCCACCCCATTCTTCTCCCCACTCCTTTAATATTCTTCAATATATTTGTAATTGCGCTTCCAAAAGCAACTTAAATAAAATGTTGTTTTCTTTTGTTTCCTTTAGCTTATTTACTGTGCAAAACTATTTTCTGATATCTTATTTTTTTAAAAAAACCAAAGATTTTTCTCACTTGAAGTTCTACAAGTACAAACACTAGATGACATGTTCCTACCATTCCAATTTAGTAGTGATTCCTGCAAGACCAGGCTTCTGCTTTCTATTTGGCTTAGCTCCTGGCCTTCAAGACTGTCTTCCAAAGGTCATGCTCAGCTATCCCACGTAATGAGATATATTACATCAAGTGTGGGACAAGTGAAGGCATGGCTGCAAAGGAGCAACCAGGAAACTTTAAAATGCACTGCTTGGCAAGTATGGCTTGCATTCAGTACCTTTTAAATTTGGTGCCAAATGCAAACTCCATTGGCACTGGTTCCATTCAGGATCTCCCAGCTGGAGATTTGCAGGGCTCCCAATATTGGTGAGAGGTGATTCCCTACAATAAATTACCCTTAACAACATTGCAACCACTGCATTTTTAGATAGACTTTAGGAATATTATTTTGTCTTTATAACCTTCCAGGATGTGTTGGTGTTTTTAATGATGCTTTCATGGGTGCATTCACTCATATTATTATGGCTTTGCATGTTGTGTACTGCCTTGATATACTTCTATGATAGTGCTGATTACAAATACAATAATAAATATGTAAAGTACAAAATTGAACCAGCTGAAGGTTCTGTATTCAAGAGCAGACCCACATTAAAGTTACTGCAATAATCAAACCTGAATGCTATCCAAAGCATTAATGTGATCTAATTTGCTCTGTACTGTGGGATTAAGCTACAGTGTAAAGAAAGAAAAGGGGGGATTTTATAGCAGTAAACTTTTTTAATTCAAAAGATAAATACATTTTTATTTCTTACATGCTAAATGGGATGACAAGCCAATGAACCAAGTCAACAAACAGGAAGCTAATCTTTTATACTGAGTGAATTACTGTGCAATTTGCAGTCTTCAGCACACAGTTGTAGCAATCATGTACTGGAGGTTGTTTAGTTCTGAGATGTAACAAGCAACTGTTTCAGAGGGATTGGTGGTGGAGGGGGGAACTTGACACTCACAGGTGTAAACACCTGAAAAAACAAACATAACACTGGGTCACCTCTAAAGGTGAAAGACAGAGAGATTGAGTTTGTCAAAACAAACAGTTTCAAGCAACACATTTAATTAACGCAACCAAAGTTGTTCCAAGCCCAGCGTTTCTGTCTGCAGAGATCAAGAGGAAAATTAAGGGAAAGCGGGTAATAGCTGCATCAAATTTTGAGAGCATCATGGTGGAGACAGTTGTGGAGAAAAGAGATAAACAATCTTTAGATGGAACACTTAAAGTCCATCTGCACACCAATCATGGCATGGTGTTCACGAGCTAAATGAAGTCATAGCTTATTTAGCACTTTGCTATCCTGGACACAAGATATAAAACCAATGTGGCTGGATCTTACCAGCATACCTTCCTAGTCTTTTAGGTCCAGCTTTCCACAACAGCCAATATTTCTATCATTAACTGGGTTTAAGGCCTTCTCTTCACTAAGCCTGTCCATCACCGTCAGGCAGCTAGTCAGTGACCCATTCAAATATAACTTACTGGCCAGTGATCAGCTGTTTCTACCTCATTGTTTAGCAACACCAAACCTGTGCTTTTTCACTGCTCTGTCATTAATTTAGCATTTCATAGTCATGCATGATGCATATAAAACCTCAGGGCAATTACAGCCTCTCATTAGAGAAGGCCAGGCTACACTCCAATCACTCACAAGGGAGAAATAACGTTTTTACTACTTTTCTTTTTAAAAAAAAATAATATATGGCACAATTTGTTCTAACACCTTTCTCCAAACTCACTTAATCTCAGACACATATACCCTTCAAGTATATTTCTACATAGCAAGAGAGAGGCCTAAAATGGGGTGAGGCCCATCAACATATAAGTCAGAGTGCAAGACTACCAGGACCATGGACAGCTCCCAGTAGGGCTTAATACATCAGGCCGAATGTGTGTTCCAACACCAGCCTAGAGGAAGCTGAAGATTTAAGTACAGTGGTACCTCGGGTTACATACACTTCAGGTTACATACGCTTCAGGTTACAGACTCCGCTAACCGAGAAACAGTACCTCGGGTTAAGAACTTTGCTTCAGGATGAGAACAGAAATTGTGCGGTGGTGGCACCGCGGCAGCAGGAGGCCCCATTAGCTAAAGTGGTGCTTCAGGTTAAGAACAGTTTCAGGTTAAGAATGGGCCTCCAGAACGAATTAAGTACTTAACCCGAGGTACCACTGTACTTTTGCAGTGAGAAGTAGGTGCGTGTGCAGCAAAGAAAAGGCCTTCTGGTATCCTAGAAGAAGACCGCTCAACAGTTAACAGGGTCATACAGGTGTGCTTTCCAGCACAGCCAGGATATCTCATGTGGCTCCAAAAGAGCTTGGTGTGCAGAAGGGTCCTCTCAGGCTGCAGCTGGTTTGAGGAGACATCCAAGTACGAGGTTAATGGTGCATCCTCAAAAACACAGAAAACTGAGGCCTCATTCTCTCATCTACCATGGAAGTCTCAGGACAACCAATGTGTTGCCCCCCAGGTTGGGCTTGAATTTTTACTAGTCCCAGACAGCGTGGCCAGGAGTCTGGAATAATAAACGATGGGGTGCAGCATCTGGAGCTTGCTGACTGCATTCCTGTGGTGATTCAAGAATCCAGACTTATCTATCCTCAAGATCTCTGAGGGGGTGCGAGGGTCAGAGTCTTGGGTGACGAAGCTCATAAGGAAGACAGCAGCAACTTGCTACCCATGCTTGTATAGCTTCTTATTACAATGTGCAGCAAAGGCAGGCCCTTATATTTAAGTTTATCAGATCTCCCCCCCCACACACACACACACAAAAGCACTGGTTGGTTTCTTGGAAAACTCCCCTTCCTGAAAAAAAGTGTTTTATTTCCCTCACTCTGATTTGCTTTTTTTTAAAGCCAAATTTATTGCAAACCAGAATAACATGTATGCATTTGTGTTCTGTTGGAAAACTAGTTAGGTGGGACTCCTTGGTCCTGAATGGGGTAACTGTGCCCCTGAAGGTGTTCAGCCTGGGAGTCATTTTGGACTCACAGCTGTCCATAGAGGCACAGGTCTGTCCTGGGCAGCTGTCTACCAGCTCCATCTGGTATGCCAGCAGAAACCCTACCTGCATGCAGACTGTCTCGCCAGAGTTGTGCATATCTCCCACTTAGACTACTGCAATATGCTCTATGTGGGTCTACCTTTGAAGGTGACCTGGAAACTACAACTAATCCAGAATGTGGCAGCTGAACTGGTGACTAACTAGCTGGTGACTCTTATATGGCCGCTGGGACCATATAACACCGGTCCAAATAATCTTCACTGGCTCCCAGTACACTTCTGAGCACAATTCAAAGTGTTGGTATTGACCTAAGTCCTAAATGGCCTCGGCCCAGTATACCAGAAGGAACGTCTCCACCCCCATCGTTCAGCCTGGACACTGAGGTCTCCTCCAAGGGTCTTCTGCTGGTTCCTTCACTGTGAGAAGTGAAGTTACAGGAAACCAGGCAGAAGGCCTTCTTGGTAGTGGCCCCTCCCTGTGGAACACCCTCCCTTCAGATGTCAAGGAGATAAAGAATTACACCACTTTTAGACTTTGATTATAGAAGGCAACTTTGTTAATTTCTGTATCCTCTCTTTTGCACTCTGTTATACCCCTAACCCCTTTTAAAAATGAAAACCCCCAAGTCTGCACTGCCTGCACATTGACATATATTGAGGATATTATCAGGGAACTCTCACTCTTTGAATCAGGGTAGGTGGCAGCCAGGGAGAATGCCTTTTTGGTGGTGGGGCCCCACCTGTGGAATCTAGCTAGTGCCTCCTTCACTGTAATTTTAGCACCAGGCAAGCTCATTTCTGTTTTGCATGACTTTTTAAAGACTTAAGGTAAAGGAGCGTACTGCAGTGGTACAGCATCTGCTTTGCATGCAAAAAGATCCCAGGTTTGATGCCTGGCATCTCCTGCTAGACTGTGAATGTCCTCTACCTGAACTCAGGAGAGTCACTGCCAGTCAGTGATAAGAACACTGATGGACCAACCGTCAGACCATATTCCTAAAAGCTTCTGAAACTCTTAAGCCCTTAATAGCCAGTTATTAATTTTCTATCCTTTAATGTTTTGTCATTTTCAATGTGCTACTATCACTTTATTTATGGATTTTGGTATTAAGCTGATTGCCACTGAAAGTGGGGAGGTATACATTTTAGAAACAAACAAAAACTTGATGAGACAACACAATTCTAACATTACTACAGAGTTCTGAGAAATATCCACTAACCTTTACAAAGTGCATTAATATTCCAGTCCTCCCATAGCAGGACAGAATAGTGCTGATCATTTGATATTTAGCATAACTTTCCCCATCCTGGCTGATAATGATGGGAGCTGTAGCCCAACAACACCTGGTTGTAGGCCAGAGAAAGCTGCTCTAGAACAATGCTTTGATCCAGGTGTAATAGGCTTTGCAGGCATGTGCCTAAAGTGCCTTTCTTGGGATGTATTTCCCATCTCTGCCACTGCAGATGTCCATCAGCACACCTTCCCTATCCACAGTTCTGGCCTTGATGAGGGAGCCTGTTGTGGGGGTGTCTGGTTGAATCCCTTCAAAAAAAATGTGCCTGGGGTCACGGCCCCACACAGTCTCACCCATGCTACACCACTGGCTGCACGCCCTCCTATCAGCCTCTCTCACTAACAAATTCAGCAATGCTCTTCTAGCATCTATAACATGTAGGAGGGTTGTAAAAACACTGGCCTTGCTTTAATTGGCATCGTATTTCAAGCTGCTGCTCTGCAAGGACAAACTCCCAGCCCAGCCCACTGGTGTCCTTTGCTCCAGCCCACAGCTCTCAGACACTTGCTTACTGCAATGAAACAGAAGCTTATTGCCAAGTTTAACTGAGACATATGTAATAAATTCATGGAGGATTAATCATTTGGACTGAGCAGGAGTTCTCTCTCAACCTTATATCCATCCGCCCCTGCGTCTCCAATCCCAACCGTTAGCCTTATATTTCTGTTTAACAACCATGTTAGAAGATCTGCAGCCACCCCAGTGTTATTATATAATGCAGTATATTATGAGAAATGAAGGACACTTTTATCATTACTCAAAACTTTAGAAATCACAGGAGACTGAGAATCTGATTGCTTCAGTAGTCTGGGAGGGCAGGGGGGGGTCTGCTTCCCACCAAGAAAGCTCAAGCTATGCACCCAGTGCACTAATGGCACACCGAAGGAGTGTAAGGTCAAGACATCTCCCTCTTTATTACAGCACCTGCTGTGAGTCCTGTGGGACCTGCCCCCTGCCTTCTATTGCGTGGGACCCTGGAAGTTAACTGCAGCCTTGGAAGTTGAGACAGCCAGACGAATCTTAGGTTGGGGTTTGCTGTTATGTCCCCAATTGTTCAGATTGATTTAATTTGCTTTTAATTGTTTTAATACTTTTAACTGTTTAATACTTTTAACTGTTTTAACTGTTTTAAACTTATTTTGTAAAGGCTCTTTGCAGGATGTGCTTAGTAGGAGAGGAGTGGGGGAGAGCAGGGGGTGCCCCAATTACAGTGGTTCAAGATTGGAGAGGTGGGGCAGGCTGGGTATGGGACACATGCACAGGCAGTTGGTGTCTGTTGTGTGGCGGCTCCTCCTCCAACTTGGGAAACTGTGGTTGTCATATCAGCCAGCCTTGGGTCTGCAGCTGCTCTTGAAGAATACCAGGTTGGCTTGTAGAAAGACCTCCCTCACCCATGATCCGATTATGGATGAGGAGGCTGATCTGGCATTTATCACTGAGACCTGGGTGGGTGAACAGGGTGGAGTTACTTTCCTCCCATGATCCTCCTCATTTCAAGGTACCTTCTACCCATGCCTTGCTTTCCCCTTTATCCAGGGAAGTTATTCTCTAATTCAATGACATGGTGCCACTGGTGTCAAGCCAAAACGCAGAAACTGCAATCTTCTATGCCAATAATTAAAAAAGAGGTCAGCTGCCTGTTCCAGGAAATCTTGGTTTGCCCTAATGCCACATCCAGCAGGAATGGGACCATCTGTCCCTGACATGTTGATGGAGCAGCTGCACAAACCCAGAGATGGTTCAAAGAGTAGAAAGAGGACACAAAAACCAACAAACAAATTAACAGAACTAAGGAAATATGAGCACAGAATGAGTCCTCACAGCTGCCCCCAATCAAATAGCTTCCCCCATATTTTGCTTCTGGAGCTGGCACTCATTTCCATTTAACTGTAACCTTATGCAGTTCCCAATATTTTGTGCCAACATTGCTTCTTTCCCACTCTTTAATGTGAAAGAGGAAAGGCCCTTCCCGCTCACATCATTCTGGCCTGTGATCAGGGATTTTGTGTAGCTTCAAGTCTTTTGGGTTACTAAGACACACATGATGTCTCAGGTGTCATGCTACTTCCATGGCTTGTCTGCAATAAGTAGGTCACATTCTTCATCAGCGATTGATGCATCATCCAAAATACACAAGCATGGCACATAGGTCCCAAGAGGTTTTGTGTGCATGATAATGCTTTCAAGGGGCCCAGAATAGATAGGAACATCTCTCTGACTGGAGAGCCAGTGTGGTGTAGTGGTTAAGAGCGGTAGACTCCTAATCTGGGGAACCGGGTTCGCGTCTCCGCTCCTCCACATGCAGCTGCTGGGTGACCTTGGGCCAGTCACACTTCTTTGAAGTCTCTCAGCCCCACTCACCTCACAGAGTGTTTGTTGTGGGGGAGGAAGGGAAAGGAGAATGTTAGCCGCTTTGAGACTCCTTAAAGGGAGTGAAAGGCGGGATATCAAATCCAAACTCTTCTTCTTCTTCTTCTTCTCTCACTAGGCATCTTTAGTTCTGATCAAAGTTCCACGGGTTCATCTTCTAAACATTTGTGAGACATTAACAATTCCCTAACAGATGTGAGCCACATAATAGAACTTCAAGAACTCATACATTGTGTGTCTGTAAATCTCACACTGCAGTGGAGTTTGGGGAACCTATTATGCAACACACACTGTAAAAATTGGGTGGAATGTGGCCCTAAAGATTGGAAACTGTAAGTAGTAATTTTATCTATTTAATGGAATGGCATCTTAAACATGAAGGACAAAATCAGGCAAGAATAGGCTTTTCACGTCATGGTTTGCACCATGGTGGCATTCAAACATCATAGTAAGTCATAACTTATTATGAATGGAAATCTGCTTAGACTCCCACCTGAGCTTGTATACTCCCTCTCCTCCAACATGGCCATGTGGAGAAGTTCAAAAGGTTTTGCTTTCAATTTTGGTTAACTGAAAGGGTTTGCATGTAACTGAGGTTAATATTAGCTACGGTTTGCTGAAACAAGCCAGCTTCATAAATCATAGTTTGAAGTTGATTTGTTTCAAACAGACATAGTCAAGATTGAACTCTGTTGCTTGTTTGTTTACTTGGTTGGTTGGTTGATGGGGGTAATGAATAAAATAAAATGCTTCATGCAACACTGCTATTCTCTATGTAAGACTAAAAAAAGATAATGAAAGGGGGGCAAATGATGAAATTTACATAGGGTGTGTGTCCCCTGTGCTAGTAGTATAATAATAGGTATAAATCTCTCCCCCTCCAGCCCTCAGTCTTACCATCCTCTAAATACTAAAATGTGCTTCCTCTTAGAATGGGAGAAAAGAAGCTGAAATAAAATGAAATCCAACATGTCCCCATAATATTACAATAAAAAGTGGAATCACTTATAACCCAGTCCCTTTGGGAAAAAGGCAGCTGAGCAAATTATGCAAGTATTCAGAACACTTGCACAGGCCTGCCAATGAAATACCAGTAAAACAGATTAATATCCTTGGAAATGGGGAAGAAATGGGCTGTTTTCCAATTCAGACATAATGACTTTTCTAAAGAGAAAGAAGAGAGGGGGCCCGGTGGAACAGCTAGCTGTAGAATGAGAATGACATCTACAATGACACTGTAAAACATCGTTTGAAATGTGTGTATGTGTGTGTGTGTGTGAGAGAGAGAGAGTAGGGGACTTTCAATGGGGAGCAGCATCCTTAGCTGCCAAGGTGAGGCTGGAAGTATCAGCAGCTGTCTCCTATTCTGAAATGTTGCACTTTCTTGCCAGGGCGCTGTAAGGTGTTTTCTCCCGGTGCCCTCTTCATCCTAGCTCAAGCTGAGCCAGATTGCAGTGCAATATTGGGGACAGCACTTTGTCGCTCACAAAAGCCTTGTCAAAGTTGTATGCATGAACTCTTGCTGTGTTTCAGCTGGGTTGAGTTTATGCAAACTCCTTTAGAGCTTCTCTCCTTGACAAACAGAGACACTGAGAGCTGTTTCTTTAACAGCTTCAAATCATTCTGACAGCAAACTACAGAAAACCATTTAGGGATACCATTGGGGCTAGAAGTTTTTAATAACACCCAATGAAGTGTTATTAGTTTAACTTCTTTCCCAGCACTGAATACATTAATTTAGCTTCTTAAAAGGAATTAAACAATTTGGGGCTTGAAAAATGGAGAGTAGTTTTCTCCATACTGATTGGAAATGTATTCTCTTGGGGCTTAGAAAGCAATGGGAGAGGTCAGCGGGAAAACTCCTAAATTATGTTCTCCTGGCGACATGCAGTGCATAAAAGTGGCTCAGTCCTTGGCATCTGGGATAGAAGAGACTCTATGCCTGAAATTCTGAAAAGCCACAGCCAGTGAGTGTAGACAGTACAGTTGGCTTATGCTTGGTTCCAGCTGCTGTTGGAAAGGTTGGGACATATTTAAGGAGTGTATAAAAACCCATCTGGATATTGGATGATTTGTATGAACACCAACAACTGGGAAACACTGGCCTGTGAGCGCTCCAGTTGGAGAACAGCTTTTACCAAAGGTGTCATGGACTTTGAAGACACTCGAACTCAGAACACAAGGGAGAAACGTGCTAAGAGGAAGGCACGCTTGGCAAATCCACACCGTGATCAACTCCTGCCCAGGAACCAATGTCCCCACTGTGGAAGGACGTGTGGGTCCAGAATTGGCCTCCACAGTCACTTACGGACTCATTGTTAAAACCGTGTTTATGGAAGACAATCTTACTTGGCTACGAGTGATTGTCAAAGAAGAAGAATGTATGTGCCAGTTTTTGAGAGAGAAATGCTATCACTGGGATCCATTGTGGAAACCAGGACCAAAGAGTCCACTCCAGTTGTCTTTCCCTTACTTACTTACTTCCCCCCACATAGGATAACTACCAGCATCATAATGCCAATATACAATTATAAGGTGCAACCACATCTGGAGTACAGTGTACAGTTCTCATAACCTCACCCCCAAAAAAGATAGTGTAGGGTTGGAAAAGGTTAAGTAAAGGACAACCAAAATGATCAAGGGGGTGGATTTACTCCTCTATGAAGAAAGGCTGTCATGGTTGGGACATTTTAGTTTAGAAAAAAAGGCAAGGGGTGACAAGAAAGAAGATTATAAAATTATGCATGGCCTGGAAAAATTGGATAGAGAAAGGTTTGTCTCCCTGTCTCATAGCACTAGAACTTGTAGGTATCCAGGGAAGCTGGATTTTGGAAGATTTAGGGCAGATACTTCTTCATGAAACACTCAGCCAAACTATGGCACTCACTCCTCCAGGAGGCAGCGATGCCACCAACTTGGATGGCTTTAAAAGAGGATTAGGCAAATTCATGGAGGAGAGGGCTATCAATGGCAACTAGCCATGATGGACATGTTCTACCTCCACAGTTGGAGGCAGCAGTACTTACAAATACCAGCTGCTAGAAAACCACAGGAAGGGAAAGTGCTCTTGTGCTCATGTTCTGCTTGCTGGTTTCCCACCTGGTTGGCTACTGTCAGTATAGGATGATGGAGTAGATTAGTCAAAGGCCTGATCCAGCATGCTATTCTTATGTTAGGCTAACAGGAGCTGGAGTCTAGAAACATTGGAGGGGGGGAGGGTTCCCTACTCCTGCACTAGGAACAAGTGGCTATGAGGAACAGTCCCAAAGCCTTCTACCAACTTCTGAGCCCTGAAAGCAAACACACCAGCAGCAGTGCCAGATGGGCTCTGCTAGAGTGTTTGCACGACACCCTCTCCACCTCACCCATCCTGGTAAGCAACAGTGACCCACCACTCAGAAACGAGCATAGTGCCTCCATGCTCCTGCTCTGTTCTGAGTTTCTGTGCAAAACATTTGATCCAAAAGAGAAGGATGCTGTTTAATTTGCCCTTGTGGTAAGAAAAAAAAAAAAGGTGAAGGTTAGAAGTGACTGAGTGAAGGGTCCCAGCAGAAGGAGAAAATGTAATTTGCCCTTAGTAGTTGAACTTGGTGCTCACTGCATGTTGGGCTAATAAGGTCAGCTAAATTCAAGAAACATTGAACCTTGGGGGTGGGGAGAGCAATAGAAAGTGGCATTGGCTCCCAACTAATGCATCAGCATCTCATTCTTTTCCCCATCAGAAATTAGCAAGTTCACCATCTGAGAACCAGAAAAAGCAGCAGAGATGAGCAGCTTCTAAGTGAAGGTATGAGGCTTTTATCAGTCATAACATTAAAAATAGAAACAGTACTTGGAAGGTGTCTCACACCACCAAAGTTTTGCTACACACCATCAAAACCTGAAGCCAGAAGACAAAGGTTTTGAGTAGCAGAGGTCACTTGTATAATTGTAAAACTACCTAGCTAGCAGCACTGGAGTGCCTAGGAGTGTCTTTTGCCAGGTACAGCTGGTACCCCAGCTGTTCTTCGACTGAGAATAGCCTGGCCACAATTACTCATGCAGTGGCAACCTCAAGACTGCATTACTGCATTACATCACTCTGTGTGGGACTAACATTCAGATTGGTTTGGTAGCTCCAGTTGGTGCAAAATGCTGTGGCTATATCATTGGTGCAGACAGACGACTGCCAGCACACAGCACCGGTGCTTAAAAGCTTGCACTGGCTGTCCATGTGTTACTGGGCTAAGTTCAAGGTTTACTGAATTAATTTGCAAGACCCTTTACAACTTGGGTCCAGGATCCCATAAGGACTGCCTGATCCCTGATATCCCTTCCTGATGATTAAGGGCTTCAGGGGAGTCACATCCACCAGCTGCTATGTGTTCAGTACAGTGGAGCCAGTTCTGCTTTAGGTGAAGGGTGGGGGAGGTGACCCTTTCCTCCTTTCTGGAAATTCCCCTGTTAGCCCCAACAGCACTATCTGGCTGCTTGGAGCACTGGATAAGAACAGTTGCCATAACAGGCTGTTAAAATACACTGAAACATTTCCTTACAAATCAGCACATACCTTCTAATAATGCCAAATAGATAGTATCTATGCAGAAGGTGTAGAAGGGAAGTAAAATAAAATAAAATGTACCAGCCCTTCCCATGCAAAGATCTATATTATGCTCCAGGCAGAACTGTCTATCCCCACCCACTCCCAATTCTCCTTTCATGGCATTCCTGCCCACACTGTAGCATTTCGGATGACACTAGGATGCTGAAATAGACTGGCTTCCTGAGCCCTGAAGGCAAATACCATTTTCTCCGCAATTCAGATATGATGAGGCACTAGCAGCAAAAAAACTGGGTGCCTCAGGGCTGATTCACACACTGCATTGCTCTCCCGGTCCCCTCCATTGAGTAATTCCTGTGAGTGATGAGTTCAGTGAAAAAGTCCAGCCTAGCAAACTTCCAGCCTGGAAACAGAAACTCCAAGGTCAGCCCAATAAAGGATGGTGAATAGTGCTACATTTGGACATTGAAGAACGAAGGTGATGTGTGTAGCAAGTTGCTGATTTTCTGCCTATAATTCAATGGCAAAATGCATGTCTTAAATGCAGAAGGCCTCTGGTTCAACCTCCAGTTTAGAAAGGATCCAGTAGCAGGGGTTGGGAAAAGATCAGTGGTGGTTGGTGCCCATTAGGAATGGTAGGGCAGAAGGCAGAGAGGTCAGAGCCAATGACAGGGAGAGCCAACTTATACTTTTGGCCCCATCCTCTTCTCTGCAGAGGTCTACAATGGGAATACTGAGATTAAGGAGGAGGGTGCTCATGGGCAGTCCCAACAATTGGTTTGGTTTAAATAAGAAGAAAGACGGGGGCACAGAAAGTTGCCTTACACCAAGTCACAGCACCAGTTCATCTCACTCAGTATTATCTGCTGGCAGCAGCTTTCCTGGGTTTCAAACAGGAAGCATTCATTCTGCAGATGTTGGGGACTGAGTGTGGTAAGTGCTCCACCACTGAGCTATGGCACTTTCCATAGATTGGGGGTGATGGTGGCTGAGGGCAGATTGAGACTGGTGGGGCAATGCCCCACTAGCCTGAATGGCCCAGCCTCCTCTACTGGGAAAGATTTCTGCCTGAGACTCTGGAGCCCTGCTGCTAATCACAATACAGTACTGGCCAAGTGGACAATAGCCTGACCTCTATGAGGCAACTTCCCATATTCCTGGCAGGGTTGACATGAGATTAAAAAGCAAGGGATGAATCACAAAACACTTTAGCAGTTGAAAAACTGTTGAAGATATTTGTTAACAGGTCCTATTGTTGGTGCTGTCAAAGGTTGCTTCCCAGACTCACGGCAGGGTCCTGACTTGTGGAACGCTTTCATGGTGACGTCTCCCTCCCTCCTTCATCATTAATGCTCAGGAAGGATTTTAAAATCAAATCAAAATGTTTATTCGGCTTTACGCCCATCATAAAACACAACACAACAAAACAAATCAAATAAAACAGTGGACTCGTACAAACCACAAGTAGTATAACACAGTTCACAACTCGCAAGGACAGATATTAGCCATTCATAAGAAAAGTTTAAGATTAAGATTAAAAATCCTCAGGAAGGATTTTAAAACATTCCTGTTCCCCCAGGCATTTGATGTCTGAAAGATAACTTTCCCTGGAAATTATAAGCTGTGAGGGTATGTGATTGCTTTTATTTGTTTTAGGTAATTTTAATTGTTTTTAGATTTTTAAATTACTTTTATTATTATGTTGTTGTTTTTAATTGTATTGTGTTAACATTCTGGGGTTTGCTGCCCTTGGCTCATTAGGGAGGAAGGGTGGGGTAAAAAATTCATAAAGAATACTACTATAAGGAAGAGATAAACAAAACAGCGCAGCACTCTCTCAAAAGAGAGAGAACAAAAAAATTCCTTCCAGTAGCACCTTAAAGACCAACTAAGTTAGTTCTTGGTATGAGCTTTCGTGTGCATGCACACTTCTTCAGATACACAAAAGAGAGAGAGAGAGAGTTTTGAAATCTGTGTTGTATTGTGGTCAGAGTGATGGGCTTAGAAAATGGAGAGTTGGGTTCAAAATCCTACTGGGCTTGCCAGCTTACTAGGTGTTGTTAGGACAATCAGTGTCTCTCAGCCTAATTCAGGCGTTTTCAACATTTTTGAGTCCTCAGGTACCTTGACAAACCGCAGCTCTCCTGTGGCAAACCACTTACACTAGGGTTCCATTACATGTAAGCGGGGATTTCCCTGTCCCCTCCCCATTCTGCCCTGCTCCTTTTTGGCACACATGTAAGTGGCAGCACATGTGTCAATGGGAACCCATGAAATGCCACTGCTCTGCGGGGCTGAGCTGACGTATTCCACATGGCAGCTCCAGCCTGCCTTTCCCGAAATTTGTGCACACATCCTGGGGGTAGGGGTTAGGTAAAGGTAAAGGTACCCCTGCCCGTACGGGCCAGTCTTGCCAGACTCTAGGGTTGTGCGCCCATCTCACTTTAGAGGCCGGGGGCCAGCGCTGTCCGAAGACACTTCCGGGTCATGTGGCCAGCGTGACATCGCTGCTCTGGTGAGCCAGAGCCACACACGGAAACGCCGTTTACCTTCCCGCTAGTATGCGGTCCCTATTTATCTACTTGCACCCGGGGGTGCTTTCGAACTGCTAGGTTGGCAGGCGCTGGGACCGAGCAACGGGAGCGCACCCCGCCGCGGGGATTCGAACCGCCGACCTTTCGATCGACAAGCCCTAGGCGCTGAGGCTTTTACCCACAGCGCCACCCGCGTCCCTCGGGGGTAGGGATTAGAGAGGGCAATTAAGATCAAAAGCAGAAATATTTTGCTGTTGTGGGGAGGGAAAGCAAGAAACGCACAGCACAGGACACACATGCAGACATGGTGCTTTCTTGCAACATTATCCCTGTTCTAGGAAATCTACGTGACTGTTAAGGAGGAGGAGCGTTGCCGGTTTGGGGGGGGGGGCAGGTAGAGAAGAAGAGGGGGGGAGCAATGCTGGGGGTAGAAGGTGTGAAAAACACTGTAGATACTCCTCACTTTCAGGGTTATTTTCAAATCCTTCCTTATAGAGCACACACACATCCAGGCAAACACACCATCAAGTTAGTTTGCTATTTTCTTGCATTTCTCAATAACCCTGTGTAAAACTAAGGAACTGTTAGTTACTGAAGCTGGGGAGGATTTTTGTTTGTTTGTTGTTGTTGAATGGGGGGGAGAGAGAGATTTTAAGAAAATAATCAGTCATGCAAAAGCATTTCCCTCACTTTTTTTGCCAATGTTTTATTTCAGGAAGATAATTGGCTGCAAGTTAAAGCTGGTTTCCTTGGATGTTCTTCAGGAAGAAAGAGAGAGATATAATGTAGGAAGATATGGGATGCAATTTAATGAAAGCACAGGCCCTGGGGCTACCCTGAACATTCCTCCGGACACTCCAGGGAGCCATGGAAGACTGGCTGAAAACCAATGGCCTAATTAAGAGGACTTTGGGAGAATGAGATGGGACCAGGGGAATGGGTGGAGACCATTAAGAATCTGCGCTGGAAGTGACTTCAAAGGTTATCTAGCTCAACCCTCTGAAATGCTGGGATCTTTTGCCCAATGTGGAGCTCAAACCCATGAAAATAAGATAAAGAGCCTCTTGCTCTACCAGCTGCACTGTCCTAGTATCCCTAAAGAGAAGGGCAATATAAAAATATCACAAATACTGTACTTTTCCATCTATAAGACTAGGTTTTTTTCTGTAAAAAGCATGCTAGAAAAACGGGAGTCGTCTTATACACGGGTAGTGCATAGGGTGGACATTTGGCTGCTGCAGCTGTCAGCAACCATTGTGCATGTTATTGGTTGCTGCGTCAATGGTTGGTGTTGACTGGCTGATGCTGCGGCAATTGTGTGGGCGATTGGCAGCTTCTGCCGGTGACAGACGAAAGGTGGATTTAGCAATGCGTGCAGTTGAGTGATTTTCACCAAGCCCCCCTAAAAAAAAGCTGAGCAACCCAGGGTAACCCCCCCCAAAAAAGCTCAACAACTGGCAATCTTCCCCCCATTTCCCATTTTCTTAAATTTGAGCCCCCCAAAATAGGGGGTGTCTTACACACAGAAAAGTATGGTAAATACAGGAACTTGCACTTGCTAAACAGCACAAGTGTAAAATTTGATTGTGCTGCCATTTAACAAAGCACTAAAATGAAGCAGAGACTTCTTCGAGGTTGGAAGGATAAACATCCACCATCCATTACTCATGGCCTGAAGATCTTGCTGCCCCTTTCTATATTTGAATGTATATATTATAATTACCAGTAGGTATCTACTTGAGTGCATGCCAGCATATATTAGTGTATATTTATTTTTAAATTGGGAATGATGGATAATTCTTATTGTTAATGCGAGCTCATGATTATTTATCTCATATTTGCCATAAAAACTATATTTACATAAGGGAGGACATAAAAAACGATTAAAGAAATCCTTATATGTTACTGGGGGTGGGGGAATATAAATGGAATAATTTATACTATATTTTCATTGCTTGTTTTGTTATAAGTGTGCATCTGCAATTATAGATAACATATTCCTAATCAAATATGTACATTATGCACACTTAAGTTTAAGCAGCAATAACAAGTTGAGAAAAGGTTCTTTTATGAAAAACTGCACACTTTTCTGCCACCCTAACAATCAGAGACAAGATGCTGAGCTAGATCAATTTAAAATAAAGATCCCAAACCCCTCTGCCCCAGGTGGCCTACGGCATCTTTAGGAAGCTTGGGGTGTGTGAGAAGGGCTCTGCAATTATCATCACAGCAGTGAGGCTGGTGCTCTTACCATCAGCAATGAAGTGCTCAGGAACGTGGAGTGTCACCTTGACAGTCAGTGGGCAGGACAGCTGAGTACCACACACCATGGCCAGGATGCAGGAGCTCACGGCAATTAAGGTAAGTGCTGTCTTGTTCACAGGGCTCTTCAGGGAACCTGGGAAGTAAAAGGAAAACTCAGTTACAATGTGAAGAGAATGATCAGAGCCCATTCTTATCTCCATCACCGTACTGAGGCATGATAAAGAAAGTTTTAGATTTGAGCCTTCAGACTACCTCTGACCAGAATTTTCATCACCAAGGTAGTAATGGCATTTTCAGTACCTTCTTGGGTAGCACCCCAACAATGGAGAGCATAAATAATGGAGTAATAGGCACAAAAAGCATTTTTGTGGTTGGGAGGGCTGGAATCACAATACATTTTAAGCTAGAATAAGGTCTCTATCTTAGGATATTTAGTTCAAAAGAAACTCCTGTTCAAAAGCATGGTTATACATCTTCCTGTGAAAGAAGCCACACAGCCATGCTTTTTGAAGAGAAGTTTCTATTGAACTATTCCCCCCACCCACCAGGGAAGGGCTTTAGCTTGAAACATGTCGGGATTCCCATCTCCCCACTCGCCCACCTGCCTATAAAGCACTCCATTTTGAATTGATGACTCAATCCTTTATGATACCTATCTCTGTGGTCCCTTGCTAAAAAAAGGGAACAAGGTGTGTTTGTGGAAAACCAGACTATGCTTCTTCTTGCCGTCTCTCAGGGGTTCACCTACATTTACCTGCTACAGGTAACTGACATTTGCAGAAGGAACATCATCAAATCTGGTGCTGTGAAATTAGTCACTAAAGAAACTCCTTTGTTCGCCCTTCTTTGTGGATCTCATTTACAGAACACTTAAATCCCCCCCTCCCTCAATCCCAAACATATTGGAGCAGGGGAAATGTTATTAAACTTTAATTGATAAAGGAAGATAACTAAATAAAAGACACAGAACTATTTCCCCCTTACATTTTACATAAGAAGCTGTTGCCTTCTAAGAAACATCGATAGTTATATAATTTTTTCCCCTAAAGAAAATTAATACACTTTTTACATAAAAGAATAAAAAAAATCAAGTATTCTCCAATGTAAAACCATTTATAGGGAAATCAGCTAGAATTGCAGAGCACATAAAAGCTAGAACTTGGTATGAGCTACAATGGTACAGAGACAGCAAAATCCGTTTTGTTAGTCACAGAAAGCCTTTTCAAGGTCATTCTTGCAAAGGGCCTCTCACAGCAAGTGTGGGCTAAAATAATTTCTGACAGCATGAAGACAGGCGCTTTGCAGCCCAAATCTGATACTAGACCAACCCCAGCACTGGAGAACGATGAGGGTCAGACAGTGCTTCTCTGCCTCTCTCTGTGCCCTCTCTCTGTGGACCAACTGTCTTAACATCCCACATGCCAAAAAGCTGACACCTAAGAAATTATTCAGAGCCAGCAGAACCTTTTGAGTCTATGCAGAGCCAAGATACGCAGCAGCTCCAAGGAATATTGTGCTGCAGTTGGGCCTCCATCAAGACCAAAACTAGTTCTCCTGCGGAGCTTGTTAATAAAGCCAGTTTAATGAGGGAAAGTGCAAGTTGCAGTGCTAGCAGAAGAAAAATTGGCAACCCTACTGCACAACACAAAGACCGTGAAACTAATTGAATGAAAGCCCGTTGCCCTTTCTGCCTTCAAGTTAAGAAGGCCAAAATGTTCTCTTTGCGAAAGAAAAAGAAACGGGGAGGGGGCTGCGGAAACAAGGAAAATGCCAACACCACATGAACATCGAATCCTCCTTTCCTGTAATAATTGGGTCAATTCTGCTATAATAACACAGTTTGAGCAAGAGCAGAGAACAGGCCACACAGATTTGAAAGTTAAGGAGAAATACATGCACCAAAACTAAATAAATATTTGTTCCAGGAAGGGAAGGATTTCAAAATCGGAACTGAATTGGCAGGCAAACCTTGCACACTGATTATTATTCTCTGAAAGCCTGGACAGCTCCCTACAGGCAGACTAAATAGAATTGTAGGCTCGCTCATACTTCTGCTTGCCCCATGCCTAGAAAGCATGGGTCTGAGAGCTGTTTCGGCTTGACCCTTAATTTCTAGGCCTGAGCACTTTTTCCAATGCCCTGCTCCTTTCCTAAGAAAAACCCACTCTTTAGCTCTAAATTGGAACAAATAGCAATCCAAGGAAAACCCAATTGCCGTTTGCTCCGACTGAGAGCCAAAGTGCAGTTTTTCCCGGAGGAAAAGCAGCAGGACATGGGGAAGTGTGGATGAGTGCTTAGAGTTCATGCACTCAGTGAAGAACTGTCCCAGCCCAAAAAAGGTCCAAGATGCACTGGTTCCTTTTAAGATAGGCAAGTGCTCACATTACATAATTCTGCTGTTCCACACTAAAATATGTGTTGCATTCTACAAAGTATCTATCACAAACATCAAAGCCTTGATCTCAGCTTGATCCCAGGAGGTAAGTGGGGAAACCACAATAAGTGATCAAAACAGGCATCAGAAAAAAATCACTTTTGAGATTCTTAAAACATATTTTTAAACCATTTTAACTAAGCCTAAACTGGTTACGATAATGACATTTTAATGACTACCTGCTCCCATATGAGCCCACTTGGCTATGGTGGTTCATTTACCAGAAGCAATGTATTTAGCATTAACTCTGGAAGTGTATACTTGATTCTGACCAAGCTAAGTCGTCTAGAACAAAATATACATCAGTATGACACCCCCCCCCCAATATCGCAGAATCACAGAACTGCAGAATTGTAGAAATGGAAGGTACTCCAAGGGTCATCTAGTCCATCCCCTAGAAATGTGACCATAAGAAGAGTTTGGATTTGATATCCCGCCTTTCACTCCCTTTAAGGAGTCTCAAAGCGGCTAACATTCTCCTTTCCCTTCCTCCCCCACAACAAACACTCTGTGAGGTGAGTGGGGCTGAGAGACTTCAGAGAAGTGTGACTGGCCCTGGCCCAGCAGCTGCAAGTGGAGGAGCGGAGACGCGAACCCGGTTCCCCAGATTAGCAGACTACCGCTCTTAACCACTACACCACATAAAAACTTCTTCCCACCCCCCACCCAGTTTAACAGCATCAAACATGGATGTGGGGAGGAAAATGCTCAATATGTTTTCCTGGACACTTGCTTTGCACCATTATCTTAGCTAGCAACTTGAACTACTGTTGCTTGTTTTCGTTAACACATAGGAATTGCTTAAATTGCTTTGGAATTGTAGTCGAATCTTTTACTTGAAAACTGATGCCACTACCTCTTGATTTTCAGGTCTCTGCCTTCAAAATGTTACTAGAGCTTCCGTCCAATGCAATATCTAGTTGTGGTACATTATTCAGTTGATTATTGAAATATGATTTAATAACACTTTCATAGTATTCTGAAAATGTTTTGCCAATGCCTGGATTAAGCATGTAGATTACAGGTGTGCCTTCAAATATTTTAGCTGTTACACTTGGTTCGCTGTGATTAAAGTTAATGTCATCACATGGGGGGGAGGGCTAAAGCTGGGACCTTTCGTATGTACTCTACCATTGAACTAAGACCCTTGAATTGTTACTTGCAATAGGTGAATGGCTACTATTCCCCCCCCCACCCCCATGATGTCAGCCTTAGAAAATCCTACTGCTATTTTATATCATTTTGGTGGATATATTTTATGTATTGTACTTTTATTGTGTATTTATTTTTGTATTGATGTGTATTCATGCTGTTCGCTGCTTTGGGGACTAAAAAGCAGTACATAAATAAACCATACCATACAGCTAGTATTAGCCAATTATTTGGAGGCTCTTTAAAAAAGAAAGGAGACTTAATTGTTTTCAAGTCTGTAACTTCCTCTGCACCTGGAGAGCATACACAATGTGCACATTGCATTTAAATGCACACCAAGAGATAAATGACTTAACACGAGACCTTTAAAAAACAGATGAATTTAAACTTTATGACCCAGCACTAACTAAACACACTGCAACAGAATCCTTGGATTTCAGGGCTTATTTTACGAACATGAAAGTAACACCTATTCATCCCTTGCCCCAGAAGCTTAAAGCTGTCAAGAAGCGGGTATAGTCAAGAAATGAGAACATTAATTGATTCATTGATGGTTGGGGTAGTGAACAGTGCTCTGCTTCTACAGGAGTCACACACACACAAACACACGTCTGGGCTCTACGAGAGAAACATCTAGACCAGAGGTCAGCAACCTAAGGCCCATGGGCCGGTTCCAGCCCATGAGCTTCCTGGAACTGGCCCACGGCCAATCCGTGGATCGTCGTGGGGATTCTGTGCTCTTTCTTTTTGTGGTGCCTTTTTCTCGCAGTGGGGACAGACTTCCGGGTCAGAAGAGCACCGGAAATAGTGTGTGCGCATGCATGTGCTGTTTCTGGCGCACTTCCGGGATGGAGGAGCGCCCGTGCGCATGTGCACACGCTATTTCCAGCACTCTTCCGGCCCGGAAGCACCTTGCAAACCCAGCAGAGTTTAAATTCAGGGGCAAGCTTTTTGTCTTGTGGGACAGGCTTTATACCTTAATGGTATGTTTCTGCAAAGACTCAACAGCTGAAATGTAGCTGAATGCTGAGCAGCAGAAGCTTCTCTAAAGAAGAGTGTGCCCAGTGTTGTAATCCTTGAGGAAGAGGGCAAGAAAAGGCCCTGTAGCAAGAAACCCTTGTTTAAGAGAACAAAAGAGCAATAAGGTGATTTTTTTTAAGGGGGAGGGGGAGAGGCATGCAAGCGTTTGTTGTTGGGGTTTTTTTAACAGGAATGGCATCCAAGCATCATTGCCATTTTCAATCCAATCAGCTGCCACTTAATTAGTCTGGAAGGAAAGCTGGATTCTGAAACAAAGGCTCCCTGCGGTGCCCTGTAACCCTGGGCATGTAAGCAGTGTCTGCCAGTGTCACACGCCTCCTGACCTCTCTTTCATGACATTTTCCATTGGCACCAATTAGATGTGCTCTGGACTCGCTGGGGGCAGACAGGCTGCTAGAGAAAACGTCCCATGAAGTGGCAGATTCCTCTGAAGATTCTGAAACCTTTCAAAAGAAGGACAGAAGCCAGAAGTTGGGGGGTCAGCAAAGGGGAATAATAAGCACCCCAACATGACTTACGTACCTTACAAGTTTCTTCTTCTCCTCTTATTGCACTGGGGGGTTAACTGGGTCTGCATTCACATGGCCATGTATTCCATTTTCTCAGCAATATCCTGTTAATTTCTGCTTTATAGCTGAGCTTTCACGTGATGTAAAAGCCTCTACCAGAAATATAGGAGAATATGGTGCTCATTTCTGTGTTATTTGCAAACAGATCCCCCTCCCCCCGAGTGCTAAACTTGTGTTGTATTTCTGGTAGCAGATTTTACGTCACGTACAAATATAATGCAGAATTTAATAGTTAGGGAAACACTGGGAAACCTGCACATTGCTAGATTTGATGGAGACATGCACAACTCTGTATGGATTTATGACTATCTTTAATAGCTCAACCTCCTCATAACAATATAGTCCTAAATCAACTTTATAAATACACAGTTGGGAAATCAGCCAACCAAGACATAATGAACTTTAATTACCCAATTTTTAATCAGCACAAATTTTGTTAACTGGAGCCAGATGTGGATGCCAAAATGCCTAGCAATCAGGTCTCTCTTTCCCACTCCATGGCAGCACTTGATATTTCATTGAAAATTCCCACCTCAAGATAATTACAGGAATACGGAAAAGAGCTGGGGAGGGGGGTGAACGGGTCATCCATGGTGCTTTGAACCTGCACCAATCTCATTAAGATGAAAGGAAGTCACTTGCAAGAAGCTCTGGTACACAGCAGCCGCAAACTCACAGCAGCCCTATGTGTGTGGGTGGAAAGGGGAGCAAACTGTAGATCACCAACAGCTCAAGGAAGCAACCAAGCATGGCAAAATCGCCCATGTACATGCCCAGTTTCCTTTCACAGACTTAAGGGAGGGGTGAGAATTGCCCACCAAACACCCAAGAAGGCCTTGTCAAGGGAGTTCACTGTCTAGTAACTATCCAGAGTTATGTTCAGGCAGAGAGTCATTAAGGCAATTCACACTACCAAATATCCTGCAACTCAAAAACTAATTACAGATTAAGGTAAAGGTAAAGGACCCCTGAACGGTTAAATCCAGTCAAAGGTGACTATGGGGTGTGGCACTCATCTTGCTTCAGGCCAAGGGAGCTGGCGTTTGTCCACATACAGCTTTCCAGGTCATGTGGCCAGCATGACTAAACCGCTTCTGGCGCAACAGGACACCGTGACAGAAACCAGAGAGCACATGGAAATGCCGTTTACCTTCCTGCCACAGTGGTACCTCTTTATCTACTTGCACTGGTGTGCTTTTGAACTGCTAGGTTGGCAGGAGCTGGGACAGAGCAACAGGAGCTCACCACCATCGAGCGGATTCAAACCGCTAACCTTCCGATTGACAACCCCAAGAGACTCAGTGAGGCATTGCATGGAAGGGGCAGTTGGGAGACAGGTTTGCTGTTAAATCTCTGCAGTCTACATTGCTTGTTCTCAAGGCTGCTTTTGAAATTCTTCTGCTTACCTAGTGATGGGTGAATCTGCCATTTTTTTGCTTCTCTCAGTTTCTCATTTCCACATGAGTTTATGATTTTTTTAAAAAAAAATCAGCAGCATTTTAGTGTGCATTTCTTTTAATATATGCTCATTTTTGTTATGCAATTTTGCTTAACCTGACCATTTTTCCAAGGCAATTTCTTCAAATACAATCTATTTTTCGTATGTGATTTGCACAAATGTCTTTGTTTTCATATCCACCTATCGTATATCTATCTATCTAATCTCCATGCATATATATGGATCATCAAGTTCAGAACCCTATTTTGCTGTTCTAGGTGCTCCCATCAGATGGAATTATCTAGCTGGCTGCCAGATGGAGGGAGAGTCTTCTTAGTGATGGCACCCCAGCTGTGGAATAACTTCCCATTTTATTATTTTATATGGTGAGTGCCCAGCGAAAAACATTATTGGAAAGCCTACATAAATTCCATAAATAAATAGCTGAAGCACTCCATAAAGCCGCCCCACGTGCTAATCAAAGGGTGCAAGATTACCTCTGTTAAATAAACCACAATAAAACAAGCAAACAAAAAGAAATTCATTAATTTATGGATTATGAAATATGTCCCATTGTCAACCAGGTGAATTCTACATCAAAAGAAACACAGAATGCTATAGGAGCACGGGAAAGCCCCCAGTTGTTTGTATTATTTTGCTTCCTGGAGCTCTCACTTGACAAAAAATGGTTTCTAGTACTTACGGCTGAAAAGATGTGTTTTCAATTATGTGGATACTGCCTGGTGTAACCTGCAAAGTCGGAGGGAGGTGCAGTAGCATTTTCAGCATAGGGAGGAGAGATTTCAGCAGCCTGCATAGTTTATTGCTTATTTCCATTTTTAATAACAAAGTAGAATTATGCAAACTAGTATATATTCTTGGTTTACATAAACTGCATTTAGATCTTTTTGCTCAAAATGTGGGGTGGAGTGTGGGTAGATCTTGACAGAATGTTGTTGGCCCAGAGCAGGGGCAGCCAGAGGCATTTTGGAACCTGAAGTGAAATGCCCCACTGCTGCCCCCACGACAGGGGAGGGGGAACTCCACAGAACCATATCTAGGGGGATTAGCCAGGGTTTCTGTCCCGGGTGAAGCCTCCAGAAGGGCACCATTGAGGCTCCCAAACTCTCAGCATGTTTGGGCTTCAGCCGAAGAGAAAGATGAAAAAGTGAACTGTTTATTTCATAACTGATCCCTGTGGAAGAAGAAACAGATGGAAATCTGCTGGGAGTTTTAAGGAAGATTTTTTGAAAAAGGAGCTAGAACATATTTTCTTTTCTGAAAAAGCCATACTTCTATTTATTTATAGACAGCATTTCAACTCAAAAAAAGTTCAGGAGGTAAACTTAAAAACGATTTAAAAGTATACCAAAAAGGGCCAATATTGTAAAACCACATAAAACTGACAAAAATCCCTACTTATCTCCAAACTGCTAGAATAAATAAAAGTGTGTTCACCTTTGAAAGAAAATCAGGGAAGTTGAAGTTGAGGGTTGAAGAACTCGTCCACTGCCAATTTAGCACAACTGCCTTTAAAATCTCCCCCCCCCCCCACTTCTATACAAATATTTTTGCTTTATTCTCTCTCTTTCCTCTTTCTTGAAAAAAAACCCCAATTATTAATTAACTATACACAAAGAATTGTGTTCAGTGCTCAATGGATGAAATTCCACTCATAAGTTAACTGATTTCGAATCATAAACAGTGTAACTATAAAACCTAAAGTATATTTCTGTTAATGCTCTGAACACTAATTAGGCCACTTCTTATGCAATGATTTTGGCTTAAACAATAAAGTTTACCAACCTTACTTTCATATGTTGGCTACTTAGCCAAGAATAAACAAGTTATTCTTAGCTAAGTAAGAAGTTAGTAGGGTTGCCATACTGTATTTCAAAAAGTGAAAATCCAGACACAAACTTCCCTGAAAAGGGAAATTCTGGGAACTGTAGTTTAAACAGTCACAACAAAAATGTAAAAGCTGGTTCACAAAGGTCAGTGGATGAGGTGCATCAGCAGGGTGATTGTTCAACATAAGCATTTTAAATTGTCATCTATTAAGGAGATCATTGTGTCTCAACTGGTGCATTGCCTTAAAAATATTTGACAGTTTTTCAACAATATTTGACTGGTGATATGCCCAACCCTACTGAATTTTCATTCACAAGAGAGGAGTCAATAGAGCTGAGCATATCACTGGTGTCATCAATCTCTCTCTTTACTAACAGTAATGTATTCTGTCAGAGAGCAGTGCAAAACAATGGGCTATCATTGGGCTTCTTTTGGTTTTGTCCATAGACACACACCTCAGGAGTGGACTCTCACTTAAAAAGAGAAAGCCAAGTCTATCAGAATCAGTATTAACTGGAGAACACTTTCCACCTAGTCTACCACTCTTCCTTAACCAGTAGTCCAGCAATTGACATGTTGAGGAGGTACATAAATGTGGCTACCTGTAGAGTAAAGAGGATAATTTGTCTGATGAAGGCAGAGTCCGCACACACCTCCCTCTCCAAAGCAATAATCTGCCATGGGTGATAATTTGCAGCAGGATCAATGGAGACAGCAAAATCTTTGGCTTAAGCAGCAGGAACTGCCAACTCCCACAACTGAGCACTCTGCATGTTCTATTCAGCCTGAAGAGTCCTTGAAGCCTTTTGCTAATCTGTCTCTAATACTCAGTCTCAGTAGACTCTAGGAGTTTTAATGCCTGATGCATTGAAATAAATATGCTTTTCTGTAAAGACCATAATGCTTCAAATATTGATCTCTTGTGTGTGCATGCATGAGCACACACAGGGTACACTGGCAATCTTATGTGAACATTATTCCCCACTGTTTTAAGCCAGATACTGATGCATACAAAAGCTACGAAAAGTCCTATGGCAAATAACTGGCACATCTTTACCTTTTACAAGCCAACAAATTCATCATATTATGGAGTCCCAATAGGGAGAGGGAGGAGAAAATGGTGCTGCAAACAGAATAAATGGAAATACAAAGCCAACAAGGAGTGAATGGGCCCTGGAGGCTGACTAGCTCATAGTTCATGCATTAACTGCGGGCATTTATGGCCAGAATTCAAATCACGGTGTGCACAGCTGCCCAAGAGAAGGTGCAGGTTCCAAAGATATGTGGGCTGGTGATGTGGCTGAGAGGATGAGGGCTGGCCAAATTGTCAGTGGCACAAATAGAAGTGTGGAAATCCTGATCAACAAGTTTCAAGGAGAATTTCCCCATTCAAGAAGGGAACCAAAATAATGTCTCCTTGTTTCCAGTTTAAGTTTGTCAGACTGCAGCAATTGATCAGTATCTCTCAAATACAAACAAACCATGTAACACATACAACTTCAACAGGAATAGGAAATGGGTTGCCAAATTTGTGCAGATAATCCCAAAAGATGAACAGTCCTGACAGAGAGACATTAAACAAACAAACAAACAAACAAAAATCCCACAGCCAAAAAAAGTGTCCTTTCTTAGAAAAAGGTCCTGTTGAGGACACTATCAACATGGATCGGTTCTCCCCCCCCCCCTTTTCTTTTCTTTTCTTTTGGAAATGGATAAATCCAATTAAAGCTGCCATTTATTCCTATTTTCTGAGCTGCCTGGCTATTCCTACTCCAGGGAGTCCTGGATACTGGTGGGCACCATTTCATTTCATTTTTATTCAAAAAATGCCCCTGGAAGAGGGCACAAGGCACTGTCCTTGAGGTTGAAATGGGGAGAGAGGAAAACCCCACCCCCAACCTGAGCTCTTTGGGATATAAAGTCACTATGCAGTTTGGAAAGTTGTTTGCTTGCTATGTATTTGCATACCTGCTAAAATGTAATAACTAGATTTCACATTAAAGTTTTTAACATCAAGAAGTAGGATTTCATCTCCATTTGGGAACAACTATGGGATGTGGGTGGCGCTGTGGTCTAAACCACAGAAGGTTGGCGGTTCGAATCCCTGCAATGGGGTGAGCTCCAGTTGCTTGGTCCCTGCTCCTGCCCACCTAGCAGTTCGAAAGCATGTCAAAGTGCAAGTAGATAAATAGGTCCAGCGGGAAGGTAAACGGCGTTTCCGTGCACTGCTCTGGTTCGCCAGAAGCAGCTTAGTCATGCTGGCCACATGACTCGGATGCTGTCTGCGGACAAACACCAGCTCCCTCGGCCAGTAAAGCGAGATGAGCACCACAATCCCAGAGTCGTTTGTGACTGAACTAAACAGTCAGGGGTCCCTTTACTTTTACCTTTTTACATGCCATTTTGAATCAAGCTGGTGGGTTGAACTTTTCAAAACTGCTCTCATTTTAAGCATTGATTTCAAAACTGAATTGATTCTTTAGTTTATTCAAATTCCCAGGGGAATGCCAGGTACAAAGCTGAAGTGTCTGTAACCTGAAGTGTCTGTAACCCGAGGTACCATTGTAAAGTAAAAGCCTTTTTCCACCAGGTCTGGGAGGGGAGAGCCCCGACAGACTCCAGATACAAAACTGATGCTGCTAAAGAAGCAAGAGACGATCTTGGCTGTCTTGTTAGTGCAGAGCCAGGTCACTGAGCCTGAGCTTCCACAGCTGCCACCCACCACGAACCACCACTGGCAGAAACAGCAGCAGAAATGTTCTATGATTAAGATATGATCCTATATTATGCTCTATGATTATTTTATTAGGCCTGACATACATTTGGACGTAGACGGAATACTGCATTGGGGGGGGGGGAGTCTCTCTTTTTTTAGATATTGCTCAACAACTTTTTTTAAGTTTCCAACAAGCCAAATTGTTGAAATTATTGGAAGGGTCCCCTAGTGTCATCTAGTCCAACCCCCTGCAATGCAGGAATCTCAGCCAGATCATACATGACAGGTATCCACCCAACCCCTGCTTCAAAACCTCCAAGGAAGGAGAGTCCACCACCTTCTGAAGGAGACCGTTCCACTGTCGAACGGCTCTTACTCTCAGAAAGCTCTTCCTGATGTTTAGTAGGAAACTCCTTTCTTGTAACTTCAAGCAATTGGTTTGGGTCTTAGGCTTCAGAGCAGGAGAAAACAATGTGGGTTGTAAAATAAAAATAAAATGGTATAGAAATGAAATAAATTATTTAATAAATCACGCAGCACCTGGTTGAAGACAATTCTTCTTGCACGCTGTCTAATGCCCGGTGTTGTTGTTTTTTAAAATAGTGCCCGTCAACAACTAGGAACATGAGCACCCCTGGTAGTTGCATCTACCCCACTGTCTCTCTCTCTACCCCGCCACAAATCATCTAAACGCCCACTCTGCAAAAAGGGTGGCAGTATAGGTGCAGTAGGCTTTTTGTTCCACGTTGCATCCTCCAAACACTTTCTTTTCTGTCCATATTGTTTCCGGAGAAGAAGTGGATGTCAGGTAACTGCCTGTCTGCCTGCCCAGAACTGAGGAGCTCAGTTTTTATTTTCACTTCTAAACCACTTTATTTTATAGGAAAGCATTCAGACATGGCTTTTTTTTAAAAAAAAAAAATCCCACTAAGCTGTGTACAATATAAAAACAATAAAAGGTAAAGGTAAAGGACCCCTGACAGTTAAGTCCAGTCACAGATGACTCTGGGGTTGTGGCACTCATCTCGCTTTACAGGCCGAGGGAGCCAGCATTTGTCCTCAGACAGTTTTTCCGGGTCACGTGGCCAGCATGACTAAGTGCAACGACTGGTGCAACGGAACACTGAAACCAGAGCAGCGCACAGAAATGCTATTTACCTTCCCGCCAGAGCGGTACCTATTTATCTACTTGCACTTTGACATGCTTTTGAACTGCTAGATTGGCAGGAGCAGGGACCGAGCAACAGGAGCTCACTCCATTGCAGGGATTCATACCGCTGACCTTCTGATCAGCAAGCCCAAGAGGTTCAGTGATTTACACCACAGTGCCACCTGCATCCCACACAAAAAACCAGTAAAGAATATCATTAAAACAAAAATGCAACATAAAGGCAGCAGTATAAAAGCACTATTTTTAAAACAAAAGACGAAAAAGCCACACCTGGAAGCAGGAGCATGGGTGGCTCTGCGCTCAGACTTGTTCTGCATTTTCCATCAGTTGTGTGAATTCGCTGTGTATTTGATATGCATTTGCTGCCTATATAGCATTATAGCTATATAAACCTTTTACCTATATAAACCTGTGCTTAAGAGACACCATGCCAAATTTTATCACATATTAAAACATTTATGGGGGTCCTATTATTCAAAACACATTTCGCTTTTTGATTGGAAATATTATTATTATTTTCATTCTTGAAAGTCCAATTAGTTCTCTCTTTATTCGCATTGCTGATGGGCTTTCTGTGCCTCCCTCTCTCATTCCTCCAGATTGGACAATTAAAATCAATGGAGTCAACTTTGCTTTCATTTCCCTGCTCTGGAATCAGATGAGAATCATTGTTACATTGAGGGAAACTATTTATAGATATCTTTTAGATAGATTTTTGCATAGCGCTGTTCTTCAGTACAAATCAGATGAAATCGTGGCTGATTCATTGCTGTCATATGCCTTAAACCAGAGTTGAATTCTGGGTCAGATCAAAGACAACAGGAGCCTCAGTGCAAGAATGAAATAGATATGATGTGATAAAATAGTGATAAAATAATTGATCCTGTCAAGAAGCAGGGGGCCATTCTGTTGATCAGAGCTTATGGCTGAAGTATTCTCAGGTTTACCTTGAAGTAATTTCCACTGAAGTCAGTGGGGTTTCTGAATAAACCATGCACAGAACTTTGCTGCCAGGCTTAGGTAAGGACAAAGCTAACCATACTGTCATTTACACACCTCTAGGTTCTACTATGACCTGTTTTCACTGGGCTCCAGAGTAAACAGGGAACTTGCAAGCAACCAGACCAAGGGGGCAGAAACCAAAGCTGTACCCAGGGCCAGTCCAAGGTCAGAGTTCAAGCAAGTCAATTAAACATTACAACCCTACTAATAAACCTGTGTGATGGGGACACCACCATTCACTTTTCAATAATTCCAACCCTGCTTTATGCCAGTCTATTTACCAAATTCCCTCAAAGACTTACAATTTACCCTGCTTGTTAGACAAAGCAGCAATACCCTTGTAAGCCACCCCTCCTTTGCCTCCCCAGCAAACATGGTAGTATTTTATTTCCTGTGAAACAAGAGGCTCATTACCATGCAGCGGGCATGAGTGGAACGATTAGTAAAATTTGTTACCTGCATGCTTGGAACAAAATTAAATTAAAAGTGTTGCTTTGCTGTCAAGATAAGGACCAAGCTAGAGTGCAAATACTCAATTACTTTGGTAAGACTGTATCAGATGCAATAAAAAAAAAAACCATCCAAAAACCTGGACCACTGGGAACAGATGTAAATGTCATTATCTCTATTGCAGCCCTGGGGAAGTTAAAGAGGCAACTGAAGCAAAACAGAGCCCTAATCACTAAGACAGGAAGGGAAGACAGGTTTTGTGTGGCATGTTGGAATAATGGGTGATAGGCCAGGGGGGTTAGTGGGGATGTGGATGGGGACAGTTTGCCTGCTTTTTCCTTCCATGCTTAAGCATGGACTGTGTGAACCTGTTCAGTATTTTGGGGATTTTCTTTAGTTTGTTTTGGAGAAAAGGGTATGTCATTGTAGGGATGTTTTCAATGGTGTCTCTCTCTCTAAGTGGACCCATTGCTTTGTCTCATCTTCTAGAATATATGGGATTATGTGGCACACTTGGTTGGCAATGCAAGATGATTCTATGTTGGGGATTCCCCATCCTCCTTTTGTGGGGGGAGGTGCAGGTATTTGGGGCTTATTCGTGGCTTTTTGTGTGAGAAAATAAACGAGTGTAGTTTTTTCTGCCACTTCTGGAGTTGGGTTGGGGGAATCCAGATTGGGAGGGTTTGGAACAAATAGGTTAGTTTTGGGAGGGTGGTTATTTTGATCATGGCTATTTTGTCTGAGAGGATGAAGTTGGTGTCATTTGTTCAAGTTCCTGTTGATTTGTCACCACAAGGGCTTGTAATTGTGGAGGTATTATAGTTTGCTGAGGTTTCTGGTTATTTGAACCCCTGGGTATCTGAATTTGGTGTAGCAGAGTTTTATCTTTGTGATATTGGTGAATTCCTTTTAGGTATGTGGGGGTGGGGTGGGGTGTTGAAGCACACAGCCTCAGATTTTGCAAAGTTTACTTGTAGGCCCGACACCATTGGAATGTGTCGAGTTCTTTGGTTAGGGTGGTTGCTGTGTTTATGGGGTCTGGTGTTGTGACCATCAGTTCGCCTGCGAAGAACCCTAGTTTGAAGGTTTTACCTTTTATTTCCACACCCTTGATAACTGGGGTTCTTGGAGTATGATTGCTAGGGGTTCCAGGGTCAAGATGAATAGGAAGGGAGACAGTGGGAATCCTTGTTTTGGGCCTATTTGGGTTGCTATGGTATTGGAATCCATGTTGTTAACTCTGCATTTTGCTGTGGCTTGGGAGAAAATTTGTTTGAGGTTTGTAGGAAGTCGGGGCCAAATGTTGTTAGTTAATACTGATAGTAATAGAAATTTCCATTTTATAACAACAACAATAACAACAAATTATTTATACCCCGCCCATCTGGCTGGGTTTCTCCAGCCACTCTGGGCGTCTCCCAACAGAATATTAAAAACACGATAAAACATCAAACTTAGAAAACTTCCCTAAACAGGGCTGCCTTCAGGTGTCTTCTAAAAGTCTTGTTTATTTCCTTGACATAAAAGCTGTGTACACAGTGGTAGCTCCAGTTGCGGAAGGGATCCATTCCGAAGGTCAACCCGGATCCCGAGGTTATCGTAACTGGAAAGACCACTTTTGTGCACACACGCTTCTGTGCATGTGCTCGTGGCAAAAAACCAGAAATATACTTCTGGGTTGCCGCTTACATATCCCGAAGTTTACATAACTGCAGGGATACGTAAGCGGAGGTATGACTGTAATTCTTTTATCTCCTTGACATCCACAGAGAGAGGGCGCCACTACCAAGAAGGCCTTCTGCCTGGTTCCCTGTAACTCCACTTCTCGCAGTGAGGGAAGCAGCAGAAGACCCTCAGAGGAGGACCTCAGTGTCAGGGCTGAGTGATGGGGGAGGAGAAGCTCCTTCAGGTATACTGGGCCGAGGCCGTTTAGGGCTTTAAAGGTCAGCACCAACACTTTGAATTGTGCTTGGAAACGTACTGGGTGCCAATGTAGGTCTTTCACGACCGGTGTTATATGGTCTCGGTGGCCACTCCCAGTCACCAGTTTAGCTGCCGCTTTCTGGATTAGTTGTAGTTTCCAGGTCACCTTCAAAGGTAGCCCCACTTAGAGCGCATTGCAGTAGTCCAAGCAGGAGATAACCAGAGCATGCACCACTCTGGCAGACAGTCTGCGGGAAGGTAGGGTTTCAGCCTGCATACCAGATGGAGCTGGTAGACAGCTGTCCTGGACACAGAATTGACCCGTGCCTCCATGGACAGCTGTGAGTCCAAAATGACTCCCAGGCTGCGCACCTGGTCCTTCAGGGGCACAGTTGCCCCATTCAGGACCAGGAAGTCCTCCACACCCGCCCATCCCCTGTCCCCCAAAAACAGTACTTCTGTCTTGTCAGAATTCAACCTCAGTCTGTTAGCTGTCATCCATCCTCCAACTGCCTCCAGGCACTCACCCAAGACCTTCACCATCTTCACTGGTTCTGATTTAAAAGAGATGTAGAGGCATTTTGAGCCAACAGCCATTACTTGGCTATTCTAGTAGCCTTTGGCAAAACATGAAATATTTTTGCACCTCTCACAGTTTAACCTGTTCAAGTCCATGTACATATCCTCCACTCCCTCTAACAAACTGCAGAGTAAGATTTCATTTTATTACCATGTCAATGAGCAGCTCTGTCTAATACTCCCTGCCACCAGCGGCACTAGCTATAGGGGGTGGAGGGGGCTTCGGTTCCCACAATATATTGGGGCAGGGGGCAGCGCTCCCCAATACTGAGGGGACTGCCACTCCCCACCACTGCCAGGTGCCCTCTGCACACCCCAGCTCCAGCCTCTGGCTGGCAACCCAGGACCTGGGCAGGGGCTGGGACCAGCAAGCACAGAGATCACCCTCCATACTTCCTGCTCTGCCCCACCCCTCCCATGCCAGGCCACATCACATGTCATGTGATTCATCACCGCACCTCCTAAATGTGGGGGGCAAGTCGGCGCTCCTGCCTGCCACTCAATGTAGGTATAATAAATCATGTCTAGCATCCAGTCTAATGAATGTGAAAGCTTGCTCAGTACCATTTTAGGGCTACTTCAGTTGGCTTTGACACCCAATGGCACCTCCTGGACTCTACCCAAGCAGCACACCCTCAGGAGTCACACCCATCACCAGCCCTACTAGGCACCCTTCTTGAGCATTTGTTTGCATGGCTGGAATGTGTGAACTGTGATAACAATGGCAATGCGAGGATCGAATCCACCCCCTGGAGCAAATGGCTTCCCCTCACCTGCATGGGCTGCCCCTGTCTGATAATGCCTCTTGCTGGTCTGGATGGAGGATAGAAAGGGATGTGAAAGTGTGTGTAGAAACTAAGCCACTGTACTGTACTGTACAAAGGCAACATTTGCATTTTTTGCTCTACCCACTTTTGCCTCTGGCCACACCACTGATGGCATGTGGCCACCAAAAGGGAATGTGGTCCTTGGGCTGTAAAAAGTTCTCCACCCCTATGCCAGAAGAGAAAGAATTCTACTCTCTCAGCACACAGGACTCACTTTTAACAGTTGGTAATTTGCACCCCAACTTAATGCTTATCCCAGTTTCTTCCTCCTGCAGAATCAAGACAGCACTGTGGCAGCTTCTGTAATAATGAGAAGGCAGAGGAACTTTGAGGAAATATTTGAGCAGACGCCTCAGCTCAGATTTACGTGCAATCCACTTATCGAGTCATCTGAAGAGTAGCGGGAAGCATCTCATCAGCTAAGGAGCAACTTTATCAATTCCATACTGCCTTTCATACTGCTGCAAGCAAAGATACCACACAGAGATATCAGCTCAGTCACCAGCCTACTTAACACTGCTGTACCACCCATTATTCTGGAACTCCTATGTAGAGCTACTTTATGGCCAGGGTTCATCCCCAAAGCTCAAGGCAGGCAGCAGCACACCGAGCATAACTGTAAAATATCCACCCAGGATCCTATTAAAGACCTATATCTGAAGAACTGTCTTCTCTTATCATATATTGCTATGGTCCTTGAGATTTGCTGAGGATGGTCTTTTGGGATTACCATCTGTGTGCCCACCACCACTCCAGCTCTCTACCCTTGCTGTCCTCAGTTGGTGATCAGATTACAAACTGCAGAGGCAGTGCTATTTCCTCAACCATGGCATCAAAGCAGGAACAAAGGGATAGTTAGGTATATTGATGTTTGTGGCACAGTAGTGTGTTATGCCACACACTAGCCTCGGGAATATGGAAGAGAGGGGGGATTTATTAAGATCCTGATCCAAATCGTAATGTGTACTTCTATGGGTGCCAACTTAAAAACCCTATCTTACATAATCAATCACATGACGCAGTGCACACACCATCTGAATGGGAATGCTCATCAACTTTGTGGCCCCTAAGAGCTGGCTCCTATATATACTTCTCTAATGAAAAATTGAAAGTAAGATTAAAAGGCCAAGTGAGTCCACAATCACTTGTGGGGAGAGGGTGCTGTAGCTCCAGTAGAATGCATGTGTTGCATTGCAGAAAGTCCCAGGTCTGATCCCAACATCTTCAGGTAGGACTGGGAATGTCTCCTGTCTGCAGCTCAGGAAAGCTTCTGCCAGGCAGTGCTAAAAACACTGAGCTAGATGAACCAATGGCTTCACTCAGAATAAGGTGACATTTTCTTTATTTCATTATAGTTCATATGGACCATAGTTCAGTGGTACTGTGCCTCTTTTGAGTGCAGAACACCCCTGGTTCAACATCTGTCCAAAGATGCCTGTCCAAAACACTGGAGAACCTGGCCCTATCAATGCTGCCAGTACTGAGGTGAATGGACCAATGGTCTGCCTAGGTATAGTTTCCTATGTTCCTATGCAAGCACGTGTGTGTGTGCACACGCACACACACACTTCATGGATGACTAAAGCTATTCAATAATGTAACAAATATAACTCAGTTACATAAAACTACTCTCACCTTGAAACTCTTTTGATTCCCATCCATTTCTCATGTGTGTGTGCCCCCCTCCCAATTTCAGCACCTTGTTCTAGGGATATATAGCAACTGATCCATTTGTGACTTGGTTTTAAAAGATGCCATAATACTAAAAAATGCAGTTAGCTGGTTTTTGCAGGACAAAATGAAACTATGTAGTGGGGCAGGAGTTGTTGTTTTTGGGTGCAAAGACAGCCAAAACAGAATATGGGGAGGGATACAACCTGAAGGTTAACTGAAATGACCATTTGACCCTGTCCAAACACTTATGATTTGATGCCTTAGATGCCTAACTGAGTTTCCATTCTTAAGGAAATCAGCCCCGAGTGCTCACTGGAAGGACAGATCCTGAAGCTGAGGCTCCAATACTTTGGCCTCATGAGAAGGAAAAGACCCTGATGTTGGGAAAGATGGAGGACACAAGGAGAAGGGGACGACAGAGGATGAGATGGTTGGACAGTGTTCTCGAAGCTACTAAAACGAGTCTGACCAAACTGCGGGAGGCAGTGGAAGACTCTTTGCCTGCATATCAGGCAGGCGCTGTGTCTATTGTAATTTTGGCACCAATTGAACACCTTGTTCAACAAATCTTTTAAACAAAGGTATGTGTGTGTGTGTGTGTGTACCTGTGGCAGTCTGTATCTGTACTGCGTTTGAAATTGTTTTTATTTATGAAATAGTTCTATATACAGTGGTGCCTCGCAAGACGAAAAGAATCCATTCCGCGATTCTCTTCGTCTAGCGGTTATTTCGTCTTGCAAAGCAACCCCATTAGCGGCTTAGCGGATTAGCGCTATTAGCGGTTTAGCGGCTATTAAAGGCTTAGCGGCTGAGCTGCTGAAAGGCTATTAGCGGTTTAGCGGCTTAGAAAAAGGGGGGGAAAGTGGGGGGGAATGGCAAGACTCGCAAGACATTTTCGCCTTGCGAAGCAAGCCCATAGGGAAATTCGTCTTGCGAAGCAACTCAAAAACGGAAAACTCTTTCGTCTAGCGGGCTTTCCGTCTTGCGAGGCATTCGTCTTGCGGGGCACCACTGTAAATGAAATTGTTCTAACTGTGTATATAATGAAATGTTTTCATTGTTGATGTTTCTTATTGTGAAATAGCTTCTAGAGATTTTACAGGAAGCTATTCACAATAAATTAAATAAACAAGTGAAAGGTAGGGGAACTTGTGAATTTCTATCTACACCCCCGCCCCCCAAAAATCCCACCCATTACTGCTGTTATAGCCAGTGCCATGTCTCCTGTTATTATGCACCTTGTTTACTTAGCCCTAGCATCTATGTACATTTTGGGGGAAGGGGAAGGGAAGGGAGGGAGAAGAGAGGAGAAAGACTACCTAAATTTTTCATTCCACATCTCATTTGCTTTGCTTTGAAATAATAAGTGTCTGTTGCCTCCAGAGGCGTGTGAGGATCAAAGACAGGCTTCTGTGTATGTAACAGATTCCAAATACCTAATTTTCCCTTATAAAGGCCTTGTTTTAAACACCAAATACAGAAGCAGATCAAAGCCTGGATTCGTCTTTCTCTAACAGCCCTCGGAAGGCTCCGTGAGTCAGAGAGATACACACACAGTGGCTGATGCAAAATTGAGGCAGATAATTGGGCTCCCCTGAATACCCATTAAAGATTGCTGCAAATTAGGGGAAAGAGCTGGACATCCTGTAGACTAAAAAAAAAGGTCTTCTTTCCCCTAACCCCTCCCAAAAATAAGATATACTGGTGACATCTGCTGCAAGCCTCTGAACAACAGCAGAACCTCCTTATCTCAGTAAGGCGTGGAACTTATCACTGGACAAGAGGAACCTAAATCCCCATGGTCTTAATTAGGCTATAATGGGATGGTAGTGCTGGTTTATGAGGCAATAATACAGCTCTCCAGAGACCAAGCAATGCTTCGGCTCACTGTGTTATCTTGACAAAAGGAAGCTACCAAATATTGGTGAAGAAAACAGCCACACAGTCCAGGGAGAGGGAAGCAAATGCGGGCACAGCCCTGGAACAGAACAAAGTGGTCATAAACTTGGATGTTTTGGGGGGGGGGCACTAGTTATCACAGGGGTTTCTTCAGGCTACTACAAGATAACCATATTTGACTATACTACATAGAACCATGAGTGTGGGTATGTCATGTGACCTAGATACTCGCTCCCACAATGCAAACTGGCACAAGTAACAATGGGGCCAAACAGATGACTACAACGGAAGGTATGAATAAACTAGGACTTATAGCTGGTGTTATACACAGCAGAATGATGTGGTAGACTTCAGACTGTAGGTGGATGGTGGTACTTCCTAATGTCCCTTAGGACAAAAATTCATTAGAAACAGAAAAGCAGGCAAGGAATTGGAGTATAAACTGTCCCTTATGCTATTTATCAGCTATACAAAAGCAGCGGGAGATGAGGCTGAATCCTGCAAAGACAAAGGTGTAGTTAGTGGGTGTTTCCTGTGTCTGGGAATGAACTGCACAACCTGTTCTGGGAGAGGTGAACTCTTCCTGAAGGAAAAGGTTCATAGTCAGAGAGTAGTCCTGGGTTCCAATTGTCACTAGAGTCTCTGTGGATGGCAGTGCTTAGGCACAGCTTAGGCTGATTTGCCAGTTATGACCATTTCCGGACCAGGATAGCATGGCCTTCATTTTCCATGCCCTGCTGGCTTCCTGTCTGGACTACTGCAGTGTACTGTATGTGGGACAGCCCTTGAAGACTAGAAGCTGCAGCTGGTGCAAAAGGCAGCTGCTAGTTCGATAAGTGAGGCAGCCTGATGGGAACATGCCACTGGTCCTGAAAGCACTGTGGCGGCTACCTGTAAACTACTGGGCCCAATTCAATGTGTTGGTGCTACCATACAAAAGCCCTAAATGGTTGGGACCCAAGTACCTTAAAGAACACTTTCCCTTATACCAACTATCTTGGACACTACAATCTGCAGGTGAGACTCTGATGAGGTCATCTGTCTCCCTCCTCTCATTATTGACATTTGATGACTGAAGGACACTGTTCTTGGCAATCCTGAGATCATTGGAATGAAGAGAGAAGGTTTCAGAAATTGTTTTTATTGCAACTTTTAAAAAGAATGCTTCTCCCCTCCTAATTGTTTTATTATGGTTGTGTTTGCTGCCCTGAACTGCTTTGGCAGATATAAATTCAATATAAATAAATAATCTGTATTATCACGTGCTAGACTTCTGTTTGCAAGGAGTTTTACATAGGGAAGTCATTTTATTTCACCTGCAGCCTGGGGTGGTTACTGCCAATGTCCATTCTTATTCGCCTACCCCATTTTCCTGCAAGTGAAGAACAGGCTTTTAGCCAACAAGTGAAGAACAGGCCTTTAGACAACAGCAGGAAGAACAAAACACATCCACTAAAGCAAAAATGTGAGGAGTATTCATTACTCTTTTCTTCAGCGGGAGAAAGTACAAGAATGAATTGCTGTTAAACGAATTGGCTGTTAAATAAAGCCCAATATGAATTTATTATTTTAGCTACTTGATTTAAAAAATAACAACTTGTTTCAGATGTGCAGTTATTCTGGACTACAGTTCTTATCATCCCTGACCATTTACCATGTCTGGGTCTGATGAGAATTCGAATCCAACAGTAACTGGACAGCTCCCATGCTATCCTTGGTTGAGTGTGACATGCTAACAAGGCCACTGAATTTATTAACCTCAGGGGTTAACCTTGAATTCAGATTACTCACACTGGAACTCTCCCCCCAAAATCAAATGAGGAGAGATGTGCTTCACATGCAGAAAGTCTGCTTTATGATACAGCATAAAATGAGATGTACAGAGTTAAAGATGAACCACCAGATCCACTCCAATAAGCACTGGAAAAAAAAAAAAAAAAAAGGCACTGCAGCACGTTTAACAATTGTCCTCTGTCCTGCTATGGTTCATCTGGGCTGGAGGCACTTTTGCACTGCCCTTAATGGCCATTTAACTCCAAATAACCGTGACAAGAGGCCCACTATAAAAATCAACAGGAAAGCATCATCACTAACAATTAGCTGTCTCTGGTGACACAGCTTTCCCTAGTAGGAATTAGAAGCTCGCCCAATTATGGTTCTCAGCTGCAGTTCTAATTATTATGTTTATTAAAAAAAAGCCACCGTTTTCTCTTAAACTGGTGATCTCCCTTGCACATGGGATTAGCAGAGTTCAATACAGAAATAGAAATAGATGAGATAGATATAGATAATTTATTCCATAAAGGGAAAGTGGCAAAGATATCAAAACAAAACAGGCCATTTTTGACAATGGCCTACACAAGAGACTCACTGGGACATACAGAAAAAACGACCAGGAGCAAAGGACAATGGAGAGTTAAGGGGGAGGCAGCTGGCCCTGTAATCAAGACTTTGATCTTCAAGGTCATTTTCATCACTACCATCCCCTCACATCTAATAATGCCATCAATGAGGCAAGGTGAGGCAATTGCCTCAGAAGGCAGGGTCTACAGAGGCAGCAGACCTGGCCTCCAAGGAATATATTTCCCACGGTCACAGCGAATGCCTGATCTGCTGCCTCCTCAGAAGCCTCCCGCTCCCCCCCATGCAGCCTCTACAGTGACCTTTCTGCCCTGGCAAGGGGGGCATTTTGTGGTTTGCCTCAAGTACCAAAACGTATTGGGCCAGCCCTGGTGCCAACAGGATTGTATCAAAAAAGGGGGCACCAAGAAGCAAGGGGACGCAGGTGGCGCTGTGGGTAAAAGCCTCAGCGCCTAGGGCTTGCCGATCGAAAGGTCGGCGGTTCGAATCCCCGTGGCGGGGTGCGCTCCCGTTGCTCGGTCCCAGCGCCTGCCAACCTAGCAGTTCGAAAGCACTCCCGGGTGCAAGTAGATAAATAGGGACCGCTTACTAGCGGGAAGGTAAACGGCGTTTCCGTGTGCGGCTCTGGCTCGCCAGATGCAGCTTTGTCACGCTGGCCACGTGACCCGGAAGTGTCTCCGGACAGCGCTGGCCCCCGGCCTCTTGAGATGGGCGCACAACCCCAGAGTCTGGCAAGACTGGCCCGTACGGGCAGGGGTACCTTTACCTTTACCTTAAGAAGCAAGAGTGAAGCACCAGCATGGCCAAGATAATCCCAAAATTTACAAGAGGGAAATTAGGTAAATTGGGGGAGAACTGAGGGGGAAGAACTGAAAATTTTCAATAACTACAATGGAAAAGGACAGGGAATGAAGCATGGGAAAAGGAGTAGTAGAATGCTTGGAAGGGGAAGGAAAGCTTGGACCCTGATCAGGAACACTTCATTTATAGTTGGTTTCCTCTACTAAAGCTGTGCGCCAGATCCAACCAAATCATAGGTCCTTCCTGAACCAAATCAGGTAAATTCAGATGGACCAGGGTTTTGGCCATATTAGGTTGAAGTTGACCTGATCCAACCCAGGACAATCCAAAAGTTGGGAGGTCTGGCAATGAGGAGAGACGGAGAAGGATGCAGCCTGTTTGTGTCTTATTCTCCCCTCTCCCCCAGCCAACTGCATGTTTAATTAGGGTTGAAATACTAATTAAAACTGTGCAAGGATCCTGAATCAGTTTGGGGCCCAGATCCAGGTTGAGTTGGTCCTGGATCATCCTGGGTCAGATCTATCCTAGGATAGATTGGATACAATCCTGAATCTCCCTCGGGGCTTGTCAGCACTTCTATTTGCTCCACCACTTCCCCTGAGAGACCTGTCCAGATCTTCACTTTTTTGAAATATGGCAACCCTATTACTAGCAGTACATGTAAAAAGGATCTAGGCGTTTTGGTGGACCACAGCTTAACATGAGTCAACAGTGCATTTGCAGCAGCAAAAAGGCTAATGCTATTCTAGGCTGCATCAACATAAGTTTAGTGTCCCAATCAAGGGAAGCAATAGTCCCACTCTATTCTGCCTTGGCCAGAACACACCTGGAATACTGCGTCCAATTCTGGGCACCACAATTTAAGAAGGATGTTGGCAAGCTGGAACGTGTGCAGAGGAGGGCAACCAAGATGATCAAGGGTCTAGAAGCCAATCCTTATGAGGAATGGTTGAAGGAGCTAGGTATATTTAGTTTGGAAAAGAGGAGACTGAGAGGAGATAGGATAGCCATCTTCAGATATCTAAAGGGCTGTCACATGGAAGAGGGAACATGCTTGCTTTATCTTGCTCTTGAGGGTAGGAAAAGGACTCAAGGCAATGGCTTCAAGTTACAAGAAAGGAGATTCCGACTAAACATCCGGAAAATTTTTCTGGCAGTAAGAGCTGTTAGGCAGTGGAACAGACTCCCATAGGAGGTGGTGGACTCTCCTTCCTTGGAGGTTTATAAGTGGAGGTTGGAAGGCCATCTGCCATTGATGTTTTGTTTAGTTTCCTTCTTGGCAGGGGGTTGGATTGGATGACCCTAGGGTCCATTCCAACACTACAATTCTATGATTCTCACTTTCCAAAATGAAAGCTTGTGCACCATCAGCATGTGTCTGTTTCCAAAATATACCTGTGTTTGATCCAGTGTGCAACCACTGAGCCAGCTTTGCCCCAAAACGAACATATTCCTATGCATGCCAACACCTAATCACTGAAATAAATTTCACTGTTTTTTCCCAGGATAGTAGAGAAACTTTCTGATCCTGCATCTTGCTACGCTTAAGTACAGATAGTGAATGCAAAGCACAGAAGCCATCGCACAAAACAGTAATTTGTTCCTGAGCTCAAAGCACCCTGCAACTTCATTATTTCTTCACACTCATTTTTCAAAACCACCTCTTGTCACAAAAATAAAGGAATGCAAATGCAGATTAGAACTTTTTTTGGTGGGGAGGGAAGCAAGTGTGGGACACACTCTGAAACTAAGGCTTTAAAATAATAGAGAAAGAACAAGCCTCCTAACTCTGCTAAAACTGAAAGATGACACAACTCGGGAGGTTTCCCTGCTCTCCTTTTCTTGCATTTCTCTAGAATTGCCTATAGCCTGTTCTACACATACAGCAAAATGAGGTGGTGCAATCTATTGGTTGTATAGAGTGGATTGTATCACTTCAATGTGAAAGATACCTGCTTCAGGTAAAATAAAACACATTAAAAGAAATCTGCAAGAAGAAAGAAAGTGGCACAGAAGGAGAAAAGGTGGTCAACCAAGCCAATTCCTTGCCTTGCTGGCCAGTTTGTCTTTTTCTTTTCCTCTCCCCCTGCAGCCTGTTGAGATTTTTGTTAAAGTTTCTCATAATACAGTAAGATATAGAAAATAAGCAGGAAGAAGAAAGGAAAGAGAAAAGGAAAAGGAAATGAAGGGGGGGGAGAGAAAGGAAAAAGAAACAGAAAGAATCCATTTCCAGGGAAGGCAAGTACAGACAGCTCCAGAACAGCAAAGAACATCTGATTCCAGCTGAACACATGGGCTTATGACCAACTAAGTTCAACACAGAGTGGAGCTATTTAAATGAATGAATTTGATTAGTCATGTCTATAATTTTCAATGGGATGCGGGTGGCGCTGTGGGTAAAAGCCTCAGCGCCTAGGGCTTGCTGATCGAAAGGTCGGCGGTTCGAATCCCCGCGGCGGGGTGCGCTCCCGTTGCTCAGTCCCAGCGCCTGCCAACCTAGCAGTTCGAAAGCACCCCCGGGTGCAAGTAGATAAATAGGGACCGCTTACTGGCGGGAAGGTAAACGGTGTTTCCGTGTGCAGCTCTGGCTCGCCAGATGCAGCTTTGTCACACTGGCCACGTGACCCGGAAGTGTCTCCGGACAGCGCTGGCCCCCGGCCTCTTGAGTGAGATGGGCGCACAACCCTAGAGTCTGTCAAGACTGGCCCGTACGGGCAGGGGTACCTTTACCTTTATAATTTTCAATGGGCTTACTCTGAGTAGGACATGCCAGTGCAGGATAGTGCATATTGGGACTGGAAGGGTGACAAGCCAGGAGACCAGCAATAGTGCCACCCTACTGGGTGGGTTGCAAGTAGGAAAGCAGGCAGGTGGGCATTGGCTCAGGGTAGACTGAGGCTAGTGGGGAAGGGCCCCATTCGCCCTAGTGGACCAGCCTCCACTGGAACTGCCGCTGGATACAGCCCATGGGTTGTATGATGGTTAAGATCCTAGGCTTTATCAAATGATTTAATGTTTCCCAGGCAGTCAACCATCCAGTCATACATCTAGCTTCAGCAACGTTGTTGCATCACACACCTTCACCAATTGTATTGTATATTGTATTTAATTATGGGGTATCAGAGTTTCTAGGGGGCTAACCAGGCTGGGATAGCTGGGGTATCAGGCTTGTTGGCTTTTGAATATCTGATGTAGATTTTTTTCAATTTCATTGTTCTGTATGGGACAATGACAATAAAGATTATCGTATCATATTGTGGCCTAAACCATTAAATCAAATTTTCTCCCCTCCTCACCTTTGCTACGTCGTCGGCTCCTGTATTGCTCAGTGTAGAAGGTCAACTGAGTTTCATCATCTGCTTCAGAGCCAGAGTTGCCTTTGGTACGGCCAAATCCAATCCCACCTATGGAGAAGGAAATTGAGGATTAGTGCTAGTGATCATGGCAAACAGTTGCCCAGAAAACAAGTCTGACCCAAAACACACCCAGACCCACGGGGACAAGTGAATGGATTTTCTGAACTGCAGGCCCAAAGGAGGGCTCGAGGGAGTGGTTACACCAAAGTAGGGATACCAAAGAAGGATGTCCAAATGTCAGAGTGATCAGTTCTAGTGCTTTATTAAAGAAGGTCTAGACTTACAGCAAAGCAGCCTGCCAGGTCTCCAAGCCTTTTCAGATGTGGGACGGACACCACAGCAAAGAGATGGCTTGTCTGAACCCAGGCAAACATGCCTACATTCTTTATACACAAAGCAGCAGACATCACTTTGGCCAGGCCTACCCATCACTTCACCTGACCAGATGAGGGCATAAGGGACAAATTCCCAAGTCTCACAGATAGTTCCCCTTTCTGGGCTCAGAGCCCAGCACCCCAAGCCCAAAGATAAGCACAACCTCAAAGCAAGTGAATATAAACACATCTTAGCTCATTGTCACAACAACTACCAATTAATTGTGTGGTTATCTTGACAACCAAGATGGTGTTTACAGAGCTTCAAGAATAGTTCACCTTGGTTCAACACACTGGACTTTTGCTTTTTATCATTTTATTGGTTAAATCAGGTCCTAGTGCACAAGTGATATACAACAAAGCTCTTCACTAGTCAGCTGTCTAAGCAAGCCACTGCTGAAGATCTGTGCGAGTCTCAGATAGTTGGAGCAATAGAATATCCCCAACCACCATCCCTTAAAAGATACAGTGGTACCTCTAGTTGCGAATGGGATCCGTTCCAGAGCCCTGTTTGCAACCTGAGCAGAACACAACCCACGTCTGCACATCTGTGCACGTGCGGGTTGCAATTCGCCACTTCTGTGCATGCGCATGACATCATTTTGAGTGTCTGCACATGCGCAAGCGGCAAAACCCGGAAGTAACCCTTTCCGGTACTTCCAGGTCACCGCGGGACGCAAACTGAAAAGATTTAACCCAAAGCATCTTTAAACCGAGGTGTGACTGTGGGTGGGTGGGTTTCCAGGGGATTCTGGAGACATAGTAGCCTCTAAGAGTTAGGGATCCCTGAAGGCTCTTTCCTCAATTCCTGAACCTGCTCCTTTCTCCCTTCCTCTTGCTGACTGGCCTCTGGCTCCTGCTCCACTTCTGCCTCTTCTGGCAATCGCTTCACAAATACTTCAGGCATCAATGAAGGAATTGGTGACAGGGGAAGATTTCTCCTCACTTGTGGCATGGAACCCTACGCATCACTGGCACCTTCCCCAAGATCATTCTCTTCACTCTCCTCTTCCTCTGCCCACAAATCCCCTCTCTCCTTGACCTCCTGCCAGTCCCTGACAGAGTCTTCTCTACCAGACCTTTCCCCCAAAGTCACCTGCTTTTGGACATTGTGAGATCCATGCTCCTGGTGATTTTGAAACTGTACGGGTAAGGGAAACCAAAGAAGAAAAGCAAAATGAAAGGCCTTGTGAAAATGTTTGGCACACGCCTCTCACTCTGTGAAGAAGGTTAAAAGGAAAGAGGCCTCTGGGGGCTGACAGTGGCCCTTTAAACTGCCATTAAAGTATTTTACTGTTGTAAAAATTCTTTATTATTCTACGCAGAAGTGCAGCCTCCACGCTTCTTGGCAAGAGAACTGCAAATGAAAGTGCCGCCCCCTGGCCCATGGAAATCTTAATCACTTCAAGCCAAGGAGGCAGAGGACTGCACCAAATGGATAGCAGTTAAAGACACAAAAGCTGCTTTCAGTTGTGAGTAATACTGAGGACTGGCCCCTTCAAGAGACCTCTGTTCCAAATCAAGAACTAAAAGAAATTTTTAACCTGACAGAGCTCAGCCTTACCGAAGTTGGTTGGGAGGGAAGCAATAAGGTCAAGCAACCACCAAGAGATGTGAAAATCTCTTGGAAAGTGTAATGGAAACTGTGCTGAGATGTAGGTCAGGCTGAGAATCTGACCAGTAAATAATAGATTTGGTCAATGAATCAAAATAAATATTGTCAATACAGTGGTACCTCGGGTTACATACACTTCAGGTTACATACGCTTCAGGTTACAGACTCCGCTAACCCAGAAATAGTGCTTCAGGTTAAGAACTTTGCTTCAGGATGAGAACAGAAATCGTGCTCCGGCGGCGCGGCAGCAGCAGGAGGCCCCATTAGCTAAAGTGGTGTTTCAGGTTAAGAACAGTTTCAGGTTAAGTACGGACCTCCGGAACAATTTAAGTACTTAACCCGAGGTACCACTGTCAAGCTTCTTCTTATTTTCTTAATGCAGTGACTTGTGAAGAATAGAAGGCATGCTTTTTGTCTTCACAAAAAGTGGCAGAAGCCCTGCCCCCTTTTTATCAGGAGTTCCATCCTTTTATGTAAGTGTTGCATTGTTTTATATAAATTTTTATATTGTTTAATAGACATTTGATCCCCTGCCCCCCAAAAGTCTGTTTTATGAGATCATATGACTTTTCTACATGTCTGGCTTCTAGCCCCCAACCTGATAGTTTCAAGTCATTTCCCCAACCTAAGGCATGGGTGCCCATCCTAAAGGTCTGGGTTGTACCTCAGTATGTTTCACCCTTTGGATGTCTGGAGATCCATTTTGAGGTGGCCTGCCCCTTGCCTCACCAATAAGGGATGCAGAAGATCCACCATCTTTGCCAAGGGCATGATGGACAACTCAACCAACAGGAGCAGATAAGGAGGGGTATTTCCACTATCACCTGACTCAACCAATGAACTCCTCAGAAGACAGGGCATGGCTTTAGTATGGGTATAGAAAAGCATCCCAAAGGCACCTGTCTCAAGCTGTTGGCTATGGCATACTGTGCCAGCTCTATGATGAAGCAGGTTGCCCACCTCACATCTAACCATTTAACAGAGAACCAAAGTCTCCAAAGAGAGTCACAGGAAAGCCATTTTGTAACCAGTTGTGAACCATGTGAACTGTACTCAAATTATCAAGGATAGTTGGGAGAGAGTGACCATATGGTGGCATTTTCTTGGAGCCTGTGTTTGGAGAAGCATCAGCTCAACGACCACGCAGACTGAATTCCTGAATGAGATAGTTAGCAGGGCTAGGAGCTCAGAGAGAGGGGAAGAGGCAAATATATTAAAGTGTTTCTTGTTTGGGGGTTGGAGGACACTCACTGCCTGTCTGCCTCACAAAGGGCTCATACACACTTCTGCTTGTCCTACTGCTTTCCCCTGGGAAAACCCGCTCTTTACTGCTGAATCAGAGCAAAGGTCAATTGGGTTTTCCGCAGATTGACATTTGCTCTGATTCAGGGCTCATCCACTCTTCTGCTTGCCGCATGCCTAGAAAACATACGTCCAATAAGTTTTCTGCCTGTTTTGTGCTTTCTAGGCATGGGGCTGAGCAATTTTCTGTTTCTCCCGCTGTTTTTCCCTCATAAAATCTTCGCTTTTTTCACTAAATTGGAGCAAATATCAATCTGCAAAAACCTGTTTGCTCCAATTCAGCAGTAAAGAGCAGGTTTTTCAGGGGAAAGTGGCAGAGCAAATGGAAAACCTCTTGCACCCATGCAGAGAATGAACAGGACAAGCAAAAGACCTCTCAGACCCATGCTTTCTAGGGACAGGATGAGCAGAAATGTGGACAAGCCCTGACCTGTGAAATTTTAGATCCATCTTTTTTATTAATATATAATAAAAAACATTTTAAAATAAGAAGGCTAAAAATTAGGAGAGCCATCCCTGTTCTTATTTGCCAGACAGGCTATGTTATAGAGCCAGCTTGGGTGAGATTAATGGCTATCTTGCCCTTGAAATATTTAAGGCTAAAAACACTACTGGCTTCCCACATTCTAGGAAATGTCACTCGGGTAAAAGATCTCAACCTCTGGCACAGCCAGAAGACAAGGTGTGTGGGGGGGAATTCTTCATGAAGCTCACTACAGAGTGCTTATCAAATTATATACACATAATCTAGCCTACTGTATAAGGATAAAATGAGATTTTAAATATTGTGAAACACACTGAAATGTGTGTGCTATACACAGTCGTCAGCCTTCAGAGAGCAAGCAATTAATTGTTATTGTGATACTGAGGTCTCTTAGGCAAGAACATGCTTCATACTGCTGCCGATTAAGAGAGCAATGGAGATCTACAGGCTATACCAAGGGTTGCCAATCTAAAAAAAATCCTACCATGTCAAGGTTGCCATATCCAAACAAGGTTTGGCATTACCAAACAAAATTTGTTGTATCCAATGTTAACCCTACTCAGAGTATAGCTACTATTGGCTTTCTCCTTCCTTCCCTCCTTTGCTGTTATTTTTTTAAAAAATGTTTTAACTGTTTTTAACTATAATTGTATTTTAATCATAATTATATATTTTTCTTGAAAACAACTTTACTACAGTCAGGCCATGCATAAATTTTGTTAAATAAATAAATTGAAAATAATGGACATTACTAACTTAAGATCTATTAATTTCAGTGGGATTACTCTGAGTAGAACTTAGTTGGATGAAGAACACTGTGGGTTGTTTTTTTCTAAGACAACGTGGAACTGTATGCTTTATCATTTTCTATTATTTGATTAGTCTTTCACGTCTGTATTTCTACTCTTTACCAACAGAAAGTTAAAGAGATGCTAAAGTAAAAAACACAAGGCAGGGAAAAAGATGTCTAGGGTGGAGGTGTTACCTAACAACAACCAAAACCCTCTGTAAAATTCCATCAAAGAGAAACAAATCATTATTCTGGGTGGCTGCTAATTGAAGCCCTCTGGCTATGAACTAGCAATGCCCGGGCTGCGATTTGCTGGCACTCCTCCACCTCCTGGTAAGCTTTTGCACTGGAATAACAGTGGGAGCCATACAGCCAATATTAATAGAATTGTGATTTCTCTGAAAATTATGGCATGAGTGCAATCTGGCTAACACAAAGCCCTGCACATAGTAAGCTACTGCATATGGCATGGTGGTTTGCTTCTGGCTTACTGCAAAAGCTCCAGACCTGGAAGATCATGTAATAAGCAAGGCTTATTCCCCACACTGCAAAATCTTCCATTTCTGCATTCAGATACTACTTCCTGCAAAGCAACAACATGTTCTTTAGTTCTGAAGCCATTGTTTTCCTGCATTCAACCGACAAGGGACAGGCTCTCTTTAATGATACTTGTGCCTGGTAAAACATTGTTTCTAATTTTGATTTGGGGAAAGAATTGGGGATGTCTTTAAAAGAATGTTGTGTTAGTTGCATCCCTTGAGCCCTAGTTTTTATCATTTTACTTTTATATTGCCCCCAAGGCTCTCAGCTGTGTGCATTTGTGTGCGCACAGACACACACAGCTAATCTTCACAACAATCCTGGTGGGTTCAGCTGAAAGAGTTACTGGAGCAAAGTCACCGTGAGCTTCATTTAAACACAAGCATCCCTAGTCTCAGACAGACATTCTAACCAGTTGCCTTTCTTTAGTTCTGAGCTACTTCTTCAGACATTAACACACACCACACACACACACCAGCTTGTAGGTATCTTGACACTGGTTGCTAGGACCTAGGGCCATCCATCAACACATCACCAAGTGTCCAATCTATGATATCATATGCTGCCGCTGGCAAAGTTCATTTCGAACTATTGGCACCATATAGAGCCTGCTATTTCAGAATAAATTAATACAACATGTTGGAGGGAAATATGCAATGAGACAAGGGGTCCTTAGGCTACAATTTCTTGCTGTCAGAATAAGGGTGCTGTAAGGATACAATAGTCCCTATGTTACCTCTATTAAATGTTTGAGAGTGTGCATTTTGAGGCCCAGATTTGGGGGCAGGGGCTGGGGCAGGGGCAGGAATCTATGGCTAAACTCAAACAAAGTGAGCTGGAAAACTAAGTTCAGCACCCATCCATATCGGGCACCCATCATTTTAAGTTATCAAAAATGTAGTGGCCTGGCCAATAGATCTACAGCAATGGCAAATAAAATGTGGTGAGCAGGACTGGGCTCTGCCCTGTTTTTTTATTAGGAGGGGGAGGGAAGCTGAGGCACCCTGAACTCTCCCCTTTAAAAATCTGGCACCGTACCTGTTCACAAGCGCACAACGTAGGGCAAAGTGCTCTCATGAATGACCCAGTACCATTCAATTCTTGAAGTCCTAAAGGAGATAGCAACTGCCTGGGTTGGATTTATTCAGTGACTGGGGGAAAATTCTCATGTTCCTAAGCTGCGAGGAAGCTCTGTGCTACCTATGTTCCCTAGTTGCAGCCTCTACAGGTTCAGGAGTGGAGGAAGAGAAGCAGGTTGTGTTGAAAACATTCCCAAGGACACTAGCATTGGGAGGGAGAAAACACATGGGAATGCTTCTGAAGTGTAGGAAAGTCTTCAGGAAAACTAGAGTTAGATGATAGCAAACCACTCAGCCAAGAACTGGAGACAAATATTTCAAAGGAAAATGTGTTGAGGCTTCTGCTCAGACAACAGACCCTGGCAGTGGCACAGATTCAGCTGCACTCTTCTGGAAGGTATGAAAAGTTGCCAAGCTTTGCAATACTTTGGAAAATGCCCCTGTTTGGAGAATATCTAGAAAGGTCGTCCGTGGGGAAATTTTGGGCTATATCTAACCACCTTGTTTTGCTGGCCCAGACATCCTGTTGCCTGAAGTGGAGTCCAAATGGTATCCACACCTCTAGCTGGGGGTCCATTCCTGCTTTTATCTATGTCCCATCCTGTGGCCACTTCATTGTGGTGACTGAAGCAAGCTGCTTCACTTTACCACATGACAGGGTAGGACCCTGGCAGAGACCGACTGGCATGTTCTCTCCCTCCTGGTCAATCATTCGGGAGCTTCATGAGCTTTCTTCAGCCCGAACATCACAGCGACCAATGTCAACAGACATCAGCACACTTAGGGATCCACAGTTTGACAAGCTTGTGTAACAGACCTCAGCAACTCAGCATTTTGTGTATAAACACACACGGAGCACTGCAACATGGCTCCCTCTCTCTCTAGCATCAGACAACAAAGAGAATGAACAAAGGACAATAGTCCCACTTCATGGAACACAATAACACAAACATCCTGTCTCCGTCACTTCCCACGTTGTAGAGTCAAAACATATACCGTCATGTGATAGACAATCCCATGACTGCAATCACGGAGCAGGAATTCTAACAGGGATCTGGCTGCTTCCAAGTCCAGATATTTCCCAATGTAGGGTCCTAACTGCCCTTGCTGGAGTGGTGGTCTTGGAGTGTAGCATGCAGATATCACAGATGGGTGAAGCAGGACAGCGTAGGGGGCTAGACTCCTGATATTTATGCCAAACCCAACTGACCAAAAGCTGATGTTATGCACCAATCCTCACTGGGCTGGGGGGGGGGGGCTTTCACACTGAGTTTTTCCTAAAGGTGTTTGGGGGCTCTTTTTGATCTGACTTCTGCAACATTTGGGAGGATACCCCAGAACTATTTATATTTTATACTCCCACTTCTTGTGCAAGAATGTTGTAGTTTTGGCTGCTTAAGGATCAGAACTTTGAGAGTGCTATTTGTAGGTGATTTATTTTCAGTTTTCTCCTATAAATGCACAGATACCTTTAACAATTTATTGGAGGGGGGCGACAACTGTAGTCCTGTGCATTGTGCATCTACAGCAGCAAGACCATAAGTAGTATAGTGATCGCTTTGAGAATTGTCACTGCCATAAGCCAGTTAGTAAAGCCCAATAAACTAAATGTTTCATTAAACCAGTTTCTGTCTCTAAGGGGCCACAGCACTTTTTGCAGTTTTATATACATCTCTTCTTGCAGGAAATGATCCTCCACAAGAATGTAAGTTTTATATCTGTAATTTAGTCAAGGGAAACTGTTGAGGCTCAAACGACTCAAAACCCACCTATGTTAAGATGTTTTAATGTCTAGTTTAAGCACTTAATTATTCAGCTAAAAGCAAGATAGCTCACTGACTAAGGGAGCATTTAATGGACTGCTGCCACACAAAAGGCACAAGCCAGAGGAGGAAGGGGGGGTGCTTTTAGAAGACTGCAGCCCATTGCACAGCTGCCTGCCATTCTTCACCCCTCCATTTTTGTTCAGCTGCTGGTTGCGCCTCCATGATTGATGGCGCTGACAGGTTAAATTACCCAGGCCACACATCTTCAGAAAGTCAGTGACAGGGATATTGCATTTTCTGATTACCTAGAACCTGCACAGGTTTTTAAAACATGGGGATGGGGCAGAACAATGTGTTGCTGCACAAGCTGGAAAGGAAATCAGCATTCTGACTCCCTGGGAAGAGGCAATGGTAATTCACTTAGCAGGAAGGAAGGGGGGGCAGAATTAGAATGTATTCCTTTTCCAAGCAGCTGCACTAGTTAAGATCTTGAGAGGTGGAATAAGCTGAGAGATGGAGACCCATTGAGTATCATGGTTGAGCTTGGGTCTATCTGGTCATAGTCTAACATTCTAACTACTACTGGCTCTTTATGGATGGTAAAAAGTGAGAGATTGGTGGGATTTGGGGGGAGGGGCTGGGGGCTGGGCTTCAGTGTCACAATAGGGGAAATGGAGGGGGGAATTTAACTGGCCACATTACAGCTGGGAGGTTGGGTATTTGTCTAGTGAGAACGATGGGGTGTTTGTCAGTAAGCAGTGAAAGCAAATGTGTGTCTACTCACAAGTAAGCTCTACTGAATTCAATGGGGCTTATTCCCAGGAAAGTAGAAGTAGGTTTAGTAGAACTCGGTGGAGCACACACATGCATGGAGCTGCACTTGGCCCTCTGAGTGGGGAAGCAGATCCAACTTGACATTTGTAAATTACAATACAATACAATACAAATACAAATATTTTTTTTTGGCATTTCAAGTTAAGACATTTCAAGTCAGTGGGATAGGTTTAAAAGGGACAGGAGTGAGGCTGTCGAGGGTCGCAAGCACTCAGTTGTTCTGCTTCACTATTCCCTAGAGGGATGATTCATTAAGAACCCTTTCGGGTAAGATGGAGATTAAAAAGGAAGCCATTGAGGCAGTAATGTCCTTGTTCCTGTCCACTAGGAGGAACCTCATTTGGCTTTCTCTCAGAACTGTGGGTTGCAGGTCCAGCATCTTGCTCAGCATCTGTTTGCGAACTCTGCTGTGCAAAGGGCAGTCCAAGAGAATATGGTCCAGTGAGTCTGGTACTCCCTGACTGCAGGCACACAGGTGCGCTTGATAAGGAATTTGTGAGTATCTACCTGTGGCCACTGCGGAGGGGAAGGCATTTAGTCTACTTAAATTACTCTTCAGTTAGCTGAGACAGATTAAATTGTTTAAATTTTACAATTCTTTCAATTTTTGACTTCTAACTATAGTAGCAGTTTGAAAGCACATCAGTGCAAGTAGATAAATAGGTACCGCTCTGGTGGGAAGGTAAACGGCGTTTCTGTGTGCTGCTCTGGTTCTCCAGGAGCGGCTTAGTCATGCTGGCCACATGACCCAGAAAAACTGTCTGTAGACAAATGTCAGCTCCCTCGGCCAGTAAAGCGAGATGAGCACCACAAACCCAGTGTCGTTCACAACTGGACTTAGCGGTCAGGGGTCCCTTTACCTTTTTAACTATACTTATACAGCTTTAATTTTAAAGAAAATGTGCTGATTTAAAAACTGTAAAATAACAGTTGTAACAGTATGTTAAAGGTAAGTAAAATTTATCAGTTTTAGACCCCTAAGTAGTAGCAGTTGCCAAGACATGACCCTGTTTGCTTCTGATGTAGTTCCATCCTTACTTCAATCATAGTGATATATTGGTATATTGTGATGTTTAAGCTGGTGATAGTGCCCAACCCTAGACACAACAGCAAACGTCACTGGGCATAACGCCACCCTTTTTGTGCATGCATGCATGCTTCTCTCCCCCCATGATTTACTCATGGAAATGGCAGGCGGGAACTGCTTGCCAGAAGACCACCACAATTTTATTGCATGGCATGATACATGAAAACTGCAAGGAAATGCCAGTGCAAATGGATTGTTTTTCGAAAGCAATGAACACAGAAATGAATGCTAAACTTCTGCTGGATTCCATTAGATTTCCAGAAGTGGCTTTAACATTGTGTGAAAGAACACATAAAATGTGGTAATCATCAGGTAAGGAAAAAGAAAAAGTACTGTTTGAATGCAGCCCAGGAGTCGGGGGGGGGGGGGGCGATCTGCAGCTATTAATGTAGCTTCTGCCAGAAACACATCTTAATCAAGGCATTTCTTCTCTGTAATCCTGTTTCCTGATTTACAAGCTTGATAATCCACTCAACAGACTAACATGTAGCCACAGCTGCCCACAGGGCCTAATTCCAGCTCTTGAAGCAAGAGCAGCAAGAAAGCTAGAAGGTGTCTTGCCATCATGGTTCTGTCCTGGGCCTATTGTTATTCAACATCTTTATAAATAACTTGGATGAAGGGGATGCTCATCAGATTTGCAGATGACACCAAACTGGGAGGGGTAGCTAATGCCGTAGAAGACGGAACTGGGATTCAAAAAAGACCTTAACAGATTGGAGAACTGAGCCAAAACTAACAAAGTGAATTTCAAAAGGGACACATGTCAGGTTCTACACTTGGAACAACAATGAGCAACACGTCGCCTAACAATATACTGATAATATTTTTATAACACTATACTGTTTCAAAATTCATAAACAGAAGACATATAATATGTGCATGGAGTCACAAACTAATAAGAATCAAATAAATGTTCCATGAACAGGAATGGTAGGAGTGGTAATTCACTGTCAAAGATCACTGAAATGGAGGCAGAATGCCTTTCCACAGTCAATATCCTACAAACGTGAGATGGGTGCTCCAAATGTCTCAATAGGGTGCTCCGAGCACAGCAGCAGACAGTACAGTTCTTCCAGGATAATGAACTGTTTCAATGATAAATCTTCATCAGCTAACAATAATATGAAATGAAAACCATTACATTCAGATACAGTCCAGTGAAAGGAATGGCAGCCCTGCATGTTAACCAACCAATAATAAATACATACCAAATTAATAGACCCCAAAGGTACATCAAATGGCTATGGATCAGCTATCACTAAAAAGTGTAGTAAGCTGATGCTGTTGGCAAAACCCTAGTGGCATTATAAAGGCTCTCAACAGGTGCAATGAATCACATAGATTTACAGGAAATTTAAAGGTACATTATCTGAAATATAGCAAAGAACATACCAACAGTAGCCATCTTGACAGAAAACTTAAACAAAACAATTAAAATCTAATTCAGTATTTAGACCCCCAGGGTGCAGAGATTTAAACAGATAGATCAGTCTGGTTTCTTGTTGGTACAGTAATTTGACATAATCTCTCCTCATCCCAACTTTTTTTCTGATTAACCTATAAGACTGTGTAGAGTAGATCTGTATCTGCATGATGGTGTTCTACAAAGTGCTCAACTAGAGGTGCCTTCATGACTTGATTCCTAATGTGGGCTTGATGTTTCCCAATGCGGACACTGACAGCCTGCGTAGCAGATCCAATGTAAATTAAATTGCAAGGGCATCTAATTAAGTACACCACATATTTGGTCTGGCAGGTACTGAAGTGGCGGATAGTGAATTATAAAGTTAGACTGAGCATCGTAGATCTCTTTTGTCTGTAACACAAACTGGCAAGATACACATCTGCTACATTTATGATGACCCATCAAGCAAGAACTAGTGGGAGAACATGCAAATGTAAGGTCAGAGTGGACCAGTATGTCTTTAATAGACCGAGTTTTTCTGAAGCCAACCAATCTAATATTACTTAATTTTACTTAATGGTGGCTTATTGAGTCTTTTTATACGCTTTATGTGTTTAATATGTCTGGATTACCAATGTTGTTTCCTCCCCTCTTTTATGATTTTATTGTCTAAACTATGCCAATAACGGCTGAATGAATGAAATGAATGATTCTTCACCACCAGACTTCACCAACTCTGCTTCCTGGCCTCCCTTCTTTCACTCACCAGCTTCTGCCTCTGATTCTTGACTTCTCTCTGCCACAGACTCTCCCAGCTCACTAAGCCCTGTTACCCCTTCAGCTTCCAACACCTTCTCCTCCCCGTCTTCTCCCTCTGACCACTCAGCGTCATCCCACTAGCACTCTCTGGGCCCTGACACTTCTTCCCCTGGTGGTTCCCCAACTGATTACTCCCACCATTCCTCGGCGTTCAACCAGTCTATGACAATTTCTATGCAGAGCAAGAAAACACTGAACGGAGGTAAACCTAAGAGGAGAGGGGTATAGATGGAAAGCCACCACCACTATGACTCCTGCTATTTTTCTTTTTGAAAAGTCAGCAAAGAGCACAAATATTTGCTTGCTAGAGAGAGGCACACAGCCCCACTACCGAATTAGGTCACTAGCCCATCTAGTCTAGCATCCTGTCAACACAGTGGCCAAACTTATAAAATAAAATTTATTATTATTATTATTATTATTATTATTATTATTATTATTATTATTATTCCACCCACCTGGCTGGGTTTCCCCAGCCACTCTGGGCAGCTTCCAACAGAATATAAAAACATAATAAAATGTCAAACGTTTAAAAACTTCCCTGAACAGGGCTGCCTTCAGGTGTCTTCTAAAAATTGTGTAGTTCTTTATATCCTTGACATATGATGGGAGGGCGTTCTACAGGGAGGGTGCCACTACTGAGAAGACCCTCTGCCTAGTTCCTTGTAACTTCACTTCTCACAGTGAGGGAACTGCCAGAAGACCCTTGGAAGTGGACCTTAGTGTCTGAGCTGAATGATGGGGGTGGAGACACTCCTTCAAGTACACTGAGCCAAGGCCATTTAGGGCTTTAAAGGTCAGTACCAACACTTTGAATTGGGCTCAGAAATGTACTGGGAGCCAGTGAAGATCCTGTAGGACTGGTGCTATAGGGTCCCAGCAGCCACTCCCGGTCATCAGTCTAGCTGCCACATTCTGGATTAGTTGCAGTTTCCGGGTCACCTTCAAAGGTAGCCCCATGTAGAGCGCATTGCAGTAGTCCAAGTGGGAGATAACAAGAACATGCACACTCTGGCAAGAAAGTGCACAGGCAAGTAGGGTCTCAGGCAGCATACCAGGTGGAGCTCGTAGATAGCTGCCCTGGACACAAGATTGACCTGTGCCTCCATGGACAACAGTGAGTCCAAAATGACTCCCAGGCTGCACACTTGGTACTTCAGGGGCACAGTTACCCCACTCAGGACCAGGAAGTCCCTGTCCCCCAGAAATAGTACAGTGGTACCTCTGGTTACATACTTAATTCGTTCCGGAGGTCCGTTCTTAACCTGAAACTGTTCTTAACTTGAGGCACCACTTTAGCTAATGGGGCCTCCTCCTGCTGCTGCTGCCGCTGCCACTGCCACGCCACTGGAGCATGATTTCTGTTCTCATCCTGAAGCAAAGTTCTTAACCCGAGGTACTATTTCTAGGTTAGCAGAGTCTGTAACCTGAAGCGTATGTAACCTGAGATACCACTGCACTTCTGTCTTTCGGGATTCAACCTCATTTGCCCATGGGAAGCCAAGAAGCAGGACATGAGTGAAACAGCACTCTCCCTACGTCTGATTGCTAGTGTGCAGCAGGGCCGTCTTAAGAATATCCGGCACCGTGGTGCAAAGATCCCTCCGCCCCCCCCCCCCATTTCCCAGAGTTGCCAACCTTTTTACAGTGCTGCTGGCAGCTTTGCAGGGCTGGAGGAGGCGGGCAGCAGCTGGAGGGCAGCTCCTCCGGCGAGGAAGAGGCGGAGGCTCCGGGCTTGGCGCTGCTTCAGTGAGGTGGGCAAGGGTGGTGAGCTGTTGCCGGGAGGCGCTGTGCCCAGCCTCCGCCTCTCCCCTGGCACCCATGCCGTGGTGGCCACGGCAGGCAGAGGTTCCAGGCGTGGCACTGCTTCAGCAAGGCATGGCAGAGGCAGGCAAGGGCAGCGAGCTGATGCCAGGAGGTACCGCGTCCAGCTTCCGCCTCCTCCCTGGTGCCCTCCAAAACTTGGTGCCCTCGCACCCTGCGACACTTGTCTCTGTGGGCAAGACCCCCCCTGGTGTGCAACCTCCAACAATGCAAAACCCTGGAGAGCCACTGCCTATTACAGTAAAGCCACTTCCGGGCCTGCCCCAGGAGGTGGGGTTGCGGGCATCACGCCCTCACCACGTGAGCGGGGGCTGGGTTCAGCCCCCGCGAGAACAAGGGAATCCCGACCGTCCACGCCTCCCAGCCAGCCAATCGGCTGGCTGGGGGGGCGTGGCTTGCCCTATTTAGGGCCGGAGCGGAGGGGGCTCGCCCTCTCTTCTCCGGCTAGCCCCCACGTTTTCCCACCCTCCCTCCCTTTAGTTGGGCTTTAGGTAGGTCTGACTTTGCTATGGACTTCGGTCTGTCGCCGCAAGGGGCATGGTAGGAATTTTTCCCAATTGGCCATTTACAGCCTTTTGGTTTTTCGCCTACCTCGTAGCAACTCGTCACAACTCTTCGGCATTGGCAGTAGGCATTGGTAAGATGGGGTTAAGAGGATGTGGGGGGGGAGGAACGCCATCACCTCCCCCCAATGAACGAAGGGTGGTCCGTTAAAGGACTCCGGGGGCGTGGCCCTGTCCGAAGCCTATGGAGGTGAGGGCCAAAGGCACGCCCCAGAGCGGTGACCCGGGGGAGCTCCTAGTCGACGTGCCTCGGCGGGAGACTCCCCCGATTAGTGTTAACCCTTCCCCGTGTCTCCAGCAAATGGGCTGGAGCCGGATAGTCGATAGGACCAATGCCTAAGCCAATGCCTCTCATTCCTGAATTCAATAAAGTTGTGGCCTAATTCGCCCAATTAACCTTAACTATGGTGTCTCGTGTGTTTATTTATCTTGGTGGGGGGCGGGAACTCGCCACGCAAGCAGTGCTGGTTTAGATAGACCAGTTGTTTCTTTCATTATAAGGCTGCTTCCTTTGTTCCTTTGTACAGTGCTGTGTGAGGCCATGTGGCACGCCCATCACTGCTCAATTACGCTGATCACAGCATTTGCATCCCTATAGCTCTACCTTCACTTGCAAGACTTCCCAGTTGAAGCAGTTTGCATATTCTGGCCATGACCCTTCTATTGAGTTCAGTTCACTACAGCAACAGGAGTCAATCAAAGGGCTTCCTAATTAGTGGCCCAGCCTCTGCAGACTGAGAGCTTGTCCAGGAGAGCCATTGCAACATGGTGTGTTCTTTTGTGGCAGGGGAAGATTAGTTTCAGGTAAGGTGGCGACTCAGCATTGCCAAAGAAGGACAAAAGAGACTATAAATCTGCATGAGATTGGCAAGCGCTCCTTTATTATTCCAGGGGGATTATCCCTATGGCAAGCCAGCAAGCAAGACCTGAGTGCAACAGCACTCTCCCCACTTGCGATCCCAACTTGCATTCAAAGGCTTATAGCCTCTGATAGTGGAGCACTCTCTGCACCCCTCACCCAACCCTCACAGCCGCTCTCCAAAATGGGAGCTTTTGGTGAATTACGGCACGGCAGAGGCCTGAGAAACACATTAAGCACAGCCCCGACCGTAGTAAATTATTCCCGTTGGCAGAATGAGCTATTAATCACTTATTTATTTTAAACGGGAAAGGAGCTCATTTAACCTTTTTATTTACCTTTGGCAGTCAAGATAAACACCATATTTCAGCGCCAGCTCTTATCCACCTAACAGCTTTATACTTCTGGGGCTAAACTCTGCCAGCTGCTTTTAAAGTAGGATTTCCCTTTACATACTATTCCCCCCCCTCCCCCGGCTGTTTGTGGCTGTTTAAAGCAAAGCTAGCAGAGAATAAACACTACTGCCTGAACCTGCACAACTATGTGTGGGTGCTGTGGTACTTTTTCATGGCTCATAAACGGACTCCTGTTGAAATCCTAAGGTGCTTTGTTTTTCTTTATTCGGAGTATCTAGACCTCTGGCGAGCCCTCAAGGACACACAAATTTGTTTTACATGCACACATTAAAGACAGTCTTGTGGCACCCAAGAGAGTAATAGCTTTGTGGTTTTAAGATGTCACAGGAGTCCTTTTTTTGTGAATGCTTGCTGCAACTCTCTGAAACTGAAAGGCATGGTAGTGACATGTGCTAAATGTATGCACTGATATGGCTCTATGTTTATATATGCAAAATATTGGTCCTGCTTTTCAGGATATATTTTCAGCATTTTACTACCTCTGATTCTGGACAAGTGGTTTTGGCCACTTTAAAATTTTGATCCAAAAGAGGGCACCAAATCCTCTTTTTAAATCATTTTTTTCATGTATCTTGGGGTTCGCACTAAATACTGTAGGAAGCAAGCTCAGGCATGGAGCAGCTTTGGCATCATCATCATCATCATTATTATCACGTGGTCAACCTGTGTCTCAGCTGTATAACATCAGACCACAAGTATGAGGATCACATGACTGGATTATTTACCCTTATGGAAAATAAATCCATCCACACAGAAAATATCCTTTCCACCTGATATTCTGCTTTTCTATGTCCAGTGTGGAAAGGTAAAGTAGCATTGTAAGGTCACTTATATTATGTCCTATCATGATATCCTTATTTATTGTTAGTAAATCACTGTGGGATTTAATTGAATGAAAAGCGGCATAGAAATATGATCTAAGGTTACCAGATTTTTTTCAATGAATCCGGGGACACTATTCAGCTTCAATGGATTTTGTATGGGGACTGATTTGTAAATCTGGGGACTGTCCCCAGGAAACGGGGATGTCTGGTAACCTTAATATAATCAATCAATTAATCATTCTTTACAAACAAGTCAATTGTCACCTTGAGAGATAATGGGTTGGTGAAGCCACACTAGAAGATAGAAGAGAAAAAGGAATCAAACTATCTGGAACTTTACTAAAAATCCAAGCAATTACACACACACCCACACACCAACCAAATGAGGACAAAACTCAATCCTCTGGTTATAGGACAGATTACAAAAATCTTCGCACTGCAACGTTTTGTTGCAGGTTCCACTTGTTCTTTTTAAAGAAGTTCTGACATACGTTACAGAAATGTACTGCTTCAGAATACTTATGAGCATTTGACAGAATCCAACCACTAAAGAGATGTGGGTGGCGCTGTGAGTTAAACCAGACTTGCTGATCAGAAGGTCGGTGGTTCAAATCCCCGCAACGGGGTGAGCTCCCGTTCTTTGGTCCCAGCTCCTGCCAACCTAGCAGTTCGAAAGCACGTCAAAGTGCAAGTAGATAAATAGGTACCGCTCCAGTGGGAAGGTAAACGGTGTTTCCGTGAACTGCTCTGGTTTGCCAGAAGCGGCTTAGTCATGCTGGCCACATGACCCGGAAGCTGTACGCCGGCTCCCTTGGCCAATAAAGCGAGATGAGTGCCGTAACCCCAGAGTCGGTTACGACTGAACCCAATGGTCAGGGGGTCCCATTGCCTTTACCACTAAAGAACAACAGCTTTTTGGCAACCAAGATCAAAATACAGCATCAAAATACCAATAAATAGATAATTCATAAAATAATTATTTATTGGCAATCAGGAACGGAAACAAAATGTTACAGCACAGAGTATTGCCCTGTTAAAGGCTTCCAGCAGCCATGTCCCTTTCATAAAACTACATCCCTTCTTTACCAACAAGGCAGCATTATGTGGCCATGGGGATACTCACCTGGCTGTTTTAAGGTGTTCTCCACTTTAGAATTTCTTGCTTCTAAAAGCTATTATGATTATGATTATATCTTTATTTAAACCCTGCCTTTTTCACTGATAGAACCCAAAGCCGACTCCAGCGTTGTGGTTTGGTGGTTCTGCAAACACGGGGATGCTCTCAGGCTTGATGTTACTTCCTTTCTTGTTCATGTGTGGTGCTACCTTGATTGCATAAGGATCATTACACAGGCAGGCTTCCTCAAACTCGGCCCTCCAGATGTTTCTGGCCTAGCTAGCAGGACCAGTGGTCAGGGATGATGGGAATTGTACGGTGAACACTTGGGTTGCGAATGTGATCCATACGGGATGCATGTTTGCAACCCGCAGCGTTCACAACCCATGTCTGCGCACGCACAGGTTGTGATTCGGTGCTTCTGCACATGTGCAAAGCGTGATTTAGTGCTTCTGTGCATGTGCAACTGCCGAAACCCAGAAGTAACCCGTTCTGGTACTTCTGGGTTTGGTGGTCCGCAACCCGAAAAAACGCAACCTGAAGCAGCTGTAACCCGAGGTATGACTGTAGTCTTAAAATATATGGAGGGCCGAATTTAAGGAAGCCTGACACAGAGAATAGGTTTGCTAACACCACACAGGATTTATTTGGTGAGATGTGACTGTTTTAGCTCAGGCCTCTGTCTTGCAGGGACATGCAGCAATAATCTGCAACTTGGCTGTTTGCAGGCATCTCTCAAAAAAGAACCCTTGGACCATTCCTAGCCATTCTTACCTGCCTCTTTGCAACATTTATTAGGTGCTTTATACGCTGTTTTTTTAAGGAGGGGAGTGTTTGGTGATTTGCATTTATTTAGTTATTTATTTGGAGTAGAGAGAAAAAATACATAAAAACAAAGAAGTCTAACAGCTTTGTAAAATAGCAAGGAATTTCCCTTTTCTTTCATCTTCTCTATTTTACATTTAGGTATTCTTCAGATGAGGGACCCGGGTGGCGCTGTGGGTAAAAGCCTCAGCGCCTAGGGCTTGCCGATCGAAAGGTCGGCGGTTCGAATCCCCGCGGTGGGGTGCGCTCCCACTGCTCGGTCCCAGCGCCTGCCAACCTAGCAGTTCGAAAGCACCCCCAGGTGCAAGTAGATAAATAGGGACCGCTTACTAGCGGGAAGGTAAACGGCGTTTCCGTGTGCGGCTCTGGCTCGCCAGAGCAGCGATGTCACGCTGGCCACGTGACCCGGAAGTGTCTCTGGACAGCGCTGGCCCCCGGCCTCTTGAGTGAGATGGGCGCACAACCCTAGAGTCTGTCAAGACTGGCCCGCACGGGCAGGGGTACCTTTACCTTTATTCTTCAGATGAGGGGAATAAACTTTACCCATTGCTGTTAGAAACAGCTTGACATCAGATGTAATGAAATCAAGAAATAGACAATGTTTAAAACACAGTTAAGGGAGTGCTGCTTATTTGTTGTGTGTCTTTGTGGAGTTCTTTTCACAATCTGTCCTGCTTTGAGCTGTTTACATCCTATAACCTTCCTCCACCCGTTGATACGTACAATGGAAGCCATTCCTAATATAAGCTTGTGAGGAGGTTCGGCATTAATTAAACGGAACCGTAAAAATAATTGCACACATGCACATCCATCAAAGGCCGGTACTAGTCTCTACCCAGGAACCAACGCTGGATGTGAACTCCACTGGCGTAACTGTCATGAGGCTGTTAGGGAGAAAATAAATGCATCCCAAACCGACGATTTCATTTAGGAAGAGTAAAAAATAAAAATAAAAAAGATTGTGAAGGATTAATGAGGCGAAGGGTTTGTGTTTGCAATTGGATGTAAAATGCAAACATACTAAGTTGTGATATCATCATTTAACCTTAATGTTCAATAGAGTTCCAATCACTAGCACACCAAAGGGGCAATTAACCATGAGCCGTGAAAAAGAGAACATTCCAAATGGGAGAGGGAAAGAGCTGAAGGGGAAAACAGCTGCAGTGAAGAAGAATTTGAGAATACAAGGCCAAAAGGTTTAAAAGAGAATAAGGTGGTTTTAAAACGCCCAGCTTGACAGAAAACGCAAAAGGGCACCTTGTGGCACCTTAAGGACTAAAGAGATTTATTGCGGCTATCAGCAAAAAAAGCACCTTAAAAGGAGCTGAGTTTCCCTGTGGCAAGCAGGCGGTCTATTTATTACAAGCGTGAAGTTGAAGGACCAGATGGGGACTGAAGAGACCCTCGTTCAAATTTTTGCTGCGTGTCTTTGGACCAGGCACACTGTCTGGGCCTAACTGACCTCAGAGGGTTTGTGTGGACAAAAGAAGAGAAAAAGGGGGAAACATAAACACCAGTTGGAACTCTTCCTTGGTGAAAGATTGGGATATAACGAGTTTTACCCAACTAAGTCCTAGAGGAGACCCATTAAAATGAATGGATCTATGTTCGTCATGTCCATTAATTTCAACAGGTCTACTCTGAGTAGGGCATTGGATGCAACCCAAAATGCATTTTAAAAACAAACAAATGGAAAGATCCTATGAAGAAAGCAAAAAGTCCATGTGAAAAACTGTTTCATTCCTAGTCCACATTGACTGTACAATCAACACAAAATGAGTGTGCATTCCTCCTAGATTTGTGTCACAGCACACCAGGAAAATAAAATCAACTCCCCACCCCCAATAACAATCATGAGACCCAGAGTACAGGTTACCCTAACCCTGGGAAAGAACCAAGATAATGCTAGCTGATCACAAGGCAATTTAGATAAGAGAAATAGCACAAAAGGGAAGAGTTAGGGCTCCTCCACATGACCTGCTTGTTCAGCATTCACCCTGATTTGCTTAGACAAAGCTTATGTAGTGGTTATACTATATCTAGTATTTACTGAGCATTTGTTCTGATTTGTTTACGGGAGTGGTTGGTTATAAGACAATATAACCACTCCCTATCATCCTGATTTGCATGCAGGGTGAAGATAAGGTGGCAAATGTTGTTAGGCTTAGAGAAGTCCCATCCCAATTAATGACCTCAGCAATATCTCTCTGGATACTTAGAAACAACAAGAGAAATTACATCATTTAAAGCAGCTAAGAAAAAGCGACGTTTTCTCTCCACCAAGTGAATTATTTATGTCCCAAACTATCATCCTCATAATAACAGTAATAAAAGGAATGCTTTTCAGGCCTGTAGTACAGGAGAAGCATACAGAGAGTTCTCTCTCTCTCTTTTTCTCTCTCTTTCACACAGCTCAGAAATAAATAAGGGAGAAGAGAGAATCAAACAGAAAAGACAGAAAGAACCAGAAAAGGATTTTCTCCCCTCCAGCCTCCAATCATTGTCTGGAAAATCTAAGTCCTGCTCAAGCAAGCACATGCTGAGAATATTTTTTAGGAAAAAAAGGTCCTTCCTGGATCATTATTGGAGGAGAATGGGTGTTCCCCCCACCATTACCCCAGATAATTTTCTGTTTCTTATGCTTCCCAAACAAGGAGAACATTTTCCTAAATATTTTCTATCACATTTATTTGGGGCTTGTTGTTGTTTAGTCATTTAGTCGTGTCCGACTCTTCGTGACCCCCTGGACCAGAGCACGCCAGGCACTCCTGTCTTCCACTGCCTCCCGCAGTTTGGTCAAACTCATGCTGGTAGCTTTGAGAACACTGTCCCACCATCTTGTCCTCTGTCATCCCCTTCTACTTGTGCCCTCCATCTTTCCCAACATCAGGGTCTTTTCCAGGGAGTCTTCTCTTTTCATGAGGTAGCCAAAGTATTGAAGTCTCAGCTTCAGGATCTGTCCTTCCTGTGAGCACTCAGGGCTGATTTCCTTAAGAATGGATAGGTTTGATCTTTCTGCAGTCCATGGGACTCTCAAGAGTCTCCTCCAGCACCATAATTCAAAAGCATCAATTTTTCGGCAACCAGCCTTCCTTGTGGTCCAGCTCTCACTTCCATACATCACTACTGGGAAAACCATAGCTTTAACTATACGGGGCTTTGTTGGCAAGGTGATGTCTCTGCTTTTTAAGAGGCTGTCTAGGTTTGTCATTGCTTTTTATTTGGGGCAGTCACTGATTATTATCTTTGCTGCTCTAAAATGTGTATATTTTTACCTGTGTTTCCCCCCCTTCCTTTTTTGAATTTTATTTGTAGTGTCTTTAGGATGTTGTAAACACCTTACAGACTTCCTTTGAAATATGAAATGGTACATAAATTACCTAAATAGTCAATAGTCAATCAATTTTATTGTATAGCGCCAATTTTATTGTATAGCGCCAAAGGACTTTACAATGGACGACAGAGAATAAAAGGAAACTTCCATCTAAAATCACACAACGTAACCTGTAGCGGGTTTGCAACATAAAAATAATTTTACAACATTAAAACTTAATATTGGAGTACATTCACATAGCTAGAATGGAGCTTCTTGGCTGCCAGTGCAAACTTGGCTCCCTGGTGTGTAATATATAGATGTTTGTCTGCTAGGAGTTCAACTGTCACTTCCTGTGTGGATTGACCTGGAAGCCAATTAAGAATTGGCAATATAATTTTTCCTCTGGGCATTGTATATAGGGGGCAAATCAGCATGATAGTGTGTGGTGTCCTCTATCTGATTGCATCCATTTACATTTGCAACCCATATGGTGAATTTCCTGATATCTCCCCTCTAAATATGCCTAGGGCATCTGTTGAAATCTTAGTTCTGCAAAGGGTCTCCTTTGTTGTGGGAAGGTCAGAGTCTCAAGGAAATGGGGCCTTGAGTGATTGGTCAGAATTTGCGGGTACCAAGGAAAGTAACAGGCGGCAATGATGGATGCTCTGTCTTGGTTGGCATCCTGCACAAAAATCCAAATTCTAAGGTCATGTGGGTTAAGGGCTAAGTAGTTCTCCATTTGAACGGAGAACTACTGCCTAGCCCCCTGTTCTTAGTTGTTTTAACTAGTTCAGCTTAGTAAGAGTATGATCCTCGAAGGCATTTAGCAGGCATCAGTAAATTACCTAAATAAGCAGATCATCATTATCATCATCGTTTTCCAATAACAATAGAAAACAATCTATTTCCTGCTGCACAGGAGGAAAATGGGGAGAGAACAAATAAACTGTCTCCCCAAAACTGGTCATGTTGATCCCAGCCCTCAGGAAGCGGATGGGAGAATTTCTGCTCACCAATGAAGAACATTTGTTGAAATGCTCCCCAGAATTTTGCCTCCCACAAACAGGATGGAACATTTTGGGAGCTTTTTTTTGCTACCTTAAGCCAGCTGAAAGAAGCGATCATTTCACAAGTGCTTTCACTTTGCCCAATGCCATATTCCCAATTCCATTTATGAGTAATGAAACTCTGTCAAGGTAAGACACCCACCCACAATTCTATCCTAAGCCCACAGGGGTTAGGTATGCAGTCAGCTTGACAATGGAAAGCCACTCCCCTCTTTTGTGTGGGTTCCTATAGAAAGGAAGACGATGCACCCCAAAGGCACCCCTGTGTGATAAACCACAGTGGGGAATGTTTGGTGCTCTGCATTTAGATCAGGGGTCAGCAAACTTACCGCGCCTCAGGCTGGTGTCTCCAGCGCCGATCGCGCAGCGGGCCAGAGGGTGGGGGAGCGCGTGCGCACACACTATTTCCGGCGCACTTCCGGGTCAGAGGAGCACCAGAAATAGCTTGTGTGCATGTGCACGGGCCTCCTCCGACCCGGATGTGCACAGGAAATAACACTTGCACATGCACACAAGCTATTTCTGGTGCTCCTCCAACCTGGAAGTGGGCAGCCGCACAGTGCAGTGCCGGTAAGAGCAGGCATTGGCAGTGGGTGGCGGGGGTCACCGCGGGCCAGATAAATGAGTCCCTCAAGCCTTATCTGGCCCGCGGGGAAGTGGAAGCTATGAGGACGCAGGGATAGTATACATTACTAGCAGAAAATCTTAAAAACTTGGATTAAGTTGGCTTTCCAGTGACATTTTGATGATGGCTTTACTTTCAAGAGTCAAGTCATGTTAAGTCAATAAATGTCTGTTGCTTAACTGGACAGCATCTGAGTCATGGCATCACTGACCAGGGGAAATAACAGTATGGGAAGCCCCAGGCTGGGGTCTTCAGATGGCTGATGTCGAGAATAATATGATTTTCACCTGCTAACCAATGCAAGTGCATATGTTTGAAATGGCTGTAACATAGAGAAGGTAAAGCAATGCAACTGATACTCTTAGGGGTAAAGAAGGTTTGAAAGAAGTTGAGAACAGTTGCTGCAGCAAGTGTTTTCATAACTGTGTGTGAAACATTACAAGTTAGGTAGAATTAGGAAGCTACCAAGCCACAGAAACCATGAGAACAAATGCTAATGATTTTTTCACATGCCTCTAATAGGCACCAATACATATGACTTTAAAAGGGTGCTAGGAAATGTCAAGAAGGCTATCGGAGGATATGAGTCATAATGATTGGTTGCATGCAACCTTACATGATCAGAGACAACACACTTCTAATTATCCGTTTCTGGGGAACAACAGCAGGAGACAGATGTAGTGCACATATCCTACTCCCAGGCTTTCCAGAGGCATCTGGTAGGCCACAGTGAGAAAGAGGGTATTTAAAATAGGTAAGTAAAGAAGAACTCTTCTTATGTTCACCCCTGGAAGATTCTCAATTGCCTCTGACAAATAACCCAGATACTTGGAGCACCAAATCCCAAAGCACATTAGTGCAGCACAAGAGGTGCAGGACTGTATCCTGGATGTATCAGTGTAAACAAGCTCCATTTCCCTAACCCATGATGATTATGGAAGTGTCAGAGGAAAGTTGCATGAGGATTTCCTTATGCAGCCTGTTGTACAGGTACATACCAGAAACAGCATCATTGCCAAAAAAAGCATGCCCGAGCCCCCCTGAGTTTGAATGAGCAAAAAGAAGGATAGCACTTAAGAAATGAGGCAGAGGAAGGATGAGAGTGGGGAAATGATTCAATATTCCAAAAGTTGTGAAATTACCTCTGGGCCGGTTTCTGCGTTTTCGCCTCCCAACTGAAGAGCTGCGAAGTGCTGGCTGCAGATGGCCTATCTCGATTGGTGTATTGGTTCGGAAACTCTCCTTGAACTTCTGCATCAGGGACTCCACTGTTTCCTGTGTCACCTCTGTAGCTGCAATTTGTTGGTGAGGGGACAATAAGGAATTGAACAGTTAACGAGCTCATGCGGAGACAAAACACTGTTTGCCCATCCCAACCAAAACAGAGCCTTCCGCAACCCATCACATCCAATGTTACTCCTACTTAGAGCAGAAAAAACCCCCAAAATTATGGGCATGACTAACATAGGTCCATTAATTTCAATGAGTCTGTTCTTAGTTGGCTATAACCCGACCCCTTTAGAGCAGTGTTACCAGTAGGAGAGGCATCTAAGGGCTCAGGAAAAGCTTGATATCTATCAACCTCTACTATACACCTTCAACAAGAACCAAACTTGAAGACAAATGGCCTGAACTCCAAGGAAAGACTATTTATTGTAAAGGTAAAGGATCCATGGATGGTTAAGTCCAGTATACAACATTACAGAGGCTTTGAGTTGTCATTCCCACCAACACTGAAAAGCCCAGGTATTAATTACTGGATGAGCTATGATTTTTCTTTTCCTTCCTTCCTTCTTTTAATACCCTCTTTGGTTCATTAACCCCCTTCCAGTGGGAAATGCCAGTGCTGGTTGCTGTATGTCTGCCATGACATGAAGACTCAATGCTGAATTCAATCTGTGGTGACATGGGGAAGTGACTGACTTGCTATAGGCTGAAGCAAATGCTATTTTTGCAAGACAAAATCTTCCTGGGCTGTTTTTCATTCCTTTATTTTTTAATCATTCAGTATTCTAGCCCAAACTTGCCCTAATGTAGAATTTGCCTACTGTTCCAAAACCCAACTTATATTGCCAACATAGCGAAATGAATTGGTTAAACTCATTCAACATAGTACCTTGATTTAAGATGCCAAGATAGTCCCAGGGCTCTTTTCCCCTTTCCCTTTTTAAGTATTAACCCTGCTGGCCTGCCTTGGCCCAGAGATGCATTAGATAGGAATAGCACTTGGAGGTTATTTGGACACCTGGGGCATTTGGTATCTGGAAAGGCTGCAGCCTAAAGATTTAATTCTCATTCCAGCATGAAGCAGAGTGTGTTTTTAACAGGACACACCGGGGTGTCAGTGTAGATTGGCAAAAGTGTAAAGTGAAGTAGGATATACCAAGGTAGAAAGAGCTACTCCCCCTCAGGACATGGGGAGATGCAATTCTTATTTAAGGCCCGAGTCTTCCCTTTCCCCTCACCCTGCACTGCATTAGGAGGGACCCGACCCCTGTTTCTGGAAGAGCAACTGACATCATTGAGCAAGAAAATGTGCGGAAAGCAGCAAAAAGGTCACAGAGGAGAAAATAGAAAGCATCAGGAGGAAAAGTTAGAAGGAGAAAGGCAGAGCAGCCCCTCATTTGTCAGGCCTTTGATGCCACCACGGCCAGGATGTGTAATTTCACACTTGGACTATGGGCAGCAGGATCTATAAGATGTCTCTAATAACATCAGGTTACTGGACATGCTGCAGATTTGCTCTGCCTTTGAAGGGTATCCCTGGTGCCTGAGATAATGGACCTACATTTCCCAGATAGTAGCTTTTAAGAGCGCCAGGATTTATCCAAAGACTTATCAGCAATGACAGAACCAGCTCTGGGAGGTGATGATATGAAGCTGTCAGGTGGTGGTAATTCCATGCAGAGGCGTACCCAGGGGCTGGCAAAACTGGCCTCTGCTGGGGGCACAGGTCCAGTGTGAGCCTCAAAAATCACCTTTCAGACGATGAGGTGCATGGCATATACCGTATGTATGTGGCGAGGTGATGCCACTGTCGTAGCAAGATCAAATGTGCGGGGGGGGGGAGGAGCTTCCCATCCTTCTCACACAGCAGCACAAGACGTGTGTCAAAGTGATTTGGAGCAGGGGAGCTGCAACAGCTCCTTGCAAAGGGCACAAGGGGTCCTAGATACGCCTCTGACTCAGTGAAGGTGGAACCATCATCAACAACCATCACTGCCCTCTCCCCATTTCATTGCTGCTTTAGATTCCATAGTTCTATCCTGCCCTTCCTCCAAGGAGCTCAAAGTGACAGGCACAGTTCTCATAACAACTGCATGATGTGGGTTAGGCTGAGAAAAAGCGCCTCCCACCCCCGCTATCCCAAACCACCAGTGAGGCTTATGGTTGAATGGAGACTTGAACCTGGGTCACTACAGTCCTAGCTCAACACACAAACCACTACTACATCAAAATGGATTCACGGGACAGTGGGAGCAAGGGAAGCCTGTGTTTATGAAACATATGCAGTAAAAGCATTTTAATAATAGTCAGGTGATTATGGTGCACTTGTTCAATGGTACTGGCTTTCATGCAGAAACCCCCAGATTCAATCCCCAACCTCTCCACTTTAAAAGGGTATCAGGCGGCAAGGCTAAGTTGCCAACATGGAACCTTGGAGATACACACACACACACACACCAGCCTGTGAAATTAGTGTGAATGTTACACAGCTTACAAAACAAACAGTACCAAACTAGATCGACCTACTTATAAGCCAGCTTTTTCCTCATTGATCTTTGGTGTAACACTGGGTTAGCTAACGTGGTGCCCTCTACATGTTTTGAACCATAGCTCCCTTCATCCCTGAGCAGAGGCCTCGGTGGCTGAAGCTGGTGGAAGTAGGAGTTCAGTGACTTCTGGAGGGTGCAGTGTTGGCTACCCTGACCTGGCAATGTGCTGGCTCTCATCTGACAGTTAGAAGGGGACATTTTAAATATGATAAAAATGTGTGGTTTTGCGTCTACACAATGTTCCAATTTTACATTTCTTTTCTGGTTGCATAGCTTGTGGATAAGTCAGTCATCCCACTTAAACTATTGCAGAACAAATGGATAGCTTTCTGTTTTGTGTTTGTGTGTGTGTATGTTTCCCCATTCCCAACAAACACAGTGAACTAACACATTAAAGGTTAAGGTAAAGGGACCCCTGACCATTAGGTCCAGTCGTGACTGACTCTGGGGTTGTGGCGCTCATCTCGCTTTATTGGCCGAGGGAGCCAGCGTACAGCTTCCGGGTCATGTGGCCAGCATGACTAAGCCGCTTCTGGTGAGCCAGAGCATCGCACGAAAATGCTGTTTACCTTCCCGCCGGAGCGGTACCTATTTATCTACTTGCACTCTGACGTGCTTTCAAACTGCTAGATTGGCAGGAGTAGGGACCGAGCAACAGGAGCTCACCCTCTTGCAGGGATTCGAACCGCTGACCTTCTGATCAGCAAGCCCTAGGCTCTGTGGTTTAACCCGCAGCGCCACCCGCGTCCCTCTTGAACTAACACATTAATAGGAGGTAAACTAATACAGTTGTTCTGTACACCTAACTTGGAATTATGTTTGACTGAAATACATGGAATTTATTTTCAAGTAAATGTGTTGAGGTGCCAATGAACTATTTTAGGGGCCAATTAACAGTTTCAGCTGCTAAAAGTCATTCTAATATAACCCCTCTGAGGAGAAGGGTAGTTTCTGGCCTTGCTAAGGAGGCCATTTCAAAGCCCGAGGGCAATTGAAGTGGATACTTTTCCCATTTGCAGTTGAATTTTTTTAACCTTGTCTAAGGAGGGTGTACAGAGCAAGCCTTGGATCGACTGACTATAAGCAGTGTGAATTCTCACAGGATGTCAGTTCTAGGTCATGAAAGATTTTACTTGTAAGCATCAGCAACCTGAATTAGGTCCAAGAGTTCACAGGCAGCAATAGTGCAGCTGCTGAAGAACAGAAGGACACTGTCACCTCTTGATACTCATTCAGAGGCAAACCGAAGCATTCTGAACCACCGGTAACTTCTGAGTTATCCTTAATGGTAGCCTGGTGCATATTGCATTACAGAAAAGCTTTTCAGGATGAAAATAATGGAAAATGCTTTGAAGGAATAGTCACTCCTAGTGGCTGCAAAGGTATGCAGGAATCCAGTGACTTCAAAAGCCTCTGAATAGAGCCAATACACCAAATATAACTGATCAAATATTTACCTGGCCATAGCCTGCTTATTTAGGTGCATCACCAGGTCCCAAACTTGTTAGGATGGGCACAAAAGGATATCCAGAGCTACTGCTCTACATGTGTTTCCCGAGAAGGGTCATAGCTCAGTGGTAGAGCACCTGCCTTGCAAGCAGAAGGTCCTAAATACAATCTCCAGGTAGGGCTGGAATGTCCCCTGCCTGAACCCATGGAAAGCCACTGCCAGAAAGTGTAGACAGCACTGAGGTAGGTGGATTAGTGGTCTGACTCAGTATAAGGCAGCGTCCTATGTGCCCAGTGGGATGCTAGGGTCCTCCTTTGAAGAGGACTCCTCTAGCTAGGGCATGACAACAGCCCTCTTTCTGAAAGTGCTGCCAATTTTAGGGCTGCCTGGTTAAAGTCTGGTTAACAAGTAATGGATGCTAAGAAGGGAGAATGAGGTGTGTATCAAGAATGCCCATTAGCAGTGAGCACCTGGACAGCAGTCTGAGCAGACACACAGGTCACATCCTTCTATTTAAATTGTAGACATAATTTCTAAATTTGAATCAACACATATACATTAGTGCACACAAACTTCATGCAGATCCGTGTTGTCTTTTGTCCTCTTTCTGGAGACAAAGCTTAAGCTAGTTGGACCAATTTTCTGACTCTGTATAAGGTAGCTTCCAAAGTTCCTAACTCTAGATGCACTTTGCCCTCTGATACAACTGCGGAAGTGGGGGAAAGGCTGTCCCACTCTCAGCCTTGCAGGGAAAACCCCTGGCAACACGTCCTCTACCTGGGCGTCACCACCCACTCCTTGTTAGCCCAAACCAGAGCAACTGAGCTAACCACAGCTTGCTGCTTATTTAACTGGTGATAAAGGGGCAAGAAGCTGAGCCCACAGCCTCCAGATAATCAAACATCAACCCATTTTCATTTTCCACTTAAATTATAAAAGCCTGGAGTAACAGCCTAGGCAAGTGTGACAGGAAGTTTATCCCCTGGGTGGCACCGGAATGCAGCCAAGTCTAAATGCCAAACTAATCAAGTTTTATGAAAGGACACTATAAATAGGAGAAAGCTGTGAGTATGTGTGATAAACAACCTAGCTTACTGGTAAGCCTGATTCCACACTGTGCAGCCTAACAGAGCATCAAAGTTGCACTGCGTCACGGTCACTTTGGTGTTTCATAGAGTCTCCTGAGATGGTTGATCAGAGGCTGAGGGAAAGAGAGGGAAATATTTCATGTGTTGTGATTGCTAATCAGGAGAGTAATGAGTGACAGCTGAAGGGCTAACTGCCAATGGGATGGATTACCTAAGGACAGGTGTATGGCACACACAGGCAAACAATACCTGAGGAAAGAGATGGTGTAAGCTAGAAATTACTCTAAGAAGATAAGAAATCGGAAGGACAGGTGCGTCTGTGGTGGGGTATCATTTCTTACTATATGCATATGCAGATTTAAAAGAACATCGCTGGTGCAAGATATTGAAGGATTCGTGAAGTGGCATTCATAATTCAGCTTCCGCCAGCAGGCAAACCCACTGAGCATCCCTGCTGGGGATTCTTGGATGGGAAGAATGTGGACACTACTGCTTTCTCTGTGCTTCAACATCTTATGGCTACTCCAACCGGGCTGCACAGAACCACAAACTGCAAATGGCCCTGAAGAATCAAATAGATCCCCCTTCTCATCCACTACCCACCACCCGCTCCAAAGAATGCGTGAGATATTTATGCTTCCTTTGCTGAAGAAAGGAACAGGTAGGCCTACTGTAATATTGTTAGATGCGCATAATGCAGCAAAGCAATAATAAAAAATAACCAAACCTGATTGTGTATCGTAGCAACCTGCTAGATATCGATAGCTTTGGAAAGCGGTTTTGGTCTCCAGTCAGTTTTTAGATAAGCCAATTGAATTGGATTATAAACAAGGCAGGATAATGTTCTCTCCAGGGACCCTCTTTCGTCTCCTTCCCCAGCTCCCAGCCTGATCCAGCGGACTGATTTAAAACAAGTACATCAGTCTGCCCAGCTTAGAGAAGCCAAGGCGGTGGAGGGGGGAGAATTCTATGCAAAAAATTGTATCATCCACTGCATTAAAAGGCTCCACACACACACCCCACTTCAAATTCAGTTTTGTCTCCAACCCACTGCGCTTTGCAGGATAAAAAATGAATGCATTGCATATCCACACACAATTGTAAATTCATAGTGGGGGCAGGGAGGAAGTAAGAGTAAAATGATGCTTTGTCAGTGATACAGTTTGCCTCTGAGGGGAACTGAACAAATGTACTTTTTCTCCTTCATATATTTATGAGATCCCTCCGCTCCCTAGATGCTTCCCCCTTCATTGGTTCTGGGCACTGTGCCAACAGCAGCCCTTATCTGGCACTAGGCAGGAGGAGATGCAGCAGTGGGGGGACGGGACCCCTCGATAGAATCACAAGTTTTTTCACTAGTTTAACAAACTGAGGAGGGGGGAGTCTCGGGTTCTTAATAAAGCTCAGAGAAATCCAATGCAACAGTTGTGCTAGCAAAAACTCATTACCAGCAACCAGCTCTTGCGCAATCATGTTTCACGCGTGCAAAAAGTTTAGCCGGTGGAGCAAGTATATCACTATGTGACTTTAACTTATTGGATACAAATTATTATTATTACTATTATTATTATTTATACTTGATGACCCTCCACATATCTGAAGGCATTGTACAGAACATTAATAAAAAACAACTAAAAAAAACAGGTAAACACAACACAGACACCAAAGAATGTGATTTGAAAAACAAAACAGAAATGGGCAATCATGCTGCAAACCTATTCATGCAGCTTGGAAAGCTTGTCAGAACAGAAACATCTTCAGTTGTTTCTGGAAAGGGCAGGTGGCAAGCGCTTGTCGCATCTTGACAGGAATTCTATTCCATAAACAGGGGCAGCCACACAGAAAGCCCTGCTCCCAGTTACCGTGCAGTGAGCTTATGAGATCTTTGGAACGTGTAGGAGAAATTCTCCAGCAGACCACAGTGATCCACCCGGTACATAAAAAAACAAAAACAAACAGGGGAGAGGGGTGGGAAGTAAAAACAGAAAATGTACTGTAAGTGAATGATATATTGCATGTGAAGTAAATTTGTTAAAACTTTTGGGATATATATATGTTGTTTAGTCGTTTAGTCGTGTCCGACTCTTCGTGACCCCATGGACCAGAGCACGCCAGGCACTCCAGTCTTCCACTGCCTCCCGCAGTTTGATCAAACTCATGTTTGTAGCTTCAAGAACACTGTCCAACCATCTCGTCCTCTGTCGCCCCCTTCTCCTTGTGCCCTCCATCCTTCCCAGCATCAGGGTCTTTTCCAGGGAGTCTTCTCTTCTCATGAGGTGGCCAAAGTATTGGAGCCTCAGCTTCAGGATCTGCCCTTCCAGTGAGCACTCAGGGCTGATTTCCTTAAGAATGGATATGTTTGTTCTTCTTGCAGTCCATGGGACTCTCAAGAGTCTCCTCCAGCACCATAATTCAAAAGCATCAATTCTTCGGCGATCAGCCTTCTTTATGGTCCAGCTCTCACTTCCATACATCACTACTGGGAAAACCATGGCTTTAACTATACGGACCTTTGTTGGCAAGGTGATGTCTCTGCTTTTTAAGATGCTGTCTAGGTTTGTCACATATATATATGAATAAGGCAATCTCTCAAGTAACATGGTCCTAAGCTGTGTACAGGGCCTTATATGTCAACTGTACAACTGAGCCCCATAGCAGACTGGCAGCCAGTACAAATCCTTCAAGCAAGGTGTTATATGCCACCTCCACAAGCAGACTTGTTGCTGTTTTCTGCACCAGCTGTAGTCTCCAGATCAATGCCAAGGGTAGTTTAACATGTATTGCAGCAACCCAATCCCAGTCTGTATATGTCTTTAGCTTGAAATTGTGTGTGTGCATGTGCGCGTGCACATGCTCACATGCATTTGTTGATGTTTCTGTTGTGACATGGCTTCAGGGTGTTTTGTGGGCAGTGATTCAGCAATGAAATTGATTAATTAATGAGCACGAATAAACCTGAGGATTCCTGCAGACTGTACGCTTCAGTGTTAAGTTTACTGTAAAATTCTGCAGTGAAATGAACTATCTGGACTGGAACTGTCTGCTTGGCTTTACTCTTTGCATATTCTCACCCTCCCAGATGTGCCAAATCTCCTCAACCATTGTTTGCTCTCAATGTGGCAGTGTGGGTATATGGGCCTTACAACCACAGAGCCTCAAGAGGTTCAAAAGCACCCCATCTCAGCTGAAAACATCAACTTCTACCAAAAGGGAAGAGGTTGCTAGTTTCAGAGAACTACCCTACACCTTATTTTCTTCGAACAGTGACCCAATACTCATCCTCTCCCCAGTCACGGTGCTCAATCACTTCCCAGCTAATTGTCTCCACTCATGTGTGCAAACTAACCATTGACTGGAAAACACTGCAGAATGTTAATTTCATTTAGAGCTGGGTAACGGCGGAATGCTTCACCCCCCCCCCTTATAAAAAATGATATGAAACAAGCATTGTATTAATAGCACTATTTGCAATTATAGCCACAATCCCAACCTATGAGTGACTGAGAGGTTTTATTATTATTATTATTATTCAAGCACTTTGGAGATAGTGTCACTTCATCTACCCCTTCTCCTGCCTGCTTTGCTATTCCCCTCATTGTGACAATTAAGATAATGCAGTAAAATCACATACACACAAACACCAGAATAGACCCGGGAGGGCTGCCATTTTCACAGACATTCTTTCAAACAGAATCACAGCACAGTGCAGTCAACAAACAACCTCACTGGAGAACATACCAAGGCCTTGTCAACTCTGATGGAGATTGACCTAAAGAAATAAATCTGTCTCTCAAACAATAAAGTATGTGAAGAAGATCCCTGTCAGCAGTATATATGTTGGCAAAAGTGGTTCTCCTTCTGCAGACAGTAGAAAGTTAACAATGCTAGAATTGGAACCTTCTGTGGCAAACCACAGAACCGCATTTTAGAGCATCAGCCTGCGCAGTAAAGTAGTCCCAGACCATGGACTGGTCCTGCTCACTCATCGGGCTCCTCTGGACAGGAAGAGGAACAAAAGGCTTCTTCTTGGTCTAGGACAGGTATGGAGAACTTTTGGCTCTCCAGATGTTACAGACTACAACTCCCATCAGCCCCAGCTGACCAGGGATGATGGGAGTTATAGTTTTGCAACATCTGGTGAGCCAAAGGTATCCCTCTTCCTGGTTCTGGCGTGCTTCTTCATGTTCCATCAGTTCCGCCTTCTGTTTCAAGCAGTGGCTCCAACTTCTGGTTTGTCTCTAGTATACCTGAATGAGCGTCTCCACCCCCATTGTTCTGCCCAGACACTGAAGTCCAGCGCCGAGGGCCTTCTGGCGGTTCCCTCAATGCAAGAAGTGAGGTTACAGGGAAACAGGCAGTGAGCCTTCTCGGTAGTGGCACCCACCCTGTGGAACGCCCTCCCATCAGATGTCAAGGAAATAAACAACTATCTGACTTTTAGAAGACATCTGAAGGCAGCCCTGCTTAGGGAAGCTTTTAATGTTTGATGTTTTATTGTGCTTTTAATATTCTGTTGGGAGCCGCCCAGAGTAGCTGGGGAAACCCAGCCAGATGGGCGGGGTAGAAACAATAAATGTTGTTGTTGTTGTTTTCTAGTATCTGTTCTTCTGAGTAAACAGTGTGTTATGCTGGCAGTTACAAAATTTCTGTGTCTGTTTCATCAACTGAATAATCAGGAGCATGCTTAAAGCCTTCTGGCTATTCCTTTGCAGCCATGTCTTTACCTGTCCCACACCTGATAGAATGTGGCATCAGGTGTGGGGCAAGTTACTTGAAGGACCTTGGGGGTTGTGGGTCAGAGGATCCCCATGCCTGGTCTACAGGGTTTCAGGATGGGTTGTTTCCCAGTCCAATCCTGGAGATGCTGGAGATTGAACCTGAGACCTTACGCACACAAAGCATATGAAAAGCTATAGCTCTTCCCCAAATTGCATTGTGCAGTGTTTCAATCAATGTGCATTATGTGATCATGCACATCAACAGCCAACAAAAGAAAGCAGCCCATTGACCTCACTTCAAATTTGGGCAGGGGAATAATGGAATCATAGAACTGTAGAGTAGGAAGGGACCGTAAGGGTCGTCTAGTCCAGTGTTTCCCAACCTTGGGCCTCCAGCTGTTTTTGAACTACAATTCCCATCATCCCTGACCACTGGTCTTGCTAGCTAGGGATGATGGGAGTTGTAGTCCAAAAACAGCTGGAGGCCCAAGGTTGGGAAACACTGGTCTAGTCCATCCCCCTGCATTGCAGGAATTTCAGCTAAAGCATCCTTGACAGATGGCCATCCAATCTCTGCTTAAAAGCCTCCAAGGAAGGAGAATCCACAACCTCCCAGGGGAGATCATTCTACTATCAAACAGCTCTTACTGTCAGAAAGGTTTTCCTGCTGTTTAGTCGAAATCTCATTTCTTGTATCTTGAAGCCATTGGTTTGAGTCCTGCCCTCCAGAGCAGGAGAAAACAAGCTTGTTCCCTTTTCCATGTGACAGCCCTTGAGATATTTGAAGATGGCTCAACACATCAACAAGAATGCATTCTTGTTGCCTAGACAAACAGGCTCATACATTTGATCCTGCTACACTTGCTGACAAGCACAATGTGACAACTGTCCACACCGTATGACATTCAGTAGCATGTGCCTTCCTATCCACATTCTGCCCCAACTAGCCAGCTATCTAGTAGTCTTCAACTTTTTCATATGTGGGACCCATCTTTAGCCTGAACATGCATAACGGGATTCTCTTACTTGTTTATCAAGCATATGAATGACAGTGACAGTAGTGCTGCTAGTGCAGCTCACCTAATTATCAGTTCCAATCTGCTAGTTGAAGAGTTTTGTGCTGCTGGATCAAGGTGACGAAGATGTAGGATGCTTTTCCTCTTCCACATTCCAACCACGCACACCCCTTGTGAACAGTCTGGCAACCTTTAACACATTGGTATCCAAATCACCAAAAAGGGAGAGGGATGTTTTAAGGAGAAGAGAATACTCAGGAAAACAACCACACCTTACAACGCAAACAAACATATACTAACACACAGTGCAGCTGCTCAGCTCTACACAGAACTCTGCACAAGGGTAAGGAAAATGAACAGAGATAAGTCTTGAAATAGGACATGACATTATTACAAAAATAAAATAAAATACACTGACGTCAGCAGGTAGAATGGCTCAGAAAAGTTAATGATTTGTCTTTCACCCCTCCAGATGTTAATAATGTAGCAGAAATTCAAAGAAACAGCAGTGGAGAATGTAGGTTCCACCAGTGTGGTCCCTTTCCACCACCTGGCAAGTTGAAAAAAAGGGCAGCCTTTTCAACACCAGCACGTCAGAGATCTCCAAGGATAACTGCAGACAGTCTTACTGTCTAGCCTTGAGGAAACTGACATGTGATTGGTATGGAGAATTCAGCTTCTGAATGGGAAGGAAAGAATGTTTCTTCATGCCTTTGCGTATTCAAGAGATGAGAATGAATGCCAAAGGATTCATGATTCAGAATCCCATCAATAACTGAAGTTGATTGGAGCTGCCCTGACTGATAAACATGTCCCACTGAACGATTCTATGCACATTTCCATCACAACACAGCTAAGTATGACTGAATTGAAAAGAAAACCACTGTCTCCAGGTTCACCAGAAGTTGGATGATGTCATCTCCAGTAGCTTGACTCAAGTGTAGAGTCGTCTCTTGTGTTGTTGGAAAAGAGTGTTTGTGATGACCAGCTTGTTCTCTTGACAGAACTCTATTAGCCTTTGCCCTGCTTCGTTTTGATCTCCAAGGCCAAACTTGCCAGTTGTTCCTTTGATCTCTTGACTCCCTACTTTAGCATTCCAATCCCCTATAATGAGAAGAACATCCTTCTTCGGTGTCATTTCTAGAAGGTGTTGCAAGTCTTCATATAATTGGTCAATTTCAGTTTCTTCAGACCTTTCCTCCAATAGGTCTTGCTTATTTTTAAGTCCAAGTCCGCAGGCAGGGGCTTGTGTTTTCTAAGTTCATACAGAGCCTAGCGAGGTTTTATTTCACCCGAGTCAAAGACCCAGTTTGCCTCCCACAACGCACATTTGTGTACGCATGCATACAGGCTGGGAGCCTCAATGGTGCCCCTCTGGAGGCTTCATCCAGGGCAATAAACCTGACTATCCCCACCCCCAGCTATGGCTCTGGAGCCTAGCACAATCGTATTCTATGAATAATAAGAGACCTTAATCTCTACCTCCACTACGGACTCCTTTGGCAAGAGAAAAGTGTTATGTATTGAAGTTCTCACCCTGGCCACCAGGAGTATCGTGTACAGTGGTACCTCGGGTTAAGTACTCAATTCTTTCCGGAGGACCGTACTTAACCTGAAACTGTTCTTAACCCGAAGCACTACTTTAGCTAATGGGGCCTCCTGCTGCTGCCACGCCGCCGGAGCACGATTTCTGTTCTCACCCTGAAGCAAAGCTCTTAACCTGAAGCACTATTTCTGGGTTAGCGGAGTCTATAACCTGAAGTGTATGTAACCTGAAGTGTATGTAACCCGAGGTACCACTGTATATAGTTTTCACTCAGGTCCACATCAGTTACTTTAGGCGGGAAACCCTGGGTTGTTGTTGCTACAATGTTGACAGCCGGCTGCCTATAAAAGCAGGCCGGCTGAGCTGTTTGCTGTTCAGTTCTGTTCCAGCTTACAAATAAAGAGCTGCTTTGAAGAAATCGCTGCGTTGTCTGCTATGTCTACCCACTATTTAATAAAAAGCATGTGAATTTTATAGCTGCACACCTTGAAGAGCCTGAAACCAAACACAGGAGCTCTGGCTGGGGCTTGCAGCACCCAGGAACAAATGCATCGTTGGTCTGGCAAAGTTGCTGTATATCTACAACTAGCTTCTCTGTGGCCAAGTTCCATGCCCCTTCACTGCATCCACACCTCTCCTTTTATTGCACTTTGACAATTCAATCCTTACCAAAAAGCCAGGGTGTTGTATGTGTATGCTGGTGTGTATGTGTTTCAAAACAGGGTTTCTTACTTCAATTTTAGCACAGCCAGTATTTCAGATTTATTAAAGCTATGCACCAATTAAAGTTTTGTTAAATAATTGTCTGGTTTTTAACTTATCAATGGCATGGGGAGGGTGAGGGTGTGCATACTGTTATGTATGCAGGCACTGTCGGCTGAGGTCAGGCTGTATGCTGCATGCAATGCAGGCCTAGGTCTTCAGGTTTCCTGTAACTCAGGAGCTTCATCTGTATAACAAAAGACAGAGAGGGTTCTAAAACCCTCCAATGACATTGTTAGTAGCTGGCAGGCAGCCAATCCCTGCTGAGATAGGTCCAGTGTTGTGATTCACTAACTGCAGTATTAAGAGAACCTATCACAGACGGTGTGTGTGCTTTACGTTGGCTGGCTTGAGGTATATATACTGGGCCAAGTGCCTCTGTCTGTCATTCTTGTTCCTGATGTTCCAATAAATCCCTTTTGAGCTTAATCTCGGTATTGGGTCATGCCTGAACCCACCTACACTCCACATACTATCAGAACTTTGGTTTTAGCAGGTACCTGCTGAAGGCATTTTCCAATAAAATATTATTTAATCTACCAGCTTTGTGTTAGAAGAAAAGGCCATATGAAATATTTGTTTCTTTCATTCCCTATTATGCTGACACAACAGAGACAAAAAAAAAAAGCTTTCAAGAAATATACTTCTTATATGCCACTCAGTCTTAGCCTCATCTATTAAAATTGCTGAATCAATTTAATGAGTAGATAAACCAAACCAACTTTTGCAGTCCTAAAATGCTTGCTAACATACCAAACTACTAATTTAATGCCAAGTGCAAGGTTTGATTCTGTTCACATATGTGTCAATATATAAAGAGTACCTTAAGTTACCTTAGGTGGGTGGCCCAACTACGGCCCTATCTGGATACAGATGAATTGGCTGCAGTGATCTATGCTCTGGTAACCGCAAGATGGGATTATTACAATGCACCTCACATCCTGCCTTTGAAAACAGTTTGGAAGTTTCAATAGCAGTCAATTTGCAACTTAAGCTCATTTAACCTATGCGACCACAGCTTTACACGCTTGGTCAAAAAAAGTGGGGGGAAGGAAAAAAAGATTCACATCAGTGAGGATTTAACACTACCCATTTGGTGAAGAGGGAGGAGAGCCACTAAGGGAGCCCACTCCCCATCTCCTAAACCAGGGGTAGCCAATGTGGTGCAGAGAGCATGTCCATTGATGAGGCAGGGTGCTGCACTCACCTCTGGCAGCAGAAGCACAAGAGGTGGCTCCCCATCCACCCACCACCTCCACTGGAACACGTGCCCCCCTCTTGCCAGAGGCAATGCTTTACAGAACACTCTGGCTCTCTCTGAGTTTGGAGAGGGGGAGGGGGGCAACACATTCCTGTTTTGCCTCAGGTGGTGAAACAGGACAGGCTGGTGTACAACAGGTGTTGTGGGACTACAACTCCCATCACCACTGACAATTGGTCATCCTGGCTGGGGCTGATGGGAACTGGCCTTTTAACAACATCTAGCTATATTTCTCTTAAAGGCAAAGGGACACGGGTGGTGCTATGGTCTAAACCGCCAAGCCTTAGGGGCTTGCTGATGTCAGTGGTTCGGATCCCTGCGACAGTGGTGAGCTCCCATTGCTCTGTCCCAGCTTCTGCCAACCTAGCAGTTCTAAAGCACACCAGTGCAAGTAGATAAAGAGGTGCTGCTCCGGTGGGAAGGTAAATGGCGTTTCCGTGCACTCTGGCTACCATCACCGTGTTCCATTGCGCCAGAAGCGGTTTAGTCATGTTGGCCGCATGACCCAGAAAGCTGTCTGTGGGAAAACGCCAGCCCCCTTGGCCTGAAGCAAGATGAGTGCCACACCCTATAGTTGCCTTTGACTGGACTTAAACGTCCAGGGGGCCTTTACCTTACGCTTCTCTTAGACCACGGTTACAAGCTTAGCAGCAGCATCTGAACAAAGCCAAAAGGGCACAGTCTGTTATATGTGTCACTCCTGAACTTTGAGCTTAAGACCCCTCTCTGTTTAAGAGATAAAAGTGTTTGCCTGAAGCCTCTGCAACAGAAAGCCAGAAGAGGTCCATATTGAGACAAGAATCATACTAGAGAAAGGATAGCTGGGGGGGGGGATGGGGAAACAGAGGCAGCAGAGAGTATATCTTTGAATTCTCTAAGAATGATAAACAATGCCTGTTATTTCAGAAAGCAAAGAGCACCTCTAGGCTATTTTTGTTCCATACCAGCCCACCATCTACCTTGCAGCCAGCCCCTAAATAATGTACAAGCTGTATCAAACATTCATAGTTATGGACAAAGTTAAGAAAAACATAGACTGAAATTTAGATAACAAAACAGCTCCTAGTGGCTTGTTTTACTCCCTGGGAAACTAAAGTTTTATGGTATTTTCTACGGTTTATGACCCTTGTCCATATAAGCCATTTCAGAATGCCATAGAAAGTCATCACAACACTTTCACTAATCTACTGAGCAGCTTCTGAAAGTCCCTGAGACAAATAAAATGGCAAATATAGTAACCCATATAAACGGTCTGAGAGGCATCTAGAACAATTTTATTTTTAACGCCCCACTTTTTCATTCAACTTAACAAGGAATAAGCAGGAGGGAAATATTATAATTTTTCCTAATAAATATCAATATATTTTGTTATTCTCTCGGAATCCACAAAAAGATGCCTGTATAGAAATATGCATGTTGGAAATATGCATATATCTTTCAGTGAACTGGCACACCATCCTAAAGTTTGCATCGCTGATTCTTTCTCCAAATTTTATTAGTGTGGGGTGAAGAAAGCTTCTTGTCTGTCTTCTATGCATTTTGACACCTCTTAAGATGCTACACTCAAATTTTGCATGATGGTTCCTGGGATCAAGGAGAATGTTTTGGCCTGTGTTTGGATATAATTGGATAGCATTTTGAACCAATGTGGCTGACTGCACCTTTAAAAACTGTACTGATTTTAACCACTGAATTTTTAAAAACGCAATATATTGTTGTTTTTCCTTGGAATTCCCTGGCAATGTTGTGTACAAGACCGCTAATATAGATACACAATGGATGCACAGATATATTAAGTACACAAACATAGACACTGAATTTTTTGGCAATGACTGAGGTGGCAGAGGACCAAAGGAGAGGGGTATAGAAACAATTACACTGGAAACTTTGAATAACCCACACACCGCCACTGCTACCAAAATCATTCTTCCGCCTGGATATAGCTTTTGCTGGATTATTAAAGCTAAATCAAACAGCTGTGTTTTAGTTCAGAAGCTTTTCAAACAACTTCCCATATGGTAACTGTGAAATGAGAAAATATGGTGGAATGCAGAGTTTAAGCAACAGCACGAGAAGTACCATTCAGTATTGCAAAGTTTATGAGTGTTTCCAGGTGAGTGTTTATTGGAGGATCTGTGCTCCTCATGCACAGCTGGTGTTTTTTTGTTTTGTTTTGTTTTGTTTTGTTTTGTTTTGTTTTGTTTGCAGCATCTGCATAGCATCATTGGAATCAAAACACCAGCCTGTATTCACCACCCCCCTCTTTAATCCAGATTTACCCTTTCCACGGGGGGGGGGGACCCAACAGAAAATCCAACAGGCATTAATAATAATAATAATAACAAGCAAATGAAACAAGCAAATGAAAGATAAGATTTGGAAAAACTGATTTGTTTTTAACTGTTTTTACTTTGTATTTTCTTTTTTCTTTTTCTTTTTTCTTATTTTTGTAAAATGTTGAAACTTTAATAAATATCTTTTAAATAATAATAATAATAATAGCCCTGTAGCTTCTCTTGATACTGTGCACCTTATGGTCAGAGTCTGATTTTATTTCCATGGCAGTGTATCAGGACCTGAGTCAGCAGCTTGACTCCTATACCAGGAGCTGTCACCCAAGATTCAGCATTCCCATTCTTTACTCTAGGCAAAATTATACAAGATCTAGTGACAATGGTATATATTGCATCTGATGAAGTGAGCTCCAGTCCATGAAAGCTTACTCTGCAATAAATCTGCTAGTCTTTATGTGCCTTAAGCCTCGGGTGGTGGAGGAAGGGGAGGGAGAGTGTGTGCACACTTGGAATACATTAAGAAAGTTAAGTGTATTTGCGCACATACTTGTTACTTTTAAACATACATACGGACTTGTAGACTCCTGATTATTTTTCACACAAATGGCAGTTTAGGACACAAGTCTGTATGGGAGAAAATGCACTTAATAGGGGTAATGTATTATTGCCACAAATGTGAGGTTTGGCTAATCTAAGGGCTTTTAGCTGTTTTCATAGCTGTAAGAAGATTATCCTTTCGAAAACTGAATGTATTTGGGAATTGGAAGGAAGCTCTTGTTGATATCGAGGCCTGAGAATGACCAACAAGACTAGTTAGCTCTTATGCACTGTCGCAGAAAAAAAGGTCATAAAGCACATGGCCTCCCCAAATCCAATCACCACTACCAAGCATAAAAACGAAAAAACTAAAAAACTAGCATAGGACAAACCAATTTAGAAGCATGTTCAGAACAGCACCTAGCCAGAGATCAGGCGCAGGGGGGGGGGGGGGCTTAAACTGGATGACATGGGACTGTTTGAGCTGTGGTTAAGGCTATTATCAGATATCTTCCTCCAGATGTCCGTGTATGCACTACAAGCAGCAGGGGAGCTCCAGCTAGTGAAGTGTCTCAAACCCTGTGACATAGTTAGTGTCAAGGCAACAAGAGAGTTAGGCAGCAATGCAAGCTTGGCAAAAGACTGAGGAGACCAGGGCAGATTGTTCTCCTTCCCTCTTTTTGATGTAATAAACTCCAGGCTCAAACCAAATTAACTCAACAAGCAACATGCATGCAGGTAGAAAGCTGGGAGCTGCTACCCAGTTTATTGTACAAAATACATGACCATCTGCCTATTGGACACAGCTGTGGGTGGGAGGAGTACAGAGAACACTCTCTCCAGCAAACTGGGCTCGCTTGTCACACACATTCACAAACTCTCAAACTTACACCAAGCAGGATATCATGGTTGCTACTTCTATCAAAGATGATAACAATATCACAGTTTATGCCTCTTCCCATTTGCCATCCCATGCAAATTTATTTTCCTTACAATTAACAGGCTGCTGTTGAATAAAGGTAAAGGTAAAGGACCCCTGACAGTTAAGTCCAGTCGTGAACAACTCCGGGGTTGCGGTGCTCATCTCGCTTTACTGGCTGAGGGAGCGGGCGTACAGCTTCCAGGTCATGTGGCCAGCATGACTAAGCCGCTTCTGGCAAAACCAGAGCAGTGCACGGAAATGCCGTTTACCTTCCCGCCAGAGCGGTACCTATTTATCTACTTGCACTTTGACGTGCTTTCGAACTGCTAGGTTGGCAGGAACAGGGACCGAGCGACGGGAGCTCACCCCGTCACGGGGATTCAAACCACCGACCTTCCGATCGGCAAGCCCTAGGCTCAGTGGTTTAGACCACAGCCAAACTAACCCTGCAACATAAAAATGCCACAGGCTCACTCCAACTCAATCCACTCCTTGTCTCAATGATATTTAGATTCAGAGATGTCACCTTCTGTTTCCAGTCTCCATCTCTCATTCATTGTAGTGCATCCCAGTGCCCACATTTTAACCATCCTGTACTCAAGGTGGCCTGCTGTATTATATAGCTATCCATAGCCTTCTCCAGCAGAGCAACCCAACATTGGAAGTAAAAAAAAAAAATCAATTTCTCAAAACAGGGAAATCGAACACAGCACAACTCTGGAAAACACAGGTTCAGAGGTGGAGGGACAATAAATGTGTTTATTAGGTCTGATTTTATGTAACTAGAAAGGCAGAGAATTTCTTCCACTCAGTGAAAAATCAACTCTGTGGCATCAAGTAGGCAATACCTCTCCAGCAGAAAATCTCTTTTCCTTTGGTCACCATCTCTCTCAAATACAAAAAGTTTATCCATAGCAAAATCTGCTTTCACACTTACAAACTGACAAGAACCATAGCTCAGTAGAACATAAAAAGGTAAAGGTACCCCTGCCCGTACGGGCCAGTCGTGACCGACTCTGGGGTTGCGTGCTCATCTCGCTTAAGAGGCCGGGAGCTAGCGCTGTCCATAGACACTTCCGGGTCACGTGGCCAGTGTGACGAAGCTGCTCTGGCGAGCCAGCACCAGCGCAGCGCACGGAAACGCCGTTACCTTCCCGCTATAAAGAGGTACCTATTTATCTACTTGCACTTAGGGGTGCTTTCAAACTGCTAGGTGGGCAGGAGCTGGGACCAAACGACGGGAGCTCACCCCGCCGCGAGGATTCGAACTGCCGACCATACGATCAGCAAGTCCTAGGCACTGAGGTTTTACCCACAGCGCCACCCGCGTCCCCAGTAGAACATAGTTGTATGCAAAAGGTTTAAGAAAGGTCCAGCTAGGGCTGGGTATGACCTCTCTCTTAAGGTTTGGAGAGCCAATACCAGTCAATGTAGGCATAATTCTGCTAGATGCCTATTTTCTGGAATGTTTCTAAGTATGAAAATACCTGGACACCTTGATCTTCTTCTGAGGCTTTTCTCCAGCTCCCCACTCTGATGAAGGCTTGGGGGTGGTGACTAGGGCATGAGCCTTTTCAGGTTTGCTTCCCTGGTTGTGGAATACTCTCCCCAGCAAGCTCTGGCTAGCACCTTCGTTAACATATTTCTGGCACCAGGGAAGACTTATCTTCCCACCCATGCCCCTGGTTTCTGATAGACTATGTTATTTTGCTACTAGTGTGCTGCCACAGCTCCCTGTGGTTGTTCTGTGAGTTTTTCTGCATTTATGGTATGATATATTTATATTTAAGGTATAAATATGTTGTAGATCAGTTGGATACTTTTGTGTAACAAACAACTAACGAGTATGATCATCATTATCTTTCTGATTCAGTATAAGGTTGCTTCCTATATTCCTATTTAATTCTGCTCCTTATTTAGAACTGAGGGATCTTTGTTTAGATGAGAAGGAGAAACTCAGCGATGGGGCACATGTTTTGCAAGCAATCCCTGGCATCTCCAGACACAGCACGGGTTTTTTTGGGAGTGGGGGGTGGAGGACTTTGCCTGAAAACCTGGAGATCCAATACCATTTAGATCTGGAGATCCAATACCGTAGACCATACCGATCATACCGTTTGGACCTGGAGATCTAATACCGTAGACCACACCGATCTAGGTAGATCAATGTTCTGTCTCAGTGGCCCAGTTTGCAACATGATGCTGGGAAAGTTTGAGGGCACAAGGAGAAGGGGATGACAGAGGGTGAGATGGCTGGACAGTGTTCTCAAAGCTACCAGCATGAGTTTGACCAAACTGCGGGAGGCAGTGGAAAACAGGAGTGCCTGGCATGCTCTGGTCCATGGGGTCACGAAGAGTCAGACATGACTAAATGACTAAACAACAACGAAGTAGCTACAGTTTCTACCCAGGTGAGCCTAGAGATTGGCCAACTGAGGAATTCTTTTCCCAAAGATCTACTAGTCACTTACCTGAAAAAATAAAATAAACTAGTAAGTAAAGCAACCAAAATGCACCTGGGAAAAACAAGACTTGCCACTGTGCAGTGGTAACTGGTTCACTGGGGCAAACAGAGCACTACCGCCATCAACTTCAGCCAGCCCACACACCTGCCTACCTTCTTATAACAGATCCAGGGTTAAGCACTAACTATCGGCTTCCTTCCTCTAAGTTTCCATTTCTGCCCTTGGAGAACTGTGGAGGGAGGAGGGGAGGGGAACTAGAATTAGCTAGCTCTGCCTGTCGTTAGCTCTAGCTCTACCCGCTGCTGGCCTCCCTGCCTTCTGGCCTAACAGTCCAAATGGGAAGCAGCCATCAGTGCCACTGTGTGTTTGGCAGTGATGCTGGGTGGTGTTGATACAAGAAGTCTGGCTAATCAACTTCACTGCTACTGCAAAGGGAAATTTTCCCAGCATCAGAATGGTCAGTGGCCCTGGTGTAACTCCCTTCATCCATATCAATTGTCTTGCTTAAGACGTCTAGAATTACCGTATTTTTTGCTCTATAAGACTCACTTTTTCCCTCCTAAAAAGTAAGGGGAAATGTGTGTGCGTCTTATGGAGCGAATGCAGGCTGCACAGTTATCCCAGAAGCCAGAACAGCAAGAGGGATTGCTGCTTTCGCTGCGCAGCGATCCCTCTTGCTGTTCTGGCTTCTGGGATTCATAATATTTTTTTTCTTGTTTTCTTCCTCCAAAAACTAGGTGTGTCTTATGGTCTGGTGCGTCTTATAGAACAAAAAATACGGTAGTTCTCCTTGACACCCCTTTCTATAGCTAACTTTGCTGTTCCTGGTTTTTATCTGAAGGAGACCTGTATCTAACTGGTTCTGCCCCAGGAGTAGGGATGGGAAAGCCTGGGAAAAAATGGGGGGGGGGATAACCAGCTTCCCCACATTTCCCCCCAAAACCGTTTACCTCTGGAAAAATGGGAAAAGGGAGTTTGATGTAGTTTGAATATTCCACCCCCCCCATTTTTCCAGGAAAAAAAACGGTTTTGGAAGAAAAGGGGGGAAATGCAGTATTTGTGGGGAATTTGCAGCAGTCATAAATAATCCAGGCATGTTCCCTTGGGGCTGCTGCGTGGAGTTCTGCCCACCAGACGCCTTTCAAATAGGTTCTGTGAAATCCTCTAGACTAGTTTGTTTATAGAGAAAGAGATAAGGACCATATGATTAACTGCTCTACCCTAAATATGATGAACTGCTGTAAAAATCAAACCATCTGCTTTCAGTGCAAACACTCAGGGCAATTCAAATGAATTCATTTCCACCATTGTTTTAAAGCAGATGGGGATTCTTGTGGGTGGGGAGAGGGATAATTCAACCAAGCGGAAAGGCAAATATACTTGTTGCCTTCCTGTGTCTGGGGACCAAGAAAACTGCATATATTTATAAAATACAGCATTTTCATAAGTTTATTTTCGGTAAACCTCTTTAGACAAATATGAAGAAAACCACCTGAATCTTTGGTCTGGATGTGAGGGGGGAAAACCAGTTTCTTGCAGAAAGCAAGAGACGGCAAAGTGCCAGCCGATAATTTCATTTTACCTTTGCAGTTGGCCCTGAGGCTAAGTATTGTGTGCCTCAATTTCCCAATCGTCATAGGTATTGCAAGCTATCAGGAATACAAATGGGAACAGCAGGGAAGGGTATCAGCTGTGGATGCATTAAAACAGTCACGCTGTCCTCCACACAGCTGGCCAGGATGCTCTCTTTCTGCTGTTCAGGGAGGGTAAATGTCAAAGATCCTCATATTAAAAGAAGGCAACCTTCAGTTAAAGACAAATGAGTTGATTAGAAGGTGCAGTTCTAAGCATCTTTTCACACAATATCTTCTTTTTAAAAAATCAATATGGACCTCTGCATGGAGAATCTCCAAACCTCTCACCCTTTTCCATCTGTTGCTTCTCACCCTTTCCATACCAGAAAATGTAATTTGGTAAGCATGTGCCCCTGGGATCTGTATTTCCTGAGGGTCAAAACTGGATCTTCATGCACCCCCCCCTCTCCTGGCTTAAAAGCAGCTAGAAGGAAGGATTGTTATGACTGCTGCAAGGAGGAAAAATAAGTCCAGATCAAACCACCCCACCAAAACTGCTATTAGCCTACTGGCAAGGAAAATAAGAGGAGGAGAAATATAAAAGGAATACTGGTGGGGAACAAAGCATTTAAACTCAAAGCATTTGCAGACGACCTTGTGATAACAACAGAAAACCCGGTGGTGTGCTTACCTAGGGTTTTGGAGATGATTAATGAGTTCGGCCAGGTGGCAGGTTTCAAATTGAATAAAAATAAAACTAAGTTGCTGATGAAAAATACGACAGAACAAAATAAAAATGAATTACAAAAAGTTACTGAAATGGTAATAATAATAAAAAGGTCAAATATTTGGGAGTTTGGTTGACCCCAAAGAATATTAATTTACATAAGGATAATTACCTAACCATGTGAAAAGAAGTAAAAAGAAAATTTGAGATTTAGGGGAGGTTGAATTTATCTTTCTGGGGAATGATATCTGTGACAAAAATGAACGTATTGCCGAGAATGCTATTTCTGTTTCAAGCAAGCCTGGTGATCGGTGGAGCAGGGCCCTTCAAGCAATGGCAAAGAGATATTTCAAGGTTTATATGGCAGTGGGGAAACCAAGAATAAAACACAAGCTGTTGACAGATTCTAAAGACGGAGGTGACTTCTCCCTGCCAGATTTAAAAATATATTATGAATTTGCTTCTGTTCAGGTGACCCACCATGGAATTTTCTGTTCTAATAGATATTTATATTTTCCCCATACTTTTATCAGTGATTTTCTGATTATATGATTATTAGAGAATATGTTCACGTTTGGCTGCAACATCGTCAATTAAATGAGATTTTCAAAGAAGATAAAAAGAAGAGATTTGGAGATACCATATCTAAATTTCAAAGAGAAATTGTAGATGATAAAACAGACTCTTAAAGAAAATGTATAATTTATTGTTAGAATGGGAGACTAAAGATGAAGAGGTCAAATCTGTAATGCTTAAATAGGCACAAGATACAGGACACAATATACAACTGGAAGATTGGGAAAAACTATGGAAAATTAATTTAAAATTTACTTATTGTATATTGTTAAAAGAGAATTATATGAAAATGATGTATTGATGGTATATTACACCTTTGAAATTGGCAAAAATGTATAGAACAAGTTCTAATAAGTGTTGGAAATGTAAAGAAAAGGAAGATACATTTTTTCATATGTAGTGAAATTGTAAAATAATTAAAAATTATTGGGAAATGATTTATAATGAAATGAAAAAAAAGTGTTTAAGTTAACTTTTGTTAAGAGGCTTTCTTATTAGGCATTTCAGGTGAAGACCTGCCAAAAGATAAGAAGTCTTTATTTATATATGCTACAACTGCGGCTAGGATTCTGGTAGCCCAAAGATGGAAAAGTGATGAAATACCTACGAAAGAACAATAGCAAGAAAAACTGATAAGAGTATGCTGAAATGGCAAAGTTAACTGGAAGACTCAAAGATAAGGACAATAGAAACTTTTTTTAAAAAACTGGGAACATTTTATGCTATATGTAAAGAAACCATGTAAAGAAATGAACTCACTTGCAGGGTTTGACTAAACACTTACAATTAGCAAAATAAATAGTGAAAACAGAAAAATGAGGATAAAATGTTAAGAACAAATTAAAATAATAAGTAGGAGAAATGAATGTGTAAGAAACCAGGAAGGGAAGTTAGGGGAAGTCATGGGGATGGAGTAATTGAGAATTCATTTTGTGTTTATATTGTTAATTGTGACTTTGTTAAAAAAGATGTAAAATTTAATAAAAATTATTTACAAAAAATAATAACTAACTATATATATATAGTGACGCGGGTGGTGCTGTGGGTAAAACCTCAGCGCCTAGGACTTGCCGATCGCATGGCTGGCGGTTCGAATCCCCGCGGCGGGGTGCGCTCTCGTTGCTCGGTCCCAGCGCCTGCCAACCTAGCAGTTCGAAAGCACCCCCGGGTGCAAGTAGATAAATAGGGACCGCTTACTAGCGGGAAGGTAAACGGCGTTTACCTTCGTCATGCTGGCTACGTGACCCGGAAGTGTCTGCGGACAGCGCTGGCTCCCAGCCTCTAGAGTAAGATGAGCGCACAACCCTAGAGTCTGTCAAGACTGTCCCGTACGGGCAGGGGTACCTGTCTCTGCTGGCTCCAGGAATGGATAACATTACAAAATACAGATATATTAGACCTAGAGGGTCATTACAAAAGATTTGGATGGGATGCATATTTATGGTATGAAAAACTTAAGGTACACAGAGGATTCCTGAACCATGTAATAAGAAAGTCCTCATACACGGTATGGGACAAATATAACAGTTTGTTAGAACCAAAAACGCCATGGTGGATATTGCCAATAGAGGCAATATCTATAAAGAAATTGAATATGAGAAAAGATTCAGCAACATATAAAGAATTACTTAAAGAAGATGGAAATCAGCTAAAACTGGGGGGAAAATGATGACATAAGAGACCTTTTACAGATTGGTTACAATATCACCAGCTGAATGATGCATTTAAGATGGATAAAAGAAAGGGTTTCACTACTGAAATATCGAGCTTTGAGAGAGAATTGTTACAGAATAAAGTGAAACTACTTTCGAAAATGTATAAATTGTTGTTGGAATGGGAGGTAAAAGATGAAGAAGTCCGTAATGATTCACTGGGCAAGAGATTTTGGATATAATATACAGTTGGCAGCATGGGGGAAATTATGGAAAGACAAACTAAAATTTACAGTGAGCTATACGCTGAAAGAAAATTATATGAAGAGGATGTATCGTTGGCATCTAACACCCAGTAGGTTAGCAGAAATGTATGGGACTAATTTGAATGTATGTTGGAAATATAAGGAAAAAGAGGGCACCTTTTATCATATGTGGTGGAACTGTAAAAAGATTCAAGAATTCTGGGAAATGATATATAATGAACTAAAAAAAATGTTTAAAATAACATTTGTCAAAAGACCAGAAGCCTTTCTTTTAGGAATTTTAGGTGCAGACAGGACTTGAGAAGACTATTCATGTACGCAACTACAGCTGCAAGGATGCTACAGCGATGGAAAGAGGAGAAAATGCCGACAAAAGTGAACTGGCAGATGAAACTATTAGACTATGCAGAGATGGCAAGACTGACAGGGAAAATCAGAAATCAGGAGGATCAGAACTTCAATAGGGAATGGGACAAATACAAACTGTATTCAAAGGAACACTGTAATGACTTGAGTTCTTTTAACAACTCCTGCAATGTGACAAAGACTTATATACTTTGGAGGACTTTAATGTGGAGAAATTATAATATGGAGTTGACTTAGATATACTAAGGACCAACGGAGGGGAGGAGGCAAGTCCTAAGATTCAGAAGAATCTTGTTTAATGTGTTAAATTTGAGATATTTTGAGATATTTGAGATATATGGAGTTGACTTAGCTATACTAAGGACCAACGGAGGGGAGGAGGCAAGTCCTAAGATTCAGAAGAATCTTGTTTAATGTGTTAAATTTGAGATATATTTTGTAAAACTAATATAAAATATTTAGAAAACAACAACCCTGCTATTAGCCCACTATGTTTCACCACCACCATCATGACAAATAACAGCTTCAAGGGAAAGAGAACAAATTTCATCTGGAAAGTGACACAGAGAAAATGTCCCAGTTCTAACTGTAGCACACTATGCATTTCATCCCAAAGTTGCATCAAAGGGCAATAAAGTCAGGACACATCTGTTTGGGGCCTGTGTTATAGCTCTCAAGGTAATTAGCTTTTATAACGATTTGACGCTGGGAACTTGGCGAGCATTAATCAGCTCACGCAACCACAAGGGTTGCGAGGGCATAAGCTAAACCCGGGCTATCATGAATGAATGTCATGGAGGGATAATGTCTTTGTTTTAGTTCTGGAGATTTTCTGGAATACTGGATCCAGTTCACATTTAAACGTGAATCTCCCTAATTCACACTTTCCAAAACAATATGAAAACCAAACCATTGAAAATCACACTTTTCCAGATTTTGTAATGCAGCCTCTCCAGCCAAGCAATGAGTTCAAAAATACATGTACAGTGAAACCTCTTCTTACAACCACCTCTGCTTGCGTCCATTTCGCCCAATGTCCGTGGCAAATCCAGGAGTAACTGGCAGGTTTGCCGCCGTTCGTGCATGCGCAGGAGCAGCGATCGCTATTCGTGCATGAGCAGAAGTGGGCAATCGCCACCCACACCTGCGCACAACAGCGCCTCTCCCAGCGACTCACTTCAACCTCTGGATGGACCTCCAGAAAGGATTATGGTCGCAGGTAGAGGTTCCACTGTATTGTGGTAAAGTGTTGTGTGTAGGGGGCGGGGGAGGGAAATGCATATATTAGTGAAAAAAAACATACAAGCATGCATTATATTAGGGGGACATGTTTTCAAAACATAAATATTAGTAGGCAAAATTAAATACACACTTATAATATTAGGAGAAATTTGCAAATAATTCTGATGGATTTCCTTGAGAATGTTAAAAACGAATTGGAAGCTAACATGAAAATGTGGAGAGCTGAATTTAAGATTGGAAAAATGGCAAGCCAAGAAGTGACAGGTTGCCCATCCCTAGCCCCAGGACAGTACCCTCCCAACCAGCTTTCTTGGTGCATGGTCCTCTGCCGTTTTTCTAAGAATGAATATTAGACACAGTGCAGAAAAAGGAAGTTGAGGCTGATGGATACTACCTGGGTATAGAATCTGCAAAAAAAAAAAAAGAAAGAAAAGAAAAAAGAGTGGATGTTAAGAGTTAATGAGTTTTATTATTTCTCTGCTTTTTTAAAGGAGAGATAAAGACATGAAATGAAGGCAGCAGCAACTATACTGGTAAACCCCAATGGGAGGGAGCTTCACACCAGCAACACAGCAAAGATAAGGAAATCGCTCATTGCTGCTCCTTTGAGAGAACTGAGGCTGCCTACAGTAGAGTGTGAACAGAGAAAAGGAGGAACAGGAGAAAGAATAAGCAATCTGGCAACGGAAAGAGATATCTAGGACCAAGAGATTTCTATTAGAGAGATCTCAAGTGGTTGGGGAGAAAGGTAGTCTGACAGAAATCTGTACTTCTGGCATTACTGGAAATACATACATATTGCCCTCCATCCCCCAGTTCATTATTACCAAGTCTGAGACTGAATGGGAAATAAAACAACAGTTAACTTAAGATGATGCACTGCCATAGGGTAGTTTCTGGTGTGAATGGAGGAATGTCGCAGAACATTTGTGTTCCCAACATTTCCATTTTTTCCTCACCAGGCTTTGGAAGTGCAGACGGTGAATAAACATACAAAGCAGCTTTGATTTTGTCTCTGCATTCCCACACCACTCTTCTCAATCTCAGTGTTTTGTTTTTTAATCCTTTTCTGAATTCCTCCACCGAAAGATTGTCCCATGCTGCATTTTCCTCTCTGCATGGATTTTTGTCCGTGTTCTACGCAAGGTCACCATGTCAGTCTTTGATGTGATCAGAACTTTCCTTCGGTTTCTTTTGCCTCCTTATCTGTCTCTCCACTCCCTCCCTCTCTCCATGATCTCACCCCCTGCCTCATGGTAATAGTGCAAGAGGAGGTGGGAGGGGGGCGATAAAATAGCATCTGATCTTTACCTTGCTTCTTATCTAGCTGTTGCACAGCCTGGTATCAGGTCAAAGCATGAAACTCCATTAACTTTCTCGCTATGACATGCTTGTCATCAGATGATACAACACATTTATTTATCTGGATGTATTTGTGCTAGCTTACAGCTCCAGCGCAGGACAAACAGAGAGCTCCATCTACAACACATCTGTCTCTTGTTAACTTTCTGCACAACACACACACACAAACACACACACAGCCTTCTCATTGCCCTTAGTTTATTAATTATGAATTTATTTTACCAAACAGCCCAAGTGAGAAAACGTGGCCATTCTAGAAAGCTGTAGATGAACAGCCCAAACACTTATTTTCAAAGCCACTTAAAAACATACAACCAAGACTAAATAAAGTCAGAGAAGCCTCAGGGTCCTTTCCATCTCTACAATCTGTGTTTCTGCATTTCAGTCATTCTATCAAACAGGCTGGATTAGATCAAATCACCACATGTGATTGCATAGTGTGTATTTCACTTCAGTTGTATGTTTATACTGTATATGGATATAACATGAAAGGTAGTTCATTTGGATATATTAACTAGAGCTTTTGTGAGTGCAGCGCCAATATTTTGGGCTCCAACTCTGATTTATGGGGTGTTTACTAGGTATGCTTTCACTTTTTCAGGTGCAGGAACCATCCTTAAATCTATCCTGTGTAATTTCAGACTGCAGGTGCCCATCTTTCTTTATCTATTTCTCTCTGGGTGACTATACACCAACCGTATAATGGTTTTATACCAGTTTGAACAGTAATGGCTTCTACAAAAGTTCCCAGGAACTGTAACTTGATGGGATTTTCATAAGTATCTGTTGGGAGACCCCTAGCTCCCAGCTCCCAAAAAGAATTACCAATCTCTGTCTTTGTCTCTGTCTCTCAGACATGTACACACACGTGTGTGCACAAAACAGAAGAACAAAAATAAAATGACAGTAGTGCCACCAGTGCATGGCCCACCCTTTGATAAGCATGCAATCCAGTTGGGTGTTGTAGCATTGAAGACCATTACTGTGGGCAGATTGAATTGTTCACATAGGGAGCATGGCAATTTTCTGTTTGAATCAAAATGCATAACATGCCTCCTGCAGAAAAAAGAGGGAAACCATAGCCTACAAAGAACATAGACAGGATCCGAGGAGCTTGATGCTGCAGTTCTTGAAAACGAGAGAGCTACTACAGTCGTACCTCAGGTCCTGAATACCTTGGGAGTCGAACGTTCCAGCTCCCAAACAATTGCAAACCAGAAGTGAGTGTTCCGGTTTTCAAACTTCTTTTGGAAGCCGAACATCCAGCGCAGCTTCTGCTATTGTTTCCGGCGCACCTGCGCAATCAGGAACCAATTGGAAGCCGCACCTTGGTTTCTGAACTTTATGGATGTCGAACGGACTTCCGGAACGGATTCCGTTCGACTTCCGAGGTATGTCTGTATAGCTTTTGGGAGCAAATATATGATTCAAGACATCACACAGTCACTGTGCTGCATGCATCCCTGCATCTCTGCTTCCTCTCTCTACTCTATTTCAACATTCACCTGAAAACTTGTCTCCCAAATTAATTATGTCTGCAACAGGTTCAAATGAAGAGGGGGAAGAGGTCAGTGAAGTTGCAGAGGATGACAGAAATCAGCTTGACTCACCATCCATGGCAATTAGCAAGTGACACCCTACAGAGGTTTTAGTGACAGCTCTGCTGGTGAAGCTGTTTGAGGTTTGGTGACAAAACCCTGAAGTATTATTGTGATACTATACTGAGAGATGTCCCCTGGGAGCCAAAAGTTACCGTCTAGAGAGTAGGGATGACACCTCATCCTGCCTGGGGATGCAACAAGCTGTCTCCAAAACACAACAGCACCTACCATATCCATCAAGTGATGCAGTTGTGTTTCATGCTGAGCATCACTCAGTCCCTCCTTTCTCCCTGTCTCAACATTTCTAGAGGAGCAGGAAGAGGGAGACAATTGGTGTATTACTACCGTCACTGTTTTGGTTAGATTAAAGGTAAAAGGTAAAGGTACCCCATCCGGGCCAGTCGTGTCCAACTCTAGGGTTGTGTGCCCATCTCACTTAAGAGGCCGGGGGGCCAGCGCTGTCCGCAGACACTTCCGGGTCACGTGGCCAGCGTGACAAGCTGCATCTGGCGAGCCAGCGCAGCACACGGAATGCCGTTTACCTTCCCACTAGTAAGCGGTCCCTATTTATCTACTTGTACCCGGGGGTGCTTTCGAACTGCTAGGTTGGCAGGCACTGGGACCGAGCAACGGGAACACACCCCGCCGCGGGGATTCGAACCGCCGACCATGCGATCGGCAAGTCCTAGGTGCTGAGATTTTATCCACAGCGCCACCCGCGTCCCTTTGGTTAGATTACCTTTGGCTTTTTAGATCTTTTGTAGATGGAGAGAAGGAAAGTGATACAATGTAAATATGCTTTATTGCCAATTCCTGAAATGTTAGCAGAATGATATTCTGCCCTAAATCTTGTTTGGGGTTTCTTTTCTGAACTGTATTGAAAGTTCAGTAATTTCTGTCTTTTGCAGACTTAAAGGTAAAGGTAAAGGACCCCTGACAGTTAAGTACAGTCGCAGACGACTCTGGGCTTGTGGTGCCCATCTCACTTTACAGACCAAGGAAGCTGGCATTTGTCCACAGACAGTTTTTTCAGGTCATGTGGCCAGCAGGACTAAGCTGCTTCTGGCGAAACCAGAGCAGCGCACAGAAACGCCGTTTACCTTCCCACCGGAGTGGTACCTATTTATCTACTTGCACTTTTTGGCGTGCTTTCAAACTGCTAAGTTGGCAGGAGCTGGGACCGAGCAATGGGAGCACACCCCGCCGCGGGTATTAAACCACCGACCTTCTGATTGGCAAGCCCAAAAGGCTCAGTGGTTTAGACCACAGCGCCACCCACATCCCTGCAGACTTATACCGTTCTAAATAATTTACACAAAGAAAATCAAGAGAAGAGGCAGAAACAGGCAAGAGGCAGGAAGAGGAAAATGAGCAGAATCCAGTATACCTATTTCTGTATACCTGAAGAGGAAACTGCAACAGCTTTCACAGAAGCAGGACACCAAGATTTTCAAGAAAGAGTTTCTGCTCAGCACCCTTCCTGCAAGTATTATCATTACCCTTTGTTGAGGGTGGTGGGAGGAGCCACGACCTTCCTCTCCAGCTTGGAGCAAGAAGAAGCCCAGGATCCTACAGTTTTGCAGCACTTTGAGGGAAAAGCTGGACTGGTGAAGAAGACTCACCCAAATGGTCCCCCTGAAACTTTCCTTCTGCATACACTCCAACACTTCTCTGATGAAAATAGGGACATCTTATTCCATAATAATAATAATTTTATTATTTATACTTTGCCCACTTAGGCGGCTTCCAACATATATAAAAACATAATGAAACATTAAACATTTAAAAACTTCCCTATGCAGGGCTATCTTCAGATGTCTTCTAAAGCTTGTAAAGTTATTCATCTCCTTGGCTTGGGGCTTGCCTAACTCCATACCCCCCAACATTTATCTGACAAAAATAGGGACATCCTAAGGAAAGGCGGGACATTCTGGGATCAAATCAGAAACCGGGCTGGCTTCTGTAAATCTGGGACTGTCCCTGGAAAATAGGAACACTTGGAGAGACTGCTTTTGAGGCTGTCAGCATTCTTTGGCAATGAAAAATCTACCCTGGTAAGAATACCCCATCTTCTATGAATGATATTTAAGCCTGGCTGCTGAGGCTCCTCTCCCTCATGGATCACTGCCTTGCCGTGGTGAAGGGGCTTGAATAACTCAGAGAAGCTATGAGCTATGCCGTGCAGGACCACCCAAGACGGACAGGTTATAGTGGAGAGTTTTGACTAAACATGATCCACCTGGAGCAGGAACTGGCAAGCCACTCCATTGCTTTTGAATTATGGTGCTGAAGGAGACTCTTGAGAGTCCCATGGACTGCAAGAAGATCAGATATACTCTGGTTTCCCTTCAGATAGTATAAATCTTTTGCCTTTTACAAACCTATTCATTCTTATGGATATCAGCCCTGAGTGCTCACTGGAAGGGCAGATCCTGAAGCTGAGGCTCCAATACTTTGGCCACCTCAAGAGAAGAGAAGACTCCCTGGAGAAGACACTGATTTTGGGAAAGACAAGTTGGTTGGACAGCGTTCTCGAAGCTACCGGCATGAGTTTGACCAAACTACGGGAGGCAGTGGAAGACAGGAGTGCCTGGCATGCTCTGGTCCATGGGGTCACAAAGAGTCGGACACGACTAAACGACTAAACAACAACAGCTGAGGTACCTTTAAGTACAGTAGAACCAGCAGTGGAACCAGTACAGTGGAACTTTATTTATTGTCTGTTAACATTCTTTTTGCTCTGCACATAAGTCTAAGTTACCTTTTTTTCAAAGCTGAATTAATTCTTTTTTTTTGTCCTACTTGAATTTATTAATATGTTTCATAAAACAATTTCTTCAACACACTCAATTTAATAAGTGGGTGCTTGTTTAAAGCTGCTTTGGGCACAGCTCACTGTGGAAAAGTGGCATATAAATAAACAAAACCAATCAACCAGTCAATCAAATTCTCACCCCCTTCCTTTCTAGAGCCAAGCAGAAGAGGAAAGCTAAGTTGACTGTTTTGGCAGTACACCTACTACTTGACCCACTGCTTTTTCCTCTGGCCTTGAAAAAGTAAGGTGAGCTCCCATGCTACCAAAATGGGCTCCTACCACCACCACCACCACCCCAGCGCAAAAGCTTTAAATCAAGAGCAGGGAGCAAGGAGTTGTCCTTGATTCTCCACAGTGCCTTAGTGGCAGGTCAGGCACCAAGAGTGGGAGTAAACTCCACTGAACACAACAGGATTCACCTCTGAATGAACATGCAGACTGATATTGCAGTCTAAATTTTGACTTGGCTGTAAAGGTCAGCTAAAATAAATGGCTCCTTGTATTTAAAGGCGTATCTAACTTTGGTGTTGGCACACACCATTACTACTTAAACAGGACGGGCACATACGCTCAATATTCTGACACACACACACACACCCATATCTCACTGGAGTGTGGCACTGAGAACACATGTCTGCTTCTCTTGGTGAAGCATCACGATTCCTTTTATCAGTAGTGCAGAGGGTTCAGGGGATGAATGCAGATAGAAGACAAGACCATCCCTGGGGAATTGTTCCACATTGAAGCAGCTTGTTGCTTTCTTGACTGTTTCTCTCCCAGCTACCTCTATCGTTTTGTTTTATTCATACAGATTTCTTTTTTTTTACCTTGGTTCTCAGCCATGCATGACCCCAACACTGCTTACACGATGAGATATATCAACACGGTCTCCCTGGCAGACCTAAAAGCACAGCAGGAAGCATTGGAGAGGAGACCCACCCGAGGCCCGATCCATGGCAGGGTGTTTAAAGATTAAAGCTAATGCTTTGTAAGGGGGTGGGGACAGAGAGAGAGAGAGAACATAGAATAAAATTGCTCCCTGCTACCGTGCACTCGCTTACTAGTTAAAATTTTAATGCCTTGTTTTTGTTTCTTCAGAGGAATTTTATTGCTATGTTGCAGGTTAACAATATTAAATGCTTTTCTAATGACATTTCAATAAGCAGAGATGGGTGTTGCTGCTTTCAAGAGACAACGACTAAAAATGCAGGCAATCAAATGTGCATTAGCCAAAACACTCTGGGGAAAGCATTTTCCGTTTGGCGCAAGGAAGAAAAACACATATTCCTATCACTTGTGTGAGCCTTCCTCTAAACACAATGCACAGAGCGCGGGCAAGCAGAAGACGCACGGAATAAAAGGGTCAGGAGGTCAAGCCAGCCAGGGCCAGCTCCCCAGATCCTGCTCTCCAAACAGCAAGAGCTAATAGTCATTTTCTGCCAGAATGAATTTCACTTCAGGTTAAGAGGAGGGGAGCAGTTGATGAGAAGGGTACTATGTAAGCTCCTCTTTGGTTTCTGAATGCCATGTAACTCAACTGTTCTTAAATGACTAGCATATGGTGAAATCTGATCAAAAGGAAGGTGGAGGGGAGGCAGAGACCCCACTCAAGTTGATGGGGCCCATAGGAAAGTTAACCAGGGGGTCCATTGGAATGTGCAGGCTCATGGTGCTTTGGTAATACAGCACCCCAGGATTTCACACAAGATCGGAGCCTTGAATAGGCAGGATTGCATGCAGCTGTGAGCACCAGGCAGTGACTTGTGGGTAACAGGTGTTTAAGCTCATTGATTGGTTTCAGGGGTTCTAGGTTTGGCAATGAGTTGGCAAGAGCACCAAGTCTAGTGGTGGAAGATGCATTGGGCTGAATACTTAGTAGGGAGCAGAGGGGAAAGGGGCCCCCTGCCTTCTCCCATCAAGAGATTCCCTTGGAGGGTGACACTTCCTCTCCAGAAGCCCAAATCAGGGGCTGATAGACCCCAGTTGACAGACTACCAGTGTCTGAACAGCAGAAGAAGTTTACGTTGAGGGTGACCCCCAACATCCGCCAACCCCCTTTTCTGTGAAAAGACAGCATATTAACCAGCAGGCAGTCTGGCTGATCAAGGGATGCAAGCCCCATGCCTATGCCAAACCTAGTACTCAATAAAGCCTAATTGCAATTCATTCACGTGTCTCATGATCTTTGCTCACCGCCTGTACCCCCTCCCACAGCTTCACTACACCTGGGTCCACAGTGCCTCTTGCTTGCTTAGATAGAGGATAGAGAGGGGTGTGTGACTGTAGAAACTAGCCTACTGTATGAAGGTTAGATATGCATATGTTGCTCCACCAGCTTTTGCCTCTGGCCCTACTCATGACTGACATATGGCCCTCGGAAGGCTCCAAGATGAGAGTGCAGTCTTCAGACTGAAGAAGACCCCTAGACCATACTGTTGGAACCAGCAGTAAGAAAGGCAAGGAGATTCCCATTTTAAGAAAACTTAGTGAAGAGATGGAAATGATCAACATGCTTGAGCAGGGCTTTTTTGTCAGACAGAACTTGCTTGAACTCTATTCTGGCATTTCTCAGATAGGCGCCATTGCCATTCTAAGAGAACAAGGGAGGTGTTCATAGTGAGTTCTGGCACCTCTTTTTCTAGAAAAATAGCACTGTGCTTGAGTGTCTATAGAGAAGTCTATGGAAAACTGGGTTGGACTCGAAGCTTCCATCCTCCTTAGCCAGCATGGCCTAGGGTCAAGGATGGTGAGAGTTAGAGTCCAACAACACCAATAACACCCAAAGGGCACCAGGTTGGGGAGACTGGTCTAGAAATCAGACGCTTGCTCTGAAATATGTGATTATGTTAATAATTGTGGAGGACTTCTCCTACCTTCGATCACTGCTGTGAAGCACACGTTAGCTTTAGTGGAAGGCCTGCAGAGATCATATTTTAAGGGGTTCAAGCAAGAAATCAGATTTCTGCAGAGGTTTAATCCACTCCATAGGTTTTTAATATAGTGAGTATCCTTCTACCATTAAAAAAGGGGAAACAATAAATTCAAGGCTGCAGGGGATTTTAATTATTTTGCTGACGTGGTTCTCACACTGAGGCTGGCTTCCCACTTGCAGTGCAGGTGGCTGCGTAAGCAGGTAGAAGCAGAGGTGGGGGCAAGATGTGGGGGTAGAAAAGGCATAAAGAGAGGGGGGAAATATTTCTACTCAACTCTTCAGCACTGCACGTCCTCTCTGCAGTTCCATCACGCCTCAAGCATGTGCACCATGAACTGTGTATCCATTGTGTTTTAAAACATAATCTTATTTTAATGAGAATTTTTTTTAACGTAAAATAAGGTTATTGTTTTGTTGTGTGTGGTTTAAAGTAATTATACTTGGATTTGTAATTTGCACTGTACATTTAATTCACACAGCAATTAAACACATTACTTGTTCAAATGCAAAAATGAAATCAAACATATCACAAGTATTTTACAGATGAACAGATGCTGGCTTGCTTAAGGCCGCATGGTGAAATGTAATGGATGATATGAGGTTCTGAGAGCTCCACTCTTGTCTTACACTCTTGGTCTTTCAGTATCCCTTTCTTAAAAAGGGGGATAAAAGCAGCCACTCGCAAAAGGTACTCAGCACAACAACAATTGTGAAGAACTCTGAAAATTAAGAAGGGATATAAAAGTTGTGTTGCTACCCACTTTTATTCATTTATTTAAAGCATTTATATCCTGTTCTTTAGCAGGCTCCCAGAGTAGCTTACAAAACCAGTTACTCACTGTCCACAGGCTTACAAACTAAAGCATAAGAGGAAAAAAAAAAGATGAGAAGGGAGGGAGGAAAAAGAAAGCTTATTGTTATGGGGTTGTATCCAATGCAGCACTAAGTTAAAGTCACATAGCGGCATAATTGTTCCACTGACAAAATGTTTTCCACTTATGAAACGTTGTGCAAGAGAATACACAAGCAAGTTGCTGGTATCTTTGTTGCACAATAGATTGTGCAACCCGCTGCACAAGGTTTTGCTAGCTGGATTCTTGATGCACAATACTGAAATTCACCCACCCGCTAGTTCAAGAGTCCTTGTGCTATCGAACGAAGAGTGCAGTTATATACATCTGTCTACATATGTCTATCTAAGAGGACAACTGTGTGTGTGTGTGTGTGTGTGTGTGTGTGTGAGTGAGAGAGAGGGGGGGGAGAGAGAGAGAGAGAGAGAGAGAGAGAGAGAGAGAGAGAGAGAGAGAGAGAGAGACTCTCCCCTCTTCCAGTGGCTCCAGATCCATGAGCATAGCAGGTGACAATGTCAGGGCCAAAAGGACAGAGTCACTGCTTCTGCTCACGTACTTCAGGTGAGATGAAACACCTCTCTGTGTCCAAGACCTCAAGACAGCCACTGTGAGTCAGACAATCCCATAATAGATTGGCAAATAGCCTAAGCTAGTATAAGAACACTTCCTATGCTCCTACGGCTCTTTCCAGTTCCATTTGCTGCTCTATTGTTTTATCTTTTCCATACCCAATGGAAAATTTCGGTTTGTAATACGTCACGTTATTTAAGTGTGGCCTTTATGCAGTGAAAAAGTGGGTGGTGGGAACAATGTGCATTTAAATAAGAGCACAAGCCAGGAATCATTTATCAGCATTGGACCCTCAGGAATGAAAGAAAGGCTATGGAGGCTTAGCAGAATACCTTTCACAATCCACCTGAGCATTCAATCATGAATTTAGAAATATGACCCATCTCCCTTACTGCCTTTCCATGCTATTACAAAAAATGACAATCCCCTCCTTCAAGAAGTGCTTTGAAGATTAAAAGCTCCAGGTGAGGGGCCTGCAAAGTATTACACTGAAAGATGCTGTACTTCATTTGTTCCCAGAAAGTTTCCATCCAGCAAAAAGGATATGCAAACTTCTCAGGTGACAAGTCCCCCTATCTTATCTAATATCCACCACACAAGCAGTACTAGGCTGCAACGTGTCTTATGGCAAGTCCCTACAGAGATGCACTGCAGACAACCCCCAAGTTCCTCAATGGAAGGCAATGATTAACTTACTATATGTGTGTGTGTACACACGCATGCGCATGCAGACAAATTGATTAATGTTTTTATCATTCAAAGCACCTGTCAGCAGCATCACAAGGCAGTATGCCTGTGACCTGTATTTGCATGCAAGCAGACTGCTCCTAGAAACTCAACACTCATTTGAAGTGCAGCAGCCCCCTGTGCTTACACATCGCAGCTCTGGGCAAGGGAAGAACAAACACCCAGCGTGGCTGCTGCCCTTCTCATCCATCACTTTTTAATGACCCCTTCAGCACATTCCAAAGATGGCTGCCTCTGGCAAAGGGAAAGTGTGGGGGGGGGGGGGAGATGAAAGAAACAAACCTTTCTTTTCATAGTCAGGCTTCTCCCCGCTCCTGCCCAAGCTGTCCAGCGGCTGCATCATCTGGCTCGCAAACTCGTCCTCCTGGCAGCCATGCTCAGGCCGCAGGGGGTTCTCCTCCTCCTCGTAGTCGTAGTCATCCAGGATGGGGGTCTCGCGGATGGGCATGCCAATGACCGAGGTGTGGGCTTGCAAGCGTGAGTTCCGGAAGCTGTCCCTTCCCTGCGAGCCCAGCAGCACCGAAGGGATGTAATGGATCTCATGGGTGGCCTCTGTGCTGGCGCTCTTCTGCGGGATCCTGCGCTGCTTGTACCAACGGCGCTGGGCATACAAGGCAACGGTGAACACCAGCAGCAGCAACAGGAGAGCAATGAGGCCTCCCTAAATGGAGAGAGAGAGCAAAACTCTGTAGCTGTTCAACACCCTCACTCTCCAACTCCACTTAAACCCAAATTTTAAAAATCAGTCTTATTAAGAAAACATTATTTTTCCAGTGTCTAAATTGCTAGGTGCTATACAGAAATTCCTTCAGGCAGACATGGTACATCAGAAACCCACACTGAAATTAATGGATCTAATGTAGACGTGCCTATCTATTTCAATTGGTCTACTCTGAGTAGGACTAACTTTGGCTACAACCCACTGGGCAGGGTTCACCTGCCCAGAAGTTGCTGGACTACAACTCTTATAAACTCTGGCCACTGGCATGCTTGCTTAGACTGATGGGAGTTGTAGCAAAGGAAGCTTAAGAAAAGCTGTGAATATACTACTGTGCTTAAGCCTGTTGCATCCTTATATTTAGTTTAAGTGATAAGTTAACTTCTATATGAAAGAACGCATCTCCTGACCCGACTCTCTTTCACAAACTTCTTTTTATTAATGAAACTTCTTGTTGTTTGAGGCAGTGGCGGCACCCCTCTCCGATGCTGTGATTGCCCGCAGCAATGCCCCTGGAGCAAGTTGCGGCTTATTGCTGTCACCGCCCCTCTGAAGCTTCTGCCTTCAGGTCAGGCTTGACCCCTCCCCCTTCCTCTCAGCTGGCCCAAGGGTGACCCTAAAGAGAAGCAGTTACTGCCCCAAAGCCCAGGCCTGGGAACACTTCCCTTGATGACAGAACTGTAGTGGGTTGTGCCCCCTCAAAAAATGTGCCTGGGGCAATGCCCCTCCCAACCCCCAACCCCCACTCTATGTCACTGGTTACCAAACATATATGCCTAAGACTCATCCCTGAATCATATTGTTTCCTGTGTACTGCAGCAGAAGGGGGGGAACCCAGCTAATGTGGTATCTGTTGCAGAGGGGCTTAGGATGTCAGACCCAGCATTTGCTATACAAAAGGCAAGCTTAGATTTCCACCCTGAACAGAGCAAATTTGTCACGGTTGTGAATCACCACTGCTTATTGTAACCCTTCCCTTCTGCACACCATGTAGCAGTCAGCTCTAGACATAAGGAATACAATAAGTAGCAAGGCTGCTAATGTTTGAAATCCTTTGGTTTAGTATATGGATTTGGTCAGTTCAAAATGCTAGGGTGTATTATACTAAACTGAGCAACATTTCCAATAATAAAGTATTCCTCTTTGGCTTAAATATATGTATGTCTACTTGAGGTGTACTTGGAAGTTGTGCGAAAAGTTCGTGTTATAGATAGATATATAGATAGATGATAGATAGATAGATAGATAGATAGATAGATAGATAGATAGATAGATGATAGATAGATAGATGATAGATAGATGATAGATAGATGATAGATAGATGATGATGATAGATAGATAGATAGATAGATAGATAGATAGATGATAGATGATAGATAGATAGATAGATAGATAGATAGATAGATAGATAGATAGATGATAGATAGATAGATGATAGATATTTCTTGCATGGTGCAGAAGTTCAGTCTGTTCCAAGCACTGATTGAAGCAGGTGGACCATGGTGGGTCAGCACTTTATTGACCGGGAGCTGCCCAGCTTAAGGCAGGCAGTAGATGACCAGTGAGACACAATCATCTCTCCCATCAATGGAGGCAACCCATAGCACTCATACCTTACCACCCAGGTTGAGCTTATAACTTGTAACTGCCCCCCCCCATTGTTTTGCAGCACCAAAGTGACAGCTCTGGGGCGCAAGCCCAGGCAGTGTGTATGGAGGTCCTGGGCTGCCCAGGCGACAAGACGCCCTTGTGGTCCAAAGGAAAGGAAAGCAATACATTTGGCTTGGATGTAGGAGTTGCTGGAAGGAGGCATGCAAAACACCATCCAACCACCTTAGGGACTCCACTCTGGATTTGTGTAAGCTTTACTCCTTAGGCTTTTCTTCTCCCAAAGATGTTCGAGAAGGCAGTGGCTACAGATTTTTCCTCAGGGTTTACTCCCAAAGCCTTTGAGAGTTTTCCTTCTCCTAGATGGGCTACCTTCCCATTTTCCTACCCTCATCTTGTGTAGAATCTGCGTTTTTGACTGCTGGACCCACTATTGGTCTCATCTGCTCAGTCTGCTGGAGCCTGCCTTCACATGCAGGACATGTCTCTAACTCACTGAGGGTTTGAGACCCATTGGTCACCCACACCTGGTTTAGCCAGTAAGACAAAGCTGTTCCCAGGGTGTGGCCGCTGTCACATGCTGACAGCTTCCAGGAGCCACAGATGAGAGCTGAGTGCAGGAGATGGGGACCAGTGGTGGATGAACTACCCAGAAGGAGAACATCATGTCCCCCACCAGAGATACTGCCCCTCCCCTAGCACCCCATCTATAATTTTCAAAAAAGGTTATACAAGATTCTGCAAAATACAATGTGATCAAACAGGATCTGGTGACATTATGAATATATACCATTATAGATCACGGTTGAACAAATACAGACAAACAAACAACAAGTATATGAATGCATGGAAAGTAGTGGCCAAAACAGTTAATAACAGAAATAGCAGTTAAACAAGACAAGGTTACAAAACATGAACCCTATTAGAATAATAGAATCATAGAATTGGAAGGGGTCCTGAGGATCATCTAGTCCAACCCCCTGCAATGAAGGAATATGCAGCTCTCCTATATGGATATCAAACCTGTAACCTTGGTGTTATCAGCACCACACTCTAACCAACTGAGGTAACTTATACCAAGGGAAAGTAATTAAAGTTGGTGCTTTTTGACAACGAAGTGAAATCAAAACTTAGGACTTCTGCACATGACCTGTTTATTCAGCAATCATTCCAATTTGCTTACACGCAGGCTAGATTATATCCAGTCTTCATTGAGCATTTCTTCTGATTTGTTTGGAAGAACAGTGTACTTCAAGGAGCATTAGTCCTCATTTACTTGTGGGGTGGTTGCACATCTCCCCGTTAATAATTCAATAACCCCACAAGTTTCAGTACATCTTCCTGGCATTTTGGAACGCAAAAGTCATTTTCTTTTATCTTTTAGTGGATTTGGGCTGTGTGCACATTATTGGCTTAAAGCACAGAGGGGTCATTATTTTCTCAATTTGGATTGAAGCTGGTTAGGGTGAAAGCACATCAAAATGCAGTATCTAATTTAAAAATGAGAGGACAATTACAGGATAGATATGGATTGTGATGATGTGTACACCTCTTCCCAAAGCAGTGGTGGGAGGACAGAGGCAGAGTGAACGTGAGTGTGTTCACAGCATTAGCGCACTAGGGCAAGAGTACTTTAAACTAATTGCACAAACCTAAATTTTCAGTGCATGATTCACTCCTTTCAACAAAAGTTTCAAAGTATCATTAAAGCTCAGTCAATATTGGAAGTTGAGAAAGAACTTCAAGAACAGAGACATACTTTTCCTCCAGAAACCTGTCAAGAAAGCCCATAATTCCTGAGCTGATTTCAAACGGAGCAGAGGTTAAGTTTCCACATCCCTGCAAAGGATAAACAAGTTAACAAGCCCCAGAAAGAAGAATTAGAGCCTTCATTTACAGACACTGCCCATTTTCAGCTGCCTATTTTCTGTCAGTGACCCCTACACCAGCAGCCCAGTGTTTAAACATGAAATGCACAGAGAGAAGAAAGATCTTTCTGAAAAGTCAAACTTCGGAGGGATTCAGAAAGGGCTTGTTTTAATCTATTTTTCATGTTGAATTGTCCAACCAAAAGCACCAGATAGAGAAAAGGGGAAGGAAAAGGGATAATATGTGAAATGTTTTATTTGACAATGTGTCATTCCAAACTGATTATTTCTGTCTCCAAGCTCCCCCCTCACCCCATATTCCCAAACAATGGCTACATCCAGGGGGGATTTAGTATTCTAAGACAGGATTTATAATACTCTGTTCTGCAGTGATAAGAACACAGGCCTTTAATCCTCCGAGCTGTGAACATGCATATTCTCTTGCATAATAGATAGCCTTTTTGCCATACTTCCGTGGTGTCCCTAAACCACACAAGCACTGGCAGAGAAGGACAAAGCATGGAGCTCTCAGAAGAGTATCTAGAATGCAGATTGGGCCTCTTAAAGAGTACCTAGAACCTTGCCCCAAGGTAAGCAGAACACAAATCCATGTTTCTCACAGTCCATTGTCAGTATGCACATGTTTATGGCATTAAACAGAGACAGATTAAAAGATTTTGAGTTCTGCAACCAAAGACAACAATTGGAGTGATTTCTGCAACCTGAACAACTGTTTGTTTGTTTGTTTGTTTGCTTGCTTGCTTGCTTAGTAAAAAGCTCATTCAGCACATTTGCTCACAACTGCATTGAGGCAGAAGTGATTTTGTTTGTTTCCCCTTTGTTTTTCATTTTCATATTTTGTTTTATTTTTAGGGATAAGGGACATATAATGAAAAGGGCAAGCGGGATAATTAATGCTACCTAACCTAGGGGTGGGGGAGAATGAGGCCAGGTGTTCAATGTTTAAAGTGTGTACTGCTAGATAAAAAATAAGGCCAGCCAAGGATCTTCCAACAACAAACCAATGCCCATTTCTCTTCATCCTCAAATTCCCATTGCCCATACAGTGTTCTTACTACACACTAGCATTCAACAGTCATGGGGAGAGGGGGGACCAACTCCACTTGGAACCCAGATGTTTTGGACAACTGACACCCATGTGCAGATATCCCTTTGGGGGCTCAAGAGGGTTGTTTGATACAGCTGCCGATTCTCTTGGAGGAAACAGTTTATAGGTAAAGAAAGCAAAACTGTGACTGCTAATCTTGCTGCTGATGTACTACCCTAAGATAAGCCTTTGCTTCGCATCAAGTCAAAACCTGTATTGTGGCCTGTCTCATTCCAATCAAACCATGACCTACAACCACGGCTTGTTCTCGGCTTACCAAGCACAAACTGGAGCAGTATGAGCTAAATGTTTTCCATGAGCATGACACAGCAATAAATGGAAAAGTTTGATCTTCTGAAATGAATTTAAGAGCTGTCTTCCCATAGAGGCAGATTCTGCTAAAATGAGGTCCATTTTGCTCTGATCTTTCAGTTGTTGATGCTCTTTATTATTAATTTAGAGCATTCTTGTTAGCTAATTAATATGGAAAAATATTTTTAAGCTCCAGGTCTACATTGATGCCCCACAACATTGAGTGAATACATTTTTTTTACTGCATTTTTTGCTGTCTTCCTCCCAAGAGCACCTCCCTGTGTAACATGCTACGAAATATAATGTGTTGTTTATTCTTCTTTACAGGTCATTAATGATGATAAATAGGGGACTTGCTACTGCCAATCTCAGTGAAATCCTTGTGGATACCTCCTCCTCCCCTCTCCATGGACTGTCATTCATCACCATCTTCATTGCATTCCTGTCATTTCTGAAGCCTCTGTAATCCTAAGGTGCCTCAGTTCTATAAGCCCTGGAAGGAAAAGAGAAGGAAAGAAATCCTCCTCACCGCCACTAGCTGCTGAAATGCTAAACAGAGGTGATGAATGTCTGGTGTAACAAACCCCAGGCCTGTTTCTCTTAAGAATTCCCCTTATCTACCCAAAAACATTCTCCATCCATAATCCTCACTTCAAGTCCTCAAGCGGACACAGTGGACTGCTAGGCAGGTAACGCTGGTCACAAACTGTTGTTAAGAATATTAGCTTGTATATGAGCTGCATTCAGGTCAAGCAGTCCCTACCCAAGCAGAGAAAGTAACTCACAGAATGGCTGGTTTACCACTGCATGCAAACTGGTGCTTGTATCTGGTTTCTCCAAAGCAAACCACAAGTGGGAAGCCAAACCATGCCTTCTTGTTTGTGGTTTGTTTTGAGAGAAACCGAAAATGAACACTGGCTTGTAAATAACACTAAGCAAGCTGCTGCCTGAGTTGTTTCCCCACACTAGGAAAGGAGGGGCGAAATGAGAGCTGCTTAAACTGCATGCACAGCTCAAGGACATAACCAATGGATGGGGGGGGCAGCTGTACCCCCCCATCAAGTAAATCAATAAAAACACTTAACTAACTGACCAATTGCATTGCAGATAACTTGGTTCTGCTCGCCGCCCCCCCATTAATCGTAGCTACGCCCATGGTGCAACTCATACATAGGCTAGTTTCCCTAAAGATTATTTATTACCAGTGTGATGTCCAGGCATGGCTGGTGCTTTACATAATTCCACACAGAGATTCTCAGATAACAGCCAAACCATGGGATGAAAGAGCAATAAAGTAAGTTTTTGGAATGAAGATTGTGGTTACAATGCTTCTCCTCTGGTCCTGCTGCTACCACCCACTGTACCACCCAGGGTTAAACCATGGTTTGTTGTGACATATTGGAGGGATTCATAGGAACCAACTTCATAAAATATTTGAGGGGGGTTACCCCACCCCCAGTTGATGGCCATTGCCATTCAAATGGTTTGTGCGCACTGTGTCATGTGATTGATTATGCAGGGTGGGGCTTACCTGCTGCTCAGATGAAGATGACTGATCAGATGGAGATGAAGGATTGGGGGGGGGGGCGGAGTTAGAGGCCGATGATTCCAGGGAGGGACCAAGTGAGCTGTCAGCTATTCAGCCAGCTCAGCCCACATCCCCACCTCTCATGCCACCGGAGCCTCCCCTCTCATCAGTTCCTGCTGGTGGACACAGCCGTGGCTAGGTGATCTTGCGCCCCTGGCAGAACCGTTCAGATTGCGCCCCTTAGCCAAGGACAAAGTAGCTCTTCTTTCCACCTCTCCTCCAACCCCACCACCACCCATTCAATTCCTCACGCACTTCACCTTGTAATGAATTCTTTCAAAAAAAATAATCCAATATTTAATTTCTTCTTTCTTAATAAAAGGTTTTCGGGCACCCCAAAGGACCCTCCAGCACAGCCAGCAAGTAGACCCCCTTCTTGCCAGGGGGCCGCCCCTTTTCGACTCCCCTGCACCCTGGAGAGCCCTCCTCCACCCCACCCCCAAGCCCACCAGGAGCGTGCGTAAAAGGCCGCTCAAACATTTGGTTCCTAACTTGGCTGAGGAAGATTTTCTTCCGCCTTTGGAAGCGGGTCACTGGCAGCTTTCTGGCCCCTCTTGATTCCTCTGAGTGGCCAGTGCTCCCTGGTTTGATGGCTTAACAGTGGGGAGCTCTGTGCATGGAGCAGAGGCGGCGGATCTTCCTCTGCTCCCCAGGGCCCTGGGTCAGTCAGGATCTGTGGGGCAGCTGCTGTGCTCTTGGCTGACCTCCAGCATCCTTCTTTTCCCTCCTCCTCCAGGGCTCAGGATGCCTCGTAAGCGCTGGGGGAAGATAAGGGTGCAGATGCAGCCAACCGGGACAGGACGTGCAGCGGTGGGAGTGGTGCCAAGGACAATAGGAGTCGCCCGCTGAAGAAAGGCGCCTCGCTGCTGCAAGGGGAGCTGGAGCGCATTTGCTGGGAGCTGGGGCGGATGCACAGGCAATGGGCACAGCTGTGGGTGCAGCACAAGCTCCTGGAGCGGGAGGCGCAGAAGCTGCGCACCAAGAGCCAGGAGTTCCTGGGCTACATGTCATTGGGCGACAAGAGCCGGCAGCTGCAGGTGCAGATCCAACGTGAGCACTGGGAGCTTCTGGCCCACTCCGCAGAGCAGGAGACAGTGCTGCGCCACCGGGAGACTGATTCCCACCCCACTGTCTGTCCCCCTGGCGGGGGCCTTCCTCACCACCCCATACCTATGGCTCTGCTGGTGGGTCTCCACCTCCAGAGGAAACATCACCTGTATGTCTTCAAGCAAGTGATGCCTCCTCCTCCACCTAAGACACAGAGATGCCAGCACTAGAGTAAGCAGACAGTACAGGCCCAGTCCATGTTTGCTTGCCCAGTCCAAAGATGAATTCCATTTGCCCTGCTGACGCCATAACTTCCCACTCCTTTATGGCAGGGATCCTGGGAGCATGTCAACCATTGAAACAACATTTTAGGTGCCTAGTCATGCCTTGAACCTGCTGTGCCTTTGACCTCTGCTTTGTCTACTTAACACACTAATTTAGCTCAACATGAGGCAACAGTGTGATGCAGCAGCAAGAGAAGAAGGGAAAGGAAAGGAAAGGAAAGGAAAGGAAGTGTCCAGATCAAAGGAAGTAATAATCCCACTCTATTCTTCCTTGGCCAGACCACACCTGGAATATTGTGTCTAGCTCTGGGTGCCACAATTAAAGAAGGATATTGACAAGCTGGAAGGCAAGCAAGGAAGGCAACCAAGATGATCAAGGGTTTGTAAACCAGGTCTTATGAGGAATAGTTACAAGAAAAGAGATTCTGACTAAATATTAGAAAGAACTGTCTAACAGTAAGAACTGTTTGACAATGGAACAGACTTCCATGAAAGGTGCTGAACTCACCCTCACTGGAAGTTTTACAGCAGAGGTTGGATGGCCATCTGTCATGTATGATCTAGTTGAGATTGCTGCAATACAGGTGGCTGGACCAGATGACCTTTGGGAACTGTTAAAATTCTATGATTCAATATCCCTTGGGGCGTGCTTCCTTCTTAAACCTAGAGATGAAATGGGATTCATAGTGCTGTTTAACAAAAGGGTTATCTCTCTGCCAGGTATTTTAAGAAGTCAGCCTCCTTTTGCAAAGCGTATATTATGTATGTCTTTATTAGGTACTATACCAACCATATACACAAAGGGCATACATTTAATAGCAGATACAAGTACTCCAAAGATATAGAATATGCACAAGAGGGCAGAGTTACAATTGCTGTGGGAACTCTAACTTTAAAGTATGTGACTTCCTGCGCATAAAAAATAATCACAGTGAAGAATGTTCAATTTCTGTATAGTTTCATCTCAAAGCTGATTTTCATTTAGTGTTCCAAGGAAGGGGAGAGGGAGGGAGGGAGGGAGGGAGAGAGAGAGAACAGCAATTCTGTCAAGCAGATATTTTGTTTGACTAAAATATGCACTACCACGTTCCACTAAGTGCTTACTTGAATTAGCTTAAGATTTGATCTGAAACCAGGCTCACACCACGAAACATGAAAAGCTGTAGAAAAATGGGGGGGGGGAGCCTTTGGTAACTATGATTGGTAACCAATCATAGCTTCTTGCCTTTTGACATGTCAAAAACCCTCAGATAAGACCAAGGTCCATTGCAACTAGTGTGGTACTTTAAAAAAAACAAATGTTCCACTCCTTGGTCTCCCAAGATAATATGGCAGTACAGTTCAGAGTGAATATTGAAATACCTCAAATATTTCTCTTTAATTTGGTCCACACAATTGGGCAATGGATCACTTAATTTTTTGTCATTTTGTTTTCAAAATTTGCTGCTTTTACACATTATGCACAAAGCATGAACAATAACTAGAAAAACTACTCGGTGTAAAAGCACACACAACAATGAAAGTGTGCTAATGTAGCACCACACCTATCCAGAGACTATTATTATTGCTACTAGCACTATCGTGGTAGAGATCTTGCCTTTCCTCCAAGGAAGCGCAAGGTGGCATATATGGCTATCCTCTCCTTGTAAGGTGGGTTAGACTGAAAGAGAGTGACTGGACCACTGTCACCCAGTGAGAGTCATTATCAGGTGGGGATTTGATCCCTGGTCTTTGTTTGACACTCTAACCACTACCCCATGCTGGCCCTCTACTCTATTCCTTTACTTTGTCAACAGACAGGAGGGAGAAAGTCTCTCTCTCTCTCTCTCTCTCTCTCTCTCTCTCTCTCTCTCTCTCAGTCAAGAACCCAACCACCAAGATCAAAACTGCATGTGTCATAGGGAGAGAGGTGTGAATACACAGAGACTGCTTTCAAACATGGTTTCATTGCCACATACATGAGTGAGCAGTAAGCCTTCCTGGAATAGGTTTCCCAAAATTTAGGTCCCCTGAAGTTGTTGGACAGCAAGCTGTCATTCCTACCCAGCAGGTCAGGGAGTATGAGAATTGTTGTCCATCAGCTGAGGACCTGAGGTAGGGGAAACCAGACCAAAATAAAGAGGGCAACAGAATAATAACACGAGGACACATGCATGAGTCAATGAGGCCCTGCTCTAAGAATTGTGTGAGTGGGTGGGTGCACGCGCACTTGTGTATAGTTCCTTTTTGCACCTGCATATTGACAAGAGGGAAAGGGGAGATTCCTTCAGAGAAGGTCACATCCTATGAACTAGGATGACTCTTCTTCAGGGTTCATCTGCTCCAGGTCATGTGGTGAGTGTGTGGGAGAGAAAGACCCCAATTAACACTGGGGCACCATCACTGGCCTCATGAAAGTTTTGCTTTTCTTGCCAAAGCCTCATGCAGTTCAGCAGTTGACAACAAGCAAGAGGGGCTCTTTCAATAAATTTTCTGCCGAGATGTTCTTTCCTGATCATGGAGAATCTGACTAACCCAGGTCATGCAGCATCAACTGCAATCACTAACGTTGGCCACCTTCTCACCTGAACAAGCAAAAGCCAGTTCAGCCAATGAATGCTGTTTAACCTGAATTTCCAAAGGGTTACATGGAGTTGCTGGAGCAGCATGAGAGCATTCCTGCAATACTTTTCACCCAAGTTCCCTTTCTGCATCCCCATACTCAAGCTGTGGCTATATTTTGCCTTCCTGTCGCAGAGTTCCGTTTCCCTGAGCTAGGAAAAACCACACAATAAATGAAAGACAGGCTTTTGAAGGTCCTTGCAATCTTCTCCAGCTTGGTTCAAAGATTGAGCCAAATAATAATTGCCAGATTCCTTCCACCCTATCAGTCCCACACCATCCCAAGAAGCCTTCCAGACCGTCTGCCTAAACATAATCCTACCCCTTCCCAGTCAAGAGGAGTGGGGGGAGGGCAAACCAAGCAGCAGCAGTGAAAGCAAGAGGAGGGATGTTGTTTCCTCCAGGTTCTCCTACTATCTCTCAATCCTGATATATGGGTTAATAGTACAAAGCTCATTGAACCATATGAGACGCAACTCTCATTAGGGTGTCTGAAAATTGCAGGCGTTTATAGCAATCTTCCCCAAGCCGGTGACCTCCAGATGTTCTGTACTATTGGCCCTGGGCAGTATGGCTAACTGTCTAGTCTGACAAGAGTTGTAGTCCAAAGAGCTGAAGAATACCAAGGTTGGGGAAGGCAAATAGACAGAATGGTTTAGGCCAGCGAGATCCTCAGCTACCCCACCATTGTGAGCCACTTTGACTGGTGAGTGGGGCCATCCAGCTTTCAGTCACCTGGCATCATCATGTCATTAGGTGTCCCAAGTTAAAAGGAAAGAATTGAGAGTGCACTTTATGTACACTCCCAAATCTTTCCTCTCTTCATGATCTCAAGCTGGGCTGCAAAGGAAGACGTCACCTGGAGTACTGTGTCCAGTTCTGGGCACCACAGTTCAAGAAGGACACTGACAAACTGGAACGTGTCCAGAGGAGGGCAACCAAAATGGTCAAAGGCCTGGAAACGATGCCTTATGAGGAACGGCTAAGGGAGCTGGGCATGTTTAGCCTGGAGAAGAGGAGGTTAAGGGTTGATATGATAGCCATGTTCAAATATATAAAAGGATGTCACGTAGAGGAGGGAGAAAGGTTGTTTTCTGCTGCTCCAGAGAAGTGGACACGGAGCAATGGATCCAAACTACAAGAAAGAAGATTCCACCTAAACATCAGGAAGAACTTCCTGACAGTAAGAGCTGTTCGACAGTGGAATTTGCTGCCAAGGAGTGTGGTGGAGTCTCCTTCTTTGGAGGTCTTTAAGCAGAGGCTTGACAACCATATGTCAGGAGTGCTCTGATGGTGTTTCCTGCTTGGCAGGGGGTTGGACTTGATGGCCCTTGTGGTCTATTCCAACTCTATGATTCTATGATTCTAACCCTACCTAAAAGAGGATTTTAGCTAGTGTCAATCAGGCGATCAGTGCCAAGTGCAAAACCACAGCTTCCACATGGCAAGTGCCAGTGGGGATTGCATCTGGTACCATATTTAAAAGATTATGAATGCAAGCCCTGTTTGCCAGACAACAATCAGGAGCACACTTTAAGACTGAGTGTTCCTTTACAGTCATGTCTTTACCTGCCCCATACTTGATGTCAGATATCAGGTACATGGCGGATGGGCAAGACAGCCTCATGGGCCAAATTAGGATGCTTCGAGGGTAGGCTCTGCATGCAACAAGTCAAAGGTTATTGGATTTGCAGAGAACAGTGGTCAAAATTAAGGAACCACTGAAAAGGTGCTCAAAAATGGAAGTACACAGCCTTCAGGCACCATTTTTGTACAGAGCACGACATGCATGCAATGTCTGAAGCATACTTTTATCAGGCAGTCCACTTGTCTTGCAGAAGGATGGTCATGAAGGAAGTGATGATCCATGACCCACCCTGGAACCTTAGGATGAAGGGCATGCAATACGTATATAAATAAAATGGCAAAAAGCACCACTGCCCTTGGGTTAAGCAAGCCTGAAAATACCACATAAGTAAATAGTAACTTTGCAGTCACTGATAACTCTGCATCAGGCAAGAAATGCATAAAGAGACGTCTGGATGCCCTACTTGGTTCCATGATGTTCTGCTTTCAACTAGGATTTCTAAGCATTACCTTAATACTGTACATTAATGCTAAGCTACACTATTGTGCAACCCAAACCTCAAGCAGTCCTTTCCTCTGAGCCCCTCTCCTGCCCCTAGCACTTTATTTGATCAAAATCTGCTGCAGAATAATTATTATCCATAAAATGAAGTTTCATAAATAATTAAATACAAAACACGTGCCAGATCCACAAGCAATAAGTAACAATTGCTTTTGCAGAACAGTCACTGCTTGCTTTTTCAGGAAAGAGGGGGAGGAATGATAATTATGATGATAGTGTTTATTTGCTTCCTTGCTAATTTACAAAAATGCAGTTAATCTCAGTGGATCTCTCGATCATTAGTGCAAATTAATGCAGCTCCACTGCACATTCCACATACATTAAAATGAATTATTTTTATTTTTTTTTAAAAAGAGAGAGAAAAGAAAACCAAACCTTGCATCTGCAGATGAAGAAATGCTAATAAAGATTGTGCCTCTGGTCTGTGTTCTCTCTCTGCCTCTTGCATGCACTTAAGTACTGTCTTTTGAACAACCTTTCTGCAACTTAGTTTGCCCTCTTGCTCATCTAAAAAAAAATATGGCCAAATAGATAAGGAGGAGCAAACATGTCAGCCCCTGAGCTAGATTGTGTGACTATCTACAGCCTATTTTTCACATGGGACACTAAACCTGCATGTGGGCTCTCTATCCCATCAGACTGCAAGTGGGGACTGGATAACCGCGCATAGAAAGCTAGCATGTCAGTGTCCAAGCCAAATACACATTTATCACACTGGTGAGAAAATGGCAACAGGTTGTACTGCAATAACCACCCCACTGCTCCAAGCACTGCTGCCCAGGGTGGCATGGGGGAGGCCTCGGGCACAAGTTTATGAGAGGGAGCAACCAGGCAGCAGTGGGGCATCCCCTGCTTGTGCCCAGGTCATGCACAGAGCACAACGTGGTGGCGAGGCCAGGGGCGGTGTGCGCCAGGGGAACGACCCCTCCCCACTGATGCAAAGCAAGGCATGCTCAAGACACCCTGTGGGTCCAGTGTTACTTTACAAGACTTGCAAAAAAGACACAGGGCTCATGCGGCACTGTGAGCAGGTGTGTGCCCTGGCCCTGCAAGCCTAGCACTGCTTTTGCAAGCGGTGCTGGGTCCGCAGGGAGAGAACCATGAGCTGTTGCGTCCAATTGGAGGGCGCCGTGAGAAGGAAACAACAGGCCTGTGCCCTGGCCCCTGTGAGCCCAGCGGTTGAGAAGGGTGCATGGGGAGGCAAGCGACACCCGGGCTGTGCCTTTGGAGAAGCGGCAGCTTCCTGTTAAGCCCATTCCTTTTGAACAGGCTATACCCCTCAATTCCTATATTCGAGTCATGAGTCTCATCCCACCAGTTTTCAGTATTGCTTACCAGGTCATATTTGCCATCCTGTATTAATAGTTGAAAATCGCCTTGCTTGTTTCCCATACTCTGTGCATTTCTGTAGAGGCAACTGAAACCATGAGTCATTCCCTCCAGATGCTTCCTTCTTGTAATTTCTTGCCCTTTAGCACATTTCTGGAGCATCACCTCACACTTCATGTGCATCAATGAGGCTATTATCCCCAGTACCAGGTGTTATTCTGTTGTCTGTGATGTTGTCTCTCTCCTCCTCAAGTTCTATTTTAAAGCTGTCCTGATCAGGTTCACGAGACTCCTAGCAAACACATTCTTGCCAACGGCTGTGAGGTGCAGCCCATCTCTTCCCATAATTCCTTCCTCAAGGAAGCACAGACCATGATCCAAGAAGCCAAACCCTTCCTGACACCACCAACTATGCAGCCAGTAGTTTACCTCCAATATTTTCCTGGGCCATGAGTAATAAAAAGACTACCAGTGCCCTGAGGCTCTTCTGCTTCCTGCCTAGAGTCTCATCTGTACAGTCATACCTTGGGTTACAGACGCTTCAGGTTGCGTTTTTTCAGGTTGTGGACCGCCAAAACCCGGAAGTACCAGAACGGGTTACTTCCAGGTTTCGGCGGTCGCACATGTGCAGAAGCACTAAATTGCACTTTGTGCATGTGCAGAACAGCCAAATCGCAACCCTTGCATGCGCAGATGCACCGCTGTGGGTTGCGGAAGCTGCGGGATGCGAACATGCATCCCACACGGATCACATTCGCAACACGAGCGTCCACTGTATTGCTGTTTCATCAGAGTCAATGCAGCTCTATTGAGAAATTCTGCATGTTGTCCTGTAGTTCGAGCTGTGGCTAGGTGGACCTGAAATTGCTGCTCCTTTTCTTCCAGCAAAACAACCAGCTTGCACTTGCTACAAGTGTATTGTTGCATGTTCTCCAACAGAAAGACAAACATGGCACAGGTGTTGCAGGTCACTTCAGAATCTCCCTACGCACACTGAGAGGCAGTACTCCCCCTTAAACTCCCCCGCTAAATGCCCACGCAAACACCCGTTTGCAAGGTCTGTTCACAAGCTCCTGGTCATGAGCTCCCAAAATCCGCAATGAGCTAAGTTTGACTGCTGCTGGCTGCTAACTCCTCCCTCAACTCACTTCCTCATTCAGCCTGGCTTCCTGTCAGCAGTTTCTCTGCCTTATCTCTTCTCCCAGGATAGGGCCAGTTTGCAAGGAAAAACTCCCTTGATTAGACACTGGCCAGCAAAGAGACTGACCCCTGCCCAGTCCACCAAGGGGGCACAACATTCGCCCCTTCCTGGGTGCGAGGAACCTACACTATATCCCTGCATATGAGGAATGGTTGAGGGAGTTGGCTATGTTTAGCTTGGCGAAGAGAAGGCTAAGAGGTGATAGGATAGCCATCTTCAAATATCTGAAGACCTGTCTCATGGCAGATGGAACAGCTTGTTTTCTCCTGCTCTGGAGGGTAGGACCCAAACCTATGGCTTCAAATTACAAGAAAGCACAGTGTTCTCAAAGCTACCAGAATGAGTTTGACCAAACTGCGGGAGGCAGTGGAAGACAGGAGTGCCTGGCGTGCTCTGGTCCATGGGGTCACGAAGAGTCGGACACGACTAAATGACTAAACAACAACAAGATTCTGACTAAACATTTGAAAGAACTTTCTGGTAGTAAAAGCCAGTGCCAGAACTCACCATAAATGCCTCCCTCTTTCCCTTAGAATGGCAACAGCACCCACCTGAGAGATTCCAGAAGTCACCTGAGAGGTGCCAGAACTGAGTTCTGGCAAGTTCCCCCTGAAAAAATGCCCCTGGTAAGAGCCATTGGGCAACATAACTGGGTTTATAAGCAGAGGCTGGATGGTCATCTGTCAGAAATTTTTCAGTTCTGATTCCTGCCTTGGACTAGATGACCTTTGGGGTCGCTTCCAACTCTCTGATTTTATACAATGCACTAAGATCCAAATGCCTCAAGCCCTACTCAAAGGTTTAACTACTAAATGAGCAGCAGTGATAGAAGTGGGGCTAATTATGACCTTTTTTCTTTCAATCCTCATAAATTTCACCCCAGATCAGGGCTATTTTTCAGCCAGAATTCAATGGAACTCAGTTCTGGCACCTCTCAGGTGGGCACCATTGCCATTAGAAGAGAACGAGGGAGGTGTTCATGGTGAGCTCCGGCACCTCTTTTTCTAGAAAAAAAGCTGCCCCCCCCAAAAAAAGCTGCCCAAAAATAAAATATATTGATGAACCAGTGATGGTGTTTTGCCAGGGCATGCATTGGGGGTGAGGAATAAGGACCATTGCTGGAAAATAGGGACAGCAGGAGTTTGTGCTGCCCTCCCAAGGAGGCCTCACCATGTGTTCCCTGTGGCTGTGGTTGTTTTTCAGGAACTAAAGTTACCTCCCACCCACATAAACCATGGGAGACAGAACACATGCAAGTGTACTGAAAAGCATTTTAAAATGTATTTATGGACAATTCAAAACAATTTATGGAGCTGGGAACTGAGTAAAAGAAGAAATGTTATTGTTCACATCGGAAATGGGGGGGATTTGAGTTCTTTTTTTGTTGTTGTCTTTGAAGCTTTATTATTGAGCCAATTGCTCTGGGAACCCTTCCGACTATTGTGTAAATACGTTTAGGCAGTTTTAATGTGTAAATATTTCAGCATAACAGATGCCTCATGTGGAAAGCAACAGCAGTGGTGCATGCCAAGGTTCAAACTTTGCAATATCACCAGAGCTTTCTGGGAGACAGCAGAAGGCTCAAATGCAAAGCTGGGATTACAACAGGCGTGTTTTATAGAGATATATTGTTTGTGTACACCATCAGTGTGCCCAGAGCCATTATCAAGTTACATCAGCAACATACATTTCATGTATCAGACACGGGGGGGCAGCTAAGTACTTCAAGAACTCAGGGCACAGGCCTTAGGCACAACTGGGGTGAGGCCTGACCAAACTCAAGTCTGCACTCAGCCAGTATTCTTACAACCAGACAGGTGATGCTTTTGAATTATGGTGCTGGAGGAGACTCTTGAGAGTCCCATGGACTGCAAGAAGAACAAACGTATCAATTCTTAAGGAAATCAGCCCTGAGTGCTCACTGGAAGGGCAGATCCTGAAGCTGAGGCTCCAAGACTTTGGCCACCTCATGAGAAGAGAAGACTCCCTGGAGAAGACACTGATGCTGGGAAAGATGGAGGGCACAAGAAGAAGGGGACGACAGAGGACGAGATGGTTAGACAGTGTTCTTGAAGCTACCAACATGAGTTTGACCAAACTGCAAGAGGCAGTGGAAGACAGGAGTGCCTGGCATGCTCTGGTCCATGGGGTCACGAAGAGTTGGACACGACTAAACAACTAAACAACAACAACAACAACTGTTTTTTCCCCGTGCCTTGTCCCTGACCATAGCTGTCAACGTTTTCCTTTTTTTAAGGGAAATTCCCTTATTCCGAATAGGATTCCTCGCAAGAAAAGGGAAAAGTTGACAGCTATGTGCCTGACTGGTTCCAAGGGCCACAGCAACCAGTGCTCAGACAAATTGTGAAGACTGCACAAAAGTCCCAAGTCTTGGGCTTCCTAGGCTACCCCAGCAACACACCAGATTTGAAGAAGTGAACTGCAGCGCATACCACAATACATTTGTTGATATTAAATGCGCTACAAGAATCTTTGTAGTTTTCCTAATGGAAATGCCTCTCCCCCCCCCCAAGGCCCAATATTTGCTTTGTATATCTCCGGTAGAGGGGGTGGGGCCGTTGAAGCATTTTACGTGCATTATTTTATGACATATTTAGACTGCTCTTCCTCTTAGATCAGGGGTCAGCAAACTTTTTCAGCAGGGGGCGGGTCCACTGTCCCTCACACCTTGTGGGGGGATGGACTATATTTTGGAGGGGGGAAATGAATGAATTCCTATGCCCCACAAAAAACCCAGAGATGCATTTCAATAAAAGCACATATTCTACTCATGTAAAAACACACTGTTTCCCGGACCGTCAGCGGACAGGATTTAGAAGGCAATTGGGCTGGATCCAGCCCCCAGGCATTAGTTTGCCTACCCATGTCTTAGATGATCAGGACAGTATACATTATTCCCTCCGATTTTATTATTCACCCCATTTTATCCTCTCAACTGCCCTATCAAGTTGCTTAGACTGAGAAAGCATGACTAGCCCAAGGCTGCATGGCTGAGTCTCTCCACATTTGAACATCGGGCTCCCTAGAGCCCTGGGCTGTGTGCACATCATACATTTAAAGGACACCAGCCCATCCATAAACACAATCTTGGGACCTGTATTTCATTAAGGGTGGTGGGAATTGTAGCTATGTGAGGGGTAAACTAGTGTTCCCAAACTTCTTTTGACTGGTGGTGTTTTAAACATATGGTATGTATGCAGTCCTGGTCTAACTGTTCGGATATTCCATTCCACCTTAAGTACAGGCATGACTGTTGTGTGTCACATGCCTGTTTACACTCCAGAACAGCTTGCTGGGAACTTCCATTTGTGTATATGCTGCTTGCTTGGACATGAAGGGGAGAAGACATGTTTTTCTTATTGTCTTGATGTACACTGAATAAACTGCTTGTAAATATGCTCATACAGCCATCTCCTGTCACTTCTGTTGCACAGCGTTATTTACTCTGCTGAGTTGTGTGCTCCAGCTTCTGAAGGCTTCTGAAGCTCAGGTCGCAGTTTCATGCTGATCCAAGGTCTGGAGATCGCCCAGCACACCGGCCAGTGGGCTGGGGCCAGCTGGGGGCCTGACAATTGCCCCCAATTCCTTGACTGCATCCCAACACTAACATTCTAACCATTTCTTCTTTGGCGATTGCTCATAGCCAAATAAGATTGTCTTCCATGAACACGCCCTTAAGAGTGAGTCTGTAAGTGACTGTGGAGGCCAAATCTGGACCCACATGTCCTTCCACAGTGGTTTAACCATTACACCCATGCTGGCTCCCTTTCTATAGGGCAAAGAGCAAGTTTTGATCAAGAAAATGGTTAATACACAAACCTGATAGGCCCTTGCAGCTGTAGTACAGTCAAAATCCTAACACCAGGATATCCAGCCATTTAGGGATGCCAACTTAAATAAAATGGTAGGGGGCCACGCAAGTAAGCCCTGCCCTGAATAACTGATCACATGATGTGTACAGACACCATTTGAATGGCAATGTCCATCAACTTGGGGGGGGGGGGAGTTCCCCTTAAATATTTTACTGGGAGGCAGACCCCTCCGCTTCCTATGCAGCGGTTAGCCCTCTGCATAGTACATATAGCTTGAGCCATAGGCTTGCATGCCTAAGAGGAAAGGTGCCCAGAAATGGACAATCAGAGCTGGTTGCTGGTAATACCAGGAGTCCAAGTTACTTAGGGTAGCAAGAGAAGAGAGCACCTGTAATGTTCTTTACTCCACACTCCCCTTATGAAAACAAATATTTAGTCTTCAAGCAGCTGCAATGAAGAGAAGATGGGTAAAGACGAGAGAATTTCCACACACAAAATAGAGTGTCAGGGGCTTTGGGGGAAAATACAGGCAGACTTAAGAAAGTGCAAAAAGCTTCCAAAAATAATTGCATTGGTTGGTATTCAAACAGTTCAAAATTAATCTCCTCAAGTTGTCTGGGTGCAAATGGAATACATCTGAACTGTCATCCTGTGCCATGTATCACATCCAAAAAAGGCTCAAATCACCATGGGCACCTCTACAAATGAGGGGAAAGGCATACCATGTCTAACAGGAAAAGTACTCCCCAAAGAAACACATTCATTTCCTTGAGAAAACAGTGAGAAAAATAAACCCTTCCAAGGTTTACTAAAATGTCAAAAACTGGACCCGTGGAGGGTATTGAAAGAGGGTTTCTCAGGGGCTTGCACACCAGAAGAGTCTTGCAACTGCAGTCTCACTACACATACCTGTAACTCACAAGGTGACATGCATCAAGTCCCTTTCAGTTTACAGTATATGTCATAAAATCTATAAACAAAAACTTGCAACAATGGAAAGGGGCATTCCTTTAAGAGGATAGTTTAGAATTCCAGGTACCACGCCTGGAATTCTAACTATTCATACATTAAAATCTGAAAAATGAGTCCAGCTCAAGGTATCATCAAACATTAAAACGATTCCATTTTACTTTCTTGCTAGTTCCACATAAGAAGGTACACATTACACAATCACACCCCACTCACACACACACAAAAAATCCTCACTACAGCCAACCAAAGACAACTGACCACACCCTAAGCCACACCCAATCTCTCTCACCACCAAGGAAATACAACAAGTGAATGGTAAGAGAACCCATACAGGTAACTGACACGATCCCTCACACACACTAAGTAGAATAATAGAAGCATAACCACCCAACCCCACCCCACTCGCCACTCCCCCTCCCCTCCTCCTCCTCTTCTTCTTCTTCTTCTTCTTCTTCTTCTTCTTCTTCTTCCTAGCATGGCCAAACCTGGCCCTCCAGCTGTTTTGGGACTACAATTCCCACCATCCCTGACCACTGGTCCTGTTAGCTAGGGACGATGGGAGTTGTAGTCCCAAAACAGCTGGAGGGCCAAGTTTGGCCATTCATAAACCAAGAACTTATACACTGACCACTAATAATGAGACTTACGTTGCAGATTTCCCCCCACATTTATTATGCTATTTTTGTGATATACAAATACCATGAGAAAACTTGGTATACTTGTTTGTATAACATTATTCTTGTTTATAAAACCCAATCAAAATGAAATTAAGAAGGTGCACATCAATCCAGAAAACTGTTCCATCTTGTCCAATACGATTTATACCAGGGGTAGAGAACCTCCAGCCCAGGGACCAAATGCAGCTCTCCATTCTCTCTGACCCCTTGGCCATATGCCTTAGTGGCCTTAAGTGCTTTTACCTAACCAGAATGTGCCCTTGAACTTTTACAATGCCTCTCGCTACCTGGGTGCTACCTGGGTGGGGAAAGAGGTACAGGGGTGGGGAGAGTGTAAGAAATGGTGGGTTTTGCAAGTCTGGAATGCAGCCTGCTGTACAAACCTAAGTGTTAAATATGCTGCTCTGCATACTTTCCCCTCTGGCCCAGTCCATTCCAGACATACGGCCCCTGAAATATTGCTCATGGATAAATGTGATGACGAGTTCACATCTAAATCTATCCAATTCACACTTTCAGAAGCGATATGAGAATGGAAACACAGTCATCCTTTGAAATCTGCATTTCTCTGAATTATGTGATGCACTTCTCCAACCACACAATGTGTGAACATTATTCGTTCCGGAGGTCCGTTCTTAACCTGAAACCGTTCCTAACCTGAGGTACCACTTTAGCTAATGGGGCCTCCCGCTGCCGCCACACGATTTCTGTTCTCATCCTGAGGTAAAGTTCTTCACCTGAGGTACTACTTCCCGGTTAGTGGAGTCTGTAACTTGAAGCGTTTGTAACCCGAGGTGTTTGTAACCCAAGGTACCACTGTATAGATTAGAGGAAAGGTGCACACAAAATGAATATGTTAGTGAAAACAAAATACAAATATGCATTGCATAAGAGAAACTGCTTGCGAAAATGCATGGTCAAAAATATGTTTATAAAACAATGTGTTTATAAAAATGTGTTTGTTTTGGAGAAAATCAAATAAAATGCTGATGAATTTTTATGAGAATATTTTAAACTGCAAATTGCTGCTGAAATGTGAAGAGCAGAATATAAGATTGGATAAATGAGATACAGAGAGAAACAAAACTTACAGGTCTTTCCATCTCTGGGTAGGAGTGTGAATTTGCAAGTCCCTAGTACAACCTCACCAGACAGACAGACAGACTGACACACACACACACACACACACACACACACACACAGTAGCATTGAGCAAGCCACACTTTCTTAGCCCCTGCTCCCCTTCCACTTAATTATTGGGACAACAAATGTACTTAGGAATGATCTGCTACATGGAACTGCCATGTTCAGAGGCAGTCTTCCTCTTCACACACTGGAGGGCCAAGGTGATCCACAGTTCGTCCATCCCTGCTGTAACCACACCAGACAGATGAAGACTGACTCTTAGCATAAGTAGTGCTCTATCTGAAGCCAAGCCAGTGGTTATCACCACATTCTGAAGCTGCTAATCCCCCCCCCCCAACCCAGTTCTCCTTAGTAGAGTTTATACTCCAGTCTTCTCATGTCTATTCTCGCTTAAAAGTCAACTTATATACATATTGTTAAATGCATATCAGTGCCCCAGTTAGCTCCCCCCTCCCTTTTGCTTTACAAAACTCAGGTGGCAAAGCAGACGGCTAAGACAGGTATACCGCTCTGCAATGGAAGCACAAGATGAGACTGAACCAATTTTGCCTACATGATGTCAACACACGCTGTTAGCATCTCTGCTTGGACGTTGAAATCTCTCACTCTTTGAGGGAGCAGCTGTTCCCAACAGGTGTATCCCTACCACAGGTATATGAGGTCATGCCAGGAGGGATGAATCACTTGGCAGTTAAGCAGCAGACTAAAATCTTGCCAGGTGGAGTGGGCAAAAAGGTGCATTCAGAGACGCCTGAATAAAGTTATACATTTCAACCAAACGGGAGTTGTCTGCTTTTGCAATCACTTTGCTTGTAGCAGGGCCAACAGGTTGCTTAACAGCCGCAGGAATGAATAGTTGGAAGGTAAATGCTAGAGAGGAAGCTGTAGGAAGTACATTACTAACCAATCTTTTTATGTACACTGGCTCCCAATTCATTTCCAGACACATTTAGCATGAGGAAAATGAGCCAAATAAAGTCACCTCCTCTGCAAAGTTTCTGGAAGCTTTTGCTTTCAGTTTTAATTATTCACAACTTACTAAGGAAGTGGGAATTCACATTCTCTGAGTTTTGAAGGTAGTCCTCCAGCCACGTATTGTGTACAACAGTCCATATGCTGAGGTAAAGTGCATATATTAATGAAAATAACGCACAGAAAGGCATTGTATATGGGGAAATTGTTCTGCAAAAATAGGTATATTGAGCAAAATTGCACACACACAAAATGTGTTTATTAGAAGGGCTGACAGCAAAACTGATTTTTCAATTGTAAATTCCTGCAATGTGGAGAACTGAATTTAAAAACGGAAAACGAGAGAACAAAAATTGGGGGACCCATCCATTTCCCACTTGTTGTGGAGTCCAAACGCAACTAACTGTGCATATGAAACTGGCTTATTTAAACAAAGTAAAATAAACATAACAGCAGTTTGGATGAGATGACAACTTGTGGGTAATATAAACTAGAAGTGAAAGCTTTCAAACTCCTTGCTTCAGAAGAAAAGGACACTCACAAGCCTGGTTTAAGCATGATCTCCAAAAGTGCCAAACGGGTGGTTGTTATAATATTCATATGATTTAGGCCTAGGCTACGTTACAGACCACTTCCATCTGTTAGATTTCTGCCCTACCCACACACCCAAGTGGTCCAGAATGGCAAACAGCAAAGGAGAAAAACAACACAATTAAAGTGGGTAACTAAACATTTAAAATATCCAGGAACATCAGGAAGCTTTTTACAAAAATGCGTTGAATCTTCCCAGGGCAGAGGCCTCAGTCTGACTTGGATGGCTTTAAAAATGGGATTATTAGACAAATTCATGAATGAAAAGGGTATCAATTAGGGTTGCCACCATTGCCAGGACAGATCTGGCAAAATATTGGACAGGTGGGGGGGGGGAGTTTAAAAATTACTTTACCTGGGGTAGAAATTACTTCGAAGCAATCAATTACAATGGAACGCCGGGCTTACAATGGTTTATTCAATGGGGGGAAAACAGGCACATGCAAAACCTCTCACTCTCTGTCTCTGAGTCTCCATCTCCAATCCACCCATCTCTGCCTGTGCAAAAACTCTCCCCCCTCCCAGGCTAGGCCCCTGCAAACCCCCTCTTACACTCCTACACATCTTAGCTGTTAACCTTCCCTTTTTTGCGGGAAATTCCCGTATTCCAGTGCCGTTTCCTGCTGCTTCCTGCTGCTATCCCGGATTGTTAGATATCCCGTAGACTGTCCCCAGGACAGGTGAGGCTGCTGATCCCTTATTTTCAAATCTGAAAGTTGACAGCTATGCTACCCACCCGCTATCCCATACTAAATCCAAAACTACACTGTAGCAGACCTGCGCACTGCAAACCCACTCTCTTGCTCTCTGTGACCCGCCCTCTGCCTGTGCAAAAGCTCTCTCTCTCTCAAACTCCTCTTCTCAGCCCCACTCCACCCTCTGCCCATGTCCCACAATAACTCTTGCTCTCAACTCTCCTCCTCATAGCCCCACTCTCTGCCTGCACAAACTCCTGCTCAACTCTCACTCTCCTCTTCCTACTGGAGCCACCCTCTGCCCTCACAGTTTTGAGGAGGAGGAGGAGCTTGAATACATGAAGCAAGTATCCCATTTGAAGTCCAAACAGGAGAGGAGAACTTGTCTCCAAAAAAAAAGGACAACCGTGTTTTTCTAGGGACAGATGTCAACCCTAGCAATGGCTACTAGCTACAATGGCCACATTCTCCCTGCACAATCAAAGGCACTATACCTCTCTGAATACTAGTTGCTGGGATTCACAAGTGGGGAGGGCGTCATTGCACTCAAGTCCTGCTTACAGCTTTCGCACAGGCTACTGTGAGAACAGGATGCTGGACTAAGATGGGAATTGGGATGATCCAGCAGCTCATTTTATCTTCTCATGTTCACTGCTTCCAGCGGCCCAGCGGTGGTGATGTGGGACAGAACCTTTTCAGTAGTGGCACCGAGGTTGTGGAATGCTCTTCCTTTGGAAAATGTTTAATCTCTTTAAGCCTTTATGAAAGGCTGCTGAGTTCACTGTAGTTTGCTGGGCCTTTTGAAACTTCTCCCATCCAGACTATTCATTTCTCCTGCCTACCCATAATCTTTACTGCAATTTTCATGGCTGTTTTTATTTTGGTTTTTATTTTGTGTCATTTGCTACAATCTGCTTTCATCCACATTATTTTATTTCATTATGGTGTGTTTTGAACTGTATTTGATTTTGTAAGCTGTTCTGAAGGCATGTGGGTGCAGGGGAAAAAAAACTTTTTATAAAATATGTAAACAAATTTGAAGAACATGGGGTGTTCAGATTCCCAGAAACATTCCTGGGTGAGTCACCACTCTCTCAATGAGGAGTTTTAGCTGATCCTGACAAGTCTGCATACTATGGGTACAAAGATTGAAAACATTTTAAATTTACAACTGAAGTGTCCCTGATTAATTGGTCAGAAGCTATCTGTCAGGGAACTGCCATCGGAGCTAGGAGTGGAGGCAAGGCTCCCAAGTGATGCCGGAGAAGGGCCAAGCAGGGAGAGAGGAGACTCATTGGCCGGGGAAGGAAATCAGTGTGACACCAGGGAGGAAGGGGGGCAGAGGAGGGCTTTGGAAAGATGGCTCCAGGACTCTTCACCAGAGACCAGCGGGGAGAGCACGGGTCCTCCGCTGCCCACACCCACCCTGCGCAGAAGACTTCCACGCAGGGAGGCTAGGCAGAGACTTGGTGTCAAAGAACTTTTATGCTGGAAGAAGTTCAGGAAACGCCCACTGACGGATTCTGCCAGTGACTGAGACAGCCGCGGAGTCAGGACTGTCCAGCCAGGGAAAGGTTTAACCAGGCAACCTCGCCGAGAGTGGCGGAAACTTACACACGAGCAACCCCCAATTCCCATTACACTATCTAATACAGGTATATATTTTAATGCAAGTACTTGTAATACCTGCATGTGCTAAGTGCAATTTTAGAAGAATTATTCTATTCCTAGGTGAGAGAGAGAAATGGATGGTGGGGATGTTGCATCGTTTTAAGATCCCTGCACTGACATGTGTCAGTCACAAAAAATACAGCATTTTTCTTCTTCTTTAGAACTATTTTTTCATATGCAAATATAATTGATCAAGCATATGAGCTCTAGCTGATTCATCAACTGTTGATTCATTTAATTAGGTAGCAGTCTTAGGCTTACATGATCTACATATTGCCAAGCATATGTTTATCACATTCACACTTTTTCTCTTTAAATGTTTACATAAACCCACTTGGATATTATAGCTGGGGGAGGGGGGTGTAGCATAAAAGTGGACATTAGCCCTATTGTCAGAGTAATTGTAAGCCTTTCTGCCACTCCTTGACTAGATTTGTTGAAATAAATAATATGCATGCTTTGTATTGTTTACACATTGAGTCAGGAACTCTCAAAGCAGTTATAACAATCATTGTCCAACACTTTCCCTGCCAGTTTAGTCTAACATGTTTTAAAGCAAGCATGCAACCTGAAGGAGTGAGTACATTAAAAATGCAACACAAACATTAGCAAAAATTTCCTTAGGAATGTCTTTTACAAGGGAACCTGAACAGGTGAGGGAGGCAGTGGTTATTGTTATTGTCAGGGGTTCAGGAGCAGAGGGACAGGAAAGGGAGGAATTAGAGACCGAGGGAGAGGAATCCGAGGGAGAGGTCAGCGATGATAGCCGTCCGAGGTCTCTAAGTCTCTCCAGCGAATCAGAGGATTCACAGAAAGGGGCTCCCGTGATCAGAGCTAGGGGGTTGCCAGAGGGAACACCTCAGGAAGGAGGGGCCAGAGGGGACTCAGAGAGCAGCAGCTGGAAATCGGGACCAGCTTCCCCACCGGAGAGCAGTAGAGGGGAGGAGCCCCAGGCATCGGCAGCAGGCAGCTTTCCGTCAGCGGAAGGACATGAGTCAGGGTTAGCCACGCCTGCATCAGAGAGCGAGGAAACGGTCAAAAGGAAGGTCAGGGGCAGCGCGCGCGCGCCAAGTTCAAATGTACAAGAGGGTGGCGCAATGAGCAGCCCGGAGAGGGAGCCGGGTCCCAAAGCCCGCCGAAGAGAGGGGGAGGAGTCCGAGGGGTCCACATCCGAGGCGTCCAGGAAGGAAGGCACCCCGGGGGGTAGTAGGACCCAGAGGCGGAAGGAGAAACGCAGAAGGTGGAGTAAGGCTAGAGTCTTAAACTGGTGTACAGGGGGCGGAGACTCAGACGAGGCTTCGCTGGTCTAGGGTCTAGACGTAGAGACGCACGCTAGGGTTTGAAAATGGGAACTAAACTTCAATAAAGACTTTTGTACAGTTCTGCTGGCTAGCGTTGGTCTTCTGTGAACTGGGACCTGGAGGCAGTCTCTGACAGTAAGCCTCGTCTCCACATTTCATCGGTTTTCTTCGCCTCAAGCATCGCTACGGGAGCGAGGCAGGGAGGGCAGAAGACTGGTGCCTTGCGAGCTCACAAAAGTCAGGCGAGATGACTACAGAACAGAAAATAGCTTCCCTGCAAGAAGCGGTGACACAACTCAGCGCTGAAATAATCGCATCCAGGAAGAGAGAGGAAGAAGCGGCGGCTGCCTGCAGAGATCTTCAAGCCAGGTTGGAAGGGCTTGCGAAGCAGGGGCTACCGGGACCCAGATCCGAGGGGATTGGGTTGGGGAAGAGAGGAGGCAGCATTGTATCTCATTTTGATGGGAATTTGCAGCAGTACCCCAATTTCCGAGCAGACGTGCTGTTTGCGCTGCAGCTGTTGGATAGAGACTTTAGAGATGAGCAAGAGAAAGTGGGGTTCATCTTGTCCCATTTGCATGGGGACGCGAAAGCATGCATGCGCAATCTGTGGAGGGATAAGGATCCAGCGCTCCAAAGCGCAAATGCATTCATTAAGGCAATGGATTCCTGTTTCTTATCAAACATAGACGTTGAAATTGCCCGGAAAGACATATTTGGGCTAAGACAAGGGAAAGCCAGCGTCAGGCAGTATCATTCCCGGTTTTTTGCATTGGTCAACGCGCTGAATTGGGATAAGGATTCTCCGCCAGTTAGAGACCTTTTTTTGGAGGGATTGAGCCCACAGATCAAGGATGAGATGGCACGGGGAGAGAGACCCACAACCACTCAGCAAGTGGTTGAAAGAGCGCTATTGATTGGGGTGAGGCAGGAAGAACGCCCATGGAGCAAAGAAGAAGGGCGTTGGGGACGCACACCAGCGAGAGTGCCCCCCCTCTTGCCCAGAGATGCAGCGCGTGCGCAGTCCACGCCTCCACAGGGAGGGGGAGAAGAGCAGATGGAGATTGGCGGTGCTAGGGCTCACTCAGCTACCAGAGCCTTAACACCGGGAGCAGTCAAACCGAAGCTGCCTAGAGGGAACAGGAAGTGCTATATATGTGATAGTGGACAGCACATGGCGAAAGAGTGTCCCCAGAGGCTCCACAAGCACACTGCAGCTTCAGTGACAGTACTGGAAAAAACTCAGCAGAGAGAACCACAGCAGGGAAACGACGGAGTCTGGCTGGAAACGGAGGCACTGGGGCCCAGCCAGACGAGTCAGTGAGGAAGTCCCCAGAGATTTTGCAGCCCACAGACCCCCTCCCACCCAAACCAGTGGTGCAGCTCACCGCATCGCTACAGCTGCCCAATGGACTCACCTTAGAAGTGCCTATTACAATTGACTCTGGCAGTAATGCAGACTTTATAGGACTGGAGTTCATCCAACAACACAACGTAGCGTTACTGCCAGCTACGCTGCCCCTGAAGGTTGTCACGGTGGATGGCAGGGAACTGCTAGGGGGGCAAGTGGTACAGCAGATGCCGCCGATGGTGATGCAAATTGGGAATCACCGGGAGGTCATCAGCTTCAATGTCACCCAACTGTCAGACACGCCTGTAGTATTAGGCATGAGTTGGCTGCACAGGCACAGCCCAGCATTGGCTTGGTACCAGCGCCAACTGACTTTTGGCTCCTCCTACTGTGCGGAACACTGCATTATACCCAGCCCAGAAGGGGAAGAGGAAGACCCGCAGTTACAGTTGGGCACGCTGCAAACAGTACCCCTCAAGTATGCGGAGTTTTTGGAAGTATTCTGCGAGAAGGAAGCGGACAAGCTACCTCCTCACAGGCCCTATGACTGCAAGATTGACCTCCTGCCGGGGGCGACGCTGCCAACTGGGAAACTGTACTCCATGTCTGAGGATGAACTGCAGGAACTCAGGGAGTTCATAGATCACAATTTGAAGCGTGGGTTCATCCGGGAGTCAAAAGCGGTGGGAGGCAGTCCAGTATTCTTTGTGAAGAAACGGGACACGCCCCAAAGGAGGCTGGTCGTGGACTATCGAATTTTAAACTCGAAAACCAAGCCCTCAGCCTTCCCCATGCCCAAGATAGACGACCTGCTCGCGACGGTGCGGAAAGGACGCGTTTTCACCAAGTTGGATCTACGTGGGGCGTACAACCTGATTCGCATGCGCGAAGGCGACGAGTGGAAGACGGCCATGTTCACGCCACTGGGCACCTACGAATACAGAGTTATGCCCTTCGGATTACAAAATGGCTCTCACTGTTTCCAAGCATTTATGCATCATGTGCTGGCGGGGCTCCTTTACAAGAAGTGCGTATGCTTCCTGGACGACATCCTGATTTTTTCAGAATCGCGAGAGGCGCACGAGAGGGATGTCAGGGAAGTTCTGCAGAGACTGAAGGAGCACAGGCTGTACGCCAAGCTGGAGAAGTGCCAGTTCGACATGACGGAGGTGGATTTCCTGGGATACAAGTTGTCGGACACGGGGCTCGCCATGGACAGCGCCAAGGTTCGCGCAGTTTTGGACTGGAAGAGCCCACGCAATCGGAAGGAAGTCCAGCGGTTTGTCGGCTTTGCCAACTTTTACCGCAAGTTCATCAAGGGATTTGCCATGCAGACAGCGGCCATCACCGACACGCTCAGCTCCAAGAAGAAGAAATTCATCTGGACGGAGCAAGCGGAGCAGTCCTTTCAGAAACTCAAGCGTCTCTTCGCATCCGAAGAGCAGCTGCTGCATGTGAATCCCAGCAGACCCATGAGGGTGGAGACAGACGCCTCAGACAGAGCCGTGGGAGCCGTCCTGTTGCAACAAGACCAGCAGGGGGACTGGAGGCCGTGCGCCTTCTACTCGAGGAAGCTCAGCAAGTCGGAGCAGAATTATACCATCTGGGACAGGGAGTTGCTAGCCATCCATGCAGCGTTCAAGGCATGGCGGCACTTCCTTATCGGAGCCAGACACACAGTGCAGGTCCACACGGACCACAAGAATCTGGAGTACTGGCGCACGGCTAGGTTCCTCAACCAGAGGCACATTAGATGGGCAGAGTTCTTCGCGGATTTCGACTTCAAGATAGAGTACATCCCAGGCGACAACAACGTGATGGTAGATGCATTGTCCAGAAAGCCGCAATACCTTGAGGAGGCGGCACCGTCGGCGGCCAAGCACATTTTCGCACCGGAAGCGTGGGCATGCGCGTCGGCAACCGTGGACCTGGACGCCGTACGTCGCGCGCTGCGGGAAGACCCCTTCGCACAAGCCAAGATGGAGGAGGTGCACAAGGGCACAGCGAAGGCCGACGAGTTCCAGATACGAGATGGGTTGCTCCTCCACAAGGGAGCACTCTACGTGCCGGGAGACGACCTCCGCGCAAGGGTCCTGCAGCAGCTACACGACGCTCCCACCGCCGGGCACTTTGGCAAAGAAAAGACTGTCGAACTAGTAGCCAGAGACTTTTGGTGGCCCAAGATGCGGGGGGAAGTAGCGGATTACGTCTCGAGATGTGACACCTGCCAAAGGGCCAAGTCAGTTCACAAACCGCCGGCGGGACTGCTGGAACCGCTGCAGACACCGTCTGAACCGTGGGAGAGGGTGGCCCTGGACTTCGTCACGGATCTGCCCAGTTCGAGGGGAAAGACAGCAGTGCTAGTGGTGGTGGACATGTTTACTAAAATGGCACACTTCATTCCGTGTGCGAAGGTAGCCATGGCAGAGCAGACCGCCAAACTGTTCATAGACCACGTGTTTAAAGTCCACGGTCTGCCACGGTCTATTCTCTCCGACCGGGGGCGACAGTTCATCTCGAACTTCTGGCAGAAGCTGATGGGCATTCTGAACGTCAAAGTCAATTTGGCGTCGGCGAGACACCCACAGACCAACGGGCAAACGGAGAGGGTCAACGCCATCATGCAGCAGTACCTGAGATGCTACGCCAATCAGCAGCCCACGACATGGGTGGACTACCTGCCACTCGCCGAGTTCGCTTACAACAATACGAAGCACGTGTCGACGGGGGTGACGCCGTTCTTCGCCAACAACGGGAGGCATCCCAGAACCTTCCTGAGTTTAGAGAGAGTGGGGGAGGGGGAGCCACAGGCAGCGGAAGCCTTAGCGTCGGAGTTGCAGGAAGTCCACGAACAGCTCAGGAGGCAGTTAGAACTAGCAAAACACGCATACAAAGTGCAGGCCGACAGGCACAGAAGAGTTGGGGAAGACATACAGGTGGGAGACTGGGTCTGGTTAGCAGCGCAAGCAGTGCCGACCAGATCGTTAGCGAAGAAGAAGCTAGGACATAAGCAGCTAGGACCTTACCAAGTCCAGGCACAGGTCAATCCAGTGGCCTTCCGGTTGGCTCTTCCGGAGGGTTCCAGAATGCATCCGGTGTTCCATAGATCGGTGCTCACGCCCTACAAAGCACCTCATAGATTTCAGGAGCCAGACACAGCACCAGACCCGCTCAGAGAGGGGCCCAGGAAGGGGGGGTCGCCAAGGAGGGGGCACATCAACGAGGTCACAGAGATTTTAGACTCGAGATGGGGGGAAGAAGGAGTAGAATATCTCCTAGCCAGAGAGGGTACCCCGGCCAGTGCCAACAGCTGGGTACCGGACTATGCTTTGGAGGAGCCTCTGCTCAAAGAGGAGTTTCATGCCCTATTCCCACACAGGCCCATGCCAGCCAAGTATTTCGACGACTGGCTCTTCACACCCACTCTTTCAGCCAGCACATTCCAGGGGTTCGCCTCGGACGAGGAACAGGCCCCAGTCACGAGCTCCCAGGTGGGTTCGCCACCGGGGTCTGCCTCAGACAGCTCTTATTGGTGGGACGATCGACAAGAGGAGCAGTGGCGCAGGAAGTGGCTGAGGGGTCCTTGGCTGGGACCACCCGAAGAGGGGGAGGGGGCGAGACGGACATGGACGTGTTGGGGGAAGACGTGGGGTTCGAGCACGGAGACAGAGAGATGGAAGCAGAGGAGAGCGACGTAGACGAGTACATGGGGGACGAACTGTATCCTGCACGCACCCCCGCTACGACGGAGCACCCAGTACCCACACCGGAAGGAGGGGAGGGGGGAAGGGGGGCTTCGAGGGGGGGATGGATGTCAGGGGTTCAGGAGCAGAGGGACAGGAAAGGGAGGAATTAGAGACCGAGGGAGAGGAATCCGAGGGAGAGGTCAGCGATGATAGCCGTCCGAGGTCTCTAAGTCTCTCCAGCGAATCAGAGGATTCACAGAAAGGGGCTCCCGTGATCAGAGCTAGGGGGTTGCCAGAGGGAACACCTCAGGAAGGAGGGGCCAGAGGGGACTCAGAGAGCAGCAGCTGGAAATCGGGACCAGCTTCCCCACCGGAGAGCAGTAGAGGGGAGGAGCCCCAGGCATCGGCAGCAGGCAGCTTTCCGTCAGCGGAAGGACATGAGTCAGGGTTAGCCACGCCTGCATCAGAGAGCGAGGAAACGGTCAAAAGGAAGGTCAGGGGCAGCGCGCGCGTGCCAAGTTCAAATGTACAAGAGGGTGGCGCAATGAGCAGCCCGGAGAGGGAGCCGGGTCCCAAAGCCCGCCGAAGAGAGGGGGAGGAGTCCGAGGGGTCCGCATCCGAGGCGTCCAGGAAGGAAGGCACCCCGGGGGGGTAGTAGGACCCAGAGGCGGAAGGAGAAACGCAGAAGGTGGAGTAAGGCTAGAGTCTTAAACTGGTGTACAGGGGGCGGAGACTCAGACGAGGCTTCGCTGGTCTAGGGTCTAGACGTAGAGACGCACGCTAGGGTTTGAAAATGGGAACTAAACTTCAATAAAGACTTTTGTACAGTTCTGCTGGCTAGCGTTGGTCTTCTGTGAGCTGGGACCTGGAGGCAGTCTCTGACAGTTATACTCAGGCACTTTGCAAAGAAAATGGAAGTGCTAGTTTTTTTTGGGGGGGGGTGTTTTGAATGTACATGGAGTTTTGTTACACTTTCTCTCAAATGTGCAAGGGATTATTTATACAAAGTTCTTCTGAGGCAGCCCTGGTGTAAAACTAAAATGCTGCACAGACTAGAATTCTGGTTCTCTGAAGTTCCAAACTGTACTCAAGTCGCATTTGGGATTAGTGCTACATGAACATGCACACTCACTCACTCAAGCACACAGCACCAGTGACATGCAAGTCCTTTCCTTGAGATCCTCCTGTATGCTCAGCTTCCCAATGAGATTTTGTATGTACCATTGCGTGCTCACTCTGGGACATAAATACTCCTTCCATAAAACAGAGGAGGAGTTCAAGGGAGAGTGCTAGTGTGTTCATGCCCTACTGTGGGCTCCTGGCAGGGACTGGCAGGGCTCTGAAGACTGTGTGGCACAGGAAGGGGGCCAGGAGAGTGATCTAGTAAAGGTGACCAACAATCTATGGGGTTTGACGCCACCTACAAGGCAGGACCCAGGGCAGGGGGAGGAGAGAGAATCAGGGCAGTCTAAGACGGAGGAATGTGTATAGGATGTGGTGGAAGAAAAGGCTGTTCTGGTGACAGATGGGTAAGTAGATTCCCCATCTTTCCCCACTTCACCCCTAGAACTAAGAGGGGCTTGAACTGGGAAGAGCAGTGATGGCGTATGTGCAGTAGAAGTCTCTAGTTGTGGGAGTCCATCAGGGGAGGGCATGTAAGCAGGGAGGGGCAGGATCTCACTGTTGCTGCAACTGCTCCGCAGAGTGCAGATATGTGGGAGAAGTTGCTTAGTAGCTAGAGGAGTGTGTGCATGCGCATCCAGAGCACCACGGGAGTTACTGTACATGCTTCTTTTTGTCAATAAAGACTCAACTATCAGACATGTGCCTTCCTTAGCTAGGGTAGGCCAGGACAGCTCCTTAGGGGCATCTGGTTGGTCACTATGAGAACAGAGTCCTAGACTCAATGGACCTTTGGTCCAAGCCAACAAAATTCTTATGTTCTTAGTGGCTACTGACATGCTTCCTTGTAGCTGTATAGCAGAGAAGATGCAACACTGACATAATAGGAAACCAAATTTCCTCCTATGTGGATGACCAACACTAATGGGCTTGCACATTCTTCCTTCTGCTTTTTAGTGACCATGTCAAAAAGATGAATAGGTTGCTGTTGTTTAAGCTGCTGTTCATCATTATGTCTGAACTTGGGAGAACTGTGGTCTCTTTAAATTCTAGTTAGTGGACAAGCCAGGGCCTGAAACTATGGTTTTATCCTGGTTGGTCTTACAAGAGCTTAAGCCAACTGCAGTTCTCCAAGTTTGGATGTCATGATGAACTGTGCTGCATTTAAAACTGGAAGCTGTTGCTTTCAAACTCCTCCCAGCAATGGAAGAAGAGGTTTAGTCAAGTAGTTGTAAACCCAAGCTTCCTGTGACATCAGTAGGGTTGGCCAATATCTGGTTTTCAATATAGCAATATATCATCACAATATATTGATATATCACAATATCTGAAATAAGGATGGAACTAAGCAGAGGAGACCAGGGTAATGTCCTTTCTACTACTAAATTGTTAAATGATGATATTATTAATCACCTCATGGTCACTTTTCTCAGCAGGAAAGCCAAAATGCATCCAAGCAGGAAGTTTGGTTTTGGGCTTGTCTATCAAATGGTTGCATTCAGGACAATCCAAAATACAGTGGTGAGTCATAGTGACTCCAAATAATCAGGGACTGCCAGCAGGCCTGCAAGGGGGCAGAAGCAGTGGTGGCCTGGTGACAGCAGCACAAACAATGGCAACCTCACAGGCCTCATCATGGCAATGGGAAGCGGCAGCAGAAGTGGCAATTGCCTGTCAGGTGGTGCTGCTCAAGGTGGTGGCAGTAGCAGCAGCAGCTTGTGAGGCCTTGCAGTGGCAGCACACGCAGTGGTGGGCCACAAGGCCTCGTGGTGGTGAGAGGCAGCCTGCAAGGCCTCATCATGGTGGAAGGTTGTTGTTGTTTAGTCGTTTAGTCGTGTCCGACTCTTCGTGACCCCATGGACCAGAGCACGCCAGGCACTCCTGTCTTCCACTGCCTCCCGCAGTTTGGTCAAACTCATGCTGGTAGCTTCGAGAACGGTGGAAAGAGGTGGAGGAATAGACTCGTGATGGCCTTCAAGGCCCTGCTGCACCAGTGAGAAGCAGCGGCAAAAGTTGTGGCAGCCTGTGAGACCTCATGGTGGCAGTGGGAGGTGGTGGCAGAAGTTTTATACCCTTGTCAGTTTTAGACCCTTAAGTTGCCAGGATGTTACCCTGTCTTGTTCGCCTCTGCATAGCTCCATTCTTATTTCAAACATTGTGATATATTGGTATAGTGTGATGTATATTTGATGCATTTTGGCTTGTCTGCTAATGAAAGTGACCATGTGGTGACTGATAATATTGTCATTTATCAGTTTTAGACATTGTGGTAGATTACAATGCTTAGCTGGTCATATATCACAATGTTGAAAACCTCTGCATAGTTCCATCCTTATTTCAGACATTGTGGTAGATTGCAACTTCAAAGTGGTTTTGGATGATATTATTGATAAATCGCCCAGAAAAGGCCCATGACCTACTCTCCTCTTCTTGCTAAGAATCTCTGCTCTAAAAGAGGAGATGAAAACACCATCCAGGTTACAGCTGAAAGCCAATTAGATGCTCAGGCAAATGGAGAACAGGCTAAAATCTCTCCAGTCCCACATGGCTTCCGTTCTTCTTAGTGCTGCCAATTTCAGTGCCACAGTGCATTTCTGACACAATACTGTCAGCTTAATTGCAGTATCTGTAGATCATCTTCCTTGAACAAGTTATACCTCATATTTCAGGCTGCAACTTATTTAAATAATATGTTTGGCAACTGGGCTGGCAGACAATTCATCAGACCTCATCATCGCACAGTAAGCCCAAGAGATCAGAATTACAGGGGGGGGGGGGGCGGGATGCAATGGCAGATAACTGGGGTTTTTTCACTTCAGTCAGCACATATTTTTTCTTCAAATGTTTATTACTTTTATCAAGAAGAAGATTTATCATTAATTAAATATCTATACCACCCTTCATCTGATGTGCTGCTGAACTTCAAAGCACAATACAGTGGAACCTCAAGTTGCAGACCTAATCCGTCCCAGAGGCATGTCCGCAACTTGAAATGTTCGCATCCAGAAGTGCCACGTCTGCACACGCACGTGGTGTGATTTAGCGCTTCTGCGCAAGCAGCGAAACCCAGAAGTAATCATTCCGGTACTTCCGGGTTGCTGCGGGACGCAACTTGAAAAGACGTAACTTAAAGCAGAAGCAACATGAGGTATGACTGTAGCACATTCAACTTCAGAGGATCTCTCTCTTTTTTTTAAGATGATATTTATTAAACTTTGACAATTACAGAAAAAGAAAAGAAAGACAATAAAAAGTTACAATACTTCAAAAAAACAAAAAGAAAAAAAACAATAAAAAACCATACAACAAAGCAATGAGAAAAACAAAAACATTTAAAAACACATCCAGTATTTCCATATCTTTATCTTCCATTTACTTGTTTCATCAACCTCCTCGCACCTCCCTTTTTTGTATTCTGATTCAATTAACTGTTTCAGCAAATCCTTTCCATCTTTCTCAGATTTTGTTCTAGAATTTGTCTTAACACAATTTGACCTTAAATTTTACACTTTGACCCATTAACAATCCCTTTTTTACTTAGTTCTTTATAACCTTTCTGCTAAGACCATGTAACTTTATTCCAGCACATCTTCAGAGGATCTCTCTTGCTTCTGAACCCATTGAGCTCAATGCCATCTAGCAAATAAAACCAAAGTAAAAATAGGCGGCACTTCTTAGAAGCATTGATCCTTGGTCCATCTAATTCTGCACTGTCTAAAAGGACAGGCAGTGGCTCTCTTACGGTTTCAGATGGGGTCTCTTCTAGCCCTAACTAGAGATACCAGTGACTGAACCTGGGACCTTCTGCATGCAAAACAACTTCTCTAGCACTGAACTATGGCCCATCAACAAGCCTTCGAGTACCTATATAATGGGACGGCAAACTGGCAAACAAAAGGCCACAATCAAACAAAAAGGATGAGAGGAATATATCCAGCAGTTTCGTACTGCTGCACACACTAGGAAGCAAAATTTACTCCTTTTTGCACAGAATTTATCCTCAACAGCACACAATGTGGCTGCCTCACAACAGGGTGTCTGCCATCTGGTTCAGCTTCCATCTTGTTCCAAAGAGTCATCAAGCTGCTTCTCTAAGAGGGTTAAAAAAATCCAGGCACCTCAAATTACATAAACTCCTTGAAAAGAGTATAATTTTAGGACTGTCACACAATTAGAGAAATCTTATATCTAACTGTAACACATATAATTAACCAATTAAACTGCACCATGGCAGGCATCATATTAAGACAGTCATTCCTCAGTTTACAGTTTATGTAAGTCCTTGTATTAAAAAATAATTTCAGAAGTTTAAAAGCTGACGACAGATTAATTGGAGGGAGCATCCTGTGAGCTGATCTATGTATTATAGTAGATTCGCTTGATTTATCAAATAAACATTGCAATTCTTATATTTCCTCAGATCTTTATAGGGCTTCATCCCCAAAATTGTTGGTGCCAGCTGTGCATTTATTTGTTTTTCCGTAGACCTGAATTCTGAATCCCACAATATCCTGTCCATCAATTAGAACAAATTAGCCCAGACAATTAAAAATGTTGCCGGCATAAACACATCCCTTTCTAGGCTTCAGCTGTCCTGAAGGGAGGTGGGCATAGCCAATGCAGGGGATTGAACTAGAGGCTAGACAACCCTTTGGTTCCCTTCCAGCTGTACAATTATATGATTCTATGATTGAAATAATTATGAGCTACCCACAAATTTGGATTAACTGACCTGATCCGCACCACTTGGACTAATGTGCAGATCAGAACTTAACTATACACCAGATTTAATACATCTCCAAGTGTTGCAATTCAGTTCTTCAAAGTTTAAACCAGGGGTCAGCAAACTTTTTCAGCAAACTGTCCCTCAGACCTTGTGGGGGGCTGGACTATATTGGGGGGGGGGGGGAATGAACAAATTCCTATGCCCCACAAATAACCCAGAGATGCATTTCAAATAAAAATCCTCAGGCCAGATTTAGAAGGCAATTGGGCCGGATCCGGCCTCTGTGCCTTAGTTTGCCTACCCATGGTTTAAACCAGGGGTCAGCAAGGTTTATCTTGCATGGGCCGGAATGGTCCCAGGGAGATCCCTCCATGGGCTGGATCGCACCCACACCCGCGATTTTTGGTGTCTGCATAGACGCGATTTTCGGCGCCGTGGAAGCGAGTCCCCATGCCGCGCTGTGCCAGTTTAACACAGTGCATGAGCAGGCAACACAGTTTGGGGGCTCGTGGGCTGGTCAAATAACCTCTGCGGGCTGGTTCCAGCCCATGGGCCTTAAGTTGCTGACCCCTGGTTTAAATGCACAAAAATATGTGGCATTTTTAAAAAACAAAAACAAATCGCATATAAATACAGAAGCAATAGAGAATGGGGCTGATGTGTGAACATATGCAAAGGTGCCACAGGATGGAAATAGACAGATTCACCCACTCCTTCCTACTGCACTAGCTCGTGTTCAATATTTATGATTTAAAAAGAAGAAACTGGAGGTAAGTGGTCAGCTGCTTCAAACGGATGTCCTTCCCACAGTGAAATGAAAGCCAAATGTGTTTTCTATTAAATGTAGAAGAAAGAAACGTGAATGCATTTGAAAACTCACAAGGACTGCCATTCTGAAAGCCCTGCACTCTCTCCTTTTTACCCTGTGATTTAAAAAGCAATCACAACTAATTCTCACCTCTGCCATCCTCGAAAACAGGATTAATTATGATTACTTGCAGACAGACCCCTGAAACTTAGCCAAGACTTTGACACCAGTGTCCTCAATGAATGAAAACCACAGAAATCCAGACAGAAGCAGGTCAAATAGAAGGTTAGAGCCATCCACTCACCCGCACACAGTTTCAAATCCCAAAGTTACATGGATTATTAAATCTGACCAATTCCACAAGTCTGATCAGGTAGTGGTTAGTGTCCTGTCTCTTTTCTGATTATCCATCAAGAACGGAAGTGGAATTCCTACTATTATTATTACTTGATATTGGTCATACGTATCTCATTTGTCTTTTATGGTTCAAGGCAAATGGGTATATCTGAGGCTGCAGATCCACCCTGGATTAAAACTTATTTTCGTCTTTCTCACAAGCAGAGCGAATTTCAATTATGTTACCTCCTGTTGTCCTTTTATAACAACCCATTTTACCACTCTGCCAACAGCTGAAAGGTGAATTGAAAGACCAAAGGTGGCAGGGGGTTCAGTACCATGCCATGGTAGGTGGTGGCATTCATATGAATGCCTCAACTCAACATGCTAGTACCAGGCAGTCTGGTTACAGGATCACCCCACAGACAAGAAATCGAAAGACCCATAGACTTCTGCCTCCTCAAATCCTCTTACAAATACAGAAAGGGAAACCAGAATGCACTCAAAGGAGACACACATTAGTTACACATTACGCATGAGATAGCTAAGTCCTTCTGAGGAACAATGCCTAAGACAAATAAATCCCCGCCAGGGGTCACGGCAGCAAGAGTGCTTGCCTTAATCTTTAATTTTATATCACAGCGATAGAAGGAGAGAAATTGAATTTGCCCGCACGGACAATGCGCATAGATCTCTAAATACATGACAGGCTTTGGGAAAGATAAGAAGAGGGAAAGATAGAGGGGCAAGTTAAGTTCTGAGCACTCTGTGAGGAGATGAGCTGAATTCCTAAACACATGTTGGATGGTTCTGAACAAAGTCAGCATACTTGTTGCATTTGGAGGAGCCCAGCAAACGCTGCAAGAGAACAATGCCTAAGGGAAGAAAAATCCTGATAGAGAAGAAATCTATGGCCAGGCGCAAAGCTAAACGGCAGATGAGAATTTGCAAGCTTCTGAACCACATGGAAATTGCTTCCACCATGGCAAAAATGCAGCCAAAGATTTGGGCCAATTCCTAACAAGACCATTCAATAATTCATCCCTACCCAAAGACAACCCTTGTCTTTTTTTAAAATATAATTTTTATTAAGTTTTCCATATTTTATTACATTTCAGAATCAAAGAATAAAAAAATAATAATTCATGGCTTAAAACTTTGCTTAAATAAAGCATCGACCTCCTTCCTTCCCTCTAACAGACTTCCATATCTCATTACCAATTTCTCCACATTCCTAAATTCACTTCTTTACCTTAAATCAATCTTTTAACAATCACCTACTTATAAGTAAATCAGCTCCTTAATTTCCCATTACCAAACATTTCAACTTAAACCTACAAACGTATTCAACTGCTTACAATTTTCTTTCATATATAATATAAATTTGCCCCAGTCCTTTTGAAACAAATCATCACGGCAATTTCAAATCTTCCCCGTCAGCTTCGCCAGCTCCACATATTTGACCATCTTTACTTGCCAATCTTCCAATGTGGGAAGTTCTTGTTGCTTCAATTTTTGGGCCAGGAGTATTCTTGCGGCTGCTGTTGCATACATGAACAAATTTACTTCTTTCATTTGAATTTCCTCAATTAACACCAACAGGAAAGCCTCTGTTTTTTTGCTGAAATTATACTTAAAGACAACCCTTGTCAATATTAAGAAATCAGCACAGGCTGAGATGTTGTTGTTTTACCTTCGCAGCAGAAGCACTTTTAGCAGGGATGGGGAACTTCAGACCCCAAATGTGGCACTTCAGACCTTTGTATCTAGTCCTTAGGATTCTTCCCAAGCCACATACCCATACTAGCTATGCTTTGCACCCTCTTTTAGTGTTTTTGCCAGGCTGCAATGTACCTTTGGGCTAGAACAATGCTTCTTGATTACCTGGATGGAGAGGAATGTGCAATAAGTATTCTCCTGTACAACATTCACATTCATTGCTCTGTCCATTCTTGCCTCTGACCAGGATCACTTTTGCCTCAGGCTTCACCCACCCATCACTGGTATGTGGTTGGTCCATGGTTAGCTACTGAAAAGGAAATGTGGCCTTCAGGCTGACTTTCAGCATGCAAACACTTCAGTGCGCTCAGCTTGTATGCCCATGCTGGAAGGAGCTAACACAAAAAACCCCAGAATGCAGCCAAACACGTCAGATTTTATGCTAAAGAGATGGCAAATGCTACGAGGTGCACCCTAACATTTAGTTGAGGTGCTTCCCTAGAACCTGTATGGCCCGTATCTAGCCAGAAGATAACTGTATTTCGAGGACTTTAGTGATCTGACATGGTTACCCTTCCTGCCTCTGTTTGCTTTCCCCTCTCTACCTCTTTTAAAGCTCTTTGATGGCTGAGAACAGCCTTAAATGCCCTAATCTGTTAGAAGGAAGTGATATTGCTGGGTACCTTCTTTAGATGTTGGACATTGTTTGAAGAAAGTGAGGCATTGGGAGAAGTGGCTAATGAATAATCTGCATGTAGCCAGTAGCAGGTAGCCAGTCCGGCAAGCCACGCAGGGTAACAGGCTTGTTGTGTCCGACTGTTTATGACCCCATGGACCAGAGCACGCCAGGCACTCCTGTCTTCCACTGCCTCCCGCAGTTTGGTCAAACTCAAGTTTTCCAAACTTGCTGGCATATTGAGTGTAGCACCTTAACAGCATCATTAAAAATTTTAAATAGTTCAGCTGGCCAAAAGGCAGTTCTGAGAAGCTCATGCACAGACTGATTGATGGCAGGGCCGTGCAAACCTAAAGCTACCTGGGGAGTCGCTTCGCCACTTCCTGAGGGCTTCCAAGTGGCAGATTGAAGTGCTTGCTTGGTAATGTGTATATTGCTTGCTGTTTAGAATAAAATCTTAAATCTTCTCATTCACTTGTGTTTTGCATCACCTCTCATTTTAAAAGAACCACCTTGCATTGGCAAGACAGAATCAAAGGTCTTGAAAAAAGGATCCAGCTCCTAGTGTTAAAGTAGGACAACAGAGATTCAGCAGGCATGCTTATGACAAAAGTATATGAAATTATGCATAGCATGCAGAAAATGGATAGAGAAAAGTTCTTCCTCTCATAATGCAAGAACTTTGGGGGACGAGGTGGGGAAGGCAAATAATTCTTCAGCTGTCCTGTAGTTAAACTAAGGAATTTGTTCCCATTAGTTGTAGTAATAGCTAACAACTTGGACGGCTTTAAAAGAGGATTAGATAAATTCATGAATGATAAGGCTATCAGTGGCTACCAAAATGCCTTTGAATACGAGTTCCTGGGAATCACAGGTAGATAGAGTTACTGTTGCATTCATAATGTTCCTAAGCATAGGTAATAATAATAATAATAATAATAATAATAATAATAATAATTTATTATTTGTACCCCGCCCATCTGGCTGGGTTTCCCCAGCCACTCTGGGCGGCTTCCAACAAAGATGAAAAATAAACTAAAATGTCACATATCAAAAACTTCCCTGAACAGGGCTGCCTTCAGATGTCTTCTGAATGTCAGGTAGTTGTTTATCACTTTGACATCTGATGGGAGGGCGTTCCACAGGGCGGGCGCCACTACCAAGAAGGCCCTCTGCCTGGTTCCCTGTAACTTGGCCTCTCGCAATGAGGGAACCGCCAGAAGGCCCTCAGCGCTGGACCTCAGTGTCCGGGCAGAACGATGGGGGTGGAGACGCTCCTTCAGGTATACTGGGCCAAGGCCGTTTAGGGCTTTAAAGGTCAGCACCAACACTTTGAATTGTGCTTGGAAACGTACTGGGAGCCAATGTAGGTCTTTCAAGACCGGTGTTATATGGTCTCGGCGGCTGCTCCCAGTCACCAGTCTAGCTGCCACATTCTGGATTAGTTGTAGTTTCCGGGTCACCTTCAAAGGTAGCCCCACGTAGAGCGCATTGCAGTAGTTCAAGCGGGAGATAACCAGAGCATGGTAGGCAAACTAAGGCCCAGGGGCCAGATCCGGCCCAATCGTCTTCTAAATCCGGCCCGCGGACGGTCTGGGAATCAGCGTGTTTTTACATGAGTAGAATGGGTCCTTTTATTTAAAATTCATCTCAGGGTTATTTGTGGGGCATAGGAATTCATTCATTTCCCCACAAAAAATATAGTCCAGTCCCCCACAAGGTCTGAGGGACAGTGGACTGGCCCCCTGCTGAAAAAGTGTGCTGACCCCTGCTCATAAGGCTTGGTTTCCAGACCCTTGATCATCTTGGTTGTTCTCCTCTGCACGTATTCCAGCTTGTCAACATCCTTCTCAAACTGTGGTTCCCAGAACTGGACACAGTGTTCCAGGTGTGGTCTGACCAAGACAGAATAGAGTGGGACTATTACTTCCCTTGATGTAGACACCATACTTCTTTTGATGCAGCCTAGAATAGCTTTCATGTTAAGCTTGTGGTCTACTAAGTTCCCTAGATCCTTTTCACATGTACTTCTGGTAAGCCAGGTTGACAACTGTGAGAACAGGGCACTGGCCTAGATGGGCCTTTCACCTGATTTAGCCGGGTTCTTCTCATAGGAGAGGCTTTGAGACCATAAGAGACCAGTTACCAATTAAAGAAGACATTCCTGAGCTAGGTGGACAGTAATGGTCTGACAGCATAAGGCAGCTTTGTATGTGGATATGAGCTCTAATCACAACTTTAATCACATTTTTAGATTTTAGATTTTTATTGAAGTCTCTCAGATTAGAATAAGTGGAGGTTGGCAGTCAGAAACGCTGAACCAGGGAACAGGCCAGGTCGCTCCATCACAGAAGCATCCCTGAAGATGCCGGAATAAGGCAGGAAGAGCTCAAAGGCTGCAAGCTGCACACTTAACAAGCAGGCAGAGATATATTTCCTGTTTGTGCCCCCTGTCCCCTCCACACACACACACACACATTATCTAGGAGCTTCTCAGCTCTGTCTGGTGCCTGAAGAAACAAGCAGTCATGGGAGATTGTGGGGGTAATAGAGGGAAGCAGAGGAGGAGGAGGTGGTGGAGAATAGATGCCTGTAATTTATCAAAGGGGCACCTTGGCAGGAAATTAATGAAATGCTTAAATCTCTCCTGCTTAAAAATTAAAACGCCTCCCCTGCCGCTTCTGTGCACACCCCTTCACCCTTCCATTTTTGCCTTTCAGGCATGTGAGGCTTACTTCATCTCTTCATCTGCGTAGCAATTCCCTAGAGACCCTGCAGGTAGCCTGCCTTTTTTGTATGTGGAGTACTACCCACACCTTCAATACTGGGGAAACCTTTTCATTCTTCCAGCCAGGCAAAAGCTTTGTTTCTATTTTGGATGTTTACTGTTGCTTTGAGTAACAGCTCCCCTGGTTTGCCAAGAATGACAAGCAGGAGACGCTAAAATTGTAGAGAGTTGTGTTCTCCCGGGGATGGGAGGGAGGAGAGATTACAAGTAACTATGGTGCAATTCCTTTTATTAGGGGCCAACGGAAACATCAAAGCACTGAGCAAGTTTAACAGAACTCTTCTTCAGGCTACAAGGTAAGTGAAAACAAGGGGAAAGATATCAGTGGGCATAATGGTAAAGCTCCAGACTTCTAACAATCTTAGGTTGAAACACAGAGTAAGTTTTGTAGACTTAATTTGGTTAGATTGGGCCCAAGGGGGGTGGGGGTGGAATGACCTCAGATCCACAGAAGCACAGGCCGCATCTGCACTATACATTTAAAGCACTATTATACTACTTCAAACAGTCATGGTTTCCTGTCCAATAATCCTGGGAACTGTGGTTTGTTAAGGATGCTGAGAGTCATGTAGAGTTACAATTCCCAGAGTGGTTTAACAATAAATCCCTCTTCCTATTGTACTCTGATAATTGTAGTTCTGTGAGGTGAATAGGGATCTTCTAACACAGGCATAGGCAAACTCAGCCCTCCAGATGTTTCGGGAACTCCCATAATCCCTAGCTAACAGGACCAGTGGTCAGGGATGATGGGAGTTGTAGTCCCAAAACATCTGGAGGGCTGATTTTGCCTATGCCTGTTCTAACAACTCTCAGCCCCCTTAACAAACTACAGTTCCCAGGATCCACTAAGAGAAGTCATTAGTGTTTAAAGTTGCATGATACTGCTTCAAACGCACAGTGCAGATGGGCCTAGAGGTGTATGGGATCTTGGAGGTCATCTATTTCAACTGCCTCATTACAGCATTCCCCTTAAATATCTATAGGCAAGAGAACCAACCACTTCCAGAGTCCATCTGTTCCACTGCTGAATAATCAATCGCAATCGAGAAGCTTCCCCCAATTCTGCTCCCAGCTATTTCCATCTGCTGGTTCTATGTCCTGGCTGTCTCAAAGCACAGTGAGCAAGTAAGCTCAGTAAACATCTGTCTCGAGTGCATCTGAACTCATAAGGTCCCTTTGGGAAGCAGAGAGCAGAAGTAAGGAAGAGGGGATATGGCTCTTAACAGTGAGAAAGTTTAAAAGGATGTCCTGTTGATTTACTTTTTGGTTCTCTTTATCTGTAGCCAATCCAGGAAATACTCTTCCCTCTTTTTCAGCTTCAGCTTCATGGTTGCAGTCATCTCCAACTAGGAATGGGAACATCTGACAATTTCCGTTTCTCTGTTTCTCATTTCCCCCCAATCTTAAATTCAGTTATCCATATTTTCACAAAAGTTGGGGGGAGGTTTTTGGGGGGGGGCAGAAGTGCTCATGAAAATTCATCAGTATTTTCATGCAAATTTGTTATACACATTTTTGTATGCAAATTTGGCTAATATATATTTTTGCAAAGCAAGTTTCCCTAACACACTGCATATTTGTAAGTTATTTTATTCAAAGTGTCGGTGTTGACCTTTGAAGCCCTAAACTGCCTCGGCCCAGTATACCTGAAGGAGCGTCTCCACCCCCATCGTTCTGCCCAGATGCTAAGGTCCAGCGCCGAGGGCCTTCTGGCGGTTCCCTCACTGTGAGAAGCAAAGCTACAGGGAACCAGGAAGAGGGCCTTCTTGGTGGTGGCACCCACCCTGTGGAACGCCCTCCCATCAGATGTCAAAGAGATAAACAACTATCTGACATTTAGAAGACATCTGAAGGCAGCCCTATTTAGGGAAGTTTTTAATGTGTGACATTTTAATGTATTTTTAATCTTTGTTGGAAGCCATCCAGAGTGGCTGGGGAAACCCAGCCAGATGGGTGGGGTACAAATAAATTATTATTATTATTATTATTATTATTATTATTATTATTATTATATTTTCATAATACAGGCAATCCTCATTTTGTGCGGTGGTTCTTTGCCAGATCTCAGCACACATTTTCATGACGTCTTTATGACATTTGGAGCATACTTCTGGGTTTGGCGCTGGGCACGTGTGCGTGTTCATGCATCATTCAGAGGCATCTAAATAGGGAGTTGACTGTATATCCATTTCTGTGCACAATCCGCCCCTCCCCCCCCCCCAGAAGATGCATTTTTGGATATGTTACTTGGCTAGAGAACTGCACTGCAAAATTCAGAGAAGTGCAAATTTCAAAGAATCACTTTCTTCTGGTTTAAGGACTGTTTCAGAAATTGCCAGTTAGGTGAATTCACCTTAAAATGCAAACCGAAATGAGATTCTCCTCCAGCCCTCTCACCCACCCATACCTGGTGTTGCACAAAAGTAGTTTACACAAGAATTTGTCTTGTTTCCTTGGACAGCTGAATAGAAAGGCTTTGGGATCCTCCAAGCAAAGAATCTGCAGCTGACTCGGTACATAACAATACATGTAGGATGGTGAAAGATATTCAGGAATACAGAATGAACTAGTGAAGCCTTTAGACAATGTATACCCCCATTTTCTGTCCCATGCTGAATTTTCTTCTTGGTCATATCTTTCAATAATCTTCAGCAGCAAACAAGGAACTCAAAAGAGGGCAACTTATGCTTTGCATAGATACAGTGGTGCCTCGCAAGACGAAAATAATCCATTCCGCGAGTCTCTTCGTCTAGCGTTTTTTTCGTCTTGCGAAGCAACCCTATTAGCGGCTTAGCGCTATTAGCGGTTTAGCGGCTTAGCGGCTATTAAAGGCTTAGCGGCTAAAAGGCTATTAGCGGCTTAGCGGCTTAGAAAAAGGGGGGGGAAGCGAAAAAAATCGCAAGACTCGCAATACATTTTCGTCTTGCGAAGCAAGCCCATAGGGAAATTCATCTTACGAAGCGCATCGAAAAACGGAAAACCCTTTCGTCTTGCGGGTTTTTCGTCTTGCGAGGCATTCGTTTTGCGGGGCACCACTGTATCTACAAATGTCCCAGCTTTCATTCATTTTTAGACAAAAGATCTAATGGCCAAACTAAAACAACATTGAGCTCCACCACTTAAAACAAGCAAACAAAATAAAAACAACCTTGCAGGAGCAGAGGGGGGAGGAATTGGATCAGACCAACCCCTTCCCTGCCGACAGCATAGTGCCATTAGGCAAACCAAAGGCACAACCACATTTGGAATACCAGGTACAGTTCCAGTTGCCTCACCTCAAAAAGGATATTATAGTGTTGTGAAAAGGTCGTAAAAAGGTGACTAAAATTATCAAGGGAATAGAGTGACTCCCCCGTGAAGAAAGGTTGCAGTGGTTGGGACTTTCTCAGTTTAGAGAAAAGGCAAGTATTATGGTACAATTATTTATTAAATTTCTATACTGCCCTTCATCCAAGGATCACAGGGAGGTTTACAATATAAACACTAAAATGCATACCATAATAAACAAAAACAATATCCTCACCACCACCAACACACACGTGTTGTTGTTTAGTCGTTTAGTCGTGTCCAACTCTTTGTGACCCCATGGAGCAGAGCACACCAGGCCCTCCTGTCTTCCACTGCCTCCCGCAGTTTGGTCAGACTCATGTTTGTAGCTTCGAGAACACTGTCCAACCATCTCGCCCTCTTTCGTCCCCTTCTCCTTGGCCCTCCATCTTTCCCAACACACATAGATTTTTTAATTAGCCAAACATCTGGGAGAAGAGGAATGGGAGAAGAGGCTCACCTGGGGAGAACATTCCACAAGTGGGCAGCCACCACAGAAATGGCCTGCTCTCATGTTGCCACCCTCTGGACATCTTGCCTAAGTAAGAGGTGACATGATAGAAGTTTATAAAATTATGTATGGAGTGGAGAAAGTGGACAGATGTTTTTCTCCCTCTCTCATAAAACTAGAAGTCATGGGTATCCAGTGGAAGCTGAATGCTGGAAGATTCAGGACAGATAAAAAGAAGTACTTCTTTATGTGGCACATAACTACGTAGCACATGGTTAAGTTATGGAACTTGCACTCACAGGAGGCAGTGTGCGCCACCAATTTGGACAGATTAAAAAGAGGATTAAACAAATTCATGGAGAACAAGGCTATCAGTGACTGCCAGCCATGATGGCTATGATCTGCCTCCAATATCCGAGCGAGTATGCTTTTGAATACCAGTAGCTGGGAATCAAAACTGAGGAGAATTTTCTGGTGCTTGGGTTCTGTTTGCTGGTTCTCCATAGTCTTCTTGTTGGCCACTGAAAGAACAGGATGCTGAACTTGATGGGCCAATGACCCAATCCAGCAGGCAGTTCTCATATTCTCACATTTACTTTCCAAAGATGCTGTTTGCTTTGCATATAAGAGGTATAAGCATATTCCTGGGAAGGGTTGTAGCTCACCAGCAGAACATATGCTTTGCATGGAGAAATTCCCAGATTCAAAACCAGGCATCACTATTTAGGAGGACCAGGTAGAGGTGCCAGGGGTTGGGGGGGGGGGGAATAACAAACACATTTTGTTTGTTTAGCTATTTATATCCTACTTTTCATACAAAATCCTCCACAGTAGCTCCACAAATACTTTGACCTGTTATAAGGCAGCTTCTTATGAAACCAGTGTTAAGGCTTAATGTAAAGCTGCTCCCTGTATCTTTGTTGTGTAAATTTGCTCTGCAAACAACATAGCATGGAACTAGATGGTGTAACCACTCTGTTTACAGCACTCTGCAGTCTGGGTTATGTGGGTTGGGATTGCAGGAGCTCAACAGTATATGGGCATCAGGCTGTACAATGTGAGAATAGGATGGTGGACTACATGAGCCACTGGTATGAACCAGTAGGCTCTTCTTATGTTCTTAGTTCTGCCTTGAGATGCAGTCGGCAGGTGATGATATTTTTGGCCCCTTGTAGCCCTATTGTTTTCCACGATCAGAAAGCATACTCTGCTTTTCAAAGCTGAGGGTAGGTTGGTGGCAAACCTGACAGGAAGAAAAACCCAGCATCTCGTGCATAATAACCCCAAATGCTGAGTTTTATTAAGCCAGCTTCCTTTAGCAGAAAACATGCAGATGATCACAGAGCAAACCAGGGCAGCGAGGCTCATTTCCAGACTAGGAACATGCAGATTTCAAGATCTTACAGACAGTGAGCAGGAAGGTGGTGGCCACCCCTCTGAGCTGTAATATGGAATTCTATTTCTATAACCGGAAGGAACATTAGCTCACAACCCAGCACGCCAATCTGCCTTTGTGCAGTGTTAAAAAGTCATTAACACTTCATCGTATGATGGAGCCAGCAGTGCGTTGCGGCGGGCAAATCCTCCCCAGGGAATAAGGGGGAGAGAGGGGACAGACGAAGAAAAGCAGCGGCTGAAATTTATCAGTCAGGGCACATGAATCTCAAGCACTGCAGAAACACATTTTGCTTAAACAAGCCAGCAACACTTCTAACACGACCCCTCTATCCAGCTGTGATTTGGGCATAGAGATGGGAGACTGCAGAAGCACCAAATACAAAGAGGGCTCCACAACCGGACAGGAACTCCTAGTGGAGCCTCCCCCAACCTCCAGAGCCTATACAGTTAGAGCCTAGACCCTCCTGGACACCTTCCCCTGAGCGGAAAGAACCAGATGCCTCCCACTACAAATTGCCAGTCTGGCAGTGCTGGAAGTGCACCAGGAGAAGGGAGGCTATGGAACAAAGGAGGAATGCCCATCTTCAGGACAGAGACTTCGCCCTTTGAATCTCTGAAATTCTCTCAAGGGGCTGGATCCCGGAGGAGGTAGTCTGGAGACAGAGGCATAAAAGGTCTCAATCTGCTCCCATTCCTTATCAGATCAAGTTGCTCACTTGGAGCTATCTGTGGTCCAGCAACTCTCAGCCAGCCTTTTTGCCTGCAGCATTGCCACTTGCTTTGGGGATTCTGGTACTGGATCAGAATATGACAACTTCCAGGAACTGAGAGACAAAGTTAAGGTAAAGGTAAAGGTACCCCTGCCCGTACGGGCCAGTCTTGACAGACTCTAGGGTTGTGCGCTCATCTCACTCTAGAGGCCAGGAGCCAGCGCCGTCCGCAGACACTTCCGGGTCACGTGGCCAGCGTGACATCGCTGCTCTGGCGAGCCTGCACCAGCGCAGCACACGGAACGCCGTTTACCTTCCCGCTATAAAGCGGTACCTATTTATCTACTTGCACTTTAAGGGTGCTTTCAAACTGCTAGGTGGGCAGGAGCTGGGACCGAAAGACGGGAGCTCACCCCGCCGCGGGGATTCGAACCGCGACCTTTCGATCGGCAAGTCCTAGGCACTGTGGCACCTAGGCACCCACAGCGCCACCCGCGTCCTACGTTCAGAGATAGGGTATCCCTAACTAGCTGAGGTGGGCAGAAAGAAGATCAGGATCTACTGGTAGCTTTGAGTGATTTGCTATAGAACTGGCAAGGAATCTGCCTCACGACTGTTTAATAATAGCAACACCAACAAGAGCTCTCCCCCTCCCAGCTTCTCTTGCTACTAAATTAGGCAGCTGAAAAGAAGTAAGGTTTGGGAATGGAAGGAAATCGGGAGCAGATTTTTCCAGACAGGACTGTGAGCTCAGTTCTGGTTCTGAAAGCGAAAGCAAAATTCCTGGGCAAGAGTATAACTCTGGTGGATCTCAGAGTTATAGAAAGAAAGAAGTCTCTGACAACCACCCAACGAATGCACTACAACAGGTTTCATAAGAACATTAAGAACTGCTCTGCTGGATCAGACCAGTGGCCCATAGAGTCCACCATCCTGTTCTCACAGTGGCCAAACAGATGTCTCGACAAAAGGTCCACAAGCTGGACCTGAACACAACACCACTCTCTCTTCCAGAAGTTTCTACAATTGCAGCACAGAAGCATAATGTGTCCAACAGTGCAGGTAGAACTTACTCATCAGAGTTAGTAGGCACAGGTAGCCTTAAAGGTAAAGGTAAAGGTACCCCTGTCCGTACAGGCCAGTCTTGACAGACTCTGGGGTTGTGCGCCCATCTCACTCAAGAGGCCAGGGGCCAGCGCTGTCCGGAGACACTTCCGGGTCACGTGGCCAGCGTGACATTGCTGCTCTGGCGAGCCAGAGCCCCACACGGAAACGCATTTACCTTCCCGCTAGTAAGCGGTCCCTATTTATCTACTTGCACCTGGAGGTGCTTTCGAACTGCTAGGTTGGCAGGCGCTGGGACCGAGCAACGGGAACGCACCCCGCCACGGGGATTCGACTTACTATGTATTAATTTGCCTAATTCACTTTTAAAGACATCCAAGTTGGCCGTAGTCAAATACTTCTTGCCAGAGATAATTCCATAGTTTAGTTATGTGCTGTGTGAAGAAGTTCCTTCTTTTCTCTCTCCTAAATCTCTGGATATTTTAGCATTATGAGAGGGAGAATAGCTTTTCTTCTCACACTTCCTCCACACCGTGCATTCATTTAATAGACCTCTATCATGGTGCCCCTTTCAGTAAACTAAAATTGTATTTTATACAACATTAAACCGCTTCTCAAAAAAACATCTTTAGACCCGGCCAATTTGGCCAACTATCGCCCAGTCTCAAATCTGCCATTCTTGGGCAAGGTGATTGAGCGGGTGGTTGCTGAACAACTCCAAGCACGCCTGGAGGAAACGGACCATTTGGATCCCTTCCAATCGGGATTCAGGTCTCACCATGGGACTGAAACTGCCTTGGTCGCGCTGGTTGATGATCTCCGGCGGGCTAGGGACAAAGGTGAGAGCTGTTTCCTAGTTCTGCTGGATCTCTCAGCGGCCTTTGACACCATCGACCATAACATCCTTCTGGACCGTCTAGAGGGGTTGGGAGCTGGGGGCACTGTCATACAGTGGTTCCGCTCCTTCCTCCTGGGCCGTGTCCAGAAAGTGGTGGTGGGGGATGAGTGTTCAGACCCCTGGACTCTCACTTGTGGGGTGCCTCAGGGTTCTGTCCTCTCCCCCATGCTTTTTAATATCTATATGAAGCCGCTGGGAGAGATCATCAGGGGGTTTGGACTGGGTGTTCATCAGTACGCAGATGACACCCAGCTCTACCTCTCCTTTAAATCAGAACCAGTGAAGGCGGTGAAGGTCCTGTGTGAGTGCCTGGAGGCGGTTGGAGGATGGATGGCGGCTAACAGACTGAGGTTGAATCCTGACAAGACAGAAGTACTGTTTTTGGGGGACAGGGAGCGGGTTGGTGTGGGGGATTCCCTGGTCTTGAATGGGGTAACTGTGCCCCTAAAGGACCAGGTGCGTAGCCTGGGAGTCATTTTGGACTCACAGCTGTCCATGGAGGCACAGGTTAACTCTGTGTCCAGGGCAGCTGTCTACCAGCTCCACCTGGTACGCAGGCTAAGACCCTACCTACCCGCGAACTGTCTCGCCAGAGTGGTGCATGCTCTGGTTATCTCACGCTTGGACTACTGCAACGCGCTCTACGTGGGGCTACCTTTGAAGGTGACCCGGAAACTGCAATTAATCCAGAATGCGGCAGCTAGACTGGTGACTGGGAGTGGCCGCCGGGACCATATAACACCGGTTCTGAGAGACCTGCATTGGCTCCCAGTACGTTTCCGAGCACGATTCAAAGTGTTGGTGCTGACCTTTAAAGCCCTAAACGGCCTCGGTCCTGTATACCTGAAGGAGCGTCTCAGCCCGGACACTGAGATCCAGCGCCGAGGGCCTTCTGGCGGTTCCCTCATTGCGAGAAGTGAGGCTACAGGGAACCAGACAGAGGGCCTTCTCGGTAGTGGCGCCCGCCCTGTGGAACGCCCTCCCATTAGATGTCAAAGAGATAAATAATTACCTGATATTCAGAAGACATCTTAAGGCAGCCTTGTTCAGGGAAGTTTTTAATATGTAACGCTGTACTGTTTTTAACACTGATTGGGAGCCGCCCAGAGTGGCTGGGGAAACTCAGCCAGATGGGCGGGGTATAAATAATAAATTATTATTATTATTATTATTATAACAAAATGTATTTACTACTTGATCGTAGTAAAGCTCTTAAGCCATTTACTATATTAGAATTATCAATTAAAACCTCTCAAAAACAAACTGAAAAACATATTAAAAAAAATTAAAATGAGTGGTAATAAATAAAAAAAATCAGCATCTATGTGTCTGGACAGGCTCAGCAAAACAAAAATGTTTTAAGCCAGGCACCAAAATGAGTACAGTGAAGGCGTCTGCCTGATGTCAAAAGGCAAAGTATAGGTGCCGCCATGCTAAAAGGTCAATTCCTTAGCCCCAACCATTGCAAACTTTACTTGTAGGGGAGTTTCAGGCTGATTACAGCTCCTTCAGTGGTGCAGGAAGAATTCCAAATACTCATTTTCACACTGAAGGCTCTCTCCAAGCTCACAAACTCTGTGGGAACAAGAATGCCCATGTCTTTACACCTACATCAGGCATGTCCAAAGTCCATTTCGGGGGCATAATGCAGCCCGCCGGTCAGTTTAATCTGGTCCCTGGGGTAAAAAGCTCAAAGACTTTGGTCGGCCCTTTGGTTGGTCCCCATGGCCCTTCACTTCATCAAATCTGGCCCTCTTTGAAAAAAGTTTGGACACCACTGACCTACACCCTTCCTCCTCTCCCTGAACTGAGAGGTGCATGCTGGAGTTTATAGTAGCCTCCTGCAGGCTGGTCACACTGATACTCTGAGATTTCTCATTGGGTGTTTGAATCAGTGGGAGAATGAAAGCTGTTGTGTGGTGATACCATCAAGCTGAGCAAGAAAGAGCAAAGAAACAATGGGGAAATGAGGTTGGAGGAAAAGGTGGGGGCAGAAATGAAGTTTCAGGGAGACCTGTGGTGCTTCAGAGTTTTGTGCGGTGGGGGGAAAGAAGGGACATGTGGAGTAACAGAGAGGCGGGAAAACGGGGTGCAAAGAGACTGGTGATAAAGCAACTGAAACCTGATAGGAAATAAGAGAATAAGAGACACATTAATTTACAACATGGCAAATTCCATGCATCATCTCCTCCCTCTTCCCCTTTTAATGGTGCCAGTGTTTCTGAAATTAAAGGGTATATTTCTTGCTGACATTTCCAGTGGATTGTGGGTGGGAGCTCTGAGCCCACAATCATTATATCCTGCTCTCTGTCTTGATGGCATCAGAAATCAGGCAAGAGAGCAGCTAAGGGGACAACTAAGCATTTAGTTGTGCAGCTTCTAGGAGCTGAATTTCTCTCTTTCTTTTCAACCTGACTGGACAGAGCAGAGAAGATACATTTCAGAGCCTTAGGCTTTATTTCAGAATCTGTATGCTCCCTTGTACATACACTCACACACGTACGTGTGTGTGACCTCGTTCCCACTGTGAGGAGAGGGAGCAGTCAGTGAAAAGGCCTGGAGGAGTTCATAAAGGCAGACAGCTTCTCTCCTGGGTTTTGGTATCATACCCATACAGTGCATCACCTCTTTCTAAGTTTGATCATTGCCAAGAGCACATGCCTGCTTTTCTTCTCAAGATTCAATGATTTCAAAAGGCAGGCTGAGTATTCATTCAATCAAGAACAACCCCCCTCACTGCCATCTGACAACCCTGATCTCTGGTTTTTACATGAGTGTGGGGAGAAGGCAAAGAGCGTTGGAAAAGAACACCGTCTGAACCATGCTTTTCATTCCTTAGCCTAGACCAGGCATAGGCAAACTCTGGCCCTCCAGATGTTTGGGACTACAATTCCCATCATCCCTGACCACTGGTCCTGTTAGCTAGGGATGATGGGAATTGTAGTCCCCAAATATCTGGAGGGCCGGAGTTTCCCTATGCCTGGACTAGACTTTGAAACTAAGGTGGTGAAATTTCCAGCACCTGGAATACCACAAGCCCATTAAAAATCTAAACACTGCGCACCATCTTAGGGTAGTAGACTCACAACTCATTCAGGTGAGTGAATGGGGTGATGGATGATGGACAGATCCACTCCATGCCTTGGTTTCCACACTAGCTGCAGAGGAAGTAAATTATCTCTTCTGTATCCAGTACAGTGGTACCTCGGGTTACATACACTTCAGGTTACAGACGCTTCAGGTTACAGACTCCACTACCCCAGAAATAGTACCTCGGGTTAAGAACTTTGCTTCAGGATGAGAACAGAAATCGTGCTCCTGCGGCGCAGCGGCAGCGGGAGGCCCCATTAGCTAAAGTAGAGCTTCAGGTTAAGAACAGTTTCAGGTTAAGAACGGACCTCTGGAATGAATTAAGTTCTTAACCCGAGGTACCACTGTACAGTCATACCTCAGGTGGAAGTAGCTTCAGGTTAAGCTTTTTCGGGTTGCGCTCCACTGTGACCCAGAAGTAACGGAGCGCGTTACTTCCGGGTTTCGCCACTCACGCATGTGTAGAAGCTCAAAATGACATCATGCGCATGTGTGGAAGTGGCGAGTCGCGACCCGCACATGCGCGGGTGCACAGACATGTGTTGCGTTCGCTTCAGGATGTGAACAGGGCTCCGGAACGGATCCCATTCGCATGCAGAGGTACCACTGTATAGAAATGCAGCAGAATGGAAGAAGTAGGATGGATCACCCCATCTCTCCCCCACCTGACCACTTGGTAGGCTTCTTTCTTTTTTAAACTACAGTCTGCTAAGAGGTCAGTGGCCCTTCTCAACTTCCACAGCTGGCATGGAAACAGAGTGTGCAAGACTTAGCAGGCTAGTGAAAAATAAATAATGCAAGCTAGTAACTTTCTGTAGACTTACACAATTATCATCATCTACAGCGGGTGGCGCTGTGGGTAAAAGCCTCAGCACCTAGGGCTTGCTGATCGAAAGGTCGGCGGTTCGAATCCCTGCGGCGGGGTGCGCTCCCATCGTTCGGTCCCAGCGCCTGCCAACCTAGCAGTTCGAAAGCACCCCCGGGTGCAAGTAGATAAATAGGGACCGCTTACCAGCGGGAAGGTAAACGGCGTTCCGTGTGCTGCGCTGGCTAGCCAGATGCAGCTTTGTCACGCTGGCCACGTGACCCGGAAGTGTCTGCGGACAGCGCTGGCCCCTGGCCTCTTGAGTGAGATGGGCGCACAACCCCAGAGTCTGTCAAGACTGGCCCGTACGGGCAGGGGTACCTTTATCTTTTTACAAGATCTACCAGCTGCTGGAAACCACAGGAGGGGTGAGGGCTCTTCTGATCTAATTCTGCTTGTGGCTTCCCACAGGCATGTTGTTGGCCAGGATGCTAAACCTGGGAGGCTCCTCTTTTCTTCTTAAAGCTACCTTAGAATTTTATGCTATTGAGGTGAATTTAGTGTTCATCTTGCACATGAAAACTTTAAATTTTCTATCCTACACCCAATTCTCTCAGTACAGGAGTTTCCAAACTGTGGTCCATGAAGCACCACTGGTTCATGACTTTCTTTCAGGTCATCCACAGCATGTCCGTGGATGTGTGGTAGAAGATGGGAAATAGCACCACCCGTTGCATTAAACATTCATGTTCATATTGCTTTCATTTTGTTTTCATTGCTTCTTTTATTCAAATTGTAATACATCAAAATACAATATATAAGAAATAAAAGCAGCAACAAAAGTACAATAAAAAAAATAATATAGCATCTATTTCTGAAATAGGCAGAAAAATAAGATAAGATGCTTAGCAATTTTCAAGCAGTTGGTGAGGGGGGAAAGTAGGAGAACCCTGTTCTATCCCACAGCTAATCCTCTTAGGAGATTGGTCCTAAGAAGTGCCATTGTGCATATTGTGTGTCTTCAGCACACAGTAACAAAATGCATACACACAGAGATCAGACCATATATTAATCTAATCTATTGTCTTTGTGCCAATAGTGGTCAAACAGGTACTCGGTGAAAGAGCACAAGCAGGGCCAAAAAGCAATTGGCCACCACCAACCTCACTGTTCCCTCCACCAGCAGATAGTGTATAGTGCCCTGGGTCAGGTGATTACATTAGTCAGCCATTCAGTTTCCCGTTATGGCCAACCAACTGCTTTCATGAACTCCATAAGCAGAGTCAATAAGCTCTCATCCACTGTTGCTTCCAGAGGTCCACAAACACAGTTCAGTCAATCCTCCATTTATGCATGTCCAATATGCATACGACCGCGTATACGTGCATCATGCCAAACCCAGAAGTGACACAAAAACATCACAAAAAGAGATGGAATAGGGTGGAGGTGGGGTGGAAGGTTTGCAGGCTTTTTCAATGGTGTTTCAAATCTACGTGACTTCACCCCCACAAAAATGGGGAGTAGCCTGTAATCATGACTAGTACTGATTGACTTATCCCTCAAAGAGTTTATCCAACTGCCCCTTCAAAGCCAGTGCCCCTCACTACATCTTATGGCAGCAAAATTCCATATGCTACTGGTGTACTGTGTGGATACTAGATGCTTCCCTATACCAAGTCAGACCATTGACCCATCTAACTGAGCATTGCTTACACTGACCAGCAGCAGATCTCCGGGGTTTCAGGCAGGGGCCACTTCTAGCCCAACTGGCGGTGCTGGGGATTTGACTTGGCACTTTCCTTGGTTTCTCCTGACAGTGTCCATGGGCACCAGCTGCCTGCTCACTTACCCCGGAGAACAAATCAGACAGTACTGATTCAACTCCTGACCAGCACCTGAGAAGCCCAACCTGGAGATGCTAAGTGGTTGAACCTGAGCATGTGAACAGATGCTTTACCACTGAACTGCAGCCCACTTTTCATGGTCTGTGAGAACATCTGGCTGCTTTGTCTCTTTCTCCCATTTAGAGCTGTCCAGGCTACTTCCCCTAACACCTTAACACCTTAACTCTCACACGATGCCTGCTTTCATCATGCAGCAGTATGAGCAGCTCTTCTCTTTAGTAAGCACCAACTGGAATGTTTTGTAATCATTCATTGCCACTTCCCACAAATAGAGATGACTGGGGCAATGCTAAAGAAATGAAAAAAGAGCATAACTCTCCTAAAGAGGAGTCTTAGCATATGCATTTTGCTGTAACGCCCAATCAGAGGCCCAAACCAAGTATGTGATTTGCATCTCTATTATCAGTATTTATTATGCTGACTGTAGCAAACCATAAGCGAACCAACTTGCCTGCTTCCAATGGGTGTGATTTAACCACTGCCAGATCTTAGATCTTGGGGTTTAATTCTAAGAAATATAAAGAGCCCATTTTGTAATGTCAGGTATCTGATATTCATACTTGCACCCCCAATCTGTGTGCATTTATGGCATATATATATATATATATATATATATATATATATATATGCCATAAATATATATATATCCCTGACAATTATCCCCAATCTGTGTTCATTTATGGCATATATATATATATATATCCCTGACAATTAGGTCCAGTCATGGACAACTCTGGGGTTGTGGCACTCATCTCGCTCTGTAGGCTAAGGGAGCTGGCATTTGTCCACAGACAGCTGCTGGGTCATGTGGCCAGCATGACTAAGCCGCTTCTGGCGAACCAGAGCTGTGCATGAAAACACCGTTTACCTTCCCGCCAGAGCGGTACCTATTTATCTACTTGCACTTTGACATGCTTTCGAACTGCTAGGTAGGCAGGAGCTGGGACTGAGCAACAGGAGCTCACCCCGTCATGGGGATTCAAACTGCCAACCTTCTGATCAGCAAGCCGTAGGCTCTGTAGTTTAAACCACAGCGCCACCCGCATCCCTCCGTGTGTGTGTGTGTGTGTGTGTGTGTGTGTGTGTATGTGTGTTTGTGTGTGTGTGTGTGTGTGTGTGTGTGTGTGTGTGTGTATTCAATCCAACCTTCATTTACTATAAAATGTGAAGAGAGCTGCGGTTCTCTACTACATAACACATTAAGTACTTCTGATTACCCAGGGCCAGCCTGCCCATGAGGTGAGATGGGCAGTTGTCTCAGGCAGCAGAACTGAGCTCAAGAAGCATGCCACTCTCTGCCACATCCCACCGCCATCTTCTCTGACACAGATGCATCCTGCTGCCACCACACACACGCCTGCAGCAGAGGCAGAGACATGGCAGCAGCAAGACATGGTGGCAGCGTACACCTGTAGTGAAATAGGCGGCAGTGGGGGAGGTGGCACATGGAGGAGGAGGCGGTGGCAGGGGCAAAGGTAAAAAGGTAAAGGACCCATGGATGGTTAAGTGCAGTCAAAGGCGACTATGGGGTTGTGGCGCTCATCTCACTTTCAGGCCGAGGGAGCCGGCGTTTGTCCACAGACAGCTTTCTGGGTCATGTGGCCAGCAGGACTAAATTGTTTCTGGAGCAACGGAAAACCATGACGGAAACCAGAGTGCACGGAAATGCCATTTACCTTCCTGCTGGAGCGGTACCTATTTATCTACTTGCACTGGCATGCTTTCGAACTGCTAGGTTGGCAGAAGTTGGGACAGAGCAACAGGAGCTCACCCCGTTGCAGGGATTTGAACTGCCGACCTTCTGACTGGCAAGCCCAAGAGGCTCAGTGGTTTAGACCACAGCACCACTGAGTGGGTGGGGGTTGTGCCTCAAGCAGTAAAATTTCCTGGGTCAGCTGGAATCCTGTGATTACTAGATATGTACCGAGGGCATAGAGTAGAATCAAAGGAGCTTCATGATTTACTGACACATCTTTGTATTTATATCTGCATGCCTTTTTTTCTACCTATAAAGAGAGAAGCTACTAGTTCAAGACCTGCTAAATTTTAAGGACAGCCACAAAAGGCTATAGGCCTCTTCCTAGTTTCAAGACCCACACCCAGTTTCCCTTCCTCAACTCTCATCCAGCATCCACTTAGCACCCCATCATCTCTGTGCTGCAACACCTCTGCATCCCAACACCTTTTTCATGTTGAATATCGTCTGCCCTTGAGATGTACTGCACAGTGAACTTCACACTCGCAGGAGCCTCAAAATCACATAAACAACAAAAGACCATTCAGGAAAGTAACTAGATTAATCAATCTATTCAATGAGAGCTTAAAAAACAAACAAACTATGAATCCTTTGTAACCAGCACTCAGGCTCTAAAAAAGCAATTTGAAAGCAAGTGGAGTAAAGTGTGTTGTATGCTATATATGCAAGTTGATTCTCTGGCTCCTGAAATTCTGGAACAAGCTTCAGCTGAGCTATCTTTTGTTCCTGTAGAGACAGACTAGAGGTTAAATACACTCACAGTGAGAAAAGATTTAAACCAATAAAAAAAAGCAAATACGTCACAGCCTCTTTTCCTCATGGCATTTATTTTAAATGTCATAAACATCTGGGCACATGCTAAGAAGGGCTTGTGCAGAACTTTACAGGATACAGTTGAGGGAGGAACAGAGATACAGCGGTACCTCGGGTTATGAACTTAATTCGTTCTGGAGGTCTGTTCTTAACCTGAAACTGTTCTTAACCTGAAGCACCACTTTAGCTAATGGGGCCTCCTGCTGCCGCTGCGCTGCCGCTACACGATTTCTGTTTTCATCCTGAAGCAAAGTTCTTAACCCGAGGTACTATTTCTGGGCTAGCGGAGTCTGTAACCTGAAGCGTCTGTAACCCAAGGTACCACTGTAGAGTACAAAGTCATGAGAACTGTGGGCGGAGGGTGGAGGCTAAGGCTATCAATGGCTACTAGCCACAATGGCTATGTACTATTTCCACTGCCATAGGTACTGTGCCTCTGAAAACAAGTTGCTGGTAATCACAAGTGATTTGCATTTGCACTCAGATTCAGCTTGCAGGCTTCCCACAGGGATCTGGCTGGCTACTGTGGGAACAGGATGCTGGACTAGATGGGCATTCGGCCTGATCCAGGGAGGCTCTTCTTAAGTTAGAAAAGCAAGTTTACCGGGGGAAAGCGAGTGAGGGCCACAATGGTGGGAAGGATGCTATACTAAACACAAACATGCTGCTTCAGTTTCCTGATAAAAATCCCAACTGTGCAGTACATTTGGCACAGACTAGAGCTGCAGCCAGAGGGACACGGGTGGCGCTGTGGATTAAACCACAGAGCCTTGTTGTTGTTTAGTCATTTAGTCGTGTCCAACTCTTCGTGACCCCATGGACCAGAGCACGCCAGGCACTCCTGTCTTCCACTGCCTCCCGCAGTTTGGTCAAACTCATGCTGGTAGCTTCTAGAACACTATCCAACCATCTTGTCCTCTGTCGTCCCCTTCTCCTTGTGCCCTCCATCTTTCCCAACATCAGGATCTTTTCCAGGGAGTCTTCTCTTCTCATGAGGTAGCCAAAGTATTGGAGCCTCAGCTTCACGATCTGTCCTTCCAGTGAGCACTCAGGTCTGATTTCCTTAAGAATGGATGCGTTCGATCTTCTTGCAGTCCATGGGACTCTCAAGAGTCTCCTCCAGCACCATAATTCAAAAGCATCAATTCTTCGGCGATCAGCCTTCTTTATGGTCCAGCTCTCACTTCCATACATTACTACTGGGAAAACCATGGCTTTAACTATGCCAACAAAGGTCCGTATAGTTAAAACCACAGAGCCTAGGACTTGCCAATCAGAAGGTTGGTGGTTCGAATCCCCGCGACGGGGTGAGCTCCCATTGCTCGGCCCCTGCTCCTGCCAACCTAGCAGTTCGAAACCACCCCAAAAAGTGCAAGTAGATAAATAGGTCCTGCCCGGGTAGAAAGGTAAACGACGTTTCTGTGCGCTGCTCTGCTTCGCAAGAAGCAGCTTAGTCATGCTGGCCACATGACCCGGAAGCTGTACGCTGGCTCCCTCAGCCAATAATGCAACATGAGCGTCACAACCCCAGAGTCGGCCACGACTGGACCTAATTAATGGTCAGGGGTCCCTTTACCTTTTAGAGCTGCAGCCATAAAAAGGCTAGGCTGGGTGTATTTCAATAGGACTTCCACTCACAGCAATTCTTCAAGAGACTAAATGTTCTCTTCCCCACCTCATCCCGCCGCTGATCTGAGTCTTGAGTAGACCCCAAAGCCATGCCCAAGTGCCAAGCAGAACAATACAGAAAGTCAGGTTCTGAATGCACTTTTCCTGCTAAAATCAACTGCAGCACATTACCAAGCAGATGGGAGGAAGTTCTTTTCGGCATGCTGTCCATCTGCAGTGATTGAGCATCAGCCCATTCATCTCAGCCCAGCTTACAGGCAGGGAGCATCAGCCTCACCTCCATTCTGGGTCCTCTCCCACCCTCAGCCAGTTCAGCTGCTCTTGCCTGCTACTGCCACTCTAGCAGCTGCGCTGGGCCACTTGAAGGAACTCTGTCATTCCCACACAGCTTTATGTTGACTTCCTGAGTTTTGTCCTGTCATGGGAATGAGGTCGCTAAGTTCAAATCATTAATTTCTGAGGTGGAGAGAGGCTGACAGGCCCAGCCCTGACAGGAATGATGATGGATATACAGGAGAGACCGAGCAAAACCTGCTGCTTAATCATATAGCAAAGGTCTCTTTGGGGCACTAATGCAGTCCAAGTGCTTTCCATCCGATTGCACCATTTAGACTCTAAATACTGGCAGCTGCTGCTATGTGGCCGCTGTTCTTCAGACATGATGGCATACCCGGCAGGGAGTATCATTTCTGCTTTGCCAGAACATGTGTCTTCTCACCACCCCAGTTCACACACCACAGCTTGGTCTCAATCCCAATACAGTGGTACATCCGGTTAAGTACTCAGGATTCAAGCCCACTTTGGGCAAAATATTGATTAGACTAAATGACCATTGTGGCCCCTTCCAACTATTCTATGGCTAAATGGGCATTCTGTAGTTGACCTCCTTTGTAATGGTTTATTTTGAAATCTTTCAAGTTAATATTTTAGTTTCCTATTAATTATCTTGTATATTTTATATTTGACTTTCTTCAGTAACGTTTCATTCTGAGTTGTTTTATTTGATCTTTTAATGTGCTGTGAACTGCTTTGAAATTTTTCTTTCTTAAAAATATAAAGCAGTATAGAAATGAAGTGAATAGGAGTCCAACATCCACACTCTTTCCTCCAGAAGAAGAAGCCTAGAAGGAGTTGCTGATAGTTAAAATGTCAGCTCATAAAAGTAACCCTTCCATAGATCTTCAGGTCCCCAGCAGTTGATTATGATCATCAATTGTGTGCTGTACAATTATTAATAACTTTACAAAAAAAAGGACCAATAAAATATACAATGATCAACAATCTCATGTAGCCTCAGTACAATGTAATTACACATCATTGTATTCTAAAACATCTGACAGTGCTGACTAAATATTTAACTGATGTGTTTCAACTTCTGTCACTGAAGAAGACTTTATAAGTTGAAATATGTCTGGCATGTTTTTCAAAGAACATCTGGTTGGCGCAATTATCATCAGCAGGATACAATTGTTTTGGACAACCATATCTTGGAATTTCAATGCTGTGGTGTAGTTATTATTTAGTGATACATTTAGTCAGCACAGTCAAATGTTTTATAACCCACTGGTATGTAATTACATGCAGTTTTTGCAACTTGTTGTTGAGAAACTACGCAAGCTTGCCGGTTAATAATTGTATATTTTATTGGTCTTTCGAACACCTATTTTCTTTGTAAAGTTTTTCATTTTTAAACACCATACAGCATAGAATTGCAGAGCTGGAAGAAAACCCAAGAGTCATTTAGTCCAAGTAATGTTGAGTATGACACACACACCCCAACAACCCTTTGAGTTAGATCAGGTTGACAGAGATGAGTGTATCAAAGTTTCATTGCTGGGCATGGATTTGAACTCAACACACTAAGCCACACCACCACACTGGTTCTCAACAACCTAGAGGTAAAGAAGATTCAGAAAAGGTAGGCAGGTTGATTAGGTCTAGCAGTCCTAGACAAAGCCCTGGTAGTCAGCAAACTACAGACCTACCATAACAAATAAAAAGGAGCTTGTTTTATGTAGTAACATGAGCTGGATTTTAGTAGCTGATGCAGAACACACATTTGTGAGCTGGTCCATTATAAATAGCATTCCTCCAAGTTTGAAAACCAAAAACAAGTACTGCTGCTCAATGTCTCTTTGTTCAGGAGCATCTTTTAATAACAAAATTAATACTTGCTTGCTTGTTTGTTTGTTTGTTTCCCCGTTAATATCTCCCCAATGATACTTAACATTAATTACTACATTTAAAGGAAGTTCCGTCTTCATTACTGTCATCACCCCTTTCTCTTCTCATCTTGAACATCTGAAATTTGTTTTCGGTTGTGGTGGGGGGTGTGAGCGGAATATGCAAAAGCTGAATGTTATTTATTCGCTTTTTTAATTTGTGCAATGTCAAGTACAAAGGAATCAATATTTTTGTCATTACGCCTGCTGTCATCTCCCCCCCCCCCACTAACCTCCCGCAGCACCATAATCTTAGCTGTCATTTGAGTTTTAATTGTGTTGTTTCCTCTTGTGTGTGGAAGTAAATCTTATCTGTTTTGGATTAAAATTCAATGAAGGTCACAGCGGCTCGAAAATTTACCAGGCTGCTGCAATTAATGTTCATTTGGCTTTGATAAATTGGAATGTTTCCCCACAATAGGAGTGGAGTGGATTTCAGAAGCCATAATTCTTCCATTACCTCAATGATTTCCCTTGCATGATGGAGCAACCTGTCACTGCTCTGTTTGTCATCTGTCACTTCAAGGTTCTGGGCATATGCCTGATATGATTTATTATGATTATTTGGGCTGCTTGTGTCAAAACATTTAAAACCACTAATTATTCTTCCCCTGTAAAATGCTGAATTAAACAAAATGAACATCGTACCCCTCCCTCTGCTCTGCTTATTCCCCAGCTTAATTATAATTCCCGGTCATTATAAATCCTCGCTAAGGGCTTCCTTTCACATGGTTTATTTCTGAGACAATAGCTGGTTTAGAATCTTTTAAGAGGTGTACCTGCAGGTTCCATCAAACCAGGTGGTGATGGGAAGTGCCACGTAAATGACATGATACTTCACACCAGCTCACATCTGTCACTTCTTTGCAAAAAGGCAACTTTCCCAATGGCTGAGTTATGAAGCTATGCAACTACTTTCAGCGATGAAAGCAAATTTACTTCTTTAATTAAAACCTACTAAAAAACCATTTTTCCCTTAAAAAAAAAGGAATTCCTTAAAAACCCCATACAAAGGAATTCCTTAAAAACCCAGTGTCAGGGTTATCCTAAGTGAACCACAATCCAGTAACAGCAACTTAGGTTCTGTGCTCAAAATAAATCATGCTAATTAATGCACCATATGCAAATATGCTGGTGAATTAATCTGCTCAGCCTGCATATTTTTGCACAGTGATTTATTACAGTGATATATGTACTAATATGATATATTCTGCAATCCACAGGCTAGGGTTTTGTCAACTTTTCAAAACTGACCCCCTTTCTAAAGTTATTCATCTTTCAATGCAGGCCTGAGGTTGTGGCTGAGTGCTCTGAGGGGGAGGAGTTACAGCCTAGAGGAAGCCAGGCTGAATTGAGGGAGGAGTTAGCAGCCCGCAGCAGTCAAACTTAGCTCTTTGCGGACTCTGGGAGCTCATGAACAGGGGAGTTTAATGGGGAGGCCCAGAGGACAATCTCACAGTGTACATAGGGCCAAGAGACATGGAAGGCAAGGCAGCTGCTGCAGTGACTTGCAGCACCTCTGCCATCTTTGTCTTTCTGCCAGAGAATATGCAACAGTACACTTGCATCAAGTGCAAGCTGACTGTCTTGCTAGAAGAGAAGGTGCAACAAACTTGAGGCCTGCCTAGCCACAGCTCGAGCTACAGGACAACATGCAGAATTTCTTGATAGAATTGAGTTGGCTGTGGAACAGCAAGATAGATGGGGTGTCCCCAGGAACGAGGAAGATCACCCATTGCAAGAGACTAACCCCTGGAGGAATGTGACACACAAAAGTAGGACAGTCACAAGCCACGTTTTATCATTAGAGTTGCATAATTGCTTCCATGTTCTTACCTTGGGCACCAATTCTCAGCCAGAGGAGCTAGGACAGCAGTTGCCAACCTCAGAAGACACCAAGGGGGCTGTGGAACGTACAGTGCACAGAAGGATTCCTGCCACCCCCCAGAGTAGAAAGAAGACAGGAGGAGATGGACTTGAAGCAATCTTTTTCCATTCTTGATCTAACCGCTTCAGATCCAAGGCTCTTGATCGTGGATGTGTATGGTAATAACGTACTTGCTACCTTCCATGGAGACGATATAGGAGAAAGGGAATTGCTCAAACCATAAGATTTCTGCCTTTGTAACTGATCTCAACAACATCAAAACAAGCTCCAATACACAAGAGGGGATGACTGAAGATGATGCAGACCTTAGAAGACTCCAAGCAGGCTTTGGAAGGCACAGTACATGGAATGATTCCTGCCACTCCCAAGAGGAGGAAGAGATGTGTGGTGGTGACAGGTGACTCCCTACTGAGGGGAACAGAAGCAGTTGTGTGCAGAGGAAACTGGATATCCCAGGAGGTGTGCTGTCTTCCAGGTGCAAGATTCAAGATGTGACAGAGAAGTTGTGAAGTCTTATGAAGCCCACTGACCACTAACCTGATTCATGTGCATACTAATAATACTCCCATACACAGCCCTTAATGTATAGCAAAGGACCAAACTGCAGGAGGCAGTGGAAGACAGGAGTGCCTGGCGTGCTGTAGTCCATGGGGTCACGAAGAGTCGGACATGACTAAACGACAAATGAGACTATGCACAGGAAGCTGAAAAGCCTTGGGACACAGGTGGTGTTTTCATCACTCCTTCCTGTTGAAGGTCATGGCCCAGAAGGAGTGAGGAAAATACTGGAGGTAAACCACCGGCTGCACAGTTGGTGGTGTCAGGAAGGGTTTGGCTTCTTGGATCATGGTCTGTGCTTCCTTGAGGAAGGAATTAAGAGAAGAGATGGGCTGCACCTCACAGCCATAGGCAAGAATGTGTTTGCTAGGAGTCTCGCGAACCTGATCAGGAGAGCTTTAAAGTAGAACAGGGGTCCTCAAACTACGTTCCGCAGGCCCATTGCCTGGGATGACCACAGTCAACACGAGCTTCCTTCCCTCTGAACCGCTACTACTGCAAGCAGCTGGGTCCAATCCCTTCCAGCTTCCGGCAGCGCCTCTTTCCTTTCCTCCCTCTTACTTGGTCGCTCTCCACTCTCATATTCCCCCCCCCCATTGAAATACTTGTAAGTTTATGCTGATTAAAATTGTTCTTCATTTTAAATATTGTTTTGTTTTTCCTGCTTTTTTGCGCACTACAAATAAAATATGTGCAGTGTGCATAGGAATTCATTCATATTTTTTTTTCCAAACTATAGTCTGGCCCCCAACAGTGTCTGAGAGTCAGTGGCCCCCTCTTTAAAAAGTTTGAGGACCCCTGAAGTAGAACTTGAGGAGGAAGGAGACAACATTACAGACAACAGAATAGCACCTGGTACTGGGGATAATAGCTTCACTAATGCTCAGGAAACTGAGGTAGTGCTCCAGAAACCTGCCAAAGAGCAGGAAACTACAAGATGGAAGCAAATGGAGGGAACATCTCATGGTTCCAGTTGTCTGTACACAAATGAACAGAGTATGGGAAACGAGCAAGATGAATCACATCTTTTAATACATGATGGCAAAGATGACCTGGTAGGCATTAATGAAACCGAGTGAGATGAGACCCACGACTGGAATGTAGGAATTGATGGGTATAACCTGTTCAAAAAGAATAGACCAAACAGAAAGGGAGGAGGAGTAGCATTATATGTAAAGGATGTGTACACTTGTGAAGAAATCCATAACCTGGAGCATGGAAAGCAGATTGAGAGTATATGGGTAAAAACTGAAGGAGAAAGAAACAACAGTAATCTTATGGTGGAGGTCTGCTGTAGAACACCAAGCCAGACTGAAGACTTAGATGATGCTTTACTAGAGCAGATTACCAAACATTCAAAAAGGAGAGCGATAGTAGTCATGGGAGACTTCAATTGCCCTGATATCTGTTGGAACTCAAACACTGCCAAGAATGTAAGGTCTGACAAATTCCTCCTTGCCTTGCTGACAATTTCATTTCCCAGAAGATGCAAGAAGCAAAATGGGGTCATCTGTCCTGGACCTGGTCCTCACCAGCTGTGAGGAACTGATTGTCAAAGTGAAAGTACAGAGGAAAGGAAAAGCTGAGTGTAGTCAGCCATGCACTCTGGACTTTGAGAAGCCTAATTTCAAAAAACTGAAGGAGCTACTGGGTGAGATCTCATAGTCAGAAATACTCAATGAGAAGGAAGTCCAAGAAGGAGGGGAGTTTCTAAAAGGAGAAATATTGAAGGCCCAAATGCAGACAATCCCAACAAGAAAGAAAAGTGGGAGGCATCTAAGGAAACTGGTGTGGCTGCTTAAGGAGCTTACAGATGAGCTGAGAGTTAAGAATGGCAAATATAAGAAATGGAAGAAAGAGGAAATCACAAAGGAGTATAAACGAGTAGCCAATAGTTGCAGGGGGAAGGTAAGGCTGGCTAAAGCTCAGAATAAGCTCAGGCTTGCAAGAGAGGTTAAAAATAATAAAAAAGGTTTCTTTGGCTATGTCCAAAGTAAGAGGAAAAACAAGCAAGTGGCAGGTCCTTTGCATGGAGAAGACAGAGAAATGTTATTGGGTAACAGACCACCCACAATATTCTTGCGAAGAAGCTGGTAAAATGTGGGTTGAACGAGGTAACTGTAAGGTGGATATGCACAAATATAAGACAGGGGATACCTGGCTTATAAGCAGTACATGTGAAAAGGATCTAGGGGTCTTTGTTGACCACGAGCTAAACATGAGTCACCAGTGTGATGCAGCAGCAAAAAAAACTAAGGCTGCATCAACAGAAGTAAAGTGTCCCGATCGAGGGAGGTCATAGTACCACTCTATTCTGCCTTGGTCAGGCCACACCTGGAATATTGTGTCTGTGCTGGGAACCACAATTTAAGAAGGATGTTGACAAGCTGGAACATGTGCAGAGGAAAGCCAATATAATCAAGGTTCTGGAAACCAAGCCTTATAAGGAACCGTTTAAGGAGCTGGATATGTTTAGCTTGGAAAAGAGAAGACTGAGAGGAGATACGATAGCCACCTTCAAATATCTCAAGGTTTATCCCATAGAAGATGTAGCAAGTTTGTTTCCTCCTGCTCTGCAAGGTAGGACCTGAACCAATGGATTCAAGTTACAAGAAAGTAGATTCTGAGTAAACATCAGGAAGACCTTTCTGGTCAGTGGCGTAGCGTGGGTTGTCAGCACCCGGGGCAAGGCAAGTAATTTGTGCCCCCTAACCCGTGGATTTGTGCCCCCAACCCGTGGATTTGCGCCCCCTAACCTGTGGATTTGCCCTAACCCCAGATGTTGCGCCCGGTGCGGCCGGCCCCCCCTGCACCCCCCACGCTACGCCACTGCTTTCTGGTGGTAAGAGCTGTTTGACAGTGGAACAGACTCCCTCAGAAGGTAGTGGATTCTTCTTCCTTAGAGATTTTTAAGCAGAGGTTGGATAGCCACCTGTCATGGGTGCTTTAGTTGAGATTCCCTGCATTGTTGGGGGCTGGACTAGATGACCCTTGAGTCCCTTCCAACTCTATTCTTTGATTTCCCCTCCACCTGTGCCCACACCCTCTTATTCTACCCATAAAAATGTGCAAATCCTTACAATGTTCATGGTGTTCATTTAAGCATCTAATCCCACACTGGTATTAGATAAAAAATAGAGCAAGATTATCTCTGACCTAAAACTATATAAAAGGAATCATTACACAAAACAAAGAAGCAGCTCTTTCCAATTGTTTGACTCAAATAACAAAGCGATGATCTAAGAAGAGTTTGGATTTGATATCCCGCTTTATCACTACCCGAAGGAGTCTCAAAGCGGCTAACATTCTCCTTTCCCTTCCTCCCCCACAACAAACACTCTGTGAGGTGAGTGAGGCTGAGAGACTTCAGAGAAGTGTGACTGGCCCAAGGTCACCCAGCAGCTGCATGTGGAGGAGCGGAGACGCGAACCCGGTTCCCCAGATTACAAATCTACCGCTCTTAACCACTACACCACACTGGCTCTTGCCAGTTCTCTCCATCTAGAAATGGAAGAAGCAGTCACCCGCTCCTCAAACACACACTCAGTGAGGGTCATCTACCAGGGCACAAGCAATTCAGCCAGGTCTAGGATTTTAAAAAGTAATTTCTGGTAGAAAACTGTGGGATGGGCAAATTCACACGCCATGCTCTGCAAAACCATGACTTTACCTGAATGTCCCGGCTTCGGAGGGAGGAGACCACTTTGCCACTTCATTGGCTGTTTAGATAAGCACAACAGCTAAGACAAAGTTTTGCTTATGGTGTTGTCTGAACACAGCACTGTGCTTGGGGTCTCTCCTCTTTCACTGCCGTCTATGGCCAAAGACCCCAACATTTCCCAAGAAGAAATAAATACATTTATTGTCGGGTCACCCTCCCCAATCATAACAACAACAACAATACTGCTTCCCCACTTCCTGCCATAGAAGCCCTGCACACTTACTCACAAGTAAGCTCCCTCCTAAGCCTGAGCCCAGTGAGCTCCAGGTGGGTGCACACATCTCCAGACTCAGCCAGGAAGCTGAACTGTAGCAAGAGGGCAGTGGCGGAACCAGGCACTCGCATCAGCAGCTAATTTAAATTGAGAGCAAATTTAATAAATAAATGGACAAAGAAGGTAAACAGCCCAGCTTGTGCCAGAGCCTGAAGGATGCTACATGGCAGTTGAAGGATGGGTTTGTCCTGTTGGGAAGGAGTTTGTTTCTAGGAGCCCCACTCAATTCGGGACATTAGGGACCAAGGGACAAATCTGTGATAGCTCATGGTGTTTTTTGTGTGTGATGGTCTCAGTCAAATCATGGCACTTGGAGGGTATGTCGTCCTATGGTTACAGATTGTGCTGAAGTAGAGAAACCTTAACTTTGATCACATTAAGCTAAACCATGCCTTAGAGGAGCAAATTGGGAGTGAATCCCACTAGGAACCAGCATTTTCATGCAGTGACAATAAGAAATACTCTGGGCTTACCAGGCCAGGCAGACCAGGCCATTATACACTGTGCATCCCCACCACCACTTTACAGAATTTATTTAATTCAGACCTGGGCCAGTTCATCTAACCCTCAAGCCTTGTTGTGCCTTAAGAATAGAAGCAATTCCCCACTTCATCAAAAAATTATTTTAAAATACAGGATTTTTACAGGAGGATCAAACTTGCATTCCCTCACCCCAAACACCCATGCTTTTGCTGCAATTCAGGCCCACACCACAATTTTACCAGTAGCCCCATGGCCTTGGTGTAATAATACTTTCCTCTAAGTCCATGGTTTTCAAACAGTGATCCTTGGCTCCCTGGGAAGACTTGAGGGATGTTCAGGAGAGCAGCAGAAGTCTATCCTTCCTTCCCTTCCTTTCATTTACTTATAGCCCATATCTTCCTGCATATCTCTCTCTCTCTCTCTCTCTCTCTCTCTCTCTCTCTCTCTCTCTCTCCTCTGTCATCGTCCTCTTCCTCACCATCTCCCAGACACATTTCAGATTCCCATACCCTCCAATGTTCCTTAGATGAAAACAGGGACTTTTCTTACTCCCTCCCCAACACCCCGTTTTTTGTATCCCCCCCCCCAAGCAGTGCATTTCCTGTCAGATGAAGGTGAAGTGCCACCCCAACTGCATAATTGGGACATAGCACACACACCCTCCACTGCCCTGAAAAAAACCCTTAATACTGTTTTTATTTTGCTTAGTTTGGTACATCTTTGTGCTGGCACATATGCAAACACTTTTGATCCAAAACTCTAACGTGACTGATGTTTGGTAGTCTTCCAAACCAAAGATCAAATGCTGTTCTATTTGTAGCTTTTATTAGCAGTCTGTTCTGCAAATATGTTGCTTTCATCACTGCCTCACCCCAATATTCAAATGATAAATTAGACTGTGCCAGCATATACATGACCATCTCCGTTAGAGAGTAATTCTTTCTCTCTGGTACGCCATTTTCTGGGATACAGGTTGCACTTGAATTCTTCTTGACCATATTTGCTCTTTCTTGACCTGTGTCCATTATTTTCAAAACCTTGTGCATACAAAATTCCATCTCTGGTAATTGCACATCTGTTGCGATTAAAATTTACATTGAATCCATGCTTAATCAGAATTGACACACTCAGCAAACTGTCTGTTAATTCTGGCAAGTGAACTATATATCTCACTTCGTTACAAATAGTTTCTCTGCCTGCAACACACTTAAGCAAACCTGCTCCTTTTCTTTGCACAGATATTCTATGGCCATTTGCGATTGTAACTGTCTCTGATGCGTTTTCATTTAACTCTCTGAAAAAAATCAGCACCACATGTCATGTGCATTGAAGCTCCTGAATCAATTAACCAACTAGAAGAGTTACTGTCAACAGCATCAGTTTTCCTCTAACTTGAGATTGCTAGATAGTTCTGATGGAACTGCAAATGCATTTTTAGTTTGCTTTCTGCCACCACCCTGGAACTTTTCTTTATTAGTGCCACTTTGTTTTGTACAATTCTGTGCAAAATGTCCTATTTTCCCACACAAGAAGCATCTAGTTTTATCTCTTTTACCTGCACCTTGGAAATCAGTTTTATTTTTAAAATTATACTTATCAGTCTTTTGTACAGCAAATACTTGCGTTTCACCCTCTGCTGCCTTTTCTGCTCTCCTAGCAGCCTCCTCTTAAAGTCTTAATACAATGTATTTTTGTGTGTTCCCACTTACATGCGCACCAAAAACGATGCTGAAAATGGGCAGGGACGGAATGGCGTGGGGCAAGGGTGAAACGGAAAAATTCCCACTTAGGTGTGTCCCAGTGACATATGGGGTGGCCCAAAATGGAACCCGTAAGTGGGGATTCCCAATATCCCACAGGTGAGCCACAAAAAGAACGTGGTTGGTCAAGGGAGCCAAGGACTCAAAAAGGTTGAAAACCACTGCTCTAAGCGGTTCATAAAAGCACTTATATAAATAAAAAGGCACTTGTATGATATTGTATCTACAGCTCCTGCAGATGCTACAGCTGGAAAGATTAATTTCATTTTCACTTACAGTGGCACCTCGGGTTAAGTACTTAATTCGTTCCGGAGGTCCGTTCTTAACCTGGAACTGTTCTTAACCTGAAGCACCACTTTAGCTAATGGGGCCTCCCACTGCTGTCATGCCGCCGCCACACGATTTCTGTTCTCATCCTGAAGCAAAATTCTTAACCCGAGGTAATATTTCTGGGTTAGCAGAGTCTGTAACCTGAAGCGTATGTAACCTGAAGCGTATGTAACCCGAGGTACCACTGTATATGCAAACATAGAGGGCCGGGTTTAGTATGCACTCAAAGCTCCTTACAAGTTTTGTTCACTCCACCTGCAGACACAATCTCTGCCAACACCAGAAACAAAAGGCGGCAGCAAAAAGGGGAAATGGACCCCCCACTTTCATAATGTTGGAGCAGGTCAAAGGTCTGACATGGTCCAGCATCCTGATCCTAAAATAGCCAAGCAGACGATCATGGGAAGCATGAAAGCAGGGCCTGAATGCAACAGTGCTTTCCCCAGTTACAATTCCCAGCAGCTGATGTTCATAGCCATTATGACAAGTAGCTGCTGACAGCCTTATTCTCAATAAATTTGTTGAATCCACTTTTAAAGCCTTGCAAGTTGGTAGAAGTAAACTACACAGTTCAGTGATGTGCTGTGTGAAGTACTTCCTTTTATCTGTCCCAAGTGAGGAAGAAAAACATATCCCAATCTGTTTTATCCACACAATGCGTAACATTATATGCCTCTATCACATTCTTCCCACCATCACAACCTCATTGCCTTTCCCCCAAACTAAAACATGCAAAAATAAAAAATAAAATTATAGAAAGAACTCTACACTCAACACAGGTACCACAACACAGGCACTATTTTTCTTGGCAAAAGCAAAAAGGAAAAAGAAACAACAGTGGTTTAATTCCCACTACAGCAGCTGTGCAAGCAGAACTGTGGCAATTTACAGCTGAAGTTAAGGTGGAATCAATTACTGTTCCTTGGATAGGTTATCACAAAGCTACCCATCATGAGCATCTTATACAGGTGAGAGGAGTTCAGACATCACCTGTGTCTCCCCCTTGCCTTCTCTCTGAAGAACACCAGTCAGAGACTACTATTCCAGAAGTCTCTCTTCTCAGTCCCAGAAAGTCTGCACAGTGGCAAGCGGCAGCTTTTTAAAAAGCCTTAACAACAAAAAGCCTTGAAGTGATAAAGCTTCGATTTGCAGGGTGCTGCAATAACAGATTTGCTTTCTCAGTGCAAACAGCAAAAAACAAAACAACCCCCCTCCCCAAAACACCACTGTGCTGCTGATACCTGCTTGATGAGTGTGATCAAACTTTAAAAAGCATCAAGGTACAGTATATGTTGTCCCATTGCTTTGTCTTTATCTGACTGAATATAGCATAGAAAAGCCATGCTCTTCTGACAGCACTGAAGCCTTCAATTCACATGTTTTGAGTTATACAAGAGATAATGACAACAAAGGCATGCTGAAGTTGTCATCCTATTTGTCATCTAGCATCTACCCTTGCCCTAGAGAGAACATCCCCTCCAAACTCCCCCAGGCCACACTTTGTTGCTCTTGTCAAATAATTTAAAAAGGAAATTTGGCTACACAGTACCCAGAGGCAGTGGACCAGCCTGGAACTTTTAAGAGCAGTGGAGTTTAATCATGAATATACTCAAGGCCAGAGGCAGCTGATGTCCCTTGGGACTGGTAAGGCAGAAAGCACAGGCACTAAGGATAGGTGGGGACAGAACCAATAACAAGCAGAGGCAACTAATCCTCGTTTGCTTTGGTCTCTTGCTGCATTCTACAATGAGAAGGAAGCTGACCCAGTCAGGGTCAGTCAGGTCCACTCCCTGGGTTAGTCATAAGCAAGAAGGCAGGCACATAGGGGCTGGCCGAGGGCAGAATGAGGTTGATGGGGCAGTTAATTCTGATAGACCAGCATTCACTGCTCAAGGCACATTCCCTTTACAAAGAAATAACCCCAAATAGCCCTCCTCCTATGCTAGCCTGACTGCTGCCTAGGATCTGGTGGAGGAGCCCTCCTCTGTTCCCTGTGGTGGAAGAATGGTTGGCAGTGACTAGGGAGGGCATTCTCTGTGGTGGCACCCAACTTGTGGAACACCTTCCCCCCACTGAAGTTTAGCTATCCACCTTCTCCTGCTGTTTTCTGCTGGCGAATGAAGGTGTTATTATTATTACTATTACTATTGCAGCAGGCATTTTGCCTTTGCTGGGTAGATGTTTTTATCTGGATATCATTTTAACCTGTCATGCCTGCTTGGTTCCATTGTATTTTGCTGTGGATTTACAGCAAGGCTGTAACTTATACAGAAAAGCAGTGTGAATAAAGATACAGGTGTAGATATATGGATATATACATAAATCAAATCCACTTATGGCCATACATAGAGCAGTTGGTCAGTAATCAGCATGGTGCTGATTAAACACCAAGGCTGCAGGTTTGATCCCGATGAGGGACAGCTGCATATTGTAGGGCCTTGGACTAGATGATCTTCATGGTCCCTTCCAACTCTATGATTCTATTATTCTTTTGCAGAAGAAGCTGAACTGAGGAGGGTGACAAGAAGAGAGGGGTGTCTTTGAGATGGCAAAGGGGAGAATGGTGGTCACTCACCATGACGGAGATGTGAAGAATATGCATCTGTTCCTCCACAATCTCTGACGGCTCCTGCAGGGTCGGCGGTGTGTTCCTAGAGAGCTGTTCAGCACTGCTCATAGAGACATGGAAATAGAGGGTGCCATTTTCCAGCCACTGCTGCTTCCAGTGTACCAAGGAAATGTCAGAAACCGTTCCGGACATCTCTGCAAGAACAGAAACAAAGAGTTGTTCAGTTTAGATACTGTTGAAAAGGGCTTCTTCCTGGGTATCTCTCAGCAACTCCCATTCTCAACAGTATTCAAGCTTAAAGATCATGTAACTGCACGTAACTGCTCACAATATCATATAATTGCAGAGTTTGAAAGGATTCCCAAGGATTTTCTGGTCCAACTCCCTAGAATGCAGGAATCACCGCTAAAGAATCCCTGTCAGATAGTCAGCCAACCTTTGCTTTAAAACCTCCAATAAAAGTCTACCACCTTCCAAGGTTGCCCATTCCACTGTTGAACAGCTCTTATCATGCCCTTTGACAACGTGCTATAGATCAGCCTTCCTCAACCTAGTGCTCTACAGATGTTTCTTCTACAATTTGCAACACTCCATCTGTTGGCCGTGCAAGCTAGAGTTGATGTGAGACGTAGTCTGAAATATCTGGAAGGCATCTACTACATCTTTCACAGCAAAGGTGTCCAATGAAGCCCTCTGCACTGTGAACCTTCTGGGAATAAGGCAGGAGGATCCTGCCCACCCTGTGGCCAAGTTCAGACATAATGGGATATTATGATTTCCAGCTACATGAATAAGGAGTGTGAATGCCACACTCCCACCCAATATCTCTTTCTCTTTCAAAGCTTCATACAAAGATTGCTGATTCTGGTTTCAAACAAAGCTTGAGTTTCCTGCAATGTACAAGCAGAGGCGTACCTAGCACCTCCAAAGCTGGGAGAGATCATGGCCCAGAAATCAAAAAGTTTGCATTCTCTTGCCTTTTGCATCCCAGAGCCATTGGAGCTTGGTTGCTCTGCTCCTCCTCTCCTCCCCCCTCCCCCCTCCTCTGTTTGTCCGTCCGTCTGCCTGCCTTTCTGCCTCCCTCCTTCTCCTCACTGCTTTCCCTTTCACCTCCTTCCTCTTTCTCTTCCCTTTTCCTTCTCCTACAAATTAGTGCCCACTCTGCTGCTGTGATGGCCTATGCCAGCAACTGGATTCCTACACCAAGGTGAACAGAGGAGCCTGCATGCCTTGCCCAGCAACCCAGAGCAGTGGAGGAGCAGCCCAGGGTGGACTCCGAATCACTATGAGCCAGAGTGGAGAAGCACAATTTTTGTGGGGCCCACCCCCCGGGCCTGCGCCCTTGGCAGTGGCCAACCTGACCAACCCCTAGGTACATCCTGTGTCCAAGCTCAGGAACTGTTGTTTGTTTAAATTCTAATTTTAGTGAGAATATCCAGGATAAAACAGTGGTTTCAGATCACTAGATAAACAAACCCATTTGGATGGCAGGGAGAACAGTGGCCTGTTCACAGTCAGAAATGATTGCTTCAGATTTTCTCCTTGCAGCCATGAAAGAGAAGTGGGAAGGAGGAGCACATTGAGTCCAAGGCTCACTACAGCTCATTCACATGGCACAATTAGGGGGAAACTTTGTCCCTCCAGATGTTGCTGAATTACAACTCCCATCAGCCCCAGCAAGCATGGTTAATGGCCAAGGTTGATGGATGTTGTAGTTCAGGAACATTTGGAGGGCCAAAGGTTCCCAACACCTGACATAGCAGGAAAGCATGGATTCCCATTATGTCTTAATCAAGCCACAGGCTATTAAGACAGGAAAACCATTTCAAATCCTTATATAATGAGAAGCAAGTCATTCACAATGTCTGGCTTCGACCCTTAGAATTGAACCCCAGATGGTTTGGTGACCCTGGGCCAGTTGCCCAAATTTTAGGTTATTAAATCAGATGCAACTTTATTAGGCCACTCGTATCTCAGAAGCTCCTGGTGATAAACACGTATACACTGCATGCAAAACCTCTTCCAAATACCAGCAAATTAAAACTAGTACAAACATTGCCAACAGCAGAACATAAAACACTCAACCTGCTTAGGCTCAGCTACCAAAAACGAGCTGAAACTGAAAGATCCTACACCATTTCTGAAAGATACTCATGAATACAAGCAAAAGGAGCAGCCATGCACAATCTTCTAGTCTTAAAAGGGGCTTGCCCGTGGCTTCAGAATTAAGATATGCAGTAACTGCTCTTGGAAAGATTGTAGCCAACAGCTAAAGACTTCAATATTTTAAAATTCTGCTCGTGTCAAGGACTCATATGCCCCTCTGCGCAAGAGAGGTTTTCTGCTCCACGTAAGTTCATTTTCCTTTCTACAACACTGGCCCCCAGCACAAACTCCCCATTTTGCAGTACTGAAAAGATAGCTGATGTGAGCTTAAGCTGGTGGAACAGATATGAACAGGCAAAGCAGACCCTATCTAGAAAGTGAAACCCTTTGCGTGGAGCTTAGCTTACCTGTCCATCAGACTTATCCCCCTCCACCCCCTCACAAAACTCCCACTGTTCTATAGCTGACTGAATACCCAGCTGCTGTTTTCCCCCTTGACAGAGACAAGGTTAAACCATTATTGCAAACTCCCTTACTCAGCACTTTGCTAATTATTCTATCGACATATCCAAGACAGAGGCATTGCCACTTGAATGCCCAACGAGGACAGTTAGTGGCCCAGGTCGCTCATTATCCAACCAGGAACAAGGACAGGAAACACAAACTTCCATCTAATGGCCCTATCTGAATACTTCAGGAGAGCTGGGGAATAAACGCCTATCAACAACAGCAACATAGGTAGCTGCCTTATACTGAATCAAACCCACAGGGTCATCTACCGCAGTACTGTGCACATCGACTGGACTGGAAGCAGTTCCCCAGGGTTTCAGACGGGAAATCTCTCCCAGTCCTGCCTAAAGATGCCAGGAATTGAACACGAGACCTTCTGCATGCAGGACACATGCTCTCCCCTGATAAATTAACAATGCTTTGTTTGCTTGTTTATTAAAAATGTGTATTCAATCTTCCTTGAAAGCTTTTAAGTGAGCCAACAGATATCACATGTGCCAATATAATACCTGGGCCAGAATATAATTGTCCTTCCGATTCTGCACTTCACAGAAGCTCACAATACAATCCTCAACCCAAATAACATGCCAAAATGCATTTTAAAAAAACTGTGCAAAATTTAGGACAAAATAACCTCATGTTGGTTTTACCTCAGAGTACTGTAAGAACAGGTCATTACGGACTTATGAATGAACACATGCAGAAACTGACGTAGCAGAAATACAGTGATCCATCCAACACTACTCATAGATACACATTTAGAACTTGCCTACATCAAACTGCATTGGTCTTCTGAGTCATTCCTGAACATCCGTTTGTTTTGAAAAGCATTTCCTAGGCACTACTCTACCCACTGCAACACTTCTGACTCTTCATCGTTCAGGCTTTTCATTACCATTTCCCTCCCACTCTCTCTCTCTCTCTTTCACTCCACCCCCCCTTCCTGTTTCGTATGTTTAATAAAGGCAGAAAGCCCTGTGGGCAGGGACTGTATTACTGCTGCTTTCTGTACGGCGTCTAGGATGTGAATGATGCTAAACAAGCATTAAATATTAATACTGATAGCAGTAGACAGTAGACTCTGAAATTGTGAAGAAAATATGGAGAACGACCAAGTGGTACACACAGAATGAAGACAGGAGATCTCGTGGCTGGGTCGCAGTTTCTCAAATGTGGTGGCTAAGGAAGTTCGTGGCAGAGACAGAACCCAAGGGGCACTGTGGTGCAGCATTCTGCTTCCCAAATGGGGAGCATCAGTGCTGCAGCCTGCTCAGTGCCACCTCACTTGCCCACCTGCACCCTGGCCACATCACAAGTCTCTGCCAGAACAAGGCAGAAAAGGGAAGTTATGGGGGAAAGGGAAGTTAAAGAAGAAAAGGAAAGTTATGGGGAATGGAAGTCTCCTTGCTCTGAGGTTTAAGGCTGGAGCAGGCCAGGAGTAGAATTAGAGAGAGAAAAGGTTGTTTCAAACCAACTAACTAACTAGGAACATAAAGAACAAATATACAAGAAGGAATCTGCTGTAGGTGCATGTACAAGAAGGAAGGATGAATGCACATGCAGCCTGGAAGTGGAGTAGGGCACAAGTTGAGTGTGAAAGGAGAAGCAGAAAAGGCAGACCCTCCAATTGTCCCTTTTTTCCAGGGGCATCCCTGATTTAGAGAAGCCATCCAGGTTTGTGATTTGATCCTGGGATGTCCTGCTTTTCCTTAGAATATACCTATTTTCATTAGAGAAATGTTGAAGGGAATGGAGTTATGTTGGAAGCTGCCCAGGGTAGCTGGGGCAACCCAGTAAGATGTGTGGGGTATAAATACAGTGGTACCTCGGTTTCCGAACGTAATATGTTCCAGAAGACCATTTGACTTCCAAAACATTCAAAAACCAGAAGCATTTACTTACGGAAAACTCAATGCGGAAGCTGCATGGCATGTTTGACTTCAGAAAAGCATTCGAAAACTGAAACATTCAACTTCCAAGATGTTCGAAAACCAAGGTACCACTGTAGTAAAATTATCATTATGGAATGGGACGTCCCTATTTTCATCAGAAAAATGTTGGAGGGTATGGCAAGGAATGGCAGGAGATGACAACTACTTTGAATGGCATCTTTGGGCAACGGAGGGGGAAATATAAAAGAACCCTTCCCCACTTTTGAGCCTAAAATAGGAAGGCTGAGTCCAGGGTCAATGTATGGGCTTACCTATAGGAAATTTAAGCTATAGAACTCCTTGTTGTAACAATGATATTATTATGGCAAAGAATTTGGCAATCTTCAAAGATGGATTAGGTAGTACAGTAATGGAAAATGATTCCAGTAACTGCTAACTGATTAGGACAAAATTTGCATCTACCTGCTATACTAATTGTCACCTCTCAAGCAGATCCTGGAGGTAGAAAGTTTCGGAACCGCAAAGCTTGTCTAATTAGCATCCATTCATTGTTACTAATGGATTGAAAAAAGGGAAACCTTCCCATAGCAAAGTTTGGGGAGTGGGGCATTGGGGGAAATAGCCAGAGAATTTTTTTCACTCCAGGTCACTTCATGGAGTTGAAAGGCGACATGGCAGAACAGAATGCTCTTTCCTGCTTCATCACTACTGTCCCAAAGGGGGAGATGGGAACCATCCTCACAACCTCATGCTAAATAGGCAGCGAGTGAGCTCAAAGGTTTCATGGGTACCAGAGAGGTCCTTGTGGCTGTTGTTGTGCTCACAGGCCCCATGTTGGCAACTGCAGAATTACAAGGAAGCATTCAGGGCCTTTGGCACTATCCCCCTTATTTCAACTGGATGGAAACACTTCAGAACAAGCAACTTCCTTTAAATATTTAGGGACGTGGTTTGGGCATGCTTACATTACATTGGGAATTCTTACATCCAAGGCATACTATATTACTGTTTTCCAGAATTCTACTTTTCGGGGAAGAATTGAGGGTTCTGGACAAGACTGAGGACGTCCAGATAGTTCAAGAAAACCTTTAAATGCCCCTTTACCTCTTCCACAGGAGACAGTAGTTTTATATGCCGGAGAAGCCACAAAGCAAGCACCTTTAGTTGCTAAGGCTTCTTAGCTTTGCTTGGTTACTAAAAGGTATTAAGGACTGGATTCTGATAAGAAATCAAAATGATCCAAGGTTATCCAAACTATGCTTGTTGGAACAAGCTGTAAAAACTGCTGATAAGTCTTCTTGGTATTCCAACCTAGTCATCCAATATAAATCAACACTCCCCACACCTGGCTGAAATCCATCTAGGACAGCTCAATCAGGGCAAAGCAATAAATATGTTTAATCTATAGTGCTTGTAATAAACATCTCCCAGTACATAGAGATTAAATACTCTTAAGTTGCTCCTTGAATGAAAACTTAAGCTGCATTCCTAACCACACTTACTAGGGAGTAAGTGCCATTGCTCGGGACTGCAGAGTCTGCTGTGTTTTGGGAAACTATCAGATATGATGCCTTCCAAAATCTGAGAAGGCTTTTCTCAAAACTGCATCGTCCATCGGGAGAGAATGTGTGCTTGTGGAACAAAATGGACAGAAACATTAAATCATTTATCTATTAAACTGCCCCCTCCCTGATAAAACAAGGTGAAAATGACTTTCTCCCATCAAAAGGATATTTCAGTTCTGCCTAATTACGAAGGAAAACTGAAGAACTGGTTTTTTTACAAGGACCTTGGTATTAACTATAGTTGGGAATTGTCAAATCAGTCAACTTCAGTTTTTCATTTTCCCAACATTTTCAGTTATCCAAATCAGTTCGTAAATTTTAAAAAGTCTTTATGAAAATTCATCAAAACCTTAGTGTGAATTTCTCCTAATATACACCTTTTTGCAAAGCTTATTTTCTCTTTTAGAGTTTCCATATTAGGATGCATCTGTGTATGTTATTTTCATTATTACATGCATTTTATGCAAACCTCAGCCTGGTATATGCATTTTTGCACACTATTTGTTTGGAGAGTTGCAGCACAACACTCAGAGAAGTATTAATTTCAAAGGATGGCAATGTCACGTATTGTTTCAGTATGTGTGGATTAGGTACGTTTGCCTTTAACTGCAACCTTGATCACATTTGTGCCCCAACCCCTACTCATAATATAGGGTTGCCATACGTCTGGAATTTCCCGGACGTAGCTGGCCAGATTGGTCGTCAGAAACAGTGTCTGGGCAGAAATCGCTTAAACATCCAGGAAAATCTGGACATATGGCAACCCATGTTGGCAGTCTTGTTTTTGGCGATCTGCCTTAGCTCAAGAACTTCATTTTTTTCGGACTTTGCTCAACAACATTTCTTTCTGGATTTTCACTTTTTGAAATGTGGCACCCCTTTCATAATACATTTGGCCTGCATAGCTGGCCATTAGAGCAAATCTTCTGAGACTCAATACTGACTGTTGGGGGGGGAGGTATTTTGTTGTGTTTTAGAGTATATTTTCATTCTGTTGAAACAGCTAAGTTTCAACATGAACTAACTTTTCCAGCAGTGCCACTGTATACTTAATGGCTGCTTTCACTAATCAATCCTCCATAACCACAAATCTCTGAAGTGAGTACCCAAGAGAAAACCTGTGGGTCACACTGGGTAGTTCAGTGAAAAATGTCAACATGAGGTGCATGGGCAGCAAAAACACAAATCCATATTAAGAATTAATAGGGAAGCTTAATATAGTTAATGTCCCATCGGTTATATGTGCTGGGCATGAGGGTCAGATTCAGGGCACTGTCAACAGAAGCATCGTTTTCGAAGACTTGGGGATTAATAACACTGTTCTACTCTGCCTTTGTAATATCTCATTTAGAACACACTGTACTTTTCCACAGATAATTTGATTAGATAATGCAGGACCTAGAAGACTCAAGAGCTGTGCAGAAAGGAATAATGATGATCAGAAGGGAATCCACGGATTCTTAATCTCAGAAACAATAGAGGGAACAATTGCCCAAGCTTTCCTAGGCCAAACAAGCAGAAAGAGCTTTGAACTAAAGGGGGAGAGATTTATGAAAACATGTGAAAGAACTTCCTACTTAATTTTATTAAAATATTTGTACTTTGCCTTTTGATCTACAAAGTCACACAAGGCAACTAATAAGAAATGTTTAAACTACAATAAAACAAGTATCAGTAAGCACCAATAAGACACAATAAAAAGAACCACCAAAGAAGCAAAACTCAACACAACTATCAGCAGCAGTAATTCATTAATAAAAATCTGTATTGCAAAATCCCAAAAGCTGGACAGGAGAAACACCCTTGCCTGGAGCCAAAAGTGGGATGGGCAAGCTGCATGGAATCACAGATGGGGAGAGCACTGTTGCATTCAGGTCCTGCTTGCAGGCTTCCCATGAGCAACCTAGTTGGCTGATGTGAGAACAGGATGCTGGACTTGAAGGACCTTTGGCCTGATCCAGCATACGTTATGTTCTCTCCTGAGAACAGAGTGTATCAGCTGGTAGAGGCACATAGAACAGAGTCTTCAGGGAAGACCTTAGCGTACATATAAGAGAAAGCAATTAATCAGGTACCCCAGACCCAAATTGTGGAATAAAGTACTTTGGTAAGATATAAAAGTGCCTTCTGTGGTTTTCAAGGGAAGTCTCAGCAAACATACACTCAAGATGCTTTAGGTGTTGGCAAAACCATGGTTTGAGCTTCTAGACTGGCAAGCCAGGATCTTGAACTAGTTGTTTTGTCTCCCCCACCATATGCTTAGAGGTTGGCTTCACAGATATGTAAGTCCACCCCCATCTCCACAGTGCAGAATCTTTCTGAGGTGCAGAAGTTCACTGCCCACCTATCCGAAAGCACTGAGAGCTGTCATCAGGAGATTTGGAGTAAAGTTTCACCATTATGCAGATGACACCCAATGCTATCTTTTTTATCCATCTGAATCAGGAGAGGAGGCAAAAGTGCTAGGCTAGGGCTTGGAGGCAGTGATGGGCTGGATGTGAGCCAATAAATTACAGTGGTGCCTTGCAAGACAAAATTAATCCGTTCCGCGAGTCTCTTCGTCTTGCGGTTTTTTCGTCTTGCGAAGCACGGCTATTAGCGGCTTAGCGGCTTAGTGGCTATTAGCGGCTTAGCGGCTATTAACGGCTTAGCGCCTATTAACGGCTTAGCGGCTTTAAGAAAAAGGAAACAAACTCGCAAGAAGCAAGCCCATAGGGAAATTCGTCTTGCGGAACGACTCAAAAAACGGAAAACCCTTTCGTCTAGCGAGTTTTTCGTCTTGCGAGGCATTCGTCTTGCGGGGCACCACTGTATATCAAATTCTTGAAAAGTCAGAGGTGTTATCTGTTCCACATTCACTAGTAAAGGAGGTAGAGAGATGGCCTGTTCTGGATGGGAATGAACTCCCCTAGAAGGATGAGGTCTGTAGCTTGGAAGTGCTCCCGGATCCAGCACAGTCAGTGGAGGCTTTAGGTGGTCTCTGTGTCCAGGGTTGCCCACTTCCATCTCTGGCTGGTTCAGCAGCTGCAGACCTTCAGTTACAGGGAACCAGGCAGAGGGAGGGCCTTCTCGGTAGTGGCGCCCTGTGGAGCGCCCTCCCACCAAATGTCAAAGGAAAAAACACCTACCAGACTTTCAGGAGACATCTGAAGGCAGCCCTCTTTAGGGAAGCTTTTAATATCTGAAGGACTATTGTATTTTAATATTTTGTTGGAAGCTGCCCAGAGTGGCTGGGGAAACCCAGCTAGATGGGCGGGGTATAAATAAATTATTATTATTATTATTATTATTATTATTATTATTATTATTAGTCAGGAGTGAGTTGCTCACTGTATTTCATGCTCTGGTAACCTCTAGACTGGATTACTGAAACTCACTCTATTGTGGGGCTGCCATCGAATATGATTCAGAAATGTCAACCAGGCCAAAATGCAACGGCCAGATTAGTGGCTGTGGTTTCATTTTGTGCCTATATAATCCCTGTTTTAAAGTAGCTGCACTGATTGCCCATTCATTTCCAGACCCAATTCAAGGTGCTCACATTAGTGTTTAAATCCCTAAATGGCTTAGGCCCCAAATATCCGAACATCCCTACCAACCTTGTCAGCAGAGGGAGGCAATTCACCTAAAAATGGCAGCGCAGGAGAAGGCTTTTTCTGTGACAGTCCTTAAACTGTGGAAATTCCTACTAAGGTGCACCTAGCATCTTTATTGTACATCTCCTGCTGTATGCTGTAGGCACACTTTCTTACCTTGACCTTTGACAGGTAAGGTACCTTGTTTTGTGGGATCCACTTCTTTCACAGAATTTATTTGGTTCTGCTCCATTTAGATGAATTTTACATGATTTATTGTGTTACATTTGCTTTTAAAGCTGCATATTCTATGTAGCCTGATCTTGTGATGAAGGGTGGGTTTAAAAAAATCTTACAAAATAAAGTATTATAATAAATAACTATGGCTTAATGATATGTGAATTCAGTCACGAACAGCAAGCCACAGCAGGAAGTGTGGTTTACAAATCACCTTCAACTTTGATGTCTTGGACTGTTAGTCTCAAAACAAATCACAGTTTGTGGGCAGAGTTAGGTTCAGACATTAAGACAATCCATGGTTTGGCCAAACAAATCATGGCTTTCCATTATGCCTGAATTTATGCCTTGTATAAATTCATCTGCCATCAGGACAGAAGGTTAGGCCAAATGGTTCATTATTTTCCAATTTGGAAGCTATAAATTAACTACTTCTTTTTTCTAGCTGAAAAAGCTGAGTTATCTCAGAAACCAAAATGTGGAGTGTAATATGTTCTCCTGGTGAAGTATGACTTGTAGATAGAATGCAATTTCTAGTCTTCCCACAAAAACCTTCCAAAACAGGAGAGGGAAAACAGGAGCACAAGTGAAAAAGGTTTGAACAGTGGGACAAGTTAAGCTAACCCACCCAAGGTTTCACACACACACAATAATCATTTTGCTTTTGAAAAATGTGTTCATTTTAGTTCTGACAACAGAGAAACAGTCCATAACCTTTGGTAGTGAAACATTGAAAAAACACTAAAGCTTCAAATAAAAAACCTTTTTTATGAGGTATATAAGAGGTGATGTAACCAATATCTGTATTTTTAAGAGGGGGTGGGGGAGAACAGCACCATGGAAATCCGCTCAGAACACTTCTGTTTGTCAACTGCTACAGAAACCTTCACCTGAACCTCAATAGCAATAACAGTACTATCAGGAGACCTAGAATTTCATGCACCTGCTAAGGATGAAATACAGTACTGTATATAAACCTGGCAATATGAGAAACCCATACATAGGGACAGCTAAATAGACAGAGATGTCATTGTAGCTGACAGACGACATTAAGTAGCTTGGTGGATGTTCTGCTAATAACTGATGAAACAGATAATTCAGGTTAGGAAGTGGGGTTTTGTTGCCATGGGGCAGGGCGAGAGTTGTTCTGCCATATGAGACTCCTTAGACTTAAACCAGATATAAAATATATTTTTCACAGCACTGTATGTAGCCCTGTCTGGAAAGTGAGTTTTATCATTTCACTTGTTTTTGGGATCCTAGCTAAGCGAACAGAAGCTGCAAACATTGTGCTTATGTGGTTGGTGCAGCCTTGCATATAACAGCTCGCCCGGCAGCCATAGAGTTCCAAGCAACTGAGTGAGCAGAGGAGGCAACAGCAAAGTTAACAAGGAAGGATTGGTTTGGCTGGTTTGCTTGCCTCCATTCACTTTCACGGTGCAGACTTCAACCTGCGATGGCACACGAGGACCTATTTTACTTATACTTACCGTACTTTTCTGTGTATAAGACTAGGATTTTTTTACCAAAAAATAATGTTATAAAAGGGGGTGTAGTCTTACACACAGGGGCAATCTCCCCCCATTCTCTTAATTTTGAGTTCCCCAAAATAGGAAACATCTTATACACGAGGGTGTGTTATACACGGAAAAATACAATAATTATAAATTTCCTCAACCATCTTCCAAGGAGGTAAGGCAAACACATCCACTCCTCTAACCCTTATTTCCCCTCTCCCCCTCACAAAAAAACCTTATGGTGAAAGACAGCCTGGAGTGATGGTGGTTAACCTGCACTCCCACTCACAGTGTGAGGTTCATGGATGAAGAGGGATTTGAAAGCTGCTCTGTAAAACAACAATAACAACAAAAAAACTGTTTCTCAGCAACACTGGACCCACATCAAAAGTCTTAGGTTGAGAAAGACAGCTGTACTGCATAGCTCCTTGGAAAAGGGGCAGCAAAAGTTTGAATGACCAACTCATTTAGATGTTATTGCACTGATCTTTAGAATGTGATATTAAAATGTTCAGTGTTTGACCACTCTAAAGAAAAGCCCTTGCTCAATTGGCCAAATATTGGCCAAATATTAAAACCACTAATTTAGTAGAACAAATCCATCCATTACAAAAATTCTAGTTAGCAATTATGAAACAAATTACATTCTAAACTATAGCAATCAATCACTACAGCTAATGATATTATGCAAATATAAATGTGAACAATATTCATGAGACTGAGAAGCTCTTGGCTTTTATCCTAGAATCTCGGCGATGACCAAGGGTCATTATTTTTAAACTAAGCTACTCATGTATACATTGCACCATAGGAGCTAACTCCTAGGGGCTGAGGTCCCTCCCCCCCATAAAATATTTGAAGGGGCCAGGTCCCTTCAAAATTAATGGGTATTGCCATTCAAATTCTGTGTGTGTGCTGTGTCATGTGATTGATTATGTGGGGTGGGGCTTACCTGCCCCCTCCCCAATATTTTATTCAAGTTGGCAGCCCTGCACTGCACAACCCATGCATAGTTATGGTGACAGAGCAGGAAAGTGGGTGCCTGTTCTTAAGGGAGCAACTATGCACACTCAGATTTCTGTAGTTAGCAAGCCAAAAGACTTCTCTCCAATTTGCCCTGTCAGATGGCACCACAATGCAATTAAAACTGTCACACTCTTGGCTTCACAGAATAGCTGACATCACACAAATATGACACCACACAACCCCAAATATGAACTGCAGTGCCAAGCACAATGTAATGTGATGTTAGTATTAAATGTATTTAGAAGAATAGATAAGAGCTTAAAGGCAGGTTAAAAAACTATTCCTGTTCTGCCCTCACAGTATCCTTATGAGGCACATGTACTTAAGACTTGATGACCAACACTGTCCAGTTAGAACACGGATAGCCAAAATGGTGCCCTTGATATTTTACTAGACTGCAGCTCCCGCCATCCCTGACCACTGACCACTTTGGTTAGTGTTGATGGGCATCCAACAAAATCTTAAGGGCAGCACACTAGCAACAGCCAAATTAGAACCAGACAAATCTAGAACATGCCCCTCTTCTCTGAAATTTCCCAGATCTGTGAATTTCCCTTGGGCTAACTAAGGCTTTTCCACTGGAGATCCAGAAGTTGTTTTTAAGTTGACACCTTCCAATTTTGAGTTGTATCCAATGTTACTCAGAGCAGACCCACTGGAATTAATGTACACAACTAGAGTCCGCTGATTCCAGAGGGTGCACTCTAAGGAGAACATAGATACAGCCCTTTGTCAAGATTTTGTTGGGGGGGGGGCATGTTTTATACCAAACTATTTTATTATAAAGAAAGAAAAAGCATACAATTCACGTGGGGTGAGGTGCAAGTGTGAAGAGAAGAAATTGGCTTAGCTATTTAATATTCCTTGGTAAGTAGCAACACTGTCAAAGTTCAGAATGAAAATTTGCCCAGCTTGTAATACTCAGACACATTATGAATTGAGGGTCATTTACCCAGAAATTCTTCTCCGCCTTGGAATGCAAAATAAGATTAGAACAGTCAGCAGTCAGGTTGGGCAGACTGCTTTGTACACACAAGGGTTCTCTAATGTTAGCCTAATGTTTCCAAAATTATTGTGGATTGGTGGGAACCACAACAGCTAATTACCTACCCAGGCAGCCTGTTCAGCTGGAAACCATCACCTCTATTTGGGTAAACTCTCTTGATTGTTTGTTGTCCCTCTAAACACATCTAAAACCCTATCTTGTTCCTCAATATATTTATTTTGGAAAGTACATTAGTGGTCGAATTTTCAAGCACAACTCCACCATAGCAGATGCTGGGAACTGCAACCTTAAAGGGGAATCTGCACTGGAATTCTTTTTACATAATCCATTTGTATAAAGATTTGTGTACTTGCCACCATGGTTCCTTGGGGAGGAAAGGCAGGATATAAATTTAATAAATAAATAATGCATATGTGCACCATAACATGACCAACATTTTGGGTTGTAAATACCCAATGTTTGTTCTTGGAATATACCCATTTAAATTATACATAGTCAGACCGCTTGGTCCATTTAGTTCAGCATTGCTTACACTGGCTGGTGGCCACTCTACTGAGTTTCAGACAGGAGTCTCTCTCAGCCTGATCTGGAGGTGCCAACAGATTGAACCTGGGACCTTCTGAATGCAAAGCAGATGCTCTCTCACCAAGCCATGGCCTCCACCTGAGTAGCACTTAGGACTCAGCTACATTGGCAAAGAAAAAGTGCTTTATATCCGTTGTTCACTGTGCAAAAGGCACTGTGGAGTTCCACTTTTGCTAACCCAATTTCTCATACAAAATTCACAACGTGTTTAACTGAAATGCTTCTTTGATCCAGCCTTAGTGGGATACATCCCTATAAGTTACAGAAGAATGCTAAAAAAAGCAGGAAATTTGCTTTACTTTCCTAAGGCCTGCCAAGAAATTCATATCTTTACATCTGACTGAAGTGCACTCACCACTGAAAACTGCATTACGAGATTATGATATGATATATGACAATACAATACAATACAATACAATACAATACAATACAATGCAATACAATACAATACAAATCTGTGCTTGCTTAGGAGCTGATATATTTAAGATTCTTCTGTTCCTGCTGAATTGGCGACCCTCCCCCCAAAGGCAAGGGACAGCTATCCCTTTGCAGGTAGATTGGGTGGCAACTAATTTTTACTCAAAATAAGACTCACTGAAATTAATGAACATGACTGAGTTAAGTCAATTAATTTCAGTAGGTCTACTCTGAGTAAAAATTTGCTGAACACCACACTTTCCCTCCAAACGTAGAAGAATTGTGCTCAAGAAGCCCATTTTGCTTCCAGCACATTGTACAAATATGTCCCTGAAGAACAAGCAGGGAAGACGTTTCCAGCCAGCCATTCAGTTGTCTGCTCACAAGAAAGGTCAGAGAGACAAGGAAACAGAGAGACATACGCACACAAGAGCAAGATGCTTTCTGATTGATTTTGTAATTCCATTTTCTCTCTGCCATTTCTACAGTCCTTAAATATAAACATTTCATTGAAATTTTCAAGTCGCATTACAATCAAACTTAAAAGCAAAAGGGCTTAAATGCATTTGGTCGGGAACCAAGACTATTCCCATAAAAGCAGATTATGCTGACATGATGAATATAAAATGAAACAGCAGATATTAAAGTTGGAGAAATGTTGTTCCATGCCTTCCAGCTGCAGGCAAACTGAGTATGGTTTTCTCCTCCTCACATCCCTTCCCAAGTTGTTTAACTGAAAACATAAAAATAAAAAGGAGTGAGATAGCCTTTTCACCTTTCTACTTTTTCTAAAATAGCCTACAACTCTTTAAAAATTCAGAAGGCTTTTAAAAACCCACAGCCGTGTGTGGTCCTTGCAAAATCATGTTAGTATTCCTCTCTTACTGTCAAGGTTGCAGGCCACTTTTATCTGTCACAGAATTTTGCAGAGCATGTTTTGTTTTTAATTGGCTTGTTCTTTCTAATCTACCATGCTTATTGTCTTTTTATTTAATTTATCAAGGTCATTATTAAAATAAGTTATACAGCTTATTTTTCTTGGGGGAAAATCTTCCCCATGTGAATAGCAACACACACCTCGGCCTGTCCTCCCTTACTACCCTCCTTTTCCCAGTATGATTACCAAGCTAAACGTGATCTACAGAAAAAAACGGAAGATGAAAGAGAATTGAGTCCATGCAAAGAAAAGAAAAAAGCAGCAGCGGAAGGCCATAAATTTAAACAGATGGAGTGGGAGCGGGAGTTTGTGGAAGTGGCTTCCTAATGTGCAGGTGGCACAATCATCTTAGCATCCTTTAGCAAGAGCCAGGAACTTTCCACACCTCCCACCTAGACAATAGATCGCTTTTCTCTCTCTGAATGTAATTGTGCATGAAGCTTGTGAGCATATATATTTTATAACGCTCATGAATAAAAAACTGATATTGCAAGTAGCCTAGAGCAGGCAATTGGTCTCTGTGTCCCCTCTCCCCTCCCCCTCTCACACACACAGGGAAAAGAGAGAAAGAGAGAGAGAGAGATTAAACTCAACTTTCAACATTGGTCTTGTAGGTCCCAGTAACCTCTGATCTGGCTGATCTCCTATATGTACTCAGCCCCTCTTCAAATTGCATTTGAAAGCATGGCTAACAGGATAACCAATATTCTGAACTACAGCCAATTTAAATCTCACCTCTGCCACAAATTCACTAGGGAGACGTAGGCAGTGTAGTGTAGTGGTTAGAGTGCTGGACTAGGACCTGGGAGACCAGGGCTCGAGTCCCCACTCAGGCATGAAGTTCACTTGGTGACCTTGGGCCAGCGACTACCTCTCAGCTTAACCTACCTTCAGAGGTATACCTAGGCTCCCTTGCACCCTTGTCAATGAGATGTATTGGCGCAACCCCCCCCCCCCACTCCTTGCACCCTTGGGAAGGAGCTAATAGTGCCACCACCAAGCGGGGAGGGGGCCCTACAGGGATGTCATTGCCAGAAACTAGATTCTCCTGCCGAAGTGCCCAGGAGAGCCTGTGCACCTTGCCCAGCTGCCCAGAGCAGTGAAGTGTGGAGTGTGCAGATGGGCAGAGAGGCGGGATGGTGCCATATTTGCGTCCCTCTGAGTCTGTGCCTTTGGTGGGGGACAACCTGGTTAGCCCCTAGTTGTGTACCTGCCCACCTCACAGGGTTGTTTATAGGGATTAAATGAGGAGAGGGAGAACCATGTGCACCACCTTGAAGCCTTTGGAGGAAAGGTGAGGGGGGGGGGGTAAATACTTTTTCTCAGCTCCACTGTAATAATGAGTATGATCATGTTTATTTCTGATTTTATAATATTTAAGCACCAATGGAAATGGTATTCAGACGTGTTATACTGTTGTTGTTGCTGCTGCTGCTGCTGCTGCTGCTGTTATATCAACGGTGTGACAAGTTACAGGCCCTCATACACACAAAATTCTGCAATACAAACTAGTTGTTGCCCTTGAGATCCACACTTGCTTGCAAACCATTTGTTTGTTTGTTCATTTGTTCCAATCACAACGCTGGGTGGTGGGAAGGCCTCCAAATTTTTATTTATTTATTTTTATTTTTAACTCGCATAGGAAGTTAAAGATGAATCCATCCTGTTATTACAAAATGCATGCAGGATCATTGATCAGCAGAACAGGGAAATGTGCAGCCTGTGCAGGTTCTATCCTTGCTCTCTTCACTCCCCATTTTTAATCTGACTGACACTTCCTAACAGCAGCCATCTGGTTCCTGGTTCCATTGGGCATTGCACTTGCTAAGACTTTAAAAGAACACCAAAATGGTTTCTTTATCTGTTTTCCTGTGTTTCTTTTCTTTTAACTGATGATTTTAATCAGTTATTCATTTATTTTACTTCAATCAATTTTACAACAATTTGCATTTAATAATAATCATTTTAAAGTATAAAAAAATAACAAGATATGATTACAAATGAAAATCTAATGCAAAGTATGATGAAGATCCACATTTAGAGACCAGTGTTTTGCTCCAAGAGAGATGGTGAACAATTTAAGAGCAAATAATTAGCAAGAAAACTATATATATATATTCATGTAAATATCAAAGGGAAATTAACTGTACAGTGGTACCTTGGGTTACAGACGCTTCGGGTTACAGACTCCGCTAACCCATAAATAGCACCTCGGGTTAAGAACTTTGCTTCAGGATGAGAACAGAAATTGTGCAGTGGCGGGCGGCAGCAAGAGGCCCCATTAGCAGAAGTGGTTCCTCAGGTTAAGAACAGTTTCAGGTTAAGAGCGGACCTCCAGAACGAATTAAGTTCTTAACCTGCGGTAACACTGTACAAGGGCTTCCCTTGCACAAAGGAGCTTTTCCTCCCTCCTGTGTGTCTCGCCTGCCTGCTCCTACTACCTCAGAATATGTTCTGGTGGTTCCCCCAATTCTCTGGAGCAGATTAGGGAAGACAAGAGGCATGTGAAGAGGAGGGCGAGTTCCATTGCACAGGCAGAAGTATTTCCCTGGATACAATAAGAATGCCATGTACAAATTATTATTAATTTATTTTTAATTTTTAATTATATAAAATAAATTTTAATATTATTAACTTGTTATTATTAATTATTAAATAAATTAGTAACTAAATTATTATTAATTTAGTTATTATTAATAACTAAACAAAGGTAAACGCTGCACCTATACTTCACCCTACACACAAGGCAGCATAGGAGGCAAACCCTAGGGGCCGAGGCCCCTTTGCCCCCCTCTAATACAATATTTGAGGGGCCACCCCAAAGATGATGGGTATGCCGCATCTTGTGATCAATTATGAAAGGCAGGGTTTACACGAGTCCCTCAATATTTTATTCTAAGTTGGCAGCCCTGCAAGGCAGCATCTTCCAAGCACATCCTTCCACATACAAATTTCACTCCTCTTCATTCCCAACAATCATACCCATAACACACGTAGCTAACCCCCAGCCAACAATTTGTTGCAAAGCAAGCATCTGGTGCGAACACAAAAAACCCAGGCAACATTAATCACAATTTACAACCAGCTCATTCACCCACTTCCATCTAGAGCAGCCTCAGGCGCAATTGGGGGGTGTTGAATAAAAATAAGGGGGCAGTGGAAACATAAAGAAAGAAGAAATTATTGAAAAACTGTTTGTACATGTTTTATCTGTTGTGTAGTGCCATTTACCACCAGTTCGGGTGCTGTTTCAATGACAGCAATGACACCTCCCCTGGATCTGGTGATCCTGCTGGAGGTAAGGGGTTTTCCAGGGTTTGGGTGAACCATTTCAGCTTCACTCAGGAAAGAAAAGTGGATCATAGGTTACCTGCCTATTTGGCCAATGGCAGGAGAGCTGCAGCGCCAGCCCTGCCCCTTCACTTAAAGAAGGTAGATTTCCAGGGGTGCACTGAGTAATCTTTTTTTCTGAAAAGGGGTCAGTAGGCCTATGATCTAGAGTATTGGTCTTTCAGCTTTTGGGTTGCAACCTGATCTAAGGTACGTTACAAGAGCAGCACTACAGCCATGCAAATGTATGGTAAAAAAATAAATTTATAAATAGGTCCCAAAATGCATCTTAGGGTGAAAGGTGTGTCCCAGTTCTGAAGAAGTTGAAGACTCCTTATATAGAGCAGTATGCCACCACACAAACAGCAGCATAACCACACACACCCCAATATCACCCACTCAGGCAACGCCCTACTCTATACTGTTTCAATCTCTCAGTGAATGGTGTTAAGCATCTTTACAACACCGTACAACACTACAATTCCCAACACCCCCTAACAAACAACAATTCATGGGATTTTTTGAGGGAAAGTCACATACTACTACTAATAAGAATAATAATTTATTATTTATAACCTGCCCATCTGGCTGGGTTTCCCCAGCCACTCTTAGAGGCTTCCAACGGAATATTAAAATACAATAGTCTATTAAACATTAAAAGCTTCCCTAAACAGGGCTGCCTTCAGATGTCTTCTAAAAGTGTGGTTGTTGTTTATCTCTTTGACATCTGGTGGGAGGGCGTTCCACAGGGTGGGTGCCACTACCGAGAAGGCCCTCTGCCTGGTTCCCTGTAACTTGGCTTCTCGCAGCGAGGGAACCACCAGAAGGCCCTTGGAGCTGGACCTCAGTGTCCGGGTAGAACAATGGGGGTAGAGATGCTCCTTCAGGTATACTGGACCGAGGCCGTGTACTGGATGTATTTTTAATGTATGCTGTGGATCTGCCAAGCACTTTTGGGGGGGGGGCAGTAGACCCTGGTGGACAGGAACTGGTTCTTGTTGTCAAAAGAATTGAGTACTTCAGCAGGTTGGCAAGAGTGCTGTTGAAACAATGCTGCTGACGCAGGCACCAGATGCTGAAGCCTGACTATTGGGAGCCCTGGTCAGAGACATTCCTGCTTAGCACCTTACCTACAAACCTTCATGGACTAGATACCCCTTCATAAGAAACCATTCAGGGAAATCGACTCTAGTCCACAGAAGCTTATGCCACAACAGCTCCTTTGAAGGTGCCACAAGCTTCCATTTTTGCTTATTTGTTTCTAAAAAAAAAATCCCCCTTCTTGGGTTTAACTGTTTTCCCCCCTCCTTGCTTCAGACAGCTTCCCTGGAGCAAAGTTCTGGGCAGACGTGTTTGCTACAATATCCTTTAGCACATGGGTAGGCAAACTAAGTCCCAGGGGCCGGATCCGACCCAATCGCCTTCTAAATCCGGCCCGTGGATAGTCCGGGAATCAGCGCATTTTTACATGAGTAGAATGTGTGCTTTTATTTAAAATGCATCTCTAGGTTATTTGTGGGGCCTGGGAATTCGTTCTCTTTTCTTCTCTCCAAAATATAGTCTGGCCCCCCATAAGGTGTAAGGGACAGTGGACTGGCCCCTTGCTGAAAAAGTTTGCTGACCCCTGCAGTTTAGCACACATCAGAGCAGGTTAAACCACTTCCACACACACAGCTCCACTGACACAGTAGCATTTGGTTCAGTAGGTGCAAACAGTTCTTCTAAGACCATGCATGCAGCAGAAAGAAAAGCCCATTGTATCATCAAGAAGAAAAGACAAAATTCCTACCAAAACCCCCGAAAGGATATCTCAGCCTCCTTTAGCATTGGCATTTTATGGAGAGCCAACAGGCCAACTAATAAATGCCACTCTATTAATGAAACTTATACTACTATATCTGGGGACGTGGGTGGCGCTGTGGGTAAAAGCCTCAGCGCCTAGGGCTTGCCGATCGAAAGGTCGGCGGTTCGAATCCCCGCGGTGGGGTGCGCTCCCGTTGTTCGGTCCCAGTGCCTGCCAACCTAGCAGTTCGAAAGCACTCCCGGGTGCAAGTAGATAAATAGGGACCGCTTACTAGCGGGAAGGTAAACGGTGTTTCCGTGTGCGGCTCTGGCTCGCCAGAGCAGCGATGTCACGCTGGCCACGTGACCCGGAAGTGTCTGCGGACAGCGCTGGCCCCCGGCCTCTTGAGTGAGATGGGCGCACAACCCTAGAGTCTGTCAAGACTGGCCCGTACGGGCAGGGGTACCTTTACCTTTTATACTACTATATCTACCGTCCTCGGAAATCGGCATTTACAATTCTGAGTCGCTCCCCCTTCCCTCCCTGTCACCAACTCCTTTTTTATAATCACAGTCTCCTTGGCCCCTGGTTGAGTGAGTGGTTATTGATTCCTCACGCTGTGCTGCCTGCAGATCATAATCCAACTGTATATACTTTAAATAAGCACGGTCCACATTCCACATCCTTATGGCTGCCTTGATTGTAATTCAGTCTCTAGTACATTACACCTTATTTATAATGGCAGTGTTTGAGCAGGTTGCCGGAGGCACTCTAAAATTATTTACAGGGCCCTTTTGACTCTCAATTTCCATGCCATCCAATCCCATTTTTATTTGTCTGCAGAGGTTCTCATTGACTAAGCAGTGCAACCCAGCAGAAAACCGTGCTGTCAAATATTAAAGACAACCATTATGAAAATCACTTGCACAATTGGATGTGGTGGGTCAGCATTGTAGGCTCAGGGCCAATATGATAAGACTGGGTCCTGGGTGCTACCTGAAATACCCAAAAGCACACCAGAGGGGCACACTGTGTCACTGCTTGGCCATGAATCCTATATACTGGAGGGGCAGCATGGTGTAATGGTTAGAGGTCTGGGACTTACTCTGAGTAGACCACTGAAAGGGATGGGCAAGACTAATTCAAGAAGCTTTTCCAGCTGGATGAAAGGTTCTCTGTCCTATACTTTAAAACAATGCAAAATCTTTAGTTGTTTATTGAACTGCTTTTAAGACTATTTTAAGCAGTTTTTTAATGGCATGTTTGCAAATTGCCTTTTGACAATTTGCAATTCCTTTGAGAAAGGGTAGGACAAATGTATGATTTTTTTTCCAGTGCTGGATCTCCTCATTCAGTATGTATCTGCAATGCACCATCAATTTGCTAACAATTCAGTATTTTATAATCATATGGGTGCTGAGACGCCAGAAAGTCAAATCAAATCACATTACACCTTTGATCACCCGCAGTCCTACTGGAAGACCACAGTATCAGAAGGAAAGAAATAAACATATACAGAATTGTTGGGAATGGTTTGTTGTTGTTTTTTTGGATGTGGGTGCTTTAATTCCCCTTTTAGAACAGTGCTATCTTCCAGCTAATTAGATGTTATTTACATACATAGTTTTTTATAAAAATTCTGTTCATCTTGTCATGTTTTCAGAATGGAATTATATTATCAATGCAACAAATGCTTTATAATGGAATGCACTGTGGTGACGGCGGCTTTATATCAATCACTTGCAGGTCTCCCATGGCACCAGATATATTCTAGAAAGGTAGCCTAGGAATTATATGAATAAACAAACAAGCAAACCAATGCAGCTTACTGTGTAAATATTCTATGAACATCAGTCACTAGAGCCAGGGGATGATTTAGGAGCCACCAACTTGTACACAGCAAAATTCAGGTGAAAAGGGAATTATGAAACTTCCTGTTGCATCTGAGGTAGTAGTGTGAGAAAGACTTGGGCAAAGAGGTTGAAGAATCCACCAAGGAATTGGGAACTTTCCTCCTCTACTCTATCCGGGTTCATATTCTGAGCCTGGCCTGCAGGACTTCGGGACTTTGGGATTTTTGCAAACCCCAACAAAATTTGAGACTATAAAAGCAGCTCGGGTGGTGGTGATAGAGGCATTCAAGGATCTTTATATATGCTCATTTGGCTTAGTAGTTTTCTTTTTACTTTTTAAATTTTCAGTTTCTCAGTACTGTCATCAAGACTTTGTGATGTCATTTTGTAGATACTTCATGGGTTAGGGTTCCAAGTTCAGGAGGGACATTCACTGAGAAGCACTGCGTGCCGAAAAGCATTTTTGAGGGCTTGTTGCAAGCCTTTCTAACATTAATCCACAGATAACTGAAGAAGACACTCCGTCATGTGCAGAAAGCATGCCGCTGCCTATACATGAGGAGCACCCAGATTGGCAGACAAAAAGCAGCTTTGGCAACGAAAACCAGGCTCTTTTCATCATCACAGATGTTCAAAGCTTAGGGGATCCTGTTTCCACCAAGAGGTTTAATAAATAACACATCTGCTTGGCAGCAGGTATTAGCTAGGGAAATGCATTCACACACAATGGGGAGGAATTAAGACCCACCCCCACCCCCCGTTTGCAAAATGTTATGACTTGCTGCAGACAAGCCCCAGATATGAACTTTGTAAAATACTGGCTCTCCAGAGAGAATTGCTACTTTACTTTGGGAAAAGCCAGACGTCCCTTCTCTTCTCTTTTTCTTTTCTTACAACAGCTGCAATATCATGCATTGTATATGTAACATGTTATTGCTGTTCTGACATTTTAAAATAATATTCATTGCTTTTACCTGCTTGCAAACTATCTTGAGGAGTTTGCTTGGAAAAGGCAGCAGAAAAAATAATAATAATAAAATGTTGTGGAGTACAGTACTGCGGAAAACAAGACAGGAAGCTAACAATGACATCTTGTTAAGCTTTGCTTATCACACATGTGATAATTCTAGTAAAAGCCAGAGATAAACATTATTTGCAAAGAAGTACTTTATTTTGAAGGGGGGGGGGGAGATGACAGGTTAGGAAGACTACTTGCTACTGATCTTTGTAAGCTAGTTCAGGAGCCACTTCGGCTAAAATAATAAGCTACAGTTCTTCAAATAAATAAGTAGAATAGGCTTGTTCAGTTTGAAATGGAAGAGGGCCAGGAGAGAGAGAGAGAGAGAGAGAGAGAGAGAGAGAGAGAGAGAGAGAGAGAGAGAGAGAATGGTGTGAGATAAGTAGGAAGAAGTCTTTTCCACGACACTAGAACTTGGCAGAATACAAAAAGCACTTCTTCATATAACTTAGAAGTTGCAATCCTTAAAACAACCCTATGAGCAGTTAAGTCTTTGTGGCAGGAAGCGAAGCTAAATCAGTACTATCATCCCACTATATTGCAAATGAGGGGCAAAACTAAAGGAGTGGCCAGCATAAGGTGACCTATTAGGCTTCATGGCAGAGGCAAGAGTCGAACAAGGGACTGTTCAATTCGTAGCTTGAGTCTATTAGCCACAATGCTAACTCAAAACATGCTGCCAATGATATAGAGCAGCTATACAGAATCTTCATCACCCAAAGACACATTCTGTGACCAAGCATAGAGGAGAAAACACAAGTGGTTCTATTTGGGAGCTACATAGACACACCCACATGACCACTGTGCTAAACAGGGTGATCAACACCAAGTCGGACTTTCAATCTGATCCATCAGGGATCTCCACGCCCATTGTTCAGCCCAGACACTGAGGTCCAGTTCCAAGGGTCTTCTCATTGCAGTTCCCTCATTGCAAGAAAAGTAAAGTTACAGGGAACCTGGCAGAGGGCCGTCTTGGTAGTAGTGCCCATCCTGTGGAACACTCTCCCATCAGATGTCAAAGAGGTAACCAATTACATGACTTTCCAAAGACATCTATCTAAAGACATCTATATTGAAGATTTGTAATGCTTGATGTTTAGTTGCATTTTTATATTATGTTGAAAGCCGCTCAGAGTGGCTGGGGCAACCCAGCCAAATGGATGGGGTATAACAATAATTCATTATTACAGGCATCCCCGTCCCCCCACTTACACAGGGGTTACGTTCCAAGTAAGAGGTATACATTTTAATACACTAATTTACTGCCAGGAAAATATGAGACTAGGCTAGTCCCACTAGTCCAATGAGTGCATACCCCTGCTTTGAACACCTTCCCAGCCACTCTCTCTTCAATCCATACCCAAAACACTGTATCAAAAAATATCCACAACTAGAATTGAAGCTCCGGGGCCAGCAGGAGGATAGAGGATATGTGGGAAAGTGGCTGCTGTTGTGCTACCCCGCATACCAGCTGTTATGCACGTCCGGTCTCTTCGGTGCTTCCACCACTTTCACTGATGTCCTCTTTGGGCACTGGGAGGGTCTCCTGTGGGCCATGAGGACTCTCTGGTTCTCTTCTGCCATTTTCAGGTATGAAATTAATTATTTATTTCCCCATACTGTGTGTATACATGGTCATGTGAGTTGATTGTGCGGAAGTGATGGGGTGCCTGTATGTTGTCATTTTCAGAGCACAGGAAGTAGCATATAGTAGCATACAGTCTCCGTTTAGGGCTAACTGAACATGTGCCAATGTGGTCCAGTGAGCATAGTTAGGAGGCACTGAGCAGCAAGATAATGGTAGGATCAGACAATGGTTCATCTATTCTAGCAGCCCATTTCCCATAGTGACTTGTTGGATGGCTCTAGGAAGACCACAAGTATGGCTTGGAAGCAGTAACTACTTGGCCAACTTCGAAATACTTGTGTTAATCCACAAATGCCTAAAGAACATGAGGCTAAAGTACCTTATGGACTGTCTCATACCTTGTAGTATCACAGAATTGTAGAGTTGGAAGGGATACGGAGAATCATCTAGTCCAAGCTGTAAGCTTCCCAAGGGCATCTGACTAGCCACTGTGAGAACAGTATGCTGGACTAGGTGGGCCATTGGCCTGATCCAGCAGGCTCTTCTTATGTTCTTATGCTCCATCTTAGCCCCTGAGATCTCTGATGAGGCAATTCTTGTAATAGTTCCCTACATGCCTAAGGTCTGTCTGAACTTTACTATGGACTAAGCCTTAAGGATGGCAGGCTCTGCTCTGAGAAATTCATTGCATGTAGAGGTTTAGCAGGAATCTCCCCTGACTTTTAGGGATGCGGGTGGCGCTGTGGGTAAAAGCCTCAGCGCCTAGGGCTTGCCGATCGAAAGGTCGGCGGTGTGCGCCCCCCTTTGTTCGGTCCCAGCGCCTGCCAACCTAGCAGTTCGAAAGCACTCCAGGGTGCAAGTAGATAAATAGGGACCGCTTACTAGCGGGAAGGTAAACAGTGTTTCCGTGTGCGGCTCTGGCTCGCCAGAGCAGCAATGTCACGCTGGCCACGTGACCTGGAAGTGTCTCCGGACAGCGCTGGCCCCCGGCCTCTTGAGTGAGATGGGCGCACAACCCTAGAGTCTGTCAAGACTGGCCCGTACAGGCAGGGGTACCTTTACCTTTACCCCTGACTTTTAGCTATCTTCTAGCTAGGCAGGCAGGCAAGTCTTAGAGACACTCATTCAGGGGCCTGCATCTCTACCTGGTGCTGGTGGTGCAGCAGCAGCTGCAGCAGCAGCCTGGCCTTAGGGGAGTCTCATTTGGTAAAGTTGCATAGGCTGTCCCCGCCAAAGGCTGTCCTGCTGACCAGCCTCTCTCTGTCTGGACACCATAGCTAGCTTGTAGGGTGCCTGCTGGGACTTTTAAACAGCCCCTGAATGAGGAGCTCACAATGCCTCCCTTAGCTACTCACTGAGGTCACAGAGCCTGTTCTGCTGACCAGCATCCACCCTTCTGCCTGGACACCAGAGCACAGCTAGGTCAGGGAGGGAGCCAGCCAGCCAGCCACGAGGTGAGAAAGAAGCTCCTTCTCTAGGAGGGGAAGGCAGCCCAGTGTGTAGCCTCTCTTGCGGACCTTGTGATTTCTTCTTAGGACATGATACATTCTGCATTCTTGTACAATAGACATGGAGAGGGGTGCAGGTAACGTGAAGATGAGTAGCTGTTTGGAAGCTTTTTTTTTTATTATTTATCTCCAGTTTAGTTTTACTTGTATGAAGGCTAATGTTGTGTAGTGTAATGCTGTAGGTGCCACACTTTGTGAATTTTGCTCGCCAAGGTTATTACCATTTTCTATAATATTATTTTCTAATTTATGTGATTCAATTGCACTACATACTGCAGGGATAGCTGTGTGCCTCCATATGTCCCTAGACTCCAGCTCCCATCAGTCCTAGCTACCATAGGATTATGGAATTGTAATCCAACAACATATAGAAAGCCACAGATTAGGCACCCTTGGATAGTCAGAGATGCTGTAGCTGCAAACTTCCTGCTCTGAGTTTGACTAGATGACCTCCAAGGTTACCTTTGAACACTATTGTGCTCAATATTGTTCAACACAATTTGGACTTGATATACCGCCTTTCACTCCTCTTAAGGCGTCTCAAAGCAGCTAACAATCTCCTTTCCCCTCCTCCCCCACAACAAACACTCTGTGAGGTGAGTGAGTCTGAAAGACTTCATAGAAGTGTGACTGGCCCAAGGTCACCCAGGAGCTGCATGTGGAGGAGCGGGGAATCGATTCCGGTTCACTAGATCACGAGTCCACCACTCTGAACCACTACACCATGCTCGCTATTCACAAAGGCAGGAACAGTATGGTTTGAGTACTTCCTACAACTTCCTCTCAGCTGGCCATCTCCAGAGTGCAATTCTCTTTCTCCAACATTGTCTCCATAGAAGATAGTAACAAACTCCAAAGGAAAATTCAGATGACTATGTTTAAAAATGTCTAGGGAGCATTTGTGAAGATAATGGTCAACCAGGATGAACTGATCACCCTTTTCTCACTCCTGGGCTGCTCTTCCACCTTCCATGATGACATCATCTGATTCTGATTCTAATATTCTCCTAGCTCCTTCCTCACATTCTGCAGGGTTACCGTAGAGACAGCAAGAAACAACTTTGCATCATCGCTATTCCGTTGCCCACTTCTTACCGGACGTCGTTCAGTAAGCAGTGCAAGGTGTGCTCTCAGATTAGATAATTGTGGTTTTTGTCAGCATTCCTATCAACATGGCAGGTAGGAAACTGTGCCATCTAGATGTTCACCTGTTCTGCTTCATTGTCCCATGAAGCAGACAGAGAAGCCAACTGGGAAGTTAAGGATTTATAGCTGGGGATGGATGAAATCTTTGGACAACTTAGAGACAGTAACATACATGCAAGTGGATGCTGTGATAGACAGCAAGAGAGAAGGGAGAAAGGCAGATTCCTTTAAAAAGCCACCCCAGTTAGACAAGGTCCCAGTACCCTCCATGGGGCTTAGATAAGCCATGATTAAGGCCCATTCAATGGCCTTCAGTGGGACTTAGTCTTGAATATATCTTTCACTAGATGTGCTGATAAAGTCTGAGGCTTCTTCAAAATCACATATTTATTTTTGGTACTACTGTCTATCTACACTGCATTTTGTAGAACAACATACATTGCACTTGTCCAAAGCAGCTTACAAACCAAGAGTTTCCAGGGAGCAACAACACAAAACATCAGTTTGGGAGGAAAAGCAGTAGATAAAAAAGTAAATATCCATAAATGATCCACATTGATCCAGAACCAAAAGCAGTTTGATTAGATTCTGCTCTCGTGTGAGAGCCTGAAATAGCAATTGTTCCTTAGATGAACGATGATCTTTGTTGCTGTTGTAACCCCTATCTCACCGAATTATAGAAACAGGTGAGCTTAATAGGTGTAAGATTTAGCCGATGCCTAAATCTTTGACCGGGGTGGGCCTCTACCATCATGGAAACTTAGGCCCCTTTCCACTGGAATAGAGGAACCCCTCTGTCCAGATTGGGAGCCCTGTCCCTATGCCATCAGCTGCAAACAAGGAAATGTTTCTGGTCTTCCAGCAGGTAGAAGCCCAACCCATCCTGGGACCTACTCATATAGCAGTGGTTGCAAACAGAAATGAACAAAATTCAAGCCTCTTTGCAGAGGATATAATTTTATGCACCTCTGACCCTATCACAGCAGGAAAAATACTATGTACAGAGTTGGAACAGTTCTCCAGGGTCTCAGGATTGCAGGATACTTTTAAGAAAGTGAAGGTCATGCTTTTTCATACACCACCCTATTCATAAACAACAGACTTTAACAGCAATGTTGAAGATTCCAATAGCTAGGAAAAGTTTTAGATATCTGGGGGTGCAAATTTACCCAAAATTTGAACAAACAAGATGTATCGGTTTAAAAGCTCTAAATATGGATATAATACATTGGAATTAATGAAGACTCTCCATTATGGACAAATTAGCTGCATTGAACAGGGCCGTCTTTACCCGAGGGTGCAAGGCGTGTGGTGGACCCAGGTAACAAATTATGGGGGGCACCAAATGTATACGTACTGTATACTGGTCCCTCTCGATCGACGGCAGTGAAAAGCAATGGAGGAAAAGTCCCCGCCCGCCTCCTCCATCGCTCTGTTACTCCGTAGCATCAAATATTGAGCCGAGTCAGGAAACAAAAACAGTTATTTCTGCTGCATCATTGTTACGGGTGAGCGATTCTCCTTTGAGTTTGCCCCCCCCCCAATCTGGGGGCTGCTAAACTAAATTTGTGGGCGCTGGGCGGATCTTTGCACCCCGGTGGCGCATATGCTAAAGACAGCCTTGGCATTGAAAATAATGATTGTAACTCCATTTCTTTTTTTTCTAGACTTGAGTGAAGGCCTGAGATGGAGAAAGACCCTGGAACCTATCCCTGAGGGTTTCCAAAAAAGCCCGCCCACCCGTGGGAAGAAAGATAGGAGAGACCTGGCCATGAATGGCATAGGCATACCTAACCCCCAAAAAAGAGAACCCCCCCCAAAGAAAAAAATACCAAAGCCCCAGAAGTGCAGAAAGGGGGCATCCCAGAGAACAAAATAACCCTTGAGGAAAGGCCTAAGAAACACTCCAAACGCTTCTTTCAGCCGGTGCCCCCTCCCCAGCCCCCCTCCCTGCCGAAGCCAGCAGCCCAATTTGGGCAGGGCCTGGCACCCCTCTCCCTGCTCATCCATGTGGATTACCCTGAGCCATTAGCAGGACCATCTGGCTCACATCTGCATGGGTGGGCACCCCCTCTCACCTTTCCCTCCCCACCTGCTGGAGACCCCTGCCCAGCGTTGCTGGCAGGGGTCCTACCCTACCTGACCCACCATCTTTGCCCCCCCAACCCTCCATATTGCCAGACACCCAGCCCTCTGAAATAACACCTCCAGCCCCACCTCATCCAACCCTAGCCCATCAGGGGATTAAATACATACGAAGCCTCCGGAGAATTTGAAACATCGAGTCAGGGGATGAGAGGTTCCCTCCATTGACCAAGGTGAGTCTGTGCCCACTCAGTAAACCTCTCAGCTTTGACACAGAGGATAAGGTCTTGCCCAACTAATGAGTGTTACCAGTACAGCAAAGTTGGATGTTATAGGAGATTTTGTCCACGAGCCAACAATGCTAACCCAAAGAATTCAAAGAGATGGCAAAATATAATTCCCAAATGCCAGTAAGAGCATGCTCTGAGGGGCGAGGCACCTCATCAACAGACTAATAGTTCTTACCAACCAAGAGGGGAGGTGGGTGCCTTTGCCGCCTTTGCCCCACCTCCAAAACCTTCTGGAAGTGAGAAAGGAGAATGCCGACAACTAAATAGGAATCCCATTGTGCTGGTCCCAGGGGGAATAAGGTACTATTACCCTAGGCCAAGATCAGTTCAGAGTCTCTAGCAGGGTAGATGATCACTAGATGAGACGCGAGGTCCGAGACAGGGAGCCGGGCGGGGTAACAGGAACGATGGTAGGGCAGAAGCAGGTAGCCAGGCGAGGAACAGGAACACTGGTAGGGCAGAAGCAGGAATCCAGGCGAGGAACAGGAGCACTGGTAGGGCAGAAGCAGGAATCCAGGCGAGGAACAGGAACACCGGAGAGTCAGAAACAGGAAGCCGGGCGAGGAATAGGCACACTGGGAGTGCCGAACAAGGACTGGGTAAAACAGGTACTCCACAACGACGTTGCTCCCGCAACCTGGGACCGGGCTGCCTGACCTTTATCTTCTTCTAAGGCCGGGGGCGGTCCCGGCCCCCAGAAGCCCCGCCTCTCTTGGCCTTAAGGCGAGCACTCCTCCTGGGAGACACCAGTTCCCTTCGCCTCTCTGCCCTAAGCCTCTGCAGATCAGGAGAGGCCGAAGGGTTACTGGGCCCCGGGGGAGGCTCACCTGTAGCCACTGACAAAACAAAAAAAATTCCTTCCAGTAGCACCTTAAAGACCAACTAAGTTAGTTCTTGGTATGAGCTTTCGTGTGCATGCACACTAAGCAGGAGCACCTAGAGAAACCTTGGTAACTGGAGGCAGCAGTGCCCCCTTGGTTCTGGGGTACCACCCAGTGGTATAGCATGCACACGAAAGCTCATACCAAGAACTAACTTAGTTGGTCTTTAAGGTGCTACTGGAAGGAATTTTTTTTGTTTTGACTATGGCAGACCAACACGGCTACCCATCTGTAACTGTAGCCACTGAGTCTTCCAGCACCTCTGGGGCCTGAATGATTTCACCTGGTGCCTGCTCTTGAGTTTCCTCAGCATCTAGGCCTTGCCCCAGTTCAGCCGGCCCTGGAGGCGGGGACTCCTGTGCCGGCTGGGATTCCTCCGGATCGCTCTCAGACTCGGAATCCCAGGCCATCACACCCATCCACTCAGAACTCCTGTGTCCCATCTTAACCCTCTCTGTCACTGACCCCATGGACAAAATGCACATAGACGGCCACCAGTACCATTGCCAACTAGACACAGGAGCCATGTTTTCTACCTGGAGTGAAAGCCACCTAAACCCAAGGAAAACTTGCTAGAGGTCAAGCAGGAGCACCTAGAGAAACCTTGGTAACTGGAGGCAGCAGTGCCCCCTTGGTTCTGGGGTACCACCCAGTGGTATAGCTAGAGGAGTGTGGGAGGGATGGGTGAGGGGAGGGGAGAAGGGGAGCCATGGTTTCTTGTTGGGGACGAGCTTTAGTTTGGTGGGTAAAACACACTTTTTGCATTCAGGAGGGTCCTAAGTGGTGTAGGCATTGCTGAGCCCAGCAGGCCCTGCAGATTTCCACCATTGTTTGTTAATCAGGTTAAAACGTTAGCAGAGTCATTGTAAATTCAGCAGTGTAAAGTATTATAGATATAGCGGGAAGAGAGAAATATGAATATAAGGGGAAATTAGAATAGGCAGTCTTAATGGATGAAGAAATAGAACCATGGAAGGGGGAAGGGAAGTCAAGGATTAAATGTACGGTTATATTCAGTGAAATGTAAAACACTTTAATGAAAAATGATAAATACAGTTATAAAAAGGGGGGAATTGAAAGACATGTACCCACCCCCCACAAAAAAATATATCCTGCAGCAATTGATGCCATTTTGGCGAAAATTGATCCGGGAGCTGAGGAACCTTCCCTTTCAGGGTTTTTGGTTGTGAAGGACCATAGTTGCTTGCCTTCCTTTCCACAGGGATTTTGCAGAAGACCATCCTGGTGGGCTGCATCTAACCTACTTAGGAATATATTATGAGCAGACGTTTGAGTTTTCTGCCCCATTTTGAGG